>NC_141162.1:37148412-37804245 GCF_053477565.2 Lygodium microphyllum | reverse complement strand
CAAGCTGCAGCAATCATTATCCATGCACCAACAGCCTCATGAGATATCATGGTGCTACATCATAGCAGGCAAGAATACCTCAAGGATTTAATGACCAAACCCTACAATCTTCATTTTCATTCCAACTCGGAAGCATGAACCACAGACCAAAGCACTTGCTCTAAATGGCCATTGGATTGATAGCTCATTCTTAAGTCTATGACAATTTGAACCTGGCCTAGACATGATAGTGGTTATTACCAACTTGGCCATAGTTCCTTTAGAACTCTTATGTGGATGAACTTGTAAAATCAAAGAGGATAAATAGTGACATCTAACCCTTCAAGCACTAAAAGATCATAATTCATGCCGCTGGTAAATTGTAGGAGCATAATGGAACAATTTACCTTCAAAATGGAGTGTTGCATACCTCACATAGAGTTGCATCTTTCCCTGAGTAATGAAAGGAATTTTGGTTGAGGCTTACATGTGTGCATCAAGTTGCATCCACCAAATACTCTTGAGAGTACACTAGAGAGCTACTCTAACTCCTCCTATTGTGACTCATACAATAAACAATGAACTAGGTTCTCATAAAGATGCACGACTTGGGACCCCTCACAATGTGGAGGTAGTAACTATACTAAAACCCCAGTGTTTGACTCTTGAACTTGGTAAAAACCTTGCACTTAGAGCTTGCAATTACCAATAAGAATAACTCATAAGGTAAGAGACTCGTTGGGGCTCAAAAGAACAAGATAACATGAATGAAATAAACATTCTTGAAGTGGACATCTCAAAGGCATGCTTTAAAATCCTTGCACCTTTCTCTTGCTTAATTCATGCTCTTGATGATTTTCACCTTTCTAGAAGGTATTATATAACTATACCTTCCACTCTCCTAACATAAAAGGTCACCATCAGCTTTCAAAATTGCCCTCAAGGTATGAAATGAGCTAGACCTCAAAACTCGTTATTTTTAGTCATTGCAACTATGTGAGACATATGCCTAGAGACCCTACAATTTGACATCATAGTCACCTTATTAGAGGCTAAAAGAGCCCTACCAATCACTCTAAGTTTGACAAGAAGACCATCTTGGCTTGGTAGAGGAATTCCTAGGAGCATTTACATGACTAATACCTTGAGAATGGGTGTGCTTTGTGACACAATTTCACATGCAACTTTTAACTTGACCCCAACTCTATTGTATGAACTAGTGGTCTTGAAGCTAAAAAAGAAGCAACAATATCTAGGGTAATTTTTTGGAGACATTTGGTAAGCCATAAAGGGTACTCAATAGTGCATCACTACATTGACAATATACACCTTGGAATCACAATTCCTTTCGGCCCCGTGTATTGGTAGAATATCTTGTTGAATAGCCTCAATAGAGCCAAGTACATCAAACTTTAGGTCTTGATGAGATAAGAGTTGCCATCACTTGAGGTAAATTCACTTAGAAAATTGTTAAGAAATACTCAAGGCTCATTGGACTTGCCACAACATCCCCTAAATTCTCACCCTCACTTTAGAGAGACTTGTGCAAAGAGTACTTGTCGACATTGCATTAAGAAAGGCTATGTGCCCTTGAATTACAATGCTCACAAGAGTTTATCAAGGCAAGACCCCTTGCTAAAGGAAGGTGTGGTGGTCACATAAATGGGTTGCCTCACACTTCTTACCAAAAATGTCCCAACTGCTCCAAGCTTTAAGAGATTGGATGGGTTGAAGACACCCACACTAGCATAGGTTGCTTTCACAAATAAAAAGATCAACTTGATCCAATATTTGAATAAAAATTCTAGGGTACTAGCTACTTGAGCCAATAACACACAATCTTAGTGTGAGAGACCATCCCTATCTACTAATGTCAAGCAAGAATCCTCATTGTAGGAGTTGTGATTTTGGCAACAAAACATTTCACTTACCTAGGCCACTAACTATTGGGGGTTAAGGGCCACCTATGTTCCCATACATTTGTCTATCTCTTCTTTGCTTGAACCTCCATATCTCTTGCTTCTGCTCATGGTTCCATTTTGTGCTCCATCTTTCAATTGGTATTAGAGCAGGCATCCAAAGAGCTTCTTTAGCATTGCGTTTAGCCTAGGAAGAAGAGCTTGCTTGAACCTCTCATGGTGGCCACACATTGAGGTATACATCAATTCCATTGAGCTTTTGCTTGCTTATTTCAAACTTGTCTGAGCCCTTAAAAGGAGTGTTTGGGTATTAGCAAGTGCTCTATTGTGCCACACTTAATCACTAGCATCACGCAAAAACTATCCATGCTATTTGTGTGCCTATGTTTCCAACCCATGTCTTGTTTGCTCCAGCTCACCTACACCTCACTGCTCTCTACTTGGAAGCTTATGTATCCAAGTTTTGCCATGGCCTAAACACTCCTCTGAACCATCGTCTTGAAGCAATGCTTCCAACGGACTTGCAAGATGCATTACTCCAAGAGAATCCAATCATCCAAGAACTTAAATTGGAAAATTGTAGCAAAAATGACTCCCAAAATCTAGGTAAGAGATGCCACACGTGCGGAAAGATAGAGCACATCCATAGAAGATGTCCCTACCATCAATGCTTCCATTGTAATGAGCTAGGACACATCCAAGTAGATTGCCCCACCGATCTAAGTCCAAAAGATATTGAGCCTCCAACAAAACAAAGCTACACATGTGCAATCTATGGATATATAGAGGAATCATATGAAGACGAAGACCTAGAACTGACAACACCTCTTCAGGATGACTAAAAATCCTAGAAATTTTGTCAACATAAAATACAACTTGTATTGGAATAAACTTTACTCTTGTAACTACAGTTAACTTGAGTAATATGACTTGCATCTATTTTGAGCCTAAAACTTACAAATGATTAGAGATACTCTGGCAAGGAATAACAGTTATAACGTGCAATGAATTTCTCTTAAGTCGTTTCTTCTCAACTAATATGGATTGAGTCTTACCAGAATGGCGAAGCTTGGAAGTATTCTTTAGTATTACAAGCAAAGCCAATTGTCCATGGAGCTTAGTCCCGAAGTAAGGAGATGACAATGTGGAAATGTAGTTTCCAAGATAAAGGACCACTCCAATCTGCTAAAAGAATCCTAGAACACTTTGGTCTAAAGAAGAAAATCCAGCCAAGGACAACCAAGAACCTTGTGACTGCAAGTGATAAAGCTCCACGATATTTCTATCGCGAGGAGTTAGGTCATTTCAAAAGGGAATGTCCAAAGCACCCTAAACATCGATGCTCCGAGTGCCACAACATTGGACATAACTATATCAATTGTCCCAACGGAACTCGAAGAGAACTTGAGCTTACCAAAAATGAAGTTGTACAAGCTCCAGTGATCTAGAATATACCAAGTGCTTAGGAAAAACCTAGAAGATATCCATGAGATGTAACTACAATAAATCTTCTCTTGTAATCAAGACTCGGATATATTAAATATAATAGGTTGTTGTTTCAAAAGACCACGTGCATGTGAGTGATTAGAGTAGGCAAACGAATTCGTGGTGGGCCCATAACCCACAAGTTCCAAAATGATACCCCCAGTTTATCTCGAGATGAGGACATCTTGATTTCTCTAAGGGGAGGAGGATGTAATATCTCCGCACAATAAAAGTTGGTTGGTTAATTCGAAAGTTAGTAAATTAATAAGTTAGTAAGATTACTAACTAAAGACTGACTAAGGTAAAAACTAACTAACATTAATAATTAAGGATTTTTATTTAATTAAAATATTTTATTTAGAAAAATTGAGAGTCGTAAATCTTATATTTTTCTCAAATTGACAAGGATCATAGCCACCCTTCACGTAAGTTACAACGTAAACAAGACTTATGAGCTATATTAATCACTAGTATTAATGTGTATAGTTTGGGATGGTCCAAAAATATTAGATTTTGGGCAAAACTAGTTTATTTTAGATATTTTAGATATTTTAGATATTGTCCTAAAAAAAGATATGGAGATTTCTAGAACTGTATGTTATTTAAAAGAAAAAGCAAGTGATATTTTAGTTAGTTTGGAGATTTTATAAAAAGAAAAATAAAGAAAAGTGACTAGCGAGACCACGCACGTCACGATCGCAGTCCACAGACAGAAAATAGCACTTCGAACACAGAAAAGAAGGAGTGAAGTGAGAGTTTTCTAACTAAGTGTCTTGGGATTTTACCCCTCTTTCAGCGGGGTTTTACCCCTCTTTCAGAGCCAATGGAACCATCAGATTTATGATCTGAGCATCAGATAACTGATCTTTCCAAGATTCCCCTCCACAAAGAGCTCCACTTCTTAGTCACTAGCCCTCCCCTCTAATTCACTATAAATATGAGGCATGGGAGAGGCACAATGAAGCATAAGGAGACCCCGAGAGGCTGCGAGAGAGGTAGAGAGAAAGATACCCCTCCAAGAGATTGTGAGAGAGAGCTTGAGAGAGAGAGAGAGAGAGAGAGAGAGAGGGAAGAGTTACCCCGAGAGGTTGCACAATTCCCTCTATCTTGATTCTCAACTTAGCCATCTTCTCCTACACTCTTCCATCTCGAATCTATTCCGCCTTCTTAATCTTTTGAGTCTACTTGTGGAGGATAGCCCCCAAGTGAAGAATGTCACGTGCGGATGGCAATCCCATAACCAACAATGAAGCTTCGGGCAAAGGCATCACTGTCAATCCAACTGCGGTTTCAGTCGTAAGTAATGTATTTCCAAATTGATAGATGCTTGTTTTGATTCTCGTATGAGATACGTTAGGCCCCATACTATGATACACGAGTATAGGTCATCGGAAGGGATAAATTTTATCTCACGTATTCAAAAGATTGAGCTTCCAAAGTGCATGTATTAAGGAAAGCTAATTGCACCTAGTTGCATATGACTTGTTCGTTGATAGAGCAACCAAAAGGAGGAATCGGTCAAGGGTTATGAATGGCATAATCGTGATATTAAAAATTATGTATACAAGTGTTAAGTAAATTATACATAGAATCGCTCTTTGATCCCAAGGGGAAGAACATATATACGATGGTAATGTTATCACGACTATTCTTGCATTGTTTGGCAAGAATACAATTGGTTTTTTTGTCGGTTGATCTAACAACATCCTAAATGCTTTTACATTCAACTAGTTGTTAGTTGTTGTTTGGATTATTATTCCAAGTGCTTGTGATTTATGGTAAATGCATGGCAAGGGTTTGTGATGACAAGTCACCATGGGAAGAAAGAAATGTTTTCTTGGAAAATGATATTAGGGCTGAATGCCTTGTTTGTGCTTAATTCTTAAAGGATTTAATTAAGGAATGATATTTTGCACGAGTGGATTGCCTCCATGATCGCACCGCGGATTAACCCAAAGAGGGCACTGCTCGATTCATAGGCCGAAGGTCAAGTGGTGAAAAGGCCAACCACGAGAATGATGTTTCGCTCCTAGACAACTTGCGGGTCAGTTGGAGCTCTAGACACCCCTTGCTAGGTCTAGAATGGAGTTGAAGACCCCCATGGCCCCCAATGTCTGGGCATGTTGGGAGATCCTATTCTAGATAAAGGATTGAGTTTGTGGTGCCATGAGATTTGGACCAGTTACTTCTACGGGGCAGAAGGGATACTTCTGTTGGATAGAAGGGATACATAATTTCTCATGTATGGGTGGGAGACAAAGATTAACTTGAAGATAAGTTAAGGAGCTTGTTTGAATCTTGTTTGTCAATAGATTGCTTTGCTCTATTTTCGTGTCTGTGCTATAAGTTATCCGAATGAACCATGTTCCCTAAAAGGCTTAATTAATGAAGCTGACTTTAAGTGTCACACATAAATTGGTAGGACCTAATTAGAAAACTAAAGCTATTAAGGGAAGCAGGTGGGCGGAACCCCCAACAAGTCCATCCTACTACAGGGTGGTCCCAGAGAACTAGGAGGCTTCTCACAAGGTTTACTATCTTTGACCTTAGAAATTGTTAGGATAGAACCTCGATTCATGCTGTTTTAGGGGACCGAAATGGGACTATGCCTACGGGCATAGAGGTTGAGCAGCGCATCCCTCTTGTTTCCCATTCTCTTTGAACTAAGTGCAGCATGGGTCTGCTTCGGATTGGGTATCTCTACGTAAAGTAGGATGTCCAAAACTCGACGCTAGAATGCTATCAGGAGACCTTGAAAACTAGGAACCCGAATTTCAGGTTGATCTTAGTGGGTTCAGCCATGAACGTTCCATTGCGAGGTGGATTCGGAAAACCCTAGGCAACAAAAACTCAAAACATTCCATGGGAGTGCCGAGCAGTGACGCTTAGATTCGTTTCTCGATAGATCGCTAAAAGCATGCCTGGACAGCCGATGGACGGGCACCTTACAATATTGAATGTTTACATGTTATTCATGTATGCTACATGGTTATGTTGATGCTTGACATTGTTGTTTATGTTCAAATATGTTTATATTGAGCTTTATAACTTGGATTTGAGATCACCTGATTGCATTTGGGTAGTGGCTATTTTCTTCAGTGATTTCCACTTACAAGCTTAAACACATATTGAAGGTTTACACTCCTACTTGTATACATGATGTACTTTGGACCCTTGGATGCTATGAGCTCTATGCATTGTTCTTCCTTTGCTACTTTGGATACTTCCAATTTGCTCCAATAGGAGTACTTGGTATTTTTTTACACAAAGCTTGTTGGTTCTTTTGAGTCAGTATAGGAGACTCTCTTATGCTCTCTTGGTTTATGCATCTATATACATGACACCTTAGATGTTTTGATAAACTTTGGTACTTGATGGTTTCTACTACATTACTAGTTACAATGTATATTCGGATTGCTATCCGGATCTTTAGTGGTAATGGGAGCTTATTATTTTGCATGTTTTCTTATAATTACATGCTAATTTAATATAGTTTTATGGACAACCATGTTGAAAATCAGTTTTCAGTAGTTCTTTTGAGAGGAGACACTTGTATTCAACACTCTATACTTCATGCTTGTGGACACTAGTATATTGGCTTAGTCTTCCTCCTACTACACTTTTTTTGGCTTGGTTTTGGAGCTAATTTACTAATATTGTAGTAGCATGCACTCTCTGTTTGGAAAACATAATGGCATGTGCTTCAAATGCTTATGATGATAGTTCTATCTTCAACATCAAGAAGTTGGATGGCAATAACTTCTAGTATTAGAAGACTTAAATTTGGTACATATTGATGCAAAAGAAGCAAGTTAAGCCATTGAAATTAGAGGGCATAGAGGTAGAACTTTATGATGCAAAGGAATGAAATGTAAGTCTACCATCATTTTGTCATTGTCAAACAATGTCATTGAGACCGAGGGGTGATGCTTATGCATTATAAAGAAAGATTTGTAATCTCTATGATAAGTAAACTCTCGAACCTCAAATGAATTAGCATAAGAAACTCATGGAACTTTGTATGAAGGAAGAGATATCTATGTCTTCTCATTTAAATCTTCGCAAGGTCTTAAGTTTGAAGAGAATGTCAAGTCTCTTTTTCTGCTTATTACATTGCCTAAGTCTTGGGGTACATTTCACACTACTATGAGTGGAAACCTTCATGAAGGTAGCTTTCAGTTGAAGGATGTAGAAGGTGGTTTGCTAATAAAGAAAGTAAATAGGAAGAATAATTATCCATCCCCTACTTCTCATGCACTTACAATGAGATGTAGACAAGGTGGTAATGGGAATAATAATCATGATAGAGACTCAAGGCCCAACAAGGGTAAGTCTAAATCTTGTGGACAATCCCATAGTAAGTCCCATGGTCCGAAGTCCTCTCTTACTTGTCATCATTATGAAAGTAGGGTCACATAAGTCTACAATGCCAAATCTTTTGATAATTGTAGCATTGTTCCTAAGTCCAATGTTACGATAGAATAGATAAATACCTTAGGGTACAACTCCAATGATTACATACTTGTTACTTCATCATTACTCAATTGATCAATGCTTTATCTTCTTTCTCTTAGTGTTGGCTTTTTTATTTGGGGGGTTTATTTCATGTTATCCCATATCATCATTGGTTCTACATCTACCGTATTATTACAAGTTTGATTAGACTAGGAAATGAAACTACATTGGATATTATTGGCTTCATGATACTGGTGCTCTATTTGCACTTCATGATGTATGTCATGTCCTTGCTTTGACTAAAAGCCTTATCTCTATGGGACAATTGGATGATGATAGGTGATGTAAGATTACAGTTTGATATTGGTGCTCTATTTCTGCTTCATGATGTATGGCATATCCTAGCTTTGACTAAAAGCCTTATCTCTATAGGGCAGTTGGATGATGATAGGTACCATGTCTCTTTTGGTGATTTTCAATGGAAGATTACTTGTGGAAATCTCATTTTTGCTTGAGATACCAAGGTTGGTAGCCTCTATCATTTGCTTGTATATTTGGCTCCATTGATGTTTTGGCTGTGACTGACCTTCCTCATGTATCTATTTCGCATTGCCCTCTTAGGCATATGTCACTTAAAAGAATGAAAGTTTTCACTTTTTGAAATATTTTTTGCCTCTTAACTTCTCACATTTTGACTCTTGTGATCATTGTTTATATGGCATGGAGACACATAACTCTCATAAAAAGTCTAGCTCTGTATGCATAGTGAGCCTTTGGTTCTTGTTCATTCAAATGTTTGTGGTCCCATACCCTATCAATCATTAGGTCTAGTGCTAAGTCCTGTGTAACATTCATTGGTAATTATTCACATAAATTTTGGCCCTACCCTATTAAGCAAAAATTAGAGATTCTAACTACTTTTCAGTGCTTTCTTAATATGGTTGAGAACAATTTGGGTAAATGTCTATATGATCTCACAATGGGGGTGAATATGTCTCTAAGGAATTTTAATAGTTTCGTAATGAGAGCGATATTAAGCATCAATGGACCATCCTTACACCCCACCCCAAAATGGTATTGCAAAGTGCATAAATTAGAAGTATTCAAGAAGGAATCCACATTATGCTTAGTCTCGTCATGCAAGCTTACCATAGTACTTTTGGGCTAAGGCAATTACTACTACCATTTATTTGATTAATAGATCCCATTAACTACTCTTGGTGGTAAAGTTGTAGAGGAGGTATGGTCTGATAAATCTCCCTCGTATGCACATTTATGAGTCTTTAGATGTGAGGTTTTTTGCCATATTCCCAAAGGCGAATAGAATAAGCTAGATTTGAAGTTTGTCAAATGCATGTTTTGTGGATATGGTGATGCAAGTGAGATGGGCTATCGCCTTTGGGATTCGCAATCTATAGCCTTGATATCATATTCCACGAGAAAAAGATGCATATGAGACCAAAGCAAGTAGTTGAGATATGTAGGGTGATCGTTTAGGGGAATCCTCTTATTACAATACAACTAGCTCCAATTAGATAGCATGTTGCAATTGTTGATGATGTACTGGCCCAAGATCTACCTGTTGTGTAGGATCATGATGATGGATAGAGAGGAAACGTTATACAGGGCCCACAAATAGTCTTGAGGTGCTCCACTAGAGCCTCACATCCTCCTAATCATTTCAAGCCCTCTATACATTATGTCATGGTGACTAATACTAATGAGTCTCTTGCTTATGAGGAGGCCATGTGTAGAGGTAATAGTCACTCTTGAAAGAAGGCCATGTATTTTAAGTATGATTCATTGTAGAAAAATCATACATGGGATTTAGTTTTCTTGCCAAATGGTATATATGCATTGCTATGCAAGTGGGTGTATAAGTTGAAACGTATCCTTGGTCACCCTAAGCTAGTTTATAAGACTAGATTGGCTGTTATGGGTCTAATGCAAGAGAAGGAAGTTGATTTTAATGAGATATTCTCTTATGTGGTCAAGATGACTACCCTACGCTTGGTATTGGCCTTGGTTGTGTAAATGGATTTGGACTTGGCACCTAGAAAATGGTATCATAAGTTTGATGCCATTTATGCTTTTAGAAGGTTTATTTCTGTAGTGATATAGATCCATATCCTTACATGAACAACGCCTATGATGGTAGCCTTATCATTTTAGTACTATATGTTAATGACATGTTATTTTTGCTGGGAGCGCTCGTGATGAGATAGACAATTTGAAGACTTGGCTCAAGAAGATATTTGAGATTAAGGACATGGAGCATGCTTCTCGCATACTTGTGGTATGTGCATTATGTGCAATCGCTTTAAAGGGCTCCCCTACTTGTCATAGAAGGAGTACATCTATAAAGTCCTTGAGTGATTCCATATGTAGTATGGTAAGCCTATCAACTGCCCATTACCTTCTCATGTGAAGGTATGTAGGCATATTGTCCCCATTCAAATGATGAGAAGGCTGAGATGGCCAAGATTTCATATATATTCACAATAGGCAACTTAATATATACCATGATAGTCACTAGACCTTGCATAGTATTTGTGGTGGGAATTGTGGCTCATTATATGGCAACAGTTGGCAAAAGCAAAATTGGGATACCATAAAGGATAACATAAGATACCTTAAAGACACTACATATATGTGTATTTGTTATGGTGGCCAGGATACTAGAGACATGGGTTATATAGACGCTGATTATGTAGAACATGCAAATAGTTGGTGGCAAACCTTTATATGACTATGACTTCTACATTGTATTTGGACTCTATGAGTACCATTCAATTTGTACATAACCAATATTTCATGCAAAGATCAAGCACATTGAGGTTTGTTATCACTTTATCAAAGAAGTGATTGAGAACAAGCACATAGAGCTTGTCAAGATCTCAACTAACAAGATGAAGACAGCTAAGCCCTAAAGTGGAAGCACGAAGTGGAAGCAAGAGCTATGGTGGAAGGAGCAAGAGCAAGAGAGAGACACACACAATGTAGGAACTCCAATAATCACAATGTATGACTAGCCTTTCCTTTATTCAAATGTCCTGAAAGAATAAAGAATGAAGTGATAGTGATGGGCACCCACTACCTGCAATGTACAGGTGTATGGATATATGGGTACTGTCATTGTAACTCATACACAGAAGGCTAGGCACAAGTGCCTTTACCCCCAACAACCTCCCACTTAAAGGCAAATCTATCCCTAGTGAGAAGAGAATAATTTTAAAAAATGAACTTCCTCAATTACATCTCGAATAAAAAGGTAATGCATCTCAATATGCTTCATCTTCGAATGGAAAACTGGATTCTTGGCCAACTGAATAGCACTCATAGAATTTGAATGTAGTGTAGGGACCACATTAGTAATGCCAAGGTCTCTACCAGTAGATGGCTTAACTAGAGAACCTTCTTGCAACCCTTAGTGGTTGCAACATACTCTGCCTCTATAGTAGATAGGGCCATGCATTTTTGCACCTTGGACATCCAAGAAACAACACCTCCAACAAAAGTGAAAACATAGACAGAGGTGGACTTCCTATTATCTGCATGCCATGCATAATCATAGTCAATGTACCCCATGAAACTTGTATCCTAGCCACTATAACATATGCACATAGCTATTATTCCCTTCAAGTACCTCATGATACCTTTAACGTCATCCCAATGCTGTCTACCAAGTGTAGTTATATAGCATGTCACAACTCCACTGCAAACTCTATGTCAAGATAAGTGGCTATCATGGCATGCATCAAACTGTCCACTACAGATCCATAAGGGATCTTGGCCATCTCAGCTTTCTACTCATTGGACTATGGACAATAAACCTAACTAACCTTATGTGTGTGAGAAGATAAAGGATACCCAATAGGCTTAATATCTTGCAGATGAAACCGCTTAAGGACCTTCGGGTTTCACTCCTTCTAGAACAAGTAGCGAAGCTCCTTAAAGTAATTGCACATAATGTGTATCCCAAGAATATGTGAGGCCTATCCCATGTCCTTCATCTCATAGCTCTTCTTGAGCTTACCTTTCAAGGCATCCAACTTATCATGAGCACTCCCAACAATCAACATATCATCCACATAGAGGATCAAAATCATAAGGCTGCCATCACGAGCCTTCTTTGTGTATAAACATGGATTCATATCATTATGGGAATATCCCTATGAATACATAATGGCATCAAACTTGTGATACCATTTCCTAAGTGCTTGCTTAAGGCCATAAAGACTCTTTTACAACTTGCACACTAAATGTTCTCTACCAGGGTCTACAAAGCCCTTAGGCTACTCCATGTAAATCTCATCATTCAAGTCCCCATAAAGAAAAGGCATCCTAACATCCATCTGATAAAGATCCAAGTCAAACTAAGCAACCAAAGCTAATATTAAGCATACGGTAGTCATCTTTACAACATGAGAAAGGACTTTACCAAAGTCCACACCATGTTTCTACTTGAAGCCTTTAGCAACCAATCTGGTCTTATATCCCAACTTGTAGCATCTAGGGATACTTTTCAACTTGTACACCCACTTGCATGGCAAATCATACTTGCCACTAGGCAAAGGAACCAAATCCCACATATGATTTTTCTACAATGAGTCATATTTTGACTGCATGGCCCTCTCCCAAGAGTGACTATCACCTTTGCACATGGCCTCATCATAAGTAAGAGACTCACCAACATCTGCCACCATAATATAATCCATAAAGGGCTCAAACTGTGTAGGTTGTCATCTATCTCTAGTAGACCGCCACCTCAAAATGGGTTGTGGGCCTTGTACATCCTATGGAGCATCAAGGATCTATGCTAATAGGGCATCAACTGTGCTGCGATAGACTATCTATATGGCTATACAGTAGCATGAGGCTTATCCGAAATATCACCATGCATACCTCAATAATATCCTCCTGCTGCTTATGCATGTTCTCCTCATGGGAAACAACATCATGGCTGCAAATAACCTTCCAATCCTTTGGATCCCATAGGAGATAGCACATCTCACCTACATCTCCATAACTAAGAAATATGCATTTCCTAGACTTGGGATCTAGCATATTGGGCTTGTGTTTGGATACATGGCAGAAAGCCTCACAACCAAAGACATGCAAATGAGCATACAAGGGAGGTTTCCCAAACTATACCTCCTCCATAACCTGATGGTCAAGAGTAGTACTACATGCAGACCAATTTCTCAAGTATATGGCAATAGTAACTACCTCGGTCCAAAAAATGTTGTGGTAACCCTGCATGGCTAAGCATACTGCAAACTCACTCCTAAATCATCCTATTCAGGTGCTCATCTGCCATACCATTCTGGGGTGGGGTGTATGGGGTGGTCAACTAATGCTTAATACCCCCTCTCGTCATAAATTTGCTCAAAGGCTTTAGAGATATACTCACCCCCATTATCTAACCTTAGGCATTTCAGCCTATACCTAGATTGGTTCTCAACCAAAGTAAGCCAACACTGAAATGTAGCCAAGACTTCCAATTTCTACTTAATACAGTATGCCCAAACCTTATGCATATATTCATCAATGAAAGTAACAAAATTTTTCACACCACCTAATGACTTGCAAGGCATGCGACCACATACATCCAAATGAACAAGACCCAATGGCTCACCCATACATGTTATCCCGGACTTTTTATGCATATTACATGACTGCCTGCCATATAAACAATGATCACAAGACTCAAAGCACTTATAGTCAAGGAGCAGAAGATACTACAAATGGGTAAGCATTGTCATTCCTTTCAAGGACATGTGCCCAAGGCGACAATGCCACAGTGGTACATGTGGAACTGCATCCATTGCCAAAACATGGTCAACTAACCTAGATATAAGCAAGGGGTAGAGAGTGTGGGACTTAGTACCACATGCAATGACAAGATTTCCATGGGTAATCTTCCATGAGGAATCACCAAAAGAAACTACATAACTCGCATTATCCAAAGTGCTGGTCATGGAGATAAGGCTCTTCATGAGAGTTGGTACATGAGGTACATTATGAAAAGTAAACATGCAACCTAAACCAAACTGTGGCTGGACATCACCAATACCAACTATCACCAATGCTAGGTCATTACCCAAATGGACAGATCTAGTCATACTATGACAAGAGTGAAACCACTCTTTGTGAGAGGGGTCACATGAAAGGAAGCCCCTGAATCTATCGGCCAACACTAAGTATACCCTGACAAAGTCAGCTGTGAAGTATCAAGAGAAGAAGTTGCAAGTATGAAATCATCATCTGAATCAATCTGCACAACATTAATCTCTTCAGTCTCAATGCCTGACTTGCTAGGGACAATGCTGCAATTATCATTTTTGTCATGTAATTTATCCTTGCCCTTTTCCTTGCGCTTGTCTTTGTGAATTTTATGGCATTATGGCTAAATATGTCGTGCTTTCCCACAATAATGACAAGTCAATGAGGACTAACGGCCATGGTACTTACTATACGAGACTATCCAGGTGACTGAGAGTGAGACTATTGAGAGTCTCTCCCATGGTGGACATTACCACTCCTACCATTATTACCTCTAACTATCAAAGCATGAGAGGTGTGGAGAGAATCGACATTCTTTTTGTTAACCTCGTCGATCAAGAGTGCACCCTCTATATCCTGCAATTGTATTTCATCAATAGGCATGTTGGCATACATAGCAATATGAAATGTATCCCATGATTCAAAGCATTGTAACTAAGAGGAACAAGGGGAGTAGAGTACCCTTGAATTTAATCCCCTGTGAAGAAAAATGAATCATAATGGACTGAAACTCATTTAAGTGAGTTGACATAAAAGTGCTCTCTTTTATGCGAATGTCCATGAGTTGCTTCAGCCAATACATCTAAGAAGCGAGACTCTGTTGGTCATAGACATTGCAAATCTTTTCCCAGAAGTCCCATGTGGACTGCCCATCAAAGACAACATTATAGAATACATACTTAGAGAGGGACAATATGATGGTGGACTTACATAGCTCATCTAATTCAGCCCAATTCTCTACATCAATAGGTTTAGGCTTGACGCCCTTATGTTTCAAAGGCCTAACATATACTTTTTACACTAAAACTTTCCAGATTTGGGCCTTCCAATAGTTATAATTGGTGCCACATCCATCTTGTCAATATTAAAGATAGCACTATCACTTGAGCCACTAGCCATAATGCAAGCAAACAAGTGCACAAATTTTCAAAGTAGGCTATTGTAGTTACTGCAAAAACAACCCTAAAATCACTGCTAAATCAAGCTGAAAACAAGGGATACTGACCAAGTAATGAATTGTCCACCATAGACTCAATGCAAAGAACTATCAAACGGAGGTGACTGCTTGCATAAACAATAAAGTAAACTACAATTATAGCATGCTAAAAATGAATTATAACAATAAGGCATCAATGCCAAAGATGGGCAATCACTGATATAAGACAAATCGCAACTGCTAGGGAATAACTACAATTAGCAATGAGTGAATATTGACTAGAATTGAGAACTGTCAAAGAATCAATGTGTGAGACTTAGATACATCCCATAGGCATAACCATCATGCATAGAATTGGTCTAACAGGTAACAAAAGAGACCAATTAAAGGCACAATGGATTGAGCAATGTAATGGAAGCTCAATACATAAGCAACCAAGATGCATACATCATTGACAAAGTCATGACAGAGATAGGTGCTGGCCCAAGAGGAATGTCAAATCAGCCCACTCAGTATCAACTGCATACCTAAAGCATGACAAGAGCATGTACATGTCACCAAGTCCCACGGTCTCACTAGATTACCCTCCAGCTCAACTATGTAACCAAATGCTCAATGTAATATCCAAGTGTCAAGTAGTGGTTCCCACTAGAATAAAATTTGGATGTGGAATGAGGAAGCAAAGCTCACATACATCGTGTACATAGCATCCAACATCCAAGATCCAATGATATACATTCGGAGTATCCAAGTCAAGATGGTTGGCAAAGCATCCACTGTAGCATCTGAGGCAATGACTAATAGACCAATGCTACTATCCAAAGCTCCAAAATAACTCAAATGCAAGTCAAAGGCAAAGCCCAGTGTTCGTCAAGCATAGCCAAGACATATAGCATCCATATCAAATATCTAACATCCAAGCAGATAGGCTGAGTATCATTCAAGGATAATAGGCATAAATTGTTTCAAATGGATGCCTACTATAGCAAATGACAGACAATGTTAATCAAAATTATCTTCAATCGTTGCTCAAATGCATTCCCGAACCATGATAAAGCATATCACATCATCCATAAGCATCAGTACATCCCTCGAATAATCGGTAAGCACCCAAGAGCAATAGGCATATGCTTTCACTGATAAAATAAGCTTCAGCCATATTATAAATAGCATCAAATATTTGTCCATATTGAGCAAATGAAGTGCTCTAATAAACCCAATATGATCTCCAGTGTATTGATATAACATCCACAAGTGATCCAATACTAATGGGCATCAATAGAAGCATCACATAAGCATGCAAAGGCACTGTAGGACTCAGGATAGGCTGTCCCAAAACTGTGAATAGTGATGACAGTGAATATAGAGCTCAAGATCAATACCCAATGCCAAATATAAGTGTCGGGAGTTATTTCCAATGATCACTAGGGTTGCCAAGAGTGCCGTGAGCCTCTTAGAGGTTGGAGGAGTAGTTGAACTGATCTAGGAAGATCAAATCAGGAACATGCGCAAATCACACAACCTATCCTAGGGGTGTTGCAAGGTGTGCTGAGGCAAATGCAGGGCAAGGCAAACACCAAGGGTGTTAAGGAAGGCCTAGAAGAGGTCCAATGCAACTAGAAGTAGCTTGGAAGACACAGAGTATCAAAACCATACCTTCGAATGAGAAGCCATGGCTTCCAATGAAGAAACCTTCGAATGTAAGGTGAGGTAATGCCAAAACCAAGCTTAAGCTTACACAAAGATGGCTTTGATACCAATTGAAGGGAGGTGGGCCCTAAAGTGGAAGCACAGAGCAAAAGCGAAAGCTATGGTGGAGGGAGCAAGAGCAAGAGAGAGACACACATAATGTGGGAACTCCAACAATCACAATGTGTGACAGTCCTTCCCTTTATTCAAATGTCACTAAAAGAATAAAGAATGAAGTGACAATAATGGGTACTCACTAGTTGTAGTGTACAAGTATGCGAGTATGCGAGGATTGTCAATGTAACTAATACACGAGTGGCTAGGCACAAGTGCCTTTACCCCCAACACAAGAATCCTACATATCTGCTCACTAAAAGTATCCTAATGGAATGTTATGCCTTTCTTAGAAAGATGATGGGCATAGGATGAGGTGATGTCTATTTCTCGTCCTATTATCCTCATATGTACACATTGTACTTTATTGCTTTTTTCTTATTTTCTCCACACTCAAGCACGTAGTGGGAGGTTGTTAGGAGTTAAAGGCAACATATGCCTAGCCACCTATATTTACTTGTACTTACTATCTACACACATGTACACTACAGATAGTGGCAACTTGTCACTATCACTTTATTTTTTATTCTTTACATGACAATAGAATAAGGGAAGGTAGGTCACACATTGTAACTACTAGAGTTCCCACTCATCGGTCTCTCTCTTCTTTGCTTGAACCTCCATATCCCTCGCTTCTCTCTTCCTTCCACCCATGCTTCTGCTCCTATTCCACATTTTACGAACTCTACGAGTATGCCATTGGAAGCATCAGTAGCCAAGGGATAATTGGATCTTCTAATGCCTAGCAAAAACCTTGGAGCAAGGCTCGAGCAAGGCAACTCAGTAGATCCACATTATCGACAAAGAGGAAATTTCCATGGTCACATGGACTATTTTGAAATTAAAATTTATCCACATCAAGCAAATCTTGATAACTCATTGGAGAGACACACTTGACACTAGACTTTTAGGGGAAACTCTACTAGGAATCAGTAGTAACTACTTGCATGTGAATGAATTCTTTAGAAACCCTAGGCCAGGATCACACTTTCAATGGTGCCTACGACCATGCCTCATTGTCTTAACTAACCACAATTAGACCTAGGGAGATTGCACTACAATGAAGATTACTCAACTATGGCTAAAGGAAACCATAAAATAAGGGAGCGTTGCACTTGAAATTGAGGAGAGACACCATATTGCATAAAACTTGTTTTTGCATGATACGTAAGTGATTGAAAAGTGGAAATATTGATTGAGCACATGTTGCACATAGGGATTTTGTTTTGTAATTACACAAATCGGATGAGAAATACAAAAGCTTGTTTATGCATACTCTCATTGTCACAAGAGACTGGGAAAGAATTGCAAAGACCATTAATGTTGCAAAAGAACCCAAACTATCAAGAAAGTGCAAAGAAGCACCAAAAGAAAAAAAAATTGTGGATGCACCAAATGGAACATTCAAGGAAAAACAAGAGCCATACTTGCAAAACAGTAATAGGAAAATAGGGAACCACATCGCAACAAACATAGATAGAAGAGGGCATGTCACTAAAAACTATCAAAGAGAGACAAACTTAATTGAGAACCCTTAGGAGATTAGACTAAGGAGAAATCTTACCCAAGCAATAGATCTCAATAGCTTAACAAAATCACAAGAATGAAACAAGATGGGCCATGCTGGTCATCAAGGGTAACTAGGCCATGTAGAAGCACCTATACACTACATTCAGATTGCACTCAATTTGAATAGAATGCAACACTATCAAAAGACAATTATGAAGAGGAATCAACTCAATAACCTTGACCTTGAATGTGCTAAGAATTGCATTGCATGAAGGAGCCATGATTCTACTATGCAAACCACTTTCAATAGTGTAGTTTAGGAGTCTAACAATACACATTTGAAAGCTTGGGTTTGTAGACCTAGACTTGAAAGATGATGATATAATGTGTCTTGCCTATCTCAGGGTCAAACTTGGTGCAAAAAGAGAGCATGTTATTGATGCTCATATTGGGGAGTAGACTTCAATATTCTAACCTATGAAGCATGGACTAAAATAGGGCAACCAAAGCTTACACCAACCAACATGATCCTCAATCCCTCGAGGGGCAACTATATTCTATCTTTAAAAAAATGTAGAATCCTCATAGCTATCAAGACTAAAAGCTTGCCCATCTTATTCCATGTATTCCCAAATTGTGAGAATGTGGGAAAGGAAATACTTATTGGTAGAGCCTTCAAGTGAGCAACAAAATGTGAGGTTGATTATGTAGTGCAAGGAATACATTTGATGCTCCCTAATGTGAGAATCATTACAACTTTTAGCAAGGATGATCTTGTTGGCCCTCATGGGAAAGGTAAGGAGCAAATCCGTGACCCAAAAGAGATACCAACTAGTGAGAGACATAGGGAAATGCTTGAAGAGTTGCTTCAAGCATATAATGAAGAAAGAGAATGTGTCAACACAACCATTCTTCAAATGAACAACCTAGGGAGCGAGGCTAAGGATAAAACATGGACTTACAAAACTCATAGAAAATGGTAAAAAGTCCCAGACCTCATATTATACAAAGACATCAACAACGAGCTAGTATGCAACAGTGATGGGTTCCATGATCTCTCCACTCGCTTAAGGATACTATGTAAAAAATCATTGGTTCTAGTTGCCTAAGCCACCTACAAGACCACCTTTATCACATTGCATGCAAGTTTCTCCTCAATGGAACAAAAACAAAACTAAACATAAAACAAATCCTAAAAAGGAATAATCAAGGGAAGCAATGCTAATCGAGATCCCCAAGGACAAGCCACCCACAATCAGACAAGATAAAGTCCTAGATCTAGCAACTAAGTAAGAACAATCATCAACTGTATCCATAAATAATATGTCTAAATCAAGGAAAAATAGTTGAAAGCATAGACTCTTCAAAATAAAAGGTAAGTGAATCATCACAACCTTATAATATTCCTTAGCATGATTTGGGGAAGCCCCTTGAGAATATAAATAAAAAAGAGGTCACTAATGACAAGCATCCCAATGATGCACTTGCCAAACCAATTGAGGATACAAAATCTCCTAAGGCTGCACCTTCATTATCCAAGAGAAAGAAAAAAGGGAATAGCAACAACTGGGAATAGCTTAGAAGCCATAAAATGGCTGCATAAGGAGAAGAGTGAGAATTCAATAGCCTTGACGCAAAACCAATCCATGGATATCTCCATGGCCGCTTCCCCCAAAAGTACTAAGTCTATGAATGCTTCTAAAAGTTCAAAGGATTCCAAGCAACAAGTGCCTCCAGCTATTGCAAATAAAACCCAATCCACCAATAACAAAGAGCTTAATGTCTAATCAAGTGTGAAAACAAAACAATCACATCCGTTAGTTGTGACTATACCTATAACATCTAACAAGGATCTAGAAATGATGGCCACAGAGCCTCAACATAAATATAAGAACCCCAATAGTATAAGCAAATCTATACTCCTTTAATATTGCCCATCTTGCCCTAGACCTCCCACATATTAAAGCCCAAAACAATGGTCATAACCCTAGAAGAAATGGCAACAAAGTAAGTTTTCTTAGAAAGTAGGAATGCCATATAGTGTCTCGCAGAATTGGATGCTAGGTTGAAGTTACTTGCACACATCTACATCCATGGTAACATGGATACATTGCCTAAACAACATGAGGAATACCTAGTATATCTACTAACATGGGAAAAGCAATAAATCTTCTACAACACGACTCAAATGAGGAAGCCAAAGAGCACCACTTAACAACTATATTTAATGAAGCACTTTGTTAGCATGGCTTGTTTGGGATAGAGGAGTTGTGGGAGCTTTCGCTCAACCGCCAAGACCCACAGATGGCTTATTGTTTCAAGCGTTCCAAGCGAGCTCTAATGGCTATCTCTCACATAGCCAACGCATCGTCGATGCTACGAGTGTAGTGAGCTTACCTTGATGCCGATATGAGTTGCCTTCTCTCTTGCACACACCGGTAGCTCCACAATCTTAGATGCTAGCTCAAGCATCCGCAAGCCTCCTCCTCCTCCAAGCTCCATCCACCATAGCCGCACGCGCAAGAGAAGGGAAGAGAAGAGAAGAGGGGATGGTGAAGAGCTTCACCCTCTTGATCCCTCACTCTCACACACTCACTCCCTCACACTCTCACACTCCCTCTCTCAAGAGCACACACAAGCAAGAAGAGGAGAAGAAGAGAAAAAGAGAAGAGCTCTTGTTAGCCACACACCAAAGAATAAGCTTCCATTCACTTTTTGAGCTTTATATATACAAACCCTAAAACCCCATGGGCGCCCATCCCTTTTTACATGACCGGCCATTATGGCAAGGTACCTTTTTCTAATTCCTTCTTCTTACTTCATGCCCTAAGCCTATACCCGTCTATTCTTTTACAAGTGGCACAGGAGGAAGCCTGGCGCTCTTTTACAAGATTTTTTGGAGTTTTTGAGGCACCTTTTATTTAAAATTATGCTTTTAGCCCCAGCTTAGCTTCATAGGCCGACTACGTGTCTTTGCTCCTCTTCCATCTTCTTCCCGCTTTTTCATTCATTCTTCTGCCTTCTTGGCTTGGGCATTCTTCCACCTTCTTGGCTTGGGGTTAACATTACCCCCCTCCAAGACGGGTGCCAACCCCATGGCACTCTTGGTGACTGTTGGGGTTTAAGAGGCAGTTGGTGCAGTAGTCGTGTAAGGCAGGGCCACGTGTAGACTCGGGTGCTCGTGGAAGCTTGATAGTAAGGTTTGTTGGAGAAGTCAAACGGATAGCAAGTGGTTGACGAGGGCCTTCGAAGTCGGTGGTTGGTCGCCGTTGTGATGCTTGGAAGGAAAGGGTGCGGTGCTCTACCTAAGGGGGATGTCTACCTTATTGTGTAGTGCCTTGTGCTCGTGCTAGTGGAATGGGCAGTTGGGTCTAACCACGGCTAGTCTGGGTGATATCCTACACTTGGGGGTCCCATTCGTGCAAGAGGTATAGTGCAAGTAGCTTAGGGTGACACGTCTAACCATAGGCGAGTGTGACCTCCCTATGTCCTACCCTTGATGGGCCCTAAGCGTGAAATGGGGAAGCAAAAGGAGCTAGGGGGTTAGGAGTAGAGCCGGCTGACCGAAGCCACCGGGCACACCTAACTTGAGGATCCCTAGGTGTAGTGATCGTGCTCTACATGATGCTAAGTGCTGCTGTAAGTGAGTTGTTTTGTCCATTCCATGTGTAATGTTCCGCTTGCTCTTCCTTGGATGCTTTTTTTTAATAAGTAGTATTACACTAGTACAACGACAGCCTGTACCTAATCTTCCTCATCTGATTTAGGCGGAGAAGGGGATCGAATGGATTTTCTCAAAAATTGATGGCTTTGCATGTACCTTTTGAGGTTCATGCGGACGTGGAGGGAGGTGGTGGACAGGAAGGGATGGTTGCACCTAGTGAACTGGTTGTCGTTCATATCCTCTAGGAGAGCTAGGCAAAAGGAGGGGAGAAGGCTAGCTCTCATCATTGAACGCGCCATGGCACAGCTGTCAATGGCATTAGGGTCAAAAAAGAGGGGAGGCAAGCCACGCTCTTGTGGGGTCAGGTCCTTCTTGAGTAGTAGCTTAAGTAGCCTAAGATAATTACTGGTAGTTATAAAGGCTGGATCGGGTCATGAAGAGAAGTCCGTGAGAAAACGTGTCATGGAATCATTTAGGCTTCTCGAGTCAAAAAGGAGGGCATGTTCAAAGGAGGCGGCATTGGAGTTGTAGATGATGGGGAAATCATGATGCCCATGGAGGGTGGCAACAAAATCCACACCTACCCCTACGAGGATATGCCATGAATGTGGGGTCGTTCCTCTCATAGGGCAGGGTGTTACAAAAAGCCATCCAGTTGAGCATGCTAATATCGCACACTCGCCTCCTCCACAGGGGTTGACAGTTGTAGCCATGTACAGTATGTGGTATTTCGAACATCTTGTGTTGCCAAAACTCTACTTCTTCCCTTCCCCACAGAGGGGGGGTCCTCTCCCTTTCTTCCAGCCATTTCTATCCTAGTTGGCCACCAGTCGCGATCACCTCCTCCATTACCTTGATGGGTAGGACCCTCCGCAGGCTGTTAGGCATGAGGAAGCTGAAGGTGAATGGGTCTTTTTCTTTTTCTTGCCATTTCCAAATCACTAGCTCCGCATGGAATCTAGCAGGGAGGTCATCGGGGCACGGTGGGAGGGGTGCGGACGGCTGCACGATTGGTTTGGCTCTTAACTGCTTCTTAGTTTCCTCAACTAATTTTATTTGTCTCTCCCTTAGTGTGGCTTGTCTTTCCGTGGTGGATGGATCAATCTGTTGCTGTTCTTGGACATGCGGCGAGGGGGGTTGTGGGATTACCTCTTCTCTGATTCTCCCCATAATGAATTCAAGGTTAGCCTCCTCCCCCCCTGTCGGTCTTCTAGTTGCGCTCCTTCTTCAAAGCCCATTGTGTCCAATTCCTAAGGGGTTAGGCCGGCCAGTAGTAGGTACTTCCATTGCTCTTCTAAGCTCAGCCTAACCTCTGCAAGTTGGGGTCACATCTGTAACCCCGCTTGCAGGGCTCTACATGCGATGCTCAGTTTTTTCTGCACCATCTCCAATGACTCCTTTTCCTCTAGGTGGGTCGTGTCCAGTAATGTGTTGAGGAAGGCTTGTTGCTGGGCACTAAAGGCTATCTAGGCGGTGTTTGCTTTACTTTCTACAAGGATTTTTTCTTTCTCCACCAAAGCGAGGCGCCGTGCCAATGTCTTCACCTGTTTCTCGTTCTGCGCTGCCCATTCCTCTTCTCTTTTGTTCATTCCTTCCATGCTTTCCCCCTGCTTTTGTGCCAGGGTTACGACCTTCTGCTCCTAGGCTTTTAGTTCTCTACTCATATTCTCGTGCTTTTTCCTTTCCAAGTGTAGTTGATCGGTCAAAGACTCGATCTCCTTTTGTTGCTACTCTCTCTCTTGCTTTCTCTCCTCCTCTTTAGCATTTAATTCCTCCATCATTTGCTCGATGTTGGCGGTTTTTGCCTCCAATTCCCCATGTTGCATCAGGAGGAGCTTATATTTCCGTTGCATCTGCACCAGTTCTTGATTCTCATCTCGAGCCGTTGCTTGTAGCTTTCTTCCATGTCTTCCTTGGCTTTTAATTCCTGCTTGAGGTCAAAGATCTATCGTTGTTACATGGCTATTGTGCGGGTTTTTTCAAGCTGGAAACCGGCTACTAACTCCTTTTCCGCCACCAACTCAGCCACAGCCATCCTCTTTTCCTCCTTCACCCTCTCCAATTGGGAGAGCAACTTAGCAACGTACTTGTCGTAACTGGCTGGTGGCGTCAACGTTGTGTAGGTCAGGGTGGTCAAGGCTTCCACTCTCGGATGCTTCTGGTCCTGTCTCGACTCAGCATCTACGGCTGGTCTCTTTTGCCCCATGGCCGTAGTTTCCGTGCTCTTTCCCTGGGCCATTTCTTTATTGATAAAATATTGCATCCAGGCCATGAAGTTGGAAACCTCCATGCTAGTGGGGATGCTAGGGGTGAGGGTGGTTGGTTTGCTGGAGGGCACCATGAGGGTGGGGATAGGATGGAGGAGGGCCTTGCCTTTGCCTTCAAAGAGAGCGGGTGGCGTGACTTCCGGTACCTACGTGCTAGAGCTAGGCCCTTCTTCCCTCAGCGGGCTCCAGGCTCTCGGATCATCAACCCTACATTGCTGCTTAATGGACCGTCGCATGTGGCTTCAGCCAAGTCCTCCTCCTCCTTCCTTCTTAGTTTCTCTTCTTCCTCCGCAGCTCTTCTTTGCCTTTCTTCTTCAGCTTTCCTGTACTCTTCCTCCAGTTTCTCTTTTTCTTCCTGCTCTTCTCTTTTTCTCTTCTCAGCCTCCTATTTTGACACCTTTTTAGCCCTCTTGACTTCTTCTTTTTGTTTTTTCTTCTTCTTGTTTCTTCTTCTTTTCCCTCTCCTTTTTTTACTTAAGGGATTGTCTTTTTGCCTTTTCCAAATCCTCTTTCTCCTTCTTATGGCCTTCATCCGGCTTCTTTTTATTTTGTGTTGTCTTCTTCTTGGGTTCCTTGTCTTGCTTTTTGCCCCATTGTTCTTCTTGTCCCTGCCCTTCCTTATCAGTCTCGGTCCTGTCGACTAGACCTCTCTTGATCCTAGTGAGGGGATGACCTGTCGGGCATTTCTCCTTCCCCTTCTTCTTCTGCATCCTGTGTCTCTTTTACTGCCTCCTAGATGAGTGCAGTCAAAATGCTTCCATAGGCAATAAACGAGGCCTTGGACGAGGCCTTCTTTCTTTCCGTGGCCTTGAAAGCTAGGGACTCTCCTCCTGCTGGTGTGCTTCCTAAAGCCAGTGCTTTAGCCACCTAGTCGATAGTTTTTTGCACATAACCGTTCTAGTGGACTTCATGCAGGGTGTGAGCCGCTAAGTTCTCTAGCACAGGCATGCTGATTCAATGCATTAAGGCATTGTAGCGCTGGCTAGAGAAGAGTGCATGTTGGCTTCCGCATCAAGGATGTCCTGGATGATGATGCCGTCTTTTGTTAGCACGTCCTCCTTTCTCATTTTCAACATGGCATACACATCCCTCTTCTGCTTCTTCTCTATCTTTGGCTCCAGTCCCAACGCCTTCTCCGCCAAGGCAGGGGTTAAGCGAACCTATATTTATTTGGCATTTTCTCCCCTTCCTACCATGACGGTGCCGCACTCATTGTCAGGGTCGTAAGAGGAACTCCATACACTTTGTGTGGTCAGGTTCTTGCGCAAATTTTTCGAGGTACTTGGTGAAGTTGCATTGTTCAATGACTCTCCTAGCCGCTTCCTCCTTGGCCACCACACCCTCTACATTGTGAATGGTTCGAAACTTAAGGTGGTTGTAGGCGCGGCTCTCAAGAGTAATGCTGTACTGCACTCTTTCCTCTTCCGTGAACAGAAGTCGGTGGGCACGGTCTTGCTGCGATGTCTTTTGTTCATGTCATAATCCCAAGTTTCGATTAGTGCTTCCACATTAACAATTTGCAAGAAAAGTCATAGTCTAAAAAGAAAGACTCTATATGTTTATGGAATGAAAGCATGAAAATCCTATCCAATGTGGAGTCTTCCCTTCCGGCTTTAACTTTTTGCCCTTTATTTCAAAGTTCTCTTGGCATTTTCCTGCCTCGCTCATTGTTTACGTGCTTATGCATTTTGCTTGATTTTCATTGGTTTTAATTGATTCACCTCACTCCCCTTCCCCTCCCAGCTTGAGAAGAATCCTTCCTAGGATTGAAGGTTTTGGAGGTTGAGGACATTCTGCAATGGGCCTAGGAGTTATCGGCGTAAGAACCAAGTGTAGAAATCGGGGTTGTACTCTAACTGAGCTGCGCTGTCGAGATCAAAAGCGTGAGTGCCGACGTGTGTAATGTAAGTGAGAACATCTATTAGAAAGTCACTAGAGGCTTCGTGGCTAGCAATATGTAGCTTCTCCTCAGTCAGTAGGCGATTGACGTAAGGGTGTCCCTTGATGTGCTCTTCCAAGGGGTGGTCGCGAAGAGTGGTTAACACTCTATATGAGGTTGGCGCGATATAAGTGGGGTCATACTCCACTATTTCGATTGCACGGCGCTGCTCGGCATTTGTCATGAGTTAGCATCCCTCTACTTCCCATTGCAACCTAAGAGTGTACCAGTGCCGCAAGAATGGGGATTCAGTCTCAACAAGTTTAGATAATTTGGCAATTTCTTGGTTGATGATGGCAGAAGTGGTTTGCTGATCGTATGACGTGATGAGGCGTTGTTTGAGGGCTTGCTCTTTAGAGATCTCGCTGTTGAGTAATATAGCAACAGAGTTTGTTGCCTTTGCGAAGGCAAGTTCAAACATCTCCCAAGAACAAGGCATCGTACGAACTTCAGTTGCAAAAGGCTCGGATAATAAGCCTAAGTTCAAGTGGTCGTAGCTCAGAGCTAGCTCTCTGAAGGTGGCATCGAGCCGTCTAATGCAATCAACCATGTCATCCCCTGTATCTTTGGCTAGATCTGAGGCCAGTGTCAAAAATGATTTCCGCTCATAGGAGGGTTTAAGACGTGCTGGTGTTTGGGGTTTGATAGCACTAGAGCCTTTGACAATGGATAGTTGTGATTGCGGGTGCTCTTGAGGTGTCGATTGGGCTTCCTGGCTTGGGGCTGGGGAAGCATCAACTACTTCTGATGGACTGCTACCTTCAGAGTAGATCATTGTAATCGGATGGGCTCTAGCGGGTGATGGCTCATGTGATGATGTCTGTCATTTGGGCCGATAGGTTTGTTCAACTCTCTTGGGCATGTGTGTGGATGAGCTTGATGGATGTGGGCTTGGGGAGCACTACAGTTTATGATTTTGAGGTTCTATGGGACTGGAGGTGATCAGGCTTGGGGGTAGTGTATGAGTGGTGTTCCTTGCTGTGTGAGCTTTAGGGATCCATATCCAGGCATTTCCCTCATAGTAGCCTTGCATGTGCAGGAGGGCTTTAGGAACCCACCTTTGCCTAATTATGCACCGATTTCTGTAACTGCGTCTTGGTGTCCTAGGTTTAGAGCTTCGGGTCTTATGAGGTTGTGTGTGGTGACTCCTAGGCAGCGGTTGTAGCTATTTAGGCCTCCATTGGAAACTAGGTTGTTGAGCCTTAATTTTTGCTACAACGAGTAGCAGATCTTGAGAGGTGATGCATGGTGGCCGAGCACTACCCTTCTCCTTAGATTTGGTTGCTAATACTGCTATCGGTGGCCGTGCAGACTATTCTATCGTGCAACCCTTTTTGAAAGCTGTATCAATGCAGATGTTGCCTACGGTGAGGTGAATGCGCTACAACTCATAATCAACGTTGCAATGATTTTGCTTCTTGAAGGATTACCCTAGCAGCGTTTCCTTGCCTGTGTCCTTAGTGTCTGGCAATACGTAGAAGATTATTGGTACAGTCTCAAACTCGATAGAAACAGTGGCCCTGCACTTGCTGAGAAGTACGTATGAATGGCCCCCATATGGGCTTAATTTGGCATTAGTAGGTTGTAGTGGTGGTTTGCCAATTTGGGTCCAATGATCGTGAGTCAAAACATTGAAGTCCGTTCCCTCGTCAATTAAGGCATCGAAGACGCATGTTCTCTTGGTAGTGATCGTGATGTGTACATATGCAGGCTCCACGGTTTCCTCATCCTCGTCATCGATTTCGGCAATGGTAGCTACTCGTACCTTGACGGGTAGTTCCAACATTGGTGGCTCATGCAAAGGATGCGTGGGAGGATAGTATTTCTTGGCACAACTGCCATTGAAGAAGCCTATTTCCTCATCATCTAGAGTCTCGAGCTCGACGTTGCCCGTTTGGCTGATCGCACAGACTCTGAAAGGTCCAAGACCCCTAAACTTCATTTTTTGCTTATGCTCCTTAACTGAGTATAGAAGCACTAAGTTGCCTTGTTCGAAGTTGCGTTGCTTGGCATACTTGTCAGACCAGTTCTTATGTCATGCCTTCTCACATATGAGTGCATGAGTGGCTAGAAGGCGAGTCTCCGAGAGGCGTTCGAGCTCAACTATGCATTGCGTCCATGCCTTCTTTCCTTCCCATCTCTCCTGAAGTGCAATTCGCCAGCTAGGCACGAAGAATTCTATAGGGAGAATTGCTTCGATTTTGTAGGTCAACCTAAAGGGGGTCTATCCAACAGCCGTTTTGTAAGTTGTGCGGTAAGCCCACAAGGTTGCCATTAGCTTGTTATCCCAGTTGCTGCGTGAGGTCCAGACCACCTTGGTTAGGACATTGACAAGAATCTTATTTGTGGATTCTGCCTGGCCATTTTTTTTAGGGTAGTATGGGGAGGATTTTCGATGGATAATTAGGAAGGTGGATAGAAGATGAGCTATCACTTCTTTGATGAAGTGTGTCCCCTGGTCACTGGCTAGTTCGATAGGGCATCCGAATCGTGAGATCACCTGCTTCCAGAAGAACTTGGCAGTCATTCGAGCATCATTTTTTAATGTTGCTCTCGCCTCTGCCCACTTCGTTAGGTAGTCTGTGGCCACAATGATGTATTTGGCCTACGAATACTGTGCAACGGGCTAATGGGTCCTATGAAGTTGATTCCCCATTTTTCGAAGGGCTGTCATGCAATGATTGGGATCAACTCCATTTGATCCTTGCGAATCGGGACCTTCGTCCCACTGACACTCGTCACAATGCTTAACAAATCGTGCGGCATCACAGAACAACATTGGCCACCACAGTTGAGACTGCAACACCTTGTGGGCCATCGTGTCTCCACTAAAGTGTCCACCAGCAATTCCATTGTGTACCTCTAAAAGCACATTGTGCATCTCATGTTCGCACATGCATATGCGTAGCAATCCATCTTTCCCTAAGTGATACAACTCACCTGCTATCAACTGGTAGGGTTGGATTTTGAGAATAAGTCGCCTTAGCCTTGCCTTCTTTATCAGTCATTCAGGCAGTCCATGCTCAAGCACTTGGACTATGTCATCTGCCCAATATGGCATTAGATCAGCCTTGAATAAATCTCTCCCACTGGAGACATTAAAGAGATGGGCATCTTGCAATTCATTGGTAATGCCTTCTCCAGCAGATTCTCCTGTGGGGATGCGTGACATATGATCAGCCATGTAGTCCTGTTTTCCCTTCCATACAACCACAGACAAGTCAAACTCCAAAAGTAGAAGGAGTACCGAGCTATGCCTCCTGTAGCGCAAGGTTTGTTCACTAGGTATAGCAAGGCTTGATGGTCCACAAAGAAGGTAAAGGGTATAGCCAATAGATAATTCCGGAACTTCTTTACAGCAAACACCATGGCCAAGCCCTCTCTTTCTGTCTCGTCGAGTAGTTCATTTCCATCTCTGTGACTTGTCTGCTAGCAAAGCTCACTGGATAGTCTAGGTTGTGCTCACCACGTTAGCACAACACTGCCCCCACAACAAATTTAAAAGCATCGATATGCACGTGGAAGGTTATGGTCCAATTTGGGGCTCGTAGAATTGGTGTTGTGGTTAGAGCCTTCTTCCACTCTTCATATGCTCGTTGGCATGCTTCATTTCATTCAAAGACAATCACCAACTTGTATAAAGGTCTGGCTATCAATGCGTAATTCAGCACAAACCGTCGATAGTATCCCGTATGGCCTAAGAAGCATTGAACTCCCTTGTAGTTGGTTAGGGGTGGAAGGTCGACAATAACCCTGACTTTCAAGAAGTCAGTGGTAATGCCGTTCTTTGACACCACGTGGCTGAGGATGCATCCATGCTTCACCCAAAATTGGCATTTCAAGGGGTTCAAGGAGAGACGATATAGGCGACACCGGTCAAAGACTGCTTGGAGTTTGTTTAAGTATTCCATCCAAGTCGAGTGAACAAAGAGGTCATTGACAAAGACTTCCAACTCCTTGTGAAGCATATCTTTAAATATGGTGCACATGAGACATTGGAAGGTGGCATGGGTATTAGTCAACCCAAAAGGCATGACTATGTAAGCAAAGATACCCCACTCGATGGTGAAGGCAGTCTTATGCCTATCAGTAGGATGCACTTGCACATAATTGTATCCTGAGAAGCCAACCAGAAAACTGTAGGCCTCATTGCCCGCTCAAGCATGTGCTCGGTGTATGGTAATGGATAATTACCCCTTTTAGTAGCAACATTCACCTTCTTGTAATTGACGCAAACTCTAATTTTTTTCTTTTTCTTCATCATGATGACTATGGGTGATACCCAGTCCGTGTGCTCAATTTCGTAAATGAATCCTGCTCTCATTAACTTATCAAATGTCTTCCTTGACAGCATGAGCGTGCTTTGGATTCATTAGGTACAGTCGCTACTTCACCGGCGCTGCGTATGGTGTCATGGGTATATTATGAGTCACTACACTCGAGTCTACCCCTTTAAGCTCTTCCACGGACCATGCGAATACGTCTATGTACTCTCGCAAGAGAGCGACAAGACTCGTTTCTTCTTCCTCAGTCAAGTCATTGGCAATGAAGGCTGGTTGGGGTGTCTCCCCTTCCCGGGCTAAGTTCACCTCTTCAACCCTGGCTAGTCCCTCGATTGGTTCACTCGTTTGCCCTTGCCGTTTGGCACCCAACAAGATCACTACCCTATCTCCCTTCTTGAATTTCATAAATCGATTAGGGAGGTCCCGTGGTTTTCGTTGTTCATCTGTTCATGTGTCCCTGGGTTGGTTCGTCCTTCCCTGCTTCAATCGTCTGCGTCTCAGGTGGACGGGTAGGTCCCCGTTGGTGCGTTGGGTCTTGGGTGGCCTAGGTATTTCTGGGTCACTATTCGAGCTTACCTCCGACTCAGTCTCAAACTCGCCGTCTTCACTAGAAGAGGGGGTCTCCCCTGCTGGTCGCAGTTCAGATGGTGATTCTGCCCTAAGCACTGGTGTCGTTCCGGTTGAGCTAGGCCTGCTTGCTCAAGTACTATGGCTCCTACGTGTTCTAACCAAGCATGATCACAATTTATATGTATGATTCCTCACTCTATCCTGTAGACACTTCTCTTTTGTGACTTGGAGTCTGCCCTTATTTGTTCTATTTCATGTCCCTCAGTGTCATATTCTACCGTGTCCATCTCACCCTCACTTCCATCACTGAAGAATTGGCAATCTTCGTACTCGTTGTCAGAGTCCTCTGCGTCAAACTGCTCATCGTCTCCTAGGGCTTGGTATATCTCTTGTCATTGATCAGGGACTAGGGCCCAGTTGTACATAAGGTTCAAGTCATGCACCTTGGTCCATTGCCACCTGGATTCGCCTAAGTGATCCTGGAGTGGTTTGAAGTTTACTGTTGAATTGTCTGCCAGCTTGTCTGTTAAGTATTCCAGAGCCTCCTGAAGTTCTCTCTTGTTGCTTGGCACTTGGAAGGTGACGGGCTTAGGTCTCTCAAGAAGGGTTCCTTCCATCATGCAAACCGGTACAGAGGGTGTGCCGTTGGTTGTGCCCATCATCTTGATGGCTTGCTCATACACCTCTTGATCTGAGAACGGTAGGTCGACTGTGGCAAGGACATGCATCCAATCCCGCTCATCCTCTAGGCATGGGATATACTTGGTCAAGGACTCGTAAGACTTCTTGACTTGACTGTCACCCTTGAGCATCGCAGAGATGGCATTCAAGTTGACTGGTGAGATCTTCAAGTGTCCATCTCTACCCTCACAAGTGTCCAAGTTGACTGGTGAGGTCTTCCAAGTGTCCATCTCTACCCTCACAGCTTCCGTCCTATTGCCTAAGAATATCAAGCCATTATCCCAATCTTCAATAACTCTGGCATTGCGCATCCAAGGTCGACCTAACAGGACATCGTAGTCCACCCCCTTCATGACTATAAAGTCGACAGAGAACTGAACACTTGCGATTTTCACTGGCTTGTTTTTAAGTACCCTGAATGGCTTCACTCTCATGCCGTTTGCTAATGTGACATTAAACCGAGCGGTCTCAACAGGTGGGTTTTCCCAGGTCTGTAGTACTGCGTGGCTCAGCACACTAACCTCGGTTCCCGTATCTACGATCCCCTTTCTCGTTGTGTCACCTAAGACTAGGACTAGTAACACTACATGCATCTCGATGCCTTCCTAGAAAGCATTAGCGTGCCAGGATTTTGGCACAGAGTGCAGCGTTAGACTCAGTATTTGTGTTTCTGCATCCTGATCATGTAGATCCGCAGCTTGTTTTTATGACCCCTCAACCCATTGCTTGAGGTCTTGCCATAGGGTGGGATGCTGCTTAAGCAGGTCTCCTAGGCTTAACGTCACAAGGGTGGTCACTAGCATGGTAAGGAGGCTGTCGACTGCTCATTCCTCTCCTATACCGGATTGTCATGGCCAATGACCGTGTGACTGATTTGTGGGCCTACAAAATCAAGGCTTGGTCTAAGGGGTACTGTCTGCAGTGCGGTTGCATCTTCTGACTTTGGTCGAGGGGGAGACCGACATGTTCATGCTAGTGAGATCATCGATCTCATCTTCTAAGATGGGCTCAACGTCCCTTAAGTGCTATTGGGCTTCTTTTAACCAGTCCTTCACTTTCTCTATGGCCTCGAGTTGGTGCTTTGGATGCGGGTACTCCCGCACCTTGGCACTTCCCTTTTCGGCCGTCTTGGGGGCTGAAGTTTCTGCCTCTGTGTCCATGACTTTCTTTCCAATAGGCAAAGTTGTAGCACTCTCAGTTTTCAATGCGATATTAGCCTCTGACTTCTTCTTCCTTTGCATGCGGCTCTTCTTTCCTATCGAGGCTGCTGAGCCTCGGTAGTGATATGCCTGCCTGCTTTGTCTGGGCCTACCCAGGTCATGACCCGCAATGGGATGGGTGTGGCCTACCCATCAAGGTTCTCAACACCAAACAGCCCCAATGGAACAGATGGTATGTTGGTTGAACTTACAGAAGGTTTCCGCTTTGGGTAATCGACAAAGAGATGGGTGATTCCGCACTCAACGCACCTTAGGTCAGCTTTGTCTATGTTCTACTGCTCCCTCTCAGGGCAACATGATGAGACATGACCTGGGTAACCACAAGTCCAACAGATGATTGGATCCTGCGTCTGCCCTCCTAGGCCTCTACCTCGTCCTCTCCCCAATTCCGTCACTGGCACTAGTCGATAGTCCATAAGGACTATGTTGCCCTTGTCGTTGTGAGAGACATAAGGGCATAAGTAAGTCTCTTCCTCATTTGGCTCTTCCACGTAGTGGACTAGAGCGTCACTCGGTGGATGGGTCAGATAGGGACCAGGTGGCCTACGTATACCTGTAGGGTTTATGTCCACCCTAGGGACAACCGGCTTAATGTCGTTAGGCACTGGAAGGGCCAATGGGACTCCCCTTCCGAAAAGTAGCTGCGGCCTGTTCGCTAGGTAAGGCTGACCGTATGGTTGGGAGTATGAAAATCTCGTGGGCAATCTGCAATGCACAATGTCATGACCAAACCTGCTGCAGTTAGTGCAAGGTCTCGACCGAGGGTCTTGACACTCGGCTCGCAAATGGTTTCCGCCACAGTACACACATTGGACGTGTGGCCATGTTGGTCATCTCCACAGGTCTTGCAGCTTGACTATCTCCATCTTGACATCCGCTAAATAAGTCTTGGCTCGTCTCGGTGGCCTTCCCCTTATCTTGGGATGATGGGGCTGGTCGCTCACTAGAGGCTGATGCTCTTTCTGAACTTCGTGAGATGGCTTCTTCTGAGTTGGAGCTCTTGGAGCTCCTCTCTTTCAGTTGATCATCAACTCTTATAGCTTCCTCAAAAACCCTAACTAGTGTGTCTCCCTACAAGCTCGAGTTGGCTGCCAAAGCCTTGTACAGTTCCTTATTTTGAATTCCGCTAATGAACACAGTTGAAACTGCTCTTTCAGTCGGTCGCTCGCCTGTAGGGATTCTCTTGAAGAGGCTCCTGACGTGGGTTACATAATCGCGAATGTCCTCCTTCCCTTCCTATTGGACATTCATCAGTCATATAGCAGATTGTCGGAGTATCCAGGCTTGGCAAATCTCTTAATGAAGAGATTCTTGAGGCTATTGAAACTTGCTCGCTCTGCAGCATCTAAGCTTGTATACCAAGTCCTACCCTTGTCACCTAAGCAGAGCCCAAAAGCTTGAGAGCGCTGAGTCAGGTCGCTGAGGCCGTTGGCCTCACAAACTTGCTCGAACTGCTCTACAAAGCTGTATGGGTCGTCGTGGGGTTGGTACTTGTCGAGCTGCTTTGTGACTATTGGGATTTTAGATTGGCTCTTAGAGCCTTGGGTTGCTCCTAATCCTGCCAGTAGTGATGTCGCCAATGCTACTTGCTCTATTGCTGTGTTGTCTAACAATCGCTTCATAAGAAGCTCGCTCAGCGTTAAGTCTCCTTCTAGGGCTCTCTCGTGATCCGTTCGATTTCTGCCGGCTAAGTTCAGCACTCGCTGCACCTCATGCAACTCCGTGCTTTGCCTTTGACTCCTGGCCTACTGGTCTCTATTGTATGTGGTTGTGCTTTGCAATGCCTTGTGGGCTAGCTTCCTCTCTTCTTCTAAGTCTGCGATGATAGCATCTGTTGTCTGACCACGGTGCTCATACCGGGCGTGCGCATTATAGCTGCTGACTAGTTGCTGAATAGCGACTGGGAAGATGCCTAAGTCGAGTTCCTCATTAGATCTGCGGTCTGAGCTTTCCTCTGCCATAGTCGAGTTCTCGTGCTTCGCCAAGCTATCAATCAGGTTGAGTAGGTTTGTCAAATCCCCTTTGTTTGCACCGCTTGATTGGTTCTACTTCGTGTGTTGATGGTTTGTCTCTATCTGTGGTTTCTCTCCTATTTGTGGGTTCCTCGAGTGGCTTATCTGAGTGAGTTCCTTGACTTATTAAATGTAGTCCTCAATTTATCTCCACTCCATGCGTGCGTTCTTCCTAGTACACTTGTGCTCAATCAGGCTTTCAGTTTTCCTTAAGTGCACTTCAAGTGCGAAAATTCAAGGTGAGTTCAACAAACAGCCTCTAAGCGTCTTACGCACCCTTGCTTCATTTTGGGCCTGATAGGCTTTGTCGATCAATTCTTTGGCCATCTAGACTTGATTTAGGGCTTTCCAATTACATTGCCTTGCCATTTTCGAGTCCAATCAGGGTTTTATGGCTTAGCGGGTTGCCTCTAGAAAGTCTCATTTGGATGCAATTAGACGTATATTGAGGTACGTGAAGTCCACTTTACATTATGGACTTTTTTATGAGGCAAGTAAGGATGTCTAGGTTTCTAGGTATCGCAACAACCCACTCAAACAGCTAAGCGGCTGCGCCTTACGATTTTGTCTATTCCGTGTGCCAGAATCAGGTTCTAAGCGTCAGAAGGGCTTACGATAGTTTCTTGCGGGTCAGGTCAAATTTCTGAGAAATTGAGGCAAACACACACTCGGCCCAAATGGTCCGAATTGTAGGGGCCGAGTGGGTGACTCGAACGGGCCGAATCGCACTAGTTCGAGTACCAAAAGTTTTTCGCAAGCCGAGGTTCAAGTGGCATGACTTGGACGGGCCGAGTCAAATGTTGGGCCGAGGGTCGAGTCGGGTCCTGGGTCGAGTGGACTTAAGGCCAAGTGTCAAGTTGGTCAAAAGGTCAAGTGCCACCACTCAGACGAGCCGAGTGGACAAAGGGCCGAGGGCCGATTAGGGTTTTCGAGTTGAGGTCTAAATGGTCGGGTCCGAGGGCCGAATCTGGGAGTTTGCCTAACAAAGGTTGCTCGGACGGGCCGAATGTGGCGCGACGAATGCCGCGCGATGACAATTTCGATCGAATCTCCCAAGTCATGCGATCATTTCAAGCACAAACTTCCATATCCCAGCTAAGGCACCAAGGGAAGTGATTGTATACCTGGGGTAAGCGGTAGGCTCTCTGATGATGAGATCGAATCGAATATTTGCGGGCTCTCTCTCTCTCTCTCTCTCTCTCTCTCTCTCTCTCTCTCTCTCTCTCTCTCTCTCTCTCTCTCTCTCTCTCTCTCTCTCTCTTTGCAATGGTTGCAAATGAGCTCTCCCTTGGCCTCTTGGCTCTTAAAACCCCTCCCAGGTAAGGCTTTGATGCTCCCAATCACTCACTTGCCGACATTAAGCATCCCAAGCAAGCTTTTTGCCATTTTTTGCATGATTTATGCCCTGTTTTGCAACAGTAACCCTACCCTTTCCCGGTTTGATTTCCTAATCCTATCCTACACTAAATGCAACGAGAATCGAAAGCAACAAACTAAAATGATTTCTCCCTGTTTTCCAATCATCAAACTAACTAACTAACCCAAAATACTTACTTGTTTCGAAGATCAAAACACCCAACCTTCCTACCTATCTCAAGCTCCGTTTCGGGGATAAATCCCTTACTTTGATACTCGATATGGGGCGCACAAGTGCTCAAGCTTGAATCCGTTGGTCCCAGCAATGGAACCAAAATGTGGGAGCCTTCACTCAACTGCCAAGAACCACGGACCACTTATTGTTTCAAGAATTCCAAGCAAGCTCTAATAGCTACCTCTCACATAGCCGATGCACTGTCGATCCTACGAGTGTAGTGAGCTTACCTTGATGCCGATATGAGTTACCTTCTCTCTTGCACACATTGGTAGCTCCACGATCCTAGATGCTAGCTCAAGCATCCTCAAGCCTCCTCCTCCTCCAAGCTCCATCCACCATAGCCGCACATGCAAGAGAAGGGAAGAGAAGAGAAGAGAAGAAGAGAAGAGGGAATGGTGAAGAGCTTCACCCTCTTGATCCCTCACTCTCACACACTCACTCCCTCACACTCTCACACTCCTTCTCTCAAGAGCACACACAAGCAAGAAGAGGAGAAGAAGAGAAGAAGAGAAGTGCTCTTGTTAGCCACACACCAAAGAATGAGCTTCCATTCACTTTTTGAACTTTATATATACAAACCCTAAAACCCCATGGGCGCCCATCCCTTTTTACATGACCGGCCATTGTGGCAAGGTCCCTTTTTCTAATTCCTTCTTATTGCTTCATGCCCTAAGTCTATACCCATCTATTCTTTTACAAGTGGCACAGGAGGGAGCCTAGTGCTCTTTTACAAGAGTTTTTGGAGTTTTTGAGGCGCCTTTTATTTAAAATTAGGCTTTTGGCCCTGGCTTAGCTTTAAAGGCCGACTTCGTGTCTTTTCTCCTCTTCCATCTTCCCGCTTTTTCATTCCTTCTTCCGCCTTCTTGGCTTGGGCATTCTTCCGCCTTCTTGGCTTGGGGTTAACATGAGTTAAAACAACAAGTTGAAGGATGAAGCTAATTCAAGAAATGTTAGTTTAATAATTGGGCTTTGATATGGTTGAACTTGAAGGTCAACTAATGACTATCTCAAGAGCCATATGGTAGTCTCAAAGAGACCCGATGTATGTAGCCCCTACCTCCTTTCATATACTAGCTATTGTTTAGGATATGGAATTAGTAGGATCCATCCTAGAGTATCTTGCTTGATAAAAGTATAACAAAGGAGGAGGTGAATGTCACTTGCGGGCTAGGATAAGGAACAGTACTACTTGATGTTGCACAATACTTATCCTTGCTCGTAAATTTGCCATGGCTCCTCATGCTTATGTTGCACTAGAGTATAATGTTGAGTTTTACAATCAGCTTTTAACATCTCGGAGTGCCACAAATTCATAGATGGTAAATGTATACATAAATCAAACATGGTTTTGATACTTGTATGCATATGAAATTGAACATGAAAAAACCCCTCACACCCTACAAGCAATTACTATCACAACAAGAAAAAGTAACTAGAATCAAGGTCAACACAATTAGACTCAAGTGGTACTTCTACTAATAGAGCACTATTGATAGGGTTTGAAGCACATCAATTGCATGCACTATCATATTTTTATCAAGTGAACGTAGGATAGCATGTAAATAAGCTAGAGGATCAAATGTTTGAAGCCACCAAAGACTACCATTCCCTTGAAGATTTGCCAAAAGCAACACCAAGTAGTGAAGACCTATGTGGAACACCTCACCAAAAAAGATCTTAAAGACTACATCTGCAAAGATTTTACTCCATATACAAGTGCCCTTCAAGTGGAATATCTATTGACCACGATCTCTCCCCATAAAGAAGGCATAACACCAATGAGAAGACAAGCTTCTGTCAATGGCTAAATTTCCTTCATCAACCAAGCCTCAATCTCTAAGATACTATGACTCAAGTCTCACAAACCACTCTATCATTACTTCTTCAACATTAACCAAGTTATCTCGCCTCAAGAGCCTCCTTAAGTCTCTTAATCTTGCCATCACATTCCCCTCACCAAGGCTCAAAAGTCCTTTTGTATTGATTATATTTTCCAATCTTTTCCAATCTCACATGACACGGCAATAATACAAGAAGCATGGCAATTAGCAAGTCAAATGGATATCATTTGATATTGTCGTCCTACTCAACACTATAGTCTCCATTCATTCACTTTGTGGTTCTTCTTCTGATGCCCCATTGATTCCTTTATCCCTCAGCAATAAAAATACTTTCCATTAGATATCCATCAACTAGTATCCTCCTTCATTAACAAGCAAACGAAATCCATCATGTTGTCTTCTAACTATATGATAGCTTATGTAAGCAAATGCACTCACATAGTAATTGCAGCATAACCTATACACACATTGGGTCCTCAAGTGTGGGACAACGCTCTAGCTTTTGCCTCAAGTTGACCCATCTCCCAATCCATCCATATGTCTTGTGCACGCAAAATAAACTAGTATCCCCTAGGGAGAGAGCATGAGAGGTTTTCCCTTCAAGTGAATCTAGCGGCTTGCAATTTCTACATCAAGTCAACATCCTCTAAGATACCCAGCTTCTAGCAATCTAGTTGATTCCAAACAGCCTCCCACCAAAAGGTCCTTATCTTGTGAGATGCATCTAAACTCCATTACTACTTCTTGCTTGAAATCCAATGCACAAACAATAACAATTCCCACAATGAGCTCCCAACAACTTCAACATCCAAATCGAGCTCTAATGGCAACCACTACTCTCCTCACAATGATCCCAAGCTTGAGAGCATGCTTCTACTTGTGTTCCATGTTGAGAGTGAGGGAGAGTGAGAGTGTGAGAGTGAGGAGAGAGTGAGGGACTTGAGGGGTAAAGCTACTTCCTTGCATGCACTCTTATCTTCTCTTCCTATTAATGGGTGAGAGACATATCAGACAAGAAGTTTCGTTGCTTCTCTTCTTCTTTGAATTTTCTCATGGATTGGGGGATCAAGTTGGGAGCTACAGAGTAGAGGAGGTGGATCATGTACCATCGCACAGATTGTGGAGCCACCAACGATCCTTTGATTCACAACATTGAGGAGAAGGTAAGGCAGTGAGTTCATCACACCCATTGCCAAATCAGTTGAAGTGCTTAAAAGAATAAGCATTCTGTCAAGTCTAGTGGTCAAGTTTACAAAAGCTCTAACAAAGCATATATTTTACCTAGCAAAACATGCATAAGGACCAATCATGGAGAATGATAGATTCCTACATCAATCAAGGTGGATGGTGGGTTGTACCTCAATCCTAAGTCAGGGTTCTATAATGCCTTCTTGACTCTAACAACTCTCTAGTACAAGTAATCCTTAAATTTATGGTTGACCACTAGTAATCAACCCAGGGCCCTCTGCCCTTTCTACTTAACACATCATGATTGAGAGACATTATATCTGGCTCTCATCTCAAAGATACTTAGGAAAAAGAAAGGCTACATCATCCTGACCTGACCACTAATATCAAGGAGTGCATCAAATCTATCACCTTTGAAGCTAACAAATGTGGCAAAATTTAAGCTCTATTTAGAAGGATAATAATGGATTATGCTAACAACTATAGAAGCCATATTATGTATGTTATGTCTATTTCTCCTAACAATGATATTATTATTTGGCTTCTACAAATTATTAAATATCACATTGTAACAAGAGAAATTTTTTTAATTTGAAGCTATCAAAATGTAATTAAAGGGAAATTGGATCCTAGAAAGAACACCTCCACTTGGCATTCTATAAAGCCCTTCAAACCAATTTAAAAAAATCAAGGAAATGACAATGGAGATAGTTGATAAAAATGGGACCCATTCGTTCAATGATACTTCAATTGCAAAAGTGCTTGTCGGCTAATGACATGTCAGTTATCTTTCTATAAGGCCCTTCAAACCAAAAACAAAAGAGGAAGGGAATGATAGTGGAAACAATTGATAAAAATGAGATCTGTTAGTTCAATGACGTTTCAATTGCAACAGTGTTTGTTAGTCACTTATCTAACATAGCAAGAATTGAGTGAGAAGTGGAGGGGGATTATGAAGCCAAAGTGGTGGTCTTCCTATAGCCAATGGGGCAATGCTTGACAAGGAGCAATCCCTGATATTGGCCATGAATTTTTAGAAGAGGAGCTACTCTTTGTCATCAAGAAGATGGAAAATGGTAAGTTCTTTAGGCTTGATGGGATCCTTGTGGAGGTATCATGAGGGTACCTAGCAAGTCTGCGGGAGAGACCTATGTCCCTTGCTAATGAGGCTATAAGAAGGATCTTGCTACCAAGTTTCATAAAAGAAGACAATACTAAAATCATTTTGATGTCATTAGTGAAGAAAAATCCAAGGCAATAGAGGCCCTCAACAATGCTAAATCTCTCTGACAAGTGAAATTCCTTCTTTCCAAAATCCTCCACAAAGCTCCATATGGCTTCTTGCAAGGTAGAAAGATTCATGATACCATTCTAAACCTAATGGTGGCTATAAACTATGTAGTAGATAGAGGGAGACAAATTGTTCTCATTGACATGAATCTAGATCAAGTCTATTACATGATAAGATGAGATTTCTTAAGGATGGTGATGATATATCTAGGATCTAGAGCTCAATTCTATAATATGATTAGTGTAGTGTCCTCTAATCCCTCATTTTGAGTTGGGATCAATCCAACCCCTTTTATCTCAAGAGATCAACAAGGCAAGGGTGCCCCTTAGCCCTCCTACTCTTTGTAATTGCAACCTTCCTCTTCTCAAAATGATTGACCATAAGGTCCAAAGTAGAATGCTACAAGGCCTACCTCTAGTAGCCGATGGTATTTAGATGTGTGCTTGTTATTTGTGGATGATAATTCAAATGCTTTTTAAGTAGAAGAAGAGAATGTTAAAGCCTTGCTAGATATCTATGATGAATATGCCAAGATTTCAAGGACAATGATTAGCAAAGTCAAAATTGAGATGATATACTTGGGCCTACATCGCACAATGGGATTCAAAATAATTAAAATTGGTGAAGTCTTTGGATTCCTAGGAGACCTATGGGGTGGGGATTGTCCAACTTAACAAAAAATGAAATGGGTTATTTCCACAAACATTAACCAAACTTGGAGAGTTGCCTTTGAGTTTTGGAGGCACAATAGTTGTTGCAAACAATATCATATTCCGAGTTTTTAATGCTTGTAGTTGTTGCTACCCCCTTCTCAAAAATGCAATGGGCGAAAGTAGACAAGTTATCAAGAGACTTCATTTAGAGGTTTGGACCATCAAGAAGATAGCATGATATAGCTTGTTGGTAATAACCACATTCAAGAAGGGGGGAACTAAGACTAGAAAGAATAAGCCAAGGCACCTATAGTATCCAAAGTAATTCTGAGACTCAATAGTGGACAACCTTGGGTTATCATCATTAGGGCTACTTTAAGTAAGGCTAAGATTGAAGGAAACACTCAGAGAGACCCAACTCATTATCGTAGAGTGCATGATCAAAATCTCTAGACTAGTCCAAACACTAGTCAACCAATGGATAGAATAGTTGAAGCACCTATGATAGAAACCCAAGGGAAGAGGTGATGTGCCTTTACTTCAAAGAATTTGGAAGCATTTGGACATTCTCTAAAACTTATAATGGATCCTTATCTCCTACACAAGTCAAGCTTGAACTTTCCAAATGGTTAACTAACAAAGGAGTCACCAAATGTTTAGACATCTAGGATATAGACAACTTTTGCAAGTCATGGAGGTTGACCAAATTCAAGCAAAGTTCTCTCTCATTAGGGAGGAATTGGAGTAGATGAGATGGTGCTTTAGGATAAGATGGGGACAGGTAACCACGATCTTCAAGGATCAACCCAAAGGACCTCTCAAAATGCATTGTCAATAATATGAGACTACTGACATGCAAAATGAAAACGAGAACTGATTTTTGTTAAGAACCAAGCATGTTGGTCAACAAATATCAAGAATTAGTTGAAGGATAATTTCTCTCCAACCTCATAGAGAGTATGGAGAACCCAAATAGTCAAACCTATACAACTATGCCAAGCGAACACTTAAATCTCCTACTCTAGAAAAATGTTATTAGGAAGTTAACCAGACTAAAAATCAAGGAGCTAAGAATCCTTTGCCTAATTTGAATGATAAGGTTTTAATGCCCTACTTATTTTGGAATTGCAGAGAAGCTAAAGGGCTATGGAAAAAAGTGAAGGATTGGTTTTTGAAGGTGGAGCTCAATGCAACAATCAATATGGGAACCATGGTCTTTGATGATTAGGGGAAACTTGATGAAGAGAAACCTTAGTGGTTCCAGGGTGAAATCTTGTCCTTTTGAGAATACTTAGAAAGAAAGAACACACATATAAAATTTCCTTCAACAAGCACATCTTTAAATGCTAGGATAGTTATTGGCAATGCCTTATAGGCCTTTTCTTTGTACATATCTCTATTAGTTAATACAATATTTGGATTATTAAAAGAGACCTGAGAGAGGAGGTTCGAGAGAGTTCTAGTGATTTGGTGAAACTCTTAAGCCATTATGAAAATCGTATAATACTATAGATTGGTGCTGAATTGATATCTAGGTACTCTAGTTTGTATCATTCAAAACTTTAGCCTAAATTATATATTAAGACTTCTATCATAAGTCAATGCATTAATTAAAATAGTGATGAGCCAATGCTCTTCAACGAGGAAGAAATCAGTTATGGATAGTGGTCAGTTAATGCTCTTCAAGAAGGATGGAATCAATGATGACTAACGATCTCGATTAGAACCCAATGACTAGTTTTTACAAAAGCTTAATGTACATGGAATACAAGAGCAATGTTGAAGAACTCGATGGAGAGTGCTAAAGATGGATTTAGAGCTTGTAGTGCCTAATGTTTACCAAGAGATAATAGTCTCTTCAAGCTCTTAATCTAGATAATCTAGAAAAAGCTAAATAGTTCTAGATAAAGTTAAAACCTCTAACCTAGAACATTTTGCATTTATGTGATCACTAAACCACATACATTTTCCATTCAATCAAAATACGAAGAATATATTTTGACATCTATTTAACTCTCATGGTATATCATATTGAAATGATAGCATTTAATCTCTACAATGAGAACATAGTCGAAAAGTTGATGTACTATGATATTATTGCACTAGGCTATGAATGTGATTAAATGCAAGATTTAGTCAATAAATTTCATGTGCATAGCCTTCATCCTTGATTCACTACAATACCTAGAAGGATCTCTAGTGTTCATAGTGTCATGTTTTGGGACATTCAATTAAATGCATCGTACATGCTTAGTACCTTTTAGCATGCAAATTTATTATAGATTTTCTTAATTGAAGATCAAGAAAATCCACACATTTAATGGCATGCTTTCATCATTCTCACTTATCCTCTCTTGACTAAAGAAAATGTCCAAAAGATTCTCTAGTTCATCAACTCAATTTTTGGAACCTTCAAGCTCAAGGTTTATTAATTAAATGCACTAAACATCCTTAATACTTTTTAGGCATGCCTTTACATGGTCTCAACAATTTATTTTTAGTTTGATTACATTGATAACCATAACCAACTCATGAATGGTTCTAGTATAAAATTTGTGGTGCAATTACGCCCATAATTTTTCAACTTATTTGTGTTTAAGTGCTACACTAATTCTAATGACTGCTGTCCCAAGAGGAACTTGAATGGAACATATTAATAATTCATATTTTAAAAAGTAACATTCATTGATAATCAAATAATTGACCTCCCCAACTCTTCAACTTTTTCGTTATGATGTAATGCAAAAGTAACATTTTGAATCTACCAAGTGGCGATTCTTGTACTCTAGTGTTGATCCCAAGTTGGTTATTCATGATCCAAATCCTTGCCAGATTCACAAAATGTCTTATCTAATACACTTCCTTTCCCAAGACAATTGTTATTGTTCTATCAACATAAAATATTATGAAGTTGCAAGCTAACATGATTATACATGTAGCATCTACATGGTAAAAAATTATCCACATTACACTTTTGGTTGTATAAAATAAGTGGTAGAATTTCCCAAGTAAACCATACCATGATTAAATGAATGGCAATAGCTTTAATCCCCATGTTGAATGCCTTAGGCCTAACTTTCCTAGCTCTTACTTTTGGTACTTAAGTAGGAGTTGTACCAAACAAATGCATATGTATGCCCAACGAAAGTTGTGTGACCATATTTAATGTAACATACCATCCTTGCTCAAATCCCAAGATAGGATATTGGAAGATGAAATTTGCAAATGGAACAAGTTTATATGGTCGTGTGTGGCAAATTCTAGGGTTTTAATAGAAAAGGGTCCATTTCTCTATCATATAAAAATTCACAAATATAGTGAAGTAGTACTCTCCACTTCTTGTTCTTGCTCCCAAACACTCTTGATATTGCTATCATAGACATTGTTCTCGTTCTTACTTCCAAGTTAACTTGTACTTAGCATTGCATATTTGGACCATGAATTCATGGATGCCATTCTTCATTTTATCCAATATAAGTTTAACATTTTCTCAAGCTATAATACAATCTCATGTGGTATTAGAGCCTTGCATTATTCATTTTCTTCAAAATCTACTTTACAAATAGAGTTAAATGTTCACTACCTTGCTAAATTTGACTTTGTTGCCCATAAATTTTTATAGCCAAGCTCAAGGTTCTTAAACTTAAGCATTAAATTAGGCACAACTTTGGCAAAAAAATGTTGCTAAAAACTCTCGCATGCTATAAGATTTCCATTTAGAACTAAAATCTCTTTCAAGCTCTTTTGCAAGCAAGTCCTAGATGGTGTAGCCAATGTCTATGAGCCCCAAAAATGTCCCCTATAAAACTAAAGGTTCTCGCAAGCACATAAAGTTAAGCCACACCTTTATAAAGTGTTCATTGATAATAAGCAATGTTTAGGAAAAATCAAAACCTCTTGACTATGGATTGCTTATGTTTCAAATCTTGGCATAATCAATTTGCTAGCTAATGAGAGTAAATTAGCTCATCAATTCCATTGATAATAATCAAATTAGCTAAGGCTCATCAATTCCATTGATAATAATCAAATTAGCTAAGGCTCATCAATTAGCCATTTGCTAGTTTAAAACTAAATTTTCAAAGTTTCCTCCATAAATGATGTCCAAAACATCGATTTAGATTCGTTTAGTTTGATAACTTGATAATAATCTTTTGAAGTTCCCTCCAAAATTATATCCAAAATCTCAATTAAATCCATTCAAATTTAGCAAGTTATAACTAGTCTTTTGAACCCCCCTCCAAAATTTGTGTGTAAACTAATATGTTTAGATCATCTCATTTGCTAAATAGAGTGTTTGATGTGGTCAATTTTTGCAAGAACATTGTTCAAAAGAATGATTAGCATACAACTTTCAACTATTCACTATTCAGTATACATTTGTTGACCCCTTTGAACTCACTTCTTGTGTAGGTAGCCTAGCTAGTGTACACTAAGTTACTACTATCTCCATGTCATTGAGGAAGTAGCCACAATAATAGATAAATAGAGATTGCACTAGCTATCTTTATACTCCTAGCATACGCCTCAATACATTTCAAGTAGTAGCACAATCCAAAGATTATTTCACATATGAAATGTAAGGAGTAGGCTAGAGAGAGAGAGAGAGAGAGTAGAATAATTTATTATCGTCCACGGAAGGCCAAATTATGACCCATGGGATCTTTCCAGATATACAATGATTCTCCTCCCCTATGGTACGAAAGGGTAGCTGCGGTGAAAGAATGATCTATGCAACATGGTTCTCCCGAAAGCAGAACATGTGGGTGATGAGAGCCCCTAACTTCAATATAGGAGTAGTGGTCAAAAACTGGTGAAGTGGCCCCTGTGAAAGGATATCAAAGTTAGCCCGTATGTGTGCATATGTTGGGCATGTCATAATCATGTGCTCCTCTAATTCTACACTTTGTAGTCCACACAACTTGCAGAACCTCGTCTCTCTTGCCTGTCCACTCCATGCACCTGTCTCGATCAATAAAGTGTGTGATCGAGTTCGAAGTCATGCAATACCCTGTCTAAATACCACTGAGACCGAGTTGGCTATGTATGGTTGTGTGTGTGCCTCTACGTACATGTAGGATTCCCAACATGAAGGATATATATGCATACTTTAATAAGCAAGTTTGTCCTTTGCTCCCTTGCTTTGATGTTTTGCTTGACACGCTCGTAAGAGGTCTGATTGAAATGTGTCCATGCATATATCTTCGGATGCCATATCTAGATATCTATCCACACACACACACACACACACACACAGTGTGTGTGTGTGTGAGTGAGTATAAATAAAGAGAGAGTGCGCTAATGTCTTTTAAAGCCCAATGTAGCCTATGAGACCAGACTAATACATAAAATGAATTCTATGTCTCGTTTAAAAAGGTAAAAGATAGCTCTATAAAACTAGATGTTAGGAAATATATATGCCAAACTATGTTTGTGGTACAAATGTAAATACTACAACTAAAACAAGAGAATAAAAGAGAAAGGATAGAAATACTCATTTCCTCAGTGAAATATCTCTCTAAAGTGGAAATGTAGTTGTAGTTGTATTTGGTTGGCATGCCTTGCCATCTATGCCATGTGCCACTCAATGACAGTTTTAGCCTATCTATTTCAAGGGTGTCGCACTATCCTCCCAAGTGGACATGGGTGTCTCACTCGTAGAGAGAGTGCTATTGCTCTGTCCAAAGAGGAAACCCCTAAAGACAAAGCTCCTCTACAATGTATCCTTGGTAGAGCTGAGTGTTTGTTGTTAATGCTTGATCATGTATTTAATTTTTCTAATAGTGAAAAGCTCCTATCTCATAGAATGGTTGATCTATACCTCTAGATCTCCAAAAGGAAAAATCCCAAACACCTCTATTCTTCAAACTGCATCGTGCATTGCATAGGACTAAAATCCTCTCAAAACATACAATGGTATTTGCCTTAAATATCATAGTATGTCATACAAACACAAATGTAATGCTCCTCTCTCTCTAGATCTCTCTCTCTGACTGAGTTGGCATATGTGATCTTCTATCTCCATAGCTTCCCATCTATCTCTCTCAATCCTTAAATGATGTGTCGAGGTACATATCTACCCAATAGTTATGCATGGCCCTTGTGGCAACTGGGTATCCATATAGCTCAATCAAGTGATCAAACCATCCTCAAAGAGCTAAAGGAAATTACTCTGGGGTGTGCCATCCTTGTACCATGTCAAGAAAGTGGTCTAATCCAAGTCCCGTTTGTATCTAATCTCAATATGTCTACTTTGTTTACATGATTTAGCTCTAATTAATGGAGCTTGAGAGCCAAATTTGTAATCATAGGGGGATAATTTGTCAACTTGTTGATCCATGTACCCACTTGAGCACACTAGCAATGTGTGTTCCCTTGTCTTACTAATTGTTTAGATGAAGCCAATGCTAAGCACAAGTATCTATCTTGAGGGAGATCCCATAATCTATGTATGAAAGTCTTTGCTCGGAGCGTGGCCTTAACCACCACAGGCGTTGCTCCCATCTCCTTTTTGATGATCCGTGTCAGCAGTTTAAACCCTTGCTTGTATCATATTTGATATCGTCATGACCAATAGTCACTTAGTATTCTCTCATCCATAATAAAACTCCCTCTCTAGTCCACCATAATCTATCAATGGCTATCTCCTCTCATAGGAGAGATGCTTGGATCCCGAATGGTTTCCTCGTAGAGGAGTATGGATGTAACCAATGTATCAAATAGCCACAATTTTGTGTGTGGTTCTTGGAATTGAATATGTGCACACTATCTCTCTAGTGCACGTAATGTTGCATATGCTTAAGCTAGTCAAGCCTTTAATGTCTCTCTCTAGGAGAATTGTGGTCCTTTGAAAGTGACTTCCAAGTATATATACTATTTGATAGTCTCCACTTGCTCTCCATCAAACATAAAATGGTACTAAGATCTCATCACCCACATAGCTAAGGTGTTGAATATCATAATCTTGGTTTTCTCAAGATTCACCACCATAAGGCCTCTGTCTCTGCAAAAGGCCAATAGTGCATCCAAATGTCTCTATAGGCCCTTGGGTGAGTTAGATATAAGCACGATGTCATCTTCATAGAGCAATATTGATACTAATACCCTAGCTAAATTGGCTCCACCCCTTCCGTCTCTTTCAATAATATGAAACCTCATCTATGTAGAGCTCAAACAAAGTGGGTGAGAGTGGGTATCCCTATTTCACTCCAATAGTGTTGTTGACAGAATCTAAGATACCCCTAGGAGCCCTTATTCTACTTATCACTCTCTCATATAGAGCATAGATACTCCATTTTATCTCCTCAAGGACCCAAATATCTTATAGTCTCCTCATGATTTTGGCACATGGCACCACATCAAATGCCTTACAAAAATCCAAAAAACAGCAATATGTCTTTTTCGTGCATGCTTGACCTTCCTCAATAATCACCCTTGGTGTGAATATATGGTCTAGTGCAGTGTATCCCTATCTAGAACCAACTTGACAAGCTGATCTCATGCCATGCATCTTAGCCCATTCACTCAAGGCATTCATTCTCCATAGTAAATCCATATATCTTAGCTAGCATGTGGTCAATAATAATGGTCCTACAATTATTGGGTATCATAGGGTCTCCGCTCTCACAGTGGTATAATCATATGGTTTGACTAGCTAGCTAGAAATCCCTCACAAATTGCTCTATTGAAAAATGAGTTAGCAATGGTGATAGCATATTGCAAGCACATGCAAAGTTCTCTACCACTAAGCCATCATGATCATGAGATGTCCCATTCTTTAACCTTCATATGGCATGCTTCGCTCTCTTCTCTTCGTGGAAAAATTATAGTGTGCTAGTCTACAAACTAAGGGGAGGAGTGTAGTACTCTAACTTGCAACATCATAAAGCATGCAATGTGTGGATCTAGCTTCATTAGTGGGTTTTGAACCATAATACTATATGCATGTGAGGTTGCCTCCACAAATTCATAATGCAAAAAACTAAGTACATATGATTGTCCCTCTTGTACACAACTATATGCAATTGTGAATTTTACAATAACATGATTAGCTTGTAAGCCAATCAATCTTCATGAGATCTCAAATCTCCTAATATTTGGTATCAAGCTAGTGAACCAATCAAATAATCCACAATTCTTGTTCCCTTCTGGTTGTTCCAACATGTGAATCCATTTGATCCTAGGCATTATGGCAATCCATTAAGGATGGCTAGATTCTGTGCACTTCCTAATGTTAGTAAGTGTGTTCCATATTCCATCAAATCTTTGTATTGGGATGATTTGAGTAATCCCACCTCATCCAATGCAAGCTGTTAGAACATTTCATTACCTATCTTATAGAAAGTAGATTAACTACTTTTGCGAGCATTGCAATCTCTCTCTAGTAAGACATCTGTGTGATGCGCGTAAATCTCATGATAACCTCATAAAGTGAAGCATACATGGACCTCTCTTTGATGGCAAATCTAGAGTATGCTAGAGGAAAGTAGGATATTGCAATGTAGATGTCTTTAGATCTATTTGTGCATAGTCTAATCCACATGTATCTTACTTTCACATTTCTACACACCACACGGACCATATCTTGTAGCCATTCTCTGAACAAAACTACTACACCACATGATTGCCTTGTCCCTTTAGGCTTCCTAGGCTCAGGTGGTAATAAAAGTTTTGTTATTGTTTAATTACTTGAAAGCCAAACTACATGAGCCACTAGGGGGGGGGGGGGGGGGGTCGTCCCAAGAAGGTACAAAATGGTGTTATTCCAAGTATTCCTCTCCTTGCATGATAGGCCTTTGTGGCACAATTTTACTAGATGATAATGCAAACCTTGTCAAGGCTGAAAATGAGTTAGTAGAAGCTTTACTTGAGGTATATAAGGAGTATCGTGAGCTCTCTACATCTCTCATTAGCCAATCTAAATTTGAACTAGTGGCATGCTAATTGTGGACATAACAAAAGTAGAGGTGTGAATAATAACGCTAGATGTGGATATACCAAAAGAAGAGGCATGGACAATGACGTTGGTTGTGGATATGACAAGAGATGATGTGAAACATCTACCATTACGTTTCCATGGGAAAAGTTGTCTTAGAAAAGTCGCCATCTTAGGTAGCTAAATTGCATGGTGATGTTGGGATTGATGACTATTCAAGGTGCAGTTCTTCCAAATCCCACTCAACTCTTCTATTTTCTCACATTAAGCTACTTTTTTGAGTGTCTTAGAGATATCTTTTGATGCACTCTACATTAGAGGAGAGAGTACAATGGTCTACACCATTTCTTACATTACAATGCAAGATTTGCTTTTCACAAAGACTAGATTGTGAGTGTATAGAAGGAAGCATATCACATGCTAATTTAGGACGTAACATGGTTTATAGAGAATGCATAAAGGTCATGCATTGTGGTGTGAGAAATTATTAGAAAGGCATATCTTAGTTTGTAGCTATTTCATTATCCAACCATTTTGATAGCATTAACAAAGTCATCATGGAATCCCATATCCAAGTAGATTGATCTTGTGAAGAATCCATTATGTCTATAAAAAAGAGATGCACTCGAGCAACAATGTAATGAGAATCTTCTTTCAATATCCTAGCATGTGTGACTTGTGAGAATATATTATTCATAAAACTAGTTTTGAGTCTCTCAAATAAGAAAAAAGATGCTAGTTGGGGGTGTTTCAATTTACTACAGCTAAGTCTTGTAGCCAATAAGAACTATTTTTATTATTCCAATCCAAAAAAGTTTATTTGTCAAAGTATGAAATTTGAAACATTGATGGGACTTGAAATGGGCCGGCATTGGCTATGGCACTAGCCGGACCTCATGCTCATAATAGATAAACACATCCTCACGGCCTCGCGAGCCAGGAGCGTCAATCTGCTGCTAAAGGACGAACTGTCCTAAAGCCTAATCTATGTGTTTATAGTTTTATAGTTTTGTAGTCCAACGTTTCCCTTCCTATAAACTCCACAGAGGGAGAACCCATACACATTGGCAATAAATGCCACGATAATCACATACATGGGAGGGAACCTCTCGGTAGAAACACCGCGGCCTCACTGCAGCTCTCCTACATTGCAGGGATTGGTCCCTTGATGTGCTGCTGAACATATAAAACAAATGAACAAACTCCACTCTTCATTTCGAAAGTACTCCAGGAGATACCATGTGTCCTTACCAAATCCCCCCAAGAAACGAACGTCTATCCTACGGCTTAGGATGCCTTTCCATACTCAAGTGTAGGTCATTGTCATTGAAAACAGGTGCTATGCATCCAGGGTTTTTATTCTGATACCATGGTTTACATGCACATGCAAAGTGAATGATTCTAAAGTGCTCAAACATAATTTTCAAATCAGACACGTGGTGTGCACAACCAGGCTTTCAAATGCTTCACTAACCCGTTGCGATGATGCAAGGATAGCACTGAGACAATGCCCGTGCTACTATCCTCTTAATTAAAACGTGACAAAATCCTATGTCATGATATGTATCAGAAAATCAGCAACAATCAGCATGCAAATCACACCATTCAAACATCCCAACCCCCTACGTTTAGGTATTGCTTTCGTTGCATAGGTGTAGAGGTTCATTTTGTCATGTTTTGATGTATAAAAAGCGGTAAATCACAAACTTTGACAAAGAGATAGGGCAAACTGAGGCTAAACCTCATGCTTTACCACTACCATACATCCACAAAAAATCATTATATTTTTCCTTATTTTTTCAAGACGTATTTCTAATTTTTCCCTTATTTTTTTCCATTTTCTTGATTTATTTGGCAATAAAATATGCTATTTTCTGGTTTTTCTTATTCCAATCACTTCAGTATATTAACATTCAATTTACCTTCCATATTCCCCCCATGGGAATATCTTTTACCCACTCGAAACGAAAAAACTACCATTTTACCACTTGAGGACCGCATTTCGGGTTTACGGGAATTAAATAAAGCATGTAAATCATTGCAAAATCAAGATTTTCTGATACACAACAATTACTCATAATGTAACCAGCACACAAACAAATTTTCATCCAATAAGAACATAATTATCATCATAAACTATAAAAAATCCTTCATTTTCTTCATAAAAATTGTCATACCATGTTTTTACGTAACCTGAGATGCTTTGAATGACTGCATAACCAGCAGACGGAGCCTCCATTGCTCTCAATCCAATGCTTTACTTCAATCTTCAGCATCTCCATCACTCTCCACCACCATTTCCTTCATTCTCCCTCCCGGTTTCTTAATCAAGATGGTACACATGAACAACCCATAGAGAAGAGAGAGAGGGAGGAGAGAGAAAGACTAGATTCTGATCTCTTCATCCGGACAGCCATATCCCGCACGAAGACCGGCGATATGATCAGCCAAGAGGAAGAAGTTGAGGCCTAATGTTAGTTGCATGGGTTGCTTTCAGCCTGACAATCATGCATCATGAGGGGGGAGCGCATTTTTCGGCCGCCTTCTTCTTGATCACGACGCCATTTTTTCCACGCATCTTCACCCAAAAATTAGAGAGGGGGGGTTCAAAGGTCCCAAAGGGCACCCCCCTTTGGTCCAAGGTTTGTCCACCCTTTCGTATCTTGCCCATCTTGTGGCCTCTTCCTCGTCCGGACTCCATTTCGAGCTTTGAAAAATCCTACGCGTCCGTCTTGACATTCCGCACTGACTGGCAGCTCCTGGCATCCCGCATGGCAGTCGAAAAAATGATCAAAAATCCTCAAGTGTCGCTCGGGCGCCTTTTAAAAGCTGTCTTTGACTTGGTGCTTAAAATCGTCCTAGCTGCAACTGCCGCCTTTGATGTTAAATATATTTCCCTTAAATTCTGAATTTTTTGGCAAATTTTAGGCACATCCTAGGCTCAAAACTCCGCTTTCAAGCATGAATAAAGCATCTTGAGAGAAAAATGAAATAAATTGCAATGCATCTTTCTTTGATAAGGTTTATCTATAATGGTGTTGAAGAACATAGTTTTTGAAGTATATGGCATTGAAAACACAATTTTAGAAGCTTCTATATTTAATACTAGCAAAGTTTCGAGTCTTTCATGTAACTTGACACTAGAAAAGGGAATATAAGTAATCATTACTAGAGAAAAGATTATGGGTATGGAAACAAACCTTTCACAGTAAATGGCCATAAAGAAAGATACCAATGGATCACTAACAAATGCTATGTCCTAGACTTATTGAGATATGTGGAGACAACAAAAGATAGCTCATAGGCACTATGTTTTGAACTCATACATGGAGATTACCTTGGTTCCTTTCTTTGCACTCTTACATATGATTGTACATGCATTCAAAATAGGGTGCCTTACACTTGTTTCATTTTGCTTCACTTTGGCATACATGGGTTTCACATGAGATTGCGTATGTTGTTTACTTGAAATCTCAAAGCATGGCCATCCTTGTTCATCATGCGATGCATAGAGATTGCAACATTAAATGCAAAAAGCAAAGTTCTTGTTGCTTGTGTGAAGGACCTCTCAGTTGAGCGGCCATGTAAGAGCCATGAAACACAAGCCAATTTGACTTGCACAAGTAATGGAACTCCCACATCACTATGTGGGGATAGGGACTATCGACTCCCACTACAAAATCACTTTAGGTGAGTTGATAGAGTACCACCATTTGAGGGGCTACTCAATGTAAGAATACATGAACTTCTCATCTTGGTGACTCTCTTTCTCTTACTTGAAATTCTATGTGTGTGCACGTGTGTGTGTGTGTATACACACATGCATTTGTGTGTGTTTCTCTCTCTCTCTCTCTCTCTCTCTATATATATATATATATATATATATATATATGTGTGTGTGTGTGTGTGTGTGTGCATGCATGCATGCATGCATATATGTATCATATGATGCATAGAAATTGAAGCATAAATGCGAAAAACAAAGTTGTTGTTACTCATGGAAAGGCCCTCTTAGTTGAGTATGCAAGCATCTTTCTTTTTGATTCCTCCTTTGCAAGTCACAAGCATATATTGGCCATATAAGAGCCATGACACATGCAAGTCAATTTGATTTGCACGAGTAATGGAAGTCCATATTCCCCACCTATGGATAGCAACTATTGAGTTCCAATGAAGACATCTTGTAATTTTAGGTGAGTTGATGGAGTATCACCATTTGAGGTCTTATCGACATAGTTTAGGGTACATGGACTTCTTGCATTGGCAAGACTCACTCACTCTCTCTCTCTCTCTCTCTCTCTCTCTCTCTCTCACGATCAAGGGTGGGATACACCAGAGCATACCCTTGCATGTGGAGAGGGGAGGGAATGGCATAACTTTGGCCCTATAATGTCTAGACTTAGGTCTATAGCATGCATGCTACCTATTTGCATGATTGCATGAGAGAGAAAGCTAAAAGTAAGAGAAAGGAGATCTTGCATGCTGGCCAGAAAGGACCTTCCATCATACATGCCTAACTTCTACAAGTCGATGATGAAGTACCCCTTGCTTAGGGGAAACTTGATCAACTTCTTAAAGTGTTAATTTTCTAGGAGGGCAAGTGAGACACACTCTTTCACATGCATGCACAAGAAACTTTACACAAATTAATTTCCACATTGTGAATTATGACAACATTAGGAGCTTCTGCAAGGGAGGGACCACATACTTAGCTAGATGTGGTTGGGTCAGGGGGTTGCCGCCCGAGGTGAGGGACTCATAGCCTCCCTGCCCCCAACCACACCAAGTGTGTGGCACCTTGTGAGTAGAAGCTAACGGGAAAACAAGGGAAAAGAACCGCTTTTCCCACATAGGAAAATGTCAAACTTCTCGTGATGCATAATCAACCATTGCAACTAGCACAGTCTACAGGTTTGAATCGACCTATGTGGATTAGGGCTCTAACACAGGCTGTCTAGTGACTCCATGGCGTTGCGTGGCAGGGCTCTAAGTCATGAAAGGGCCAGGTGGGTAAGGATGATTACCGCACATGCGTTCATGGGCAGTACAGTGGCATAGAGCATTGTGCCTCTCCTAGGCCCCTACACACACACACACACTCTCTCTCTTTCTCTCTCTCTCTCTCTCTCTCCAGACAGAGGTTCTAGAAGAGCCTTTACCAACCTCCCATAGCTGACAGAGATATTAGTAGGTAGACCTGCAGCCGAATCCCTGCATTTTCTTATTGATACGTCGAAAATAGGGCCAGACCTCTCTGTTGTGACACAGATTGAGCTCTCCTTTTCCAACAATTTCTTGTCGTTCAAACTGATTAGTGATAAGTCTGGGCTTGAAGAGCAGTCTGAGCTGCAAAGAGAATTCTTGGCTCATTGCCTCTGCATTTGTGAGTGAAGCACTGGAAACAGGGGACCTCGCAGTGATCGGTCTGAGCCGTAAAGAGAAACTCTTCTTGGATAATTGCCTCTGCATTTCTGAGTGAAGCACTGGAAACTGGGGACTCCTGAGTGATCAGTCTGAGCTGCAAAGAGAAATTCTCATTGGATCATTGCCTCTGCATATCTGACGAAGCGCTGGAAATAGGGGACCTCTCCATGATCAGTCTGAGCTGCAAATAAAAATTTTTCTTGGATCATTGCCTTTGCATTTCTGCGTGAAGCACTGGAAACAGGGACATCCCCTTTCCAAGAATTTCTTCTCATCCCCATTGATTATTACCCTGGGCTTCTCAGGCTTCATCTTTACAAGCTTGAGCTGCAAATATAATTTTTTGCTTAGATTACTGCCTCTACATTTCTGAGTGAAGCACTAAACACAGGGAATATGTGACAGTCGAGGATCTGAGCATCGCTTTGAAATTTGTGCCGTGATGTGATCTGACTGCAGGCATTTTTTGGTCGCAAGTGATACATAAAAGCAATTCTTGGGGAATGGTTCTAAAGGAGCTGATGCAGCATGTGATCTCAGGTGCAAGCTTTGCTGCGTACCCAATGCATTACAAAGATGCACAAGGGCATCCAGCTGTGAGAATTTCGTGGCATCAAACTATCACAGGCGGTGTGCCTCCATTAGAGGTCAAGCTAACTCAGAAATCTGTTGCACTCTATCCAGGTCGCGGTTAAAGAGGGATATGGTTCTACTGAAGAAAATGCCCAGCATGTGCTGTAGGATTGGGAGGAGGTATAAAAGAGCATGGGTTCATGTAAAAGAAATTGAAGAATAATGAACTGGAGATCACCTTCTTCTTTGAACTGAACATGGCCGTCATGGCACTTTATGCACTTTCACTGAGTAGTGGTACATTCTCTTTTGTCTCGATATTGGATATCATAAAACATTCATGTAAGTCCAACTTGTTCCATTCACATGTTAAGTTAGTCTGCACATTTTACACAGGCCCTTGCATTGCCTTTGGTGATTAGTTCGTTTTTTTTTTGTATTTGTGGCTCGTGTTGTAGAACATTGAATGATTGCAAGGTAAGCACAGTCCTTACAGTAGCACTTTCCTACCATGTATAATGGGAGAGGGAGTAAGGTTGATTTGCAATGCTGTAGATGGACTACCGCATATGTAGTCATGTTGTTGACTTTTGGTGTTATAGGATAAAACAGGGGAGTACTTGGTTGCAAACAAACCCTGCGAGCTTCTGAGCTAGAAGGCCATGCCATAGGCATTTGTGCCTTTCTACAAGATTGTTTATGGCTTACGACCTGTCATGTGGGCTTTACTAGGCTCACGTGCAAAGACAAATAGCTCCCAGTGCATGTCTGCAGCTTGCAGCTATCTGCCTGACCCAAAATCTATACGTTGTTTGGAACAGGATTGCCTTTAGGTGAAAAGCAGACACACCGCAGTAAGACTGCACCTCTGAACCGAAACAAAGACCTTGGGCAAATGCTTTTGCTCCTGCAATCTGATTAGGACTAAATCCTCTACATGGCTGTGGCACTTATGCCTCATTGGCCGTTAATTTGTGTGGAAATTGGAATGGATTCATTCTGTTGAGATTACTAACATGTGCAACATGACAATTGTTTCTTCTTCAAGCTGCGATTGAGAAATTTGAGGGAACATGATACAGTTTTCTTACAATATGATATACCTGTTCTTCGTATGTGGCATTACTTGCTCTTCAGAAAGCCTTTTGAAAAATCTTGGTTGAATTGATCTCATATGGATTAATACTTAAAGGTACGAAAATAATATTTAAAGCTATGTGGCACATGCTGCCTAACGCATTGCCTCAAAAGCGTGAGAGCTAGGCAGAATTTAAGCTCAGCTAGTAACATACTCATATTTTGAAACTTACTGCTTATTTCAATCTATAGTTTTATTTTGAAGTCATTTTTGAAGGGATTGTCTTTCATGTCGGAATAGTGCCAAGTGTGCAAGCAAAACAACATGAAATGACAATGAATAAATGCATGATGATGTGAGAGAAATGATTGAATGGCAAATAGAATCCAAATAGCAATGATCAGTGAGGTACAATTAATGCATGGGAAGAAGCCACACAAAGTAGGCACACAATAAAGCGTGCACTAATAATCACAGTGGTATCTTGTGGAACCTAAGTGAGTACACATTACTTGATTAACATGATGTTAACACCATCTTCGAGACCATAGGTGATCATTTGCTAAGCAAAAGTGAAGTAGCACTCATCAAGATGCACCATGGGCACTCCAATAGCGTAGGTCTTAAGCAATAAAACTAGGCCAAAAGTAATCCTCAAATATTGGCTAATTTATTCAGCTCTCATACAACCCCGAAAAGAAATTAGAATGAATATCCAAAATTAACCCAAGGCTTTATACTCTAGAGTTTTGATTAGCACAACTAGCTCCAAAAGTTTCAAAGAAGGGGATCAACAGACAAGCCACTCCTCATCTTGCTTTTGCTAGACTTTCATGACCATATCCATCGCCATCATCTGGTCTTCGGCGCCATCTCAGCTGTTGTCATGACTATCATCATCATTGATGATCGGTCCAAAAGATAGGTATTGCTGTTATTGCTTCAGTGAATGTTTTCTGCTATTGCATGCTACTACCCTGTCCCAAATGTAGGAGCTTGTTGCTGTTTGACTTGCCCAACTGTCCACACTAGACATTATTCCGATTGCCTGCATTGTTGCCACATCATCAAATGCAACTGTTTGGACCTGCCTTGCATCAAAATGCAGCCCGTGTTGCATCCATGGTGTGAAGAAATACCCTAACATAAAAACACAAATAACACTGTACGACAAAGCACAGACTAACAGAAGAACACAATTAGGGTTAGGGTAACTCAAAGACAACGAACATAGAGAGTGAATGAAGTAATATGATTATTGGATATATAATGCTCATGCAGCAAACACACTATGTAGTGAATGAATACTGTACCTCGAACTCTTGTATCTTAAGGATCAGGGTGGGGGTAATGAGTTGAGAGTATGTCATACTCTGAATGGATCCCGAATCGTAGCTAGGCAGTCTCCAGATGTTGAACACCAACAAACGTAGCCAATAAGGGTCGGATTTGATGCAAGCGGCAGTGCAAGAGAGAGAAAGACTAAAAACACAGGTGAGGAGATAGGAAATAGTGAACGCAGGCTGCAGGAGAGAGAAAACAATAGCGATAGGTTGAGGAGATGATGGCGACAAGTGGAGGAGAGAAAATATGCAGGGTGGCAGTAGCTTGGGCTTGCAAACGCAGCAATATGTTGACGTTGCAGGCTGTGCGACAGTTGAATGATGGATAGCAGCAGTCGAATGGTTGGAAAAAGCAGCAAACTGATGAACGAAGGGCTGAAAATAGGTGCTAGATAAGTGAAGGCTGCAATGGACAACTTCGACTGCGATGTTCTTCGCGAACAGAGTGTGGGCCACAAGCTGAAAACACTTGAAACTTGCAAAAATGAGATTAAGGCTGAATGGAGGGCAACCTACCTATTTATAGAAAGTTTGGGCTCTCCCAAGTGGTTTTGTGCTTATGGGATACAAACACTCTCTAGGAACGCATTTCTTTTTAAATAAACAAGGTTTCTTCCTTAATTAAGGGTGTTTTGGGGCTGTTTAAGTGAAGCTAATTCATTTTTTAGCTCAACACCCCCTCTCAGGCCCAATAACAGTCCCACGAGAAGTAGGCCAACTAAGCTCTTTTTCCTATATCTTTTACCCCAAGGTGTCCCGCCCCAAAGCAACCAAAGTATTGGACAAATTGTGTGCGTCGGATGTCCAGTAGCCTACTAAGACTACAGAGGCAATGATAATCTTACCAAGGGAGGCCAAGTGATTACCCTAGAGAGGCCAGGGCATTGGACAAAGGGTGCACGTCGACTGCCCAGTGGCCTACCAAGTATTGCAAAGGCAAATGGAATCATCCATGGACTTTTTTTTTTGAGAGCTTTGTAGGTTTGATAGATTTAACATTAAGTGAGGGTTTCAAATTAGTTTTTGTCCTATTGAGTATCCATATTCCAAACGGAGAGGGACAAGGGATGGTCAGACCCAAGACCTTCACAAAAGAAGCATACTATTCCTTTCATTAGTGGGTATCGGTGAAGAAGGAAAATGGTTAAGGTGTGGGTGACACAAATATAGCAAATATGTAAAGCAAGCAAGACAAGCAAAGCAAGCAAGCAAGCTAGGGAGAACTGCCTTGGAGATTGCCATGTGCAATGCTACGAATATGGTGGATCGAGAGTCGACCACTCCAAAAGATAGAAAATGGACAAATGTGCACAGATGTATGTTTATATGAATAGAATGCTAATGCATGGGGTAATGCAAAGGGAGATGTAAGATGTCATGCTCATGCAAAATGCAATGTAACGGTGTCACTTAGACAATGTCCTCTTAGGAGAATTGTTCACTTGTCCAAGTGTCCTTTTACAATCATGTTATCTTGACAGTGCGGATGAAGTTACAAATATCCATAAGTACAATACAAAAGAATAAATGAATGAATGAATGTCTAAAAATTGTAACCATCATCATTGTCACTATCAAGAGAAGTAGTTGTCCCCTCTCAAACTGGAAGGGAAAGCAAGAGGGAAGCATCCTCTCCCCATCAATCTGAAGGAGTAGGTGTTGAGCTAAAATATGCATTACTTGCTGATTAGTCTCTTAAACAGTCCCAAAACATACTAAAAATGCTCTTTTAGAGTAAAACCCTAAAACGGGGAGCGGTTTGAGAGAGTTCAGTGGAAATTCTAAAACGGGGAGCGGTTCGAGAGAGTTTAGTGGAAACCCTAATTTTTGGGGCGCCCTTCCACATCTATAAATAGACAAGTTGCCCTCATTCAACCATCATCCTTGTTTGCAGGTTACACCAGCCCACACACCCTCTGCTACTGTTGATGCCCAGTTTCTAGCCTGCAGCCCGCCTCCATCTGCTGTCCAGTCATCATCGACTGCAGCCACATTATCTTTAGCTTGTCCATTGCTGTAGGCGACAACTCTTAGCTGCTGGCGATTGCTCCAGACTGCTGTTCAGCCTGCTGTCCATCATCTCTAGGGTCAGCCAGCTTGCGTTTTTAGCATTACAGGCCCTGACACTTTGAGACACTGTTTCAGCCTGCTGTTTACAGTAGACTGTGCATAGTTTCCAGCCTTCGATCGGTAGTACATTGCTGTGTTTACCAGTTTCCAACCTCCAAACTGTTGCGTTTTGGTGACTAGCTTGCTGCCATAGACTTGGGATCCGTCTTCGGTGGACATCGCACTCCGACATTGCTTTGTCCTTGAGCACACTATACACTCTTACATTCATTTACAACATTCATTCACTTCAGAATTGTGTTCTCTCTCTCCCTTCTTCTGTTTGTGTTTGAGTTTTTGTGTTTGAGTTTTGAGTTTTGCATTTAGGGTTGGAGTTTTGCCCTCTGTGTCTATGTCTGTCTCTTTGTGTTTCTGTCGTGGTCGTACACTCTGTGTCCTCAGTGCAAACCCTAGCAGTTTCCTTCACATGGTATCGGAGCCGGTGCTCTTGTAAAGAGTATCTTGTGGATATTGTGGAGAGCTAGTCTTTGTGCGAGGCGCACAATACGACTCCTAACTGAATCACAAAGTCCCAAACACCTTCTTCTCTAGTTCCTATGATGTCTTATCAGGCTTCTCCATTATTGGAGACCCTAAGACGGCATTATGGACTCGGTGAGAAGGACGACACTCCACCTTTACTAGATTTCACTAACATGACAAAGGAGGACTTTGAGGAGTACTATCGCAACAAGTATGGTGATGTTTACACTCCTTCTACCAGTTTTGCTACCACATCCGGACCGGTTGGTGAGGCTGGCCACCTCTCTGATCATGGAGGACATACGGCATTCGGAACGTCTGGCAATCCATCATCATCATCTCAGCTAGGTCCAATGTCGGGTTTGTACAATTCTTTTGTTTTGAATGAATCAAAATCCTCGCCTATTTCTTCTTTTGAGGTACAGGATCCGGATGGCTTTGCGTATGTGAACTTCAATAGAGGGGGCTCACGAAGCAGACGAAATTCAGGTACATCTATAGCTTCTGTTTCATTTGAGCATATCACACACACTTCTCACTTCCCTCCTATCCCACCCTCTTCTATATCACACCTCTCATCATCTTTCCAAAACCTTGGATTACACTCCACATATGCATCACACATCCTAGGGGTTGGATCTTCTATCTCTGCTCCTAGCACCTTTTCCTTCTCCATCCCATTCTCTACCTCTTTGCACCATGGTACTTTGTTAGGGGGAATGCCAACCTTTAACACAGTGCCTCTCACCTTTTAGCACATGAGCATACCCATAACTTCTGGGATGACTGTGATGGGCATCCCCCTCACTATCCCTAGCTTCACATCTCCCATGACCACTCATACGCAGGGGTTTTCATCCTCAACTTATGGTGCGTCTTCACACTCAACTTGGGTTCCACCTACGCAAGGATTCCTATCTTTTGCTCACTGTGTTCCCATCCCACCTCCTTGGGTTCCTCATGTGGCTACCATGCCCATGCTTAGTCAACCCATCCCTACTTATGGATCCACCTTACACACTACACGCATACTTGGTGGGTACTCTAGGACCCATTCCCACTCCCCCATCCTATCCACACTACACTTTTTCACACTATCCATCTTCGCGCACTACTACTCCTGTTACAACGATCAAGAATGCCTTCACGGATAAGACACGTTTTAACGGGTCAAATTTCACCACTTGGTCTAATTTCATGCAACAAGTGCTTGAATCTCAGGGTCTTTGGGACCTCGTCATTGGTCTAGAGCCTATGTCGGACCCTCCACTAGCTCACCTTGATTACATCCGTCAATGGAGAGCCCGTAATGCCACAACCAATGTTGAGCTGATGCAGGGATTGCTTCTTGGGTTTCACTCTCAGTTGCAGTACTTCTCGCTCACGTTAGAGCGTTGGAGTCACCTTCTCGACCGCTATGCGGCTCGTGATTGTACTCCGTACATCAATCTCGACTTTGAGCTTCAAGAGTTCTCTATTAAGGAAGAGGATGATCTGAGAGTCAAGCTGACTGAATATAGGCGGTTACTTGCCGAGTTCGCCACTATTGGCTCTCCAAAGTCAAATGACGATTAGGTTACATTCTTCTTGAATAAGTTGCCCGACAAGTACTTCAATTTTATTCAACACATCATCTTCCAACCTAGATTGCCAACCTGCTACGAGTTTGAGTGCTAGTTCTTGCGTTACGCAAGGTTGTATGCTCAAGTCTATAAAAAATCCCCATCACAGCCTTATTCAGAGCAGAATGGGCTGGTTGTCTCTTCTTTGGGAGGGACAACCATTAGTGGCAAGAACTCGCTAGATGCGAAGGCAAGCCAATCAAAGGGTGACTCCACTTCCTCAGAAGGAACCAAATAATCTAGATCTATTTGGCAGCAACTCTCTAAGAAAAACCAGTTTTACACACATTACCAAAGAGCAAGCCATGTGGACGAGGAGTGTCGCTCCAAGGCCCAAGGTCTTCCACCTAAAAAGCCTGAGTAGACCGTTGCGATTGCACAATCCAGTGGGGCTACGCCTTCCGCTCTTGCTTCATATGTTCCTTCAGCACCTGTTGCTGCTGCTGGATATGTGGCTCGAGTACAGCCTCAGTGGCCCATCTCTTTCACTACCCCTGCGCGATTGGCTGATTGGTCTGCAAGTTTCAATCCCATTGCACTTCATGCATCCTTCTCACCTTCCTCTCCACCTTGTGTGGCGTTCCCTTGGCAAAGCCCTACTGGACACACGTGATGGTAGCCACCTTTGACTCGCATGTCTCTAGGTTCTTTCGGATGCCCGAGGTCAGTCTAGCATTCATTTTTCGCACTCTTAGAGTCGGGCCCATAGGATTCATTGTTCTTAGCTTTTCCATTCTTTTGACTTCCGTTGCATTTACTCATACACATACTCATTCATTGCATTTATTTTGAGTTAGATTTTTTTTTTTTGGTTCTGTTTTGCTTTGGAGCATCTCATTACTAACCTCTGTGTTTGTAGATTCTCATCTCTTTTGCAGGGTTTTATCTTTTAGTGTAGGGCTAACTTGCAGATTGCTTTGGTCCTCCCTGGGCTAGAGACGTGGGGATGCGCACCATTCCTTTCATGGTTTCATCATCTTAAGAGTGCTTGCTTTTCTTCGAGCATGGCGGTTTCCCCTCCCGAGGTGGATCGTGTAGCATCTCTCTCGATGCTATCATGGCGGTGACTTCTACCTTGCTTTTCTAGCGGGGCGCTTCATCCACTTCATCTTCTTTTATTCCTTATGGTTCTCGGCACCATATGAAGACCGACATCAAGCTCCTCTTCCTTCATCGGCATCAACATCCAGGTTGAGAGGGGGTTCCTACCCTTCTTGGTATTCTACAGGCTTCAGCACTTTGTCTTCGACATCGGCTTCTTTCCCTCTTTTGTATCTTCCCTTTGCATTGCATGATTACATTATCCTTGTACTAGGGCACTTGGGCAAGTGAACAATTTCCCCACGAGGACATTGTCCAAGTGGCACCTGCTGTATGAGCATTTTTCAGCATGTAGCATTCTTTGCATCTCATTGTGCAGAGCACCACTTGCGCGGATCTTAAGTTGTTTCCACCGGCGGCTGTTGTTACCACACTACTATCCTTCTACATCACATGGATATCTCATCACCTATTTTTTCTCGTTATTGACACCTTGAGTGGATGTGTTAGCTTGTACTGTTTTGTGACGTGTTAGGTGTACCCTCCCTACTCTCGTCTTTTGGGTCACTTTTACTCAATCGATCGTATCCCATCAAATTTACTTCACTTATTAAAAAAATAAAATAAAAAATCCATGTAGTTCCATCTGCCTTTGTAGGGCTTGGCAGGCTACTAGGCAGTCGACGTGCACCCTTTGTCCGATGCCCTGTCCTCTCTGGGGTGACTGCTTGGATTCCCTTGGTAAGATAACCATCATCTCTGCAGTCTTGGTAGGTCATTGGGCATCATCTCTGCAGTCTTGGTAGGTCATTGGGCAGCCGACGTGTCCCCTTTGTTTGATGCCTTGGCTGCTTTGGAATGGGACGTCTTGGGGTACATAAACATCACAATGGCTGGCCTAACCTTTCAGCTCAGTTTTGGGCTTGAGAGGGGATGTTGAGCTAAAATATGCATTACTTGTTGATTAGCCTCTTAAACAGCCCAAAAACACACTAAAAATGCTCTTTTAGAGTAAAACCCTAAAACAGGGAGCGGTTTGAGAGAGTTCAGTGGAAACCCTAATTTTCGGGGTGCCCTTCCACATCTATAAATAGATAGGCTATCCCCATTCAGCCATCATCCTTCTTTGCAGGTTACACAAGTCCACACACCCTCTGCTGCTGTTGGTGCCCAGTTTCCAGCCTGCAGCCCGCCTCCATCTGCTATCCAGTCATCATCGACTGCAGCCACATTATCTTCAGCCTGCCATTGCTATAGGCGACAACTCTCAGTTACTGGCGACTTCTCCAGACTATTCCAGACTGCTGTACAGCCTGCTGTCTATCATCTCCAGGGTCAGCCAGCCTGCGTTTTCAGCATTGCAGGCCCTGACACTCTGAGATACTGTTTCAGCGTGCTGTTTACAGTAGACTGTGCATAGTTTCCAGCCTTCGATTGGTAGTACATTGCTGTGTTTACCAGTTTCCAACCTCCAGACTGCTGCGTTTTGGTGACCAGCTTGCTGCCTTTCACTATTTAGCACTCCTACACTCCGATTGGTGGCCATAGACTTGGGATTCATCTTTGGTGGACGTCACACTCCGACATTGCTCTGTCCTTGAGCACACTGTACACTCTTACATTCATTTACAGCATTCATTCACTTTAGAATTGTGTTCTCTCTCTCCCTTTTTCTGTTTGTGTTTGTGTTTGAGTTTTTATGTTTGAGTTTTGAGTTTTGCATTTAGGGTTTGAGTTTTTGAGTTTTGCGTTTAGGGTTTGAGTTTTGCCCTCAGTGTCTGTGTTTGTCTCTTTGTGTTTTTGTCGTGATCGTACACTCTGTGTGTTCTCAGTGCAAACCCTAGTAGTTTCCTTCACAGTAGGGCAGGGTGTACTCAATGGGTAGAAGGTACTGAAGAACCGATTGGCTGATCGCTTTGGTCAAAATGTTTGCCAAATTGTCTGATGAAGGCACAAACTCTAGACGGATAGTGCCTAGCTCAACCTACTCTTTGGAAAAGTAAAAGCGGACTCCCATATGTCGCGTCCGTGGTGTGATGATTGGATTGCGTACAAGGGTAGACACTCTAGTTGTCGCGGTAGACAATGGTGGGAGAGTCACAAGGGAAGTGAAGCACCGCTAGTAAGCTCCTTAGGTAGATGGCCTTGGTGATGCCATCGAAGAGAACTATATACTCGACCTTGGCTGTGGAAGCCACCATTGTCTCTTGCTTACGGTTGGATCAAGAAATGGGAGCTGTACCTAAGGTGAAGAGGTAGCCGTCATGGGAACGTCGTGTGTTAGGATCATTTGCCCAATCAGAATTAGTATCTTTTTTGTAAACATAAACTGGAACCATAAGTGAGGCCATAAGAATAAGTACACTGTAAATAATACAACACACAAAGATATACAATCCAATGTGACATCTTAGGTGTTGTGAAAGAGTAATGAGATTAGCTCGAGGAGTGAGCTTTTCTATTTTATCATCAGGTGTGTGTTTGTATGCATGATGTTTGAATACTCTGAAGTAGGATATGACAGGCAGAGAGCGAAAGAATGCCTCGTACGGGGTCATTTGAGGAAGAGCTCCAGTTGCGGGCACCGGTTGAGGATGTATATCGCAACGTTAGTAGCCCCAATCCAAAGATGCTCAAGGAGCTTTGTTGTGAACAGCATAGAGCGTGCCATTTTCGCGACTGTCCGGTTCCTACACTCTACAACTTCATTCTGAGAGTGGGAGTTAATAGAGGCGAGTTGGTGAGAGATGCCATGCTGTTGTAGAAACTCGAAAAACTTGTGGGAGATGAACTCACCACCGCTATCAGTCCTCATGTAATCAACATGACGACCCGTTTGGTTATGAACATGTAGTATCTATGCAGAGAAATATGTGAAAGCATTGGACTTATGCTTGAGGAAGTACACCCACATGTATCTCGAATGATCATCCATTATCAAAAAGTACAGCGCATTGTTCAAGGCAGCAATGGATGTGGGTCCACAAAGATCAACGTGAATCAATCTAAGAAGTGCCTTAGCGCTATATGTAGATTGTTGAGGGAATGGGGTATGGTGTTGCTTCTCGAGCCGACATACTCTGCAAACATCTTAAGCTAGCTTTAGGCGAGGAACGTCCTTAACCATCTCACGGCATGGCAACTCATAAAGAGAGTCATAGCCAATATGTCCAAGGCGGAAATGCCAAAGATGCTCATTGTTCGTAGGCTCACGAGATGTGGCCAATGCTTGGAAGCTATGGAATACGAAGCTCTTGGATGTTGGCTTGGTAAGAAAATGGGCCATGTGGTATAGGCCATTAGGTTGTGTCTCACAGCGAGCAATTACTAAACTAGTTTGAGAGTCAAGGATCTCGATTATGGTCGTTGTTAAGGAAAGTGCTTGGCTCAACTGGCAAAGTTGCTAAACAGAGAACAAGTTTTTTCCAAGCTGAGGGGGATAGTATACATTGTCCAACGAAGCCAAATCCGGCTTCATTGCTCACATTCCAAATAGGTATTGATGTGCTCCGCTGTGAGGAGTGGGCTTTTGCGGTAACCTTGTCGGGAGGCAACTCACAGATGTGCATGAGACTCGCATCAAATGTCTCTACAAAGACGATGTGGGCCTCTGCAGATCAGTCAGATAAGTCCTTTGGAGTTGAGAATGTTGTTGACTGAGATGGTTGATTGGTGGCAACGGAGTTTGACCTTTCCACTGTCCCCATCATCCTATCTCCCATGATGGGGGGGGTTATGGTGTTGTGTCTCATGTCTTTGATCGACACTCCTCAAAATGGCCAGTCTTTTGATAATGTTGATAATACCTATTCTTCTTAGGTTCATTCCGCCACTCAGGTTTGAGTTGAGACCGGGAGTTTCCTTGTGGTTCATTTGCTTGATTTTGTTTTTGATTTTGTTTACCCTTCCCTTGTTGCCCCTTCTAAGAATGAGCATTAAGAGCCCTCTCTAAGGGATTATTTATATGAAATTGATCGAAGAGTCATGCACAACGCAATAGTTGATACTTAGATTTATAGAATGTGGGTAAATTGGACAGAGAAACCACTTGTTGTACAAAATTGAAATATTTATGTAGCAGCTTGTTAAGAAACAATGTGACTTGATCGTCAGAGGCCTTAGGAGTCCCTATAGTGGAGAATTCGGTGAGGAGAAGCTGATACTCAGTCAGCTTGACTTTCAAGTCATCTCGGTCAGAGATTTTGAAGTTTTGAAGCTCGGGGTCAAGATTTATCCGATAGGTTCTATCCTGAGCCACATAACGATTAGTCAAGTGTGCCCATTGCTCTAATGCTAAGTGAAAATGTTGAAGTTGAGAATGAAACTTAGACAATAAGCATTGTATCATCTCGACACCACTAGGAAATGCCATGGAGGCAAACTGTGGTACTAAGTGATCCATACTCGGGAGAGATTGGGGGGAATACCCATGCTGCAATGATTCTGAAAGTGTGTGAGGAAAAGGTGGAATACCACCCGACTGAGAAAGAGATGAGGTCTTAACGACCGTGCCTAAGTTTGAAGAACCCCTTGGTGTGGTGAATGAAAACACATGTGATCCTACATGAGATGTAACATGCGGTGCATTTAATGGAGGCTGAAAGGATGTGGTACTGGAATAAAAGGGTGGGATGGAAGGGAGATTAAATGAATTTGTGATAGGTGTAGATGTAGGAAATAAATTGGGTTCCTTTTGTCCATTAAATGCATTAATTTGAAATGATGATGATGATGCACCTACTTTATTTTGACCTTTGAAAACAAAATTGTTTGAAGGAAAAGAAGGGAAAGAAGTACTCACAGTTTCTTGTTTCAATTGCTTACCTATTCTTAAGTTCATAAAGAAATATCTGTCTTTCTCATTACTCATACACCAAAAATTGATTTGCATACATTCTTCATTATGAAAGTCATCCATACCAATAGGAGAAGGGGAATCATCATTAATAGAATCGGAAATGGTAGACATACCTGGCACCGGAGAAAATAAGTATGAAGACAATGGAGTGTACTCTATGCCAGTTTCCACTTGCGGATGGCTAGTCTTAAGTGGAGATTCCGCCCTTCTTGCATGATTAGTAGATTGGTGTAGGAAATGTAAAGGTTGAAATTTAGACTTACCTTCTATTTGCTGTTGGGTCGTATGTATCAAAGTGAGATCGTACTCAATTGCAGTGGTCTCGTAAGGTCGTGGAACTCCATGGTAGTCCAATGTCTATCCGTCGGCCATGTCGGGAGCCTGTGAAGCAATCTGTGAGGCCCATTTTGACTCGTTCCTTGATGGATTTAGCTCGGATATGAGAAGCGGTGCGGAAGTAGTGTTCGAAGTTATCTGCCTTTCTGTTGTTCCTACTTTTTGTGTAGAGCTTTTAGATCAAGGCCTAGGTTTCTCTTAGAGCACTCGACTGTGATACCATGTGACTTAGAGACAATGAACACAGAGAATGAATGAAGTGATATGATTATTGAATATACAATGCTCATGCAGCAAACACACCATGTAGTGAATGAATACTGTACCTTGGACTATTGTATCTCAAGAGGATTCGGGCAGGAGTAATAAGTTAGAGAATGTTTCATACTCTGAATAGATCCCTAATTACAGCAAGGCAACCTCGAGATGTCAAACACCAGCAAATGTAGCCAAGGAAGGCTGTATTTGATGCAGATGGCAGTGCAAGAGAGAGAAAGACTAAAAACGCAGGCAAGGAGAGAAAACAATGAACTTAGACTGCAGGAGAGAGAAAATAGCAGCGATAAGTTGAGGAGATGATGGCGACAGCTAGAGGAGAGAAAATCTGCAAGGCAGCAGTTGGGCTCTGCAAACGCAGCAATATGTTGACATGGTAGGCTGTAGGACAGTTAGATGATGGACAACAATAGTCACTTGGTTGGAAATAGCAGCAAACTGATGAACGGAGGGCTGGAAACAAGTGCCAGATGAGTGAAGACTGCAATGGACACCTTGGAGTGCGATGTCCTCCACGAACGGAGTGTGGGCAGCAAGTTGAAAACACTTGAAACCTGCAAAAACGAGATTAAGGTTGAATGGAGGGCAGTCTATCTATTTATAGAAAGTTTGGGCTCTCCCAAGTGGTTTTGTGGTTATGGGATATAGACACTCTCTAGGAACACATTTCTTTTTAAATAAACAAGGTTTCTTCCTTAATTAAGCATGTTTTGGGGCTATTTAAGTGAAGCTAATGCATTTTTAGCTCAACACATGGCTGCTTCCACTGTTGCATTTTCGGCCCAGAGAGGCTCATGCTTTTGATTTTGCACCAAAGCAAGTGTTTTCATTCAGCCACATCATCCTTCCTATTTCCACTCTTAACTATTTATTGGATCATACATTCATCAGTTGTGTTGTTCACACTTTTTTGTGCACTTTGGTAGCCTCTTATCTATTTGTCTTCACCATGGTTTCATAGCCAAGTGCTCTTGGTGGCTACTTGAGCATGTGAACCAACATTTTGGGCCCAGCTCTTTCTCTCTCATCATTGAGGGAAAATTTTCAACACATTCTTCATTGGAGCATTCACTGTCATTAGAGTGATTGTTAGCTTGAGATAGGTTAATTGTCAAAATACGCTTGACATGAAAGCAAATTAGAGGGACAATTGGGTTTGTAGGGAGAAACATAGAGTGTAGGGCAAACGTTGAGAGAAGAGAAGCTCAGAAAACACAAAAGAAGAAGAAGATGAATGATGAATCACTGAATCATGCTAAGTGAATCAAGCTGAAACGATAGAGTTGAAACTCTGAAGATAATTGCACTCTCTTGTTTGAAAGAGGCGGCTGCACCTATGGGAATTTGCATAGTGAAGGGAGTGAAATGCAATCCTTTGCTAGTAGGATATCGAAGGTAAATGGTAAAGGGTGAAGGAAAGGAAAGTCAGTTGTAGGAGTGAAACAGTCCCTAGGAGCTCTCAGAGATGAAGGGTATGTTGAAATCTCTTTGAGATGATGGTTGCTATCAAAGCAATTCTTGGGCAGCTAGTTGGAGAAGAAAATGCAAATATCCGATGAAGATCTCTTTGTGTAAGCGGCTATAGATAGGTGACTATTGGGCAGCCCTTTAGGAGCGAAGAAAACACAAAAAAGCAAGTATCTAATGTAGGGCTGATAAAGATGATCTAACCTGCTGTAAACAACGTGAATCTGCTGCAAATGAAGGTGGATGATGAAACTAGGTGAGGGCCGATGCTAGATGATGTAGGTTGCAGCTAAGTGGAGACGGATGTAGAAGTCATGAATTGTAATGTCCTCCTCGCGGGGTGTGAATGACAATGGAGAGGATGGAGAAAGGAGAGAAGCATATGGAAGAGAGTGATAGAGTGTCAAAAGGAATGAATGTGTGGGATGAAGAATGAGGAAAGTTAGTGCCATATTTATAGGCAGACTATTTGGAGTGGTGCCCACGAAGTCTCTTGGGTGGTGCTTCAGCTCTCTCGGGTGGTGTCCCGACCTTTCAGATTGTAGTATCCACTAGGAGTTTGCAAACACCAACACATTTTAAGAAAATGGCATATTAGAGTGGAAGAACCGAAGTGTGATTGAGATGGCTTACGCCATGATGGAGCATAAACAGACACCTTAGTGTCTTTGGGTTGAGGTTGTGGCTATTGTAGTCCACATTCGTAATCGATTCCCCTTTTCGACTGTTGTTGGTATGACATCTTATGAGGCATATTTTGGGTCTAAGCGTGATGTTTCTTATTTCAGGGTTTTTGGGTGTGGCACCTATGTCCACATCCCAAAGACACAATGTGATGAATTTGAAGTGGCTTCTCGAAGACATATATTTGTGGGCTACAGCTCGTAGTACCATGGTTACTGATTGTATTATCTTGTTGAATGGGATATCTAGATGAGTTGAGATATTCGGTTTGTGGAGATTCTAGCCTCAAAAGGGGGGTGGGGAGCACCCCATGCTTAGAGACCTAGGAGATTGTTCGGCACTAGCGATTGTACCTTTAGAAGGAGATCTTTGGGCATCAGTGACTATACCTTTAGAACCCAGGAGATTGTTGGGCACCAGTAGCTGTACCTTTGGAACTTGCGCCTCATGGAAATGCTTCCTCTTTGGATGAGGATATTACTTTTCCACTAGCTTCCTTGATTGAGCCACCGGTGGTGGATGTTCCAGAGACTTTAGTAGATGGTGCGTATCGAGGAGAGAGAGAGAGAGAGAGAGAGAGAGAGAGAGAGAGAGAGAGAGAGAGAGAGAGAGAGAGAGAGAGAGAGAGAGAGAGAGAGAGAGAGAGAGAGAGAGAGAGAGAGAGGAGGGAGGGAGAGAATGGCGGACGGCCTGACGTCGACCTGACCACCCGCACGACCCCGTGCGCACGAAGCCCTGCTGTGTCTGCACGACGACCTGCTGCATCTGCACGTTTCCCTGGGTCGGTGCGCTGGAGAGAGAGAGATCCGTCTGGCATCCTGTCCCGTCGTCACCTGAAGACTGCCGCCTGACGATTCTCACCTGACGCTTGCCGCTTGACGACCGCCTGCTGACTGCCGCCTGACGCCTGACTACCGCCTGACGCCTGACGCTTGACTGCCGCCTGACGCCTGACGCCTGTCTGCGCACCTCACGACTGCTTGACGACTGCCTGCGCGGCTGAAGACCCACCCGCCTGACGACTGCCTGACGACTGCCTGCTCCTGCTTGCGTCTTTGTGCGTTTTAGGGTTTCGACCAGAGTCGCCTTTTGTCAAATGTGATGCTGTCCATGGCGCACTGTATACTTGCGGGCCTATGAGCCACCTTTCACATACAACGCAGAGAGGAGCTGCGCTCTGTCCTACCGCGAGCCTTGGAAGGAGATGCCATCACCTGGCAGCATGTGACTGCAACCTTGCACAGATTAGAGAGCTGATCTGTGCCTGTACAGAGAGAGAGAGAGAAAGAGAGAGAGAGAGAGGAGAGCGGCCTGCGCATCTGTGCCTCCCGTGAGATCTTCACTCGGCCTCGGTATACGCAGTAATACAATATGGCTGGTTTGGATCTGGATTTTCTAGACCAAACGGTGGCAGCGCTTGGTCCGGATTCTGATACCGAGGAACCTAAGGATATGGTTCCGTGCACCGAAGAGATGTCCCCTGGTCCTGACATCCAGCCTGCAGGTAAACGCACCAAGCATACTTCGGAAGAGACATTGGATCATCAGGATCGTTCCTATGCTTAGGTTGCTTCGGATTCTGTGGACTCTCAGGATGTTGACTGGGAGCATTTGCTGGAATTTGCCAACACTTTGCTTGGCGATTATGTTCAATATAATCAGGAAGTCTTTTTTGACTCTGCACCTGACGATGTTTTGGAAGCCACTGTGGACCCGAAAACTGTCTTGCGCTCCTTTTCGGTGTTTTATGATCGCGCTGTGATACTCTTCTTCATTGTTAGAATCCCATTGCTTTCCCGTATTCGCCAGTGGCTGCACAGTTTGCTACAAGGGGAATGTGTATTGAAGAGATTTTTGTTAGGCCCCGAGGTTTTTTTGAGGTGCTGTTGAAATCTGAGACGCACTGTGCTGCTCTCCTGTCTAAACTGCCTTTGTTTTTTGATTGCCGGTTGGTCCATGTTGTACCATGACGCCCAATGGCAGATTTTCAGCGTCTGCTGCAACGTGAATGCCCTGTGTGGGTTGAAGTGGAAAATTGTCTGGCTGTCTATTGGCCACTGTTGAAGGACGCTATGGCCGCTGTGGGCATTGTTCTGGTCCCTCCAAGTCTAAGGGCTGTGAATCGCAACCGGTTGTGTATGTTATGGGACACTGCAAGGAAAAGGCCTGCTTGGTTACGTCTCAATTGCTCTGGCATGCATTCGTTACACTTTCGTTTGAAATGGGACAATTTTGCAAGACATTGCTTTTCCTGTGGACAATTGGGGCATTTTATGGCCGAATGCTCGGAGCAGCAACACACTTCAGATGCTGGCCATGTTGCGCTGCCCATGGAAGATATGGTGTGTGATGCTCCGTCACTGGATGCTATCCACTCACCTAAAGTTCTGGACAAAGGTAAACAACAGGTTTCGGGTCTGGATTCCCGTGCCACTGACTGGGTTGAGGTATGCGCAAAAAAAGGCAACAGGGTTGTTGCTAGCATGGAGATACTGTGCCTACTACCTCACAAGATTCCATGCGTACCTATATGTGCAGGAAAGAAATGTTGTCTTCAGAGCGCTTTGCTTTTGCTATGGTTTCCTCTGCTCCCCGTCCTCAGCCCACCAGGAGAATGTATTCGGATCGTCCAAAGGGTCCACTTGCTAAGCTGGCTTTTGATACCAGAGGCAACGTCATTACCCCGTGGGATCGTCGTTATCCCCGTTCCATCCCCAAGCCAGCAGATATGCCATCTACCTCCAAATCTGGTCCTCAGAACTCTTTTGCTGTGTTGGCGGATTTCTTGGATGAGGGAGTCCTAGACATTCTCGCAGAAAAAGTCAAATCGAGGCAAGCCGTGCCTCATACCTGATTTTGTTTTGAATACACATGAAAATAGCCACGTGGAATGTGCGAGGAATTTGTTCTCGCCACAAGCAACGTGCCATGTGGACTGTATTGCATGAGAATCAGTGGGATGTCCTGTGTGCTGTTGAGCACAAGAGTCACGGAGAAGCCGGAAAAGTTGTGGATTGCCATGGCTTTCGTTTGTTCTATGCAGGGACACAGGCCATGCATTATTTGGGTGTGCTCATGATTGTACATGAAAAATATCAGCCTGTTCTTATTAAAAATGATGTACATGGCCGCTTTCTGGTGATTGAAATTTTATTCGAAGGGGAGATCTTATGGTTACTTGGCCTCTATGCTCCGAATGATCCTTTATCTCGCCGGAAGCTTTGGCAGACTTTGCAGACTTCCTTCTCACTTGGCAGACGGGGCTTCTTGATGGGGGATTTCAATATGTGTGTTGATTCTTCCCAGTCCACATCGGAGCATTCGGTAATGGACGCGCCGGAAAGTCGTATGTGGCATGAGTTGGCTCTTGCTGTTCTTAAGCAAGATCTCTGGTCCTGGCTACACCCGTCTTCTACAGGGTTTACTTTCCATTCTGCCCAGTATGCAACAACATGGTCACGGTTGGACCGCATATACATCATGCAGAATGATGATTTTCTTCTTGAGATGCTCGAAATAAAAGTGTTGCAGCAATATGCCTTGTCGGACCATTTCCCTCTGCAGCTTGAGCTGCTTGCACAACCCATTGCACCTTTCAAGCAATTTCTGGAGAGACTCCCTTCGCGTTTCAACTCGTCTTACTTGAAGCATGCAATCTTTCAGGGCTATATGCAGCAATTTATTGATAGATTCTTATTGGACTTCTCCTCTCAGGGCACTGCTTCATTTGAAAGATTGCTCTCTAATGTGCAGCGGGTTGCTCGGAAGTATGGGATCCATCATGCCTCTCTTTGTCGGCGGCGTCGACAAGCAGCGGAGGACCTGCTGGCTTTGGTTCGTTCTCTGCTGGTGGACACTCCGGATGATGCATTTCTGCTAGCATTGGCAATGCGGGTGGCTGATCTTATTAAAGAGTTTCAGTTGAAATCGTATTAGCAAGCCAAATTGCAACATCTGACAGAGACTTTGCAAGATAGTGCATGTCAGACCCATAAGTTCTTTCGAGCTCTCCATGCCTCTCTTGCTCGAGAGAATATGACCAGACTCGAGGATGCAGAAGGCCACCTGGTCCTTGATCCGCAGACTATTGTGCATATGTGTAGGAATTATTTCCGCGACCTTCTTGGTTCCACTTCTCCACCTTTAGCCCAAACTACTCAGGCCCATTCGGTTTTTTATGACCTAGTCCGGGTTGGGATGGTCTCACCAATGAGTTTTTTGAGGCTTTTGCTACCCAACTGGCGAAACCATTGAAGGCTTTGTTTCAGCAGGTGTGGGAAATGGGGATCATGCCCTCCTCATGGAAAGGACTTATTAAACTGCTTCCAAAGGTTCCTTCGCCGTCTACGTTGAAACATTGGCTCCCAATTTCTTTGATGGGTTCTATGTATAAAATCTTTTCCAAAGTAATGGCGAATTGGCTCCATAAGCATCTCCCTGCCATTGTGCACCCTCTCCAATATGGTTTCATTAAGGGCCGAAACATTCTGCACAATTTATTAAATGCGCAACTGGCGATTGATTATGCAAGGCATTCTAATCAGGAGGCCGTACTGATTCAATTGGACTTGGAAAAGGTTTTTGACTATCTGGACTGGTCTTTCGTTGCTGAACTTATGTCTGCTATGGGCTTTGGTGCTCGGATGTCTCGTCTAATCTATACCATCAGTGCTGCGGCGTCTTCGCGAGTCATGCTGAATGGAGGCGTTACTGAGCCATTTGTCCTTGCCCGCTCTGTCAGACAGGGGTGCCCTTTGAGCCCTCTCTTCTTTGCCCTTGCGACTCATCCAGTTCTTTCGATGTTATCTCATACGGCAGCTTCTACTCAGTTGGCTGGATTGTCGCTTCCTTCTGGACAGCACTTCATTAGTCAATCCTTGGCTGATGACAGCTTTATGATTTTGTGTGCGGACAAGGATAACCTTCGAAAAGCATTGGATGTTTGGGCTCTCTTTGGTCAGGCGTCCGGCCTTCGCATCAATGTGTTCAAATCAGCCATTCTCAGCTGCACGGAGTCGGATTTGTAGTCCTTGGACTGGCAGGGTATGGTTGTTCCTCGTGGCTCCATTGTCAGGCATCTTGGGTACCCTTTGGGTGTTGATGTTCCCCCAAAGCAGCTTCTGCAGTGGATTTCTCAGAAAATGGCGGCTAAGTTTCTGTATTGGAAGTCTCAGGCCTGGCCCTTCCACGTTCGCCTTAAAGTAGCCCAGACAATTATGTTGCCAATGCTCACATATTTCTTGCCATTGCTGCCCTGGACTACTACGACTCTGAATGCTCTTACTCAGTCTATTCGTTTCATGCTATGGAAGAAGGATTCCTTGCATGTAGGTATTTCCTGGATTTCTTGGTCGCATGCGTGCACCCCCAAACGCATGGGTGGAGGGGCTATTTTAGATGGCCAAACTCACATACTGGCACTCGGTTGGTCTCTTTTCCGCGCCATGTGCTCGGATCATCATCCGTGGGTCGTTATAGCCCGTTATTTCCTTGAGAATCATGGGCTTCTGCATGGCAATACCCAAATCCGGAGTTCTTGGTGGCATGTTCTTAATGTTGATTCGCGGTTCTCCAGTTCTTCTTCATCGCTGCTTACTCATTTGGTATGTTACTGGAAACTGGTCCTCCAGAAGGCTCAGTGGCATCCAGCGGGAGGATCGCTTAGCTACTAATTCTTTTCAATTAGAATTGCTGGCAGTCTTGCGGTTACTTTCATGGGAAGGTAAACATGAGCTTAGACCACAATTCAACCGGATGGCACGTTTGGGCTTATCTTCAGTCGCGGATGCCACCCTTGCCAGTTGCAATGTGCTAATATCGTTTCGTACAGCTAGGAGGCTTTTGAGGATCCCTCGTGGATATAGGCATTTATGGGAACAGCTTTTGATGGTGCTCTAGAGCAGACAACCCTTTCCTGCCCTTGCTTCAGATCATCCCTGGCAGGATTGGGACTTCGAAGGCCGGCTGAATTTAAGCAAAGCTTCTGCTAACCAAGTGTATCATCTTCTGATTAAAGATCATCAATGGTTAGTTACTAAAGCGAATGCTTTATGGGGATTGCGTAAATCCCGGTCATGGTGGAGGGCAACTGTGATGGTGGGCTGGTTGAACAAGACACCCTTTAAATATAAAGTCTTTCTTTGGAGAGTGATGATTGGTGGTCTTCTGCTTGCTTCAGCTCTTTCCAAGCGACGAATCTCCAATGGCACCTGTTTCTTTTGCACCACTACTGTGGAATCCGCCCGCCACCGATTTATTTCTTGCCCCATCGCTAAGAAAGTCTGGTTATTTTTGTTGGCTGTTTGGCAAGGGGTGGTTGGTTTCACCCTACGCCCCTTTGATTGGGTTTTTGGCCAGCCCAAATACCCCACTCCGGCACAGCCACATATGAAGCTCATGTATCACTTTCTTCGATATTGGGGCTGTTGGCATAACTGGACCATTCGGAATGCTTTTCTTTTTGACTCCGCCTATAATGTTCAGCGGCATATTGCGAGGCTTAAGGGCCTCTTGTATTGGCAGTTAGGTCTTCTCCACCATTCTGATTTGCTCTCTAGGGAGGACTTACGTCCCTGGCATATGGCAATTTCCTCCGCGTCTTTGCCATGACATTGTAACTTGTAGTACTTAGAACCTCTTCACATGATGGCTTAGATTGTCGTCATGTATCTTGTAATCAAGTAATCTTGTATTTTTTTCGTAATTAATACAATTACCTTTTACGAAAAAAAAAAGAGAGAGAGAGAGAGAGGACACTTAGTCCCAACCTGAACAAAATTTTTGTCTTTTGTGCCTTGTGGAGGAGACAAAGAAAGGCATTTTTTCATTAGGTGGTGGAGGCTTTGGGGCTTGATTCAGATGCCAAGAAGAGGGGAGAAATGGTTCCGTGTACTGAGAAGGTGGTCCCTTGTTTTGAGGTTCAACTCGGTCTTGATATGCAGTCACATCTTAAACATAGCAAACATGCTTTTGATGCTTTGATGGAAGACCTTGAGAAACCTCCGCAAGACGATTGCTAGGTGTGCTCCTATGCATAGGTCACATTTGATTCAGGAATCACAAGACTTGGACTTTGGATGTTGTTGTGGATATAAAGATAGTGTTGCATTCTTTTTTAGCATTCTATGAAAGAGGGGTTATCTTTTCTTTATAGGCAAGATCTTGGTGCTTTGCTGGATCTGCGAACAATTGAATCCAATGCTGTTGGGCGACTATATGGAGGAGATTTTTGTGGGCTTTTTATCAAGTGATTTTAAAATCTGTCATGCTCTGTGATATCACCGCCTTGTTTATCTTGTGACTTGGAAACCATTGGCTGATTTTCAGCACTTGCTTCAATGAGTGATCAATGTTGGTGGAAGTAGAAACTTGCCTTGCTGTGTATTGGCCTTTATTAAAGGAAGCTATGGCAACTATTGGTATGATCTTGGTGCATCTTGGTTTGAGGGCCACAAATTGCAACCATATGTGTATGTTGTGGGATACCTCTCACAAGATGCCTAACTAGTTGTGGTTGAATTGTCTTGGCATGCGATCATCGCACTTTCATTTGGAATGGGGCACTTTTGCTAGCAATTGTTTCTCTTGTGGTTGATTGGGGCATTTATGGCTGAGTGCTCAAAAAAACATGCTCCTCGAGAGGTTGGGGTTGCCCTGGTTGTCAACGAGGGTCTTATGGTTGAAAGCCTTTTGGATGATGAGGTTGTTGTCTTGTTGGATGCAGATAAAGGAAAAAGGCCTATGCAAATTTTGGATCAACTGGAATAGGGTTGAGTGGATGTATGCTCTAAAAGAAGCAAAAAGATTATTGCTGACCTTTGAGCTACTATACCTGCCCTTGCCCAAGACTCTTTATGTATCTATGTGTAATGAAAATATAAGCTGCCCATGGTGTGTCCAACTAATGACATGGTCTCTTTTGCACCTCAGAAACCTTTAGTTGCAAATTCTCTGTGGACCGTTCTAAAGATTGTCAGCTAGACTTGCCTTTGACACCAGGAGGTAAGGTGATTACTCCATTGGATCATTGTTATCCAAGTCCATTCCAAATGTTGGGTATAAAGGCTCACTGTGCCTTTTACAGTGTTCGGGTGTGAATGCATCCTTACACTCTTGTACTTCATATATTATCTAAACCTAAAAAGTGGTACACTCATCTTTGTACCGAACATCCATTGTGTTGTGCTTACACTCCTCTCTACTGCTCGCTACTCTCTGTGCAATATCTAACACTCTCACCCTCAGGTCACTCAAGTCTAGATTGAACAGGCTGCAACAAACTGGTATTAGAGCGGGTAATTGGTGTGAGGTGACATGCCTGAGAGGACAGCAGGCGACAGTCAGGGCGAGTCGAGTAGGAGACATGCTCGTGCAAGTACCAGGTTGCAGGCGGGCATGACAGGCAGGTAGATAGACAGGTCGCAGAGGGACGGACAGATTCCAGGCAGGCACGTCGGCAGGCAGCAGATAGTCGGGGTGACAGGCCACAGCCCAGGTGGTAGTTTCAATGGGCAGATGATAGGACGCAAGTACATCGGTAGGCAACTGGACGATGACAGTTCACAGGCCTGGCAGCAGATTTGACGTGTCCTGGTCAATGCTAGGACAAGCTCATCACGTTTTTTTTTCCTCTTCAAAAATTTCTCCTTAATTTCTGCCGTTATTTTGCTGGGTGTTCACATGCACAGGCACAATGTGAAATTTTGCCCAAGACAATTGGGGTTTTTCTCAGATTTGGGGATTTCAGCGAAGTTCAAGACAGTCCGACTCAAAAATTGCACATTTTCTTGAGAACTTTTGGGGCTTCTCACATTTTAGTGGAATTTCTTCAATTTCACTGAAATTTGTGCACTCTTAATCCAAGAAAATTGGGGCTTTTGCAAAATCCCTTCAATTTGTGCAACAAATGTTTGGCATATGCACTTGGGTATGCGTATTGATGCAATTAGAATGGATTACCCTCTAAAAATTTGGGGCTTTTGATCAAAATTGTCAAATTTGTGCCCGAGAATGCCTTTGGAGGAGAAATTGCAATGAAAATTTGGGGATTTCACATGTAACCGGCGGCTTGGTCTCTAAATGTGTTAGTAATTGCTTTAGGAGTGCAGCAATAGACACCTTTTAATTCTGAAAATCTATTTGCAGATCTGAAATTTCTGCAATCTCAAGATTTTCATTGCTGGTTGGTACTTTAGTGTACCGTGGTTACTTGTGTTACATTTCGGCTTGCCTTTGGTGATTGGTTAGTCAGTTTGGGACTGCAAATTATGGCTGGAAACAGTGACAACAGTAATCTTTCGCACATTAAGAAGCTTGAGGGTGCACATAATTTTGCAATTTGGAAAAAACAATGCTACAATATCTTGGTGCAGAAGAAACATGTAAAGCCTATCAATCTGCCAAAAAACAGGGCGCAAAAAAATATCGTGTCGGTTGCATTGACTGCACTGGTCGGACTGCCATGTGGCAGTCCGACTGTGCAGTCCGACTGCACACTGCACTCCTGCCCAGCCTGGCTATGATCTCTAACACCCCCTCTCAGAGCCGGGGCAGGGCAGAAGCCTGAGGGATCTGGAATGTCTTCGAAATAGAGCCTGGGGAAGTGCCTTCGTAAACAAATCCGCAAGATTGTCCTCCATCTTGCAGTACTCCACAGTGATGGTCTCATCCAGAAGCTTCTTTCTGATGAAGTGGTATTGGATCTCAATGTGCTTCGTCCGGGCATGAAAAACAGGGTTCCGTGCCAAGGCAATGCAACTCTCATTGTCACATTGCAGCAAAGTAGGACGAGTCTGGGGGCACCCAAGCTCCTCCAATAATCGCCGAAGCCACACAGCCTCACATGTGGTGGAAGACGCGGCCCGATACTCCGCCTCAGTAGACGAAAGGGCTACCGTGGGCTGCTTCTTGCTACTCCATGAAATAACACCTGCACCCAAGGTAAAACAGTAACCTGTAGTAGACCGTCTGTGGTCCACATCACCGGCCCAATCCGAGTCGCTCCAACCTGCAAGTACAAGATTTGAACCATCTGTCCCTGCGGGGTAATGAATCCCTAAATTAGACGTCCCCCTCAAATACCGAAGTATCCTCTGAGCAGCCTGCCAATGCACCGTCTTAGGTTCACTCATGAACCCTGCCAAGAGCCCAATAGCAAAACAAAGATCAACCCTAGTGTTGAGAAGCCAAATCAAGGATCCAATCAACTGACGATAGCGAGAAGCATCCGCCAAAGAAGAAGCTGAATGGGAAGTGGCCTTCCAGTTCGGATCCATAGGAGTAGAAAGGGCCCGACAATCCTCCATCTCAAAAGACACCAAGAGCTTCTGCACATATCTCTGTTGAGAGATAAAGATCCCCCTCTGAGACTGATAAATCTCATGGCCCAAAAAGAAATGGAGTAGACCCAAGTCCGTCATCTCGAACGTCCGATGTAAAGCTGACTTCGTCTCTTGGACCTGCTGCGCATCATCACCTGTGACAATCAACTCATCAACATATAATACAAAAAGCGCACAACCATCCTCAGAAGTGTGAACATAAAGCTGCGGATCGGCCTTAGAACGCCGATATCCCAACTGAGACTGGAGGAACGAATTAATCTTCTCGTTCCATGCACGTGGAGCCTGCTTGAGGCCATACAAGGCCTTCTTCAACCTGTAGACTTTTCCATCTGAAGATCCAAAGCCAGGAGGTTGCTCAACATAGATCTCCTCCTTCAAATCACCATTGAGGAAGGCCGACTTCACATCCAACTGATAAATAGGCCATCTCCTATGGCCAGCCAAGGCAAGAACAGCTCTAATGGTCACCATACGAGCTGTGGGGGCAAAAGCATCATGACAATCAATCCGTGGGCACTGGGCAAAACCTTTAGCCACAAGGCGAGCCTTGTGCTTATCCAAAGAACCATCGCTAAGGTATTTGGTCTTGAAGACCCACTTGACGCCAATCACCTTCTTATTCGGGGGGCGGGGCACGAGTGACCAAGTGCCATTCCTCTCAATAGCCTCCAACTCGGCTTCCATAGCTTTCTTCCATGGTGCGGACTGTAAAGCCTCCTTCACGGAGGTGGGCTCTCGATCCCGCATAACACGGGTCATCAAACAATAGTTAGAGCAAACAAGCTTCGTAGAATGTGCCTGGTGCCGCCGTGACCGCCGCGGACCATCCTGCGGTCCCCACTCCTCAGGAACCTCCTCGATCCCTGAATCACGGAGTGTGTCACGGGCCCAGCGACGAGGAGGCCGAACATCTCGTCTCTCTCCATCAGCAGAAGACTCTGGAATAGCCACCGGTGGTAACTCCTCAGGGGTGACCGGTGGAACAGTAGACTCTGTGTCAGAAACAGAATCATAATCAAAAGGCACGGGCTCCAGTGGAACTGTAGAAGGAGCCCAACTCTCCCTTGGATCTCCAAGAACGAGATGCTCCTCACCCGTTGAGATAGCCGGAACCTCCACAAACCGCACATCGCGGCTAGTGTATACATCCCGCTTGACAGGATCATGCAATCGGTAGCCTTGGGATTGGGAGCTGTAGCCAACAAATACCTGTCTTCGGGAAGCTGCTTCAAATTTATCACGGTGAGCCTTGGGAATGTGAACATAGGCATCACACCCAAAGACTCGGAAGTAAGAAACATCTGGCTTCGTTCCAAAATAAGCCTCAAACGGGGTCATCCCTTCCACGGCCGAAGTAGGGGAACGATTAAGGATGTGGACTGCAGTAGCCACAGCCTCGGCCCACAGAACCTGAGGGGTCTGTCGGTGCTCCATCATGGTGCATGCCATCTCGATCACACTGCGGTTCTTCCGTTCAAGAATGCCATTTTCTTGAGGAGTGTTGGTATTGGCAAACTCCTGGTGAATTCCTTTATCTGCACAAAACCGAGCAAACTCATTAGAAACAAATTCACTGCCCTTGTCGGATCGCAAGGTCTTCAACTTCCGGCCCGATCGGTTCCCCTCAAAGAGAAGCCAATCCTTGAAGTGTGAGAAAGCTTCTGACTTTAATGCCAAAAAGTAAGCCCATGTCATCCTGCTGTAGTCATCCACGATCATCATGAAGTACGAGCTCCCACGTAAGGACTCATTCCTCATAGGACCACATAAATCCGTAGATACAAGCTCCATCGGTGAAGTAGACCGCCGCGAAGCTGTGTGGGGAATGGCATTCCTATGCTGCTTCCTCCGAATGCAGGAGACACATGGCTGCTGGCTCACCACTATATCCGGCAACCCTCGAACAAGCTGTCCACGTGACGCCCTCCGAAGATAATCATAGTTTAGGTGACCAGACCGAGCATGCCATAACTCTGACTGGGACTGAGAGGTAAGAAGAAGAGTAGAGAGGGCGGTGGAAGACTTCAATTTATAAATGCCGTTCTCCTCATATCCAGATGATAGAACCTTCCTCGATCCACGATCAAGGACTTGCACCGTAGAACTGTCAAACTCCACCAAAAGGCCAAGGGAGGGTGCAGCCACCGCTCCAGAATCCTTTGTGTCCTTCTTGTTGGTGTCCTTCTTGTCTTTGTCAGGGCAATCCTTCTTCCAATGGCCAGTCTTTCCACAAATATGGCATGTGGATTCTTTGTCCTTGTCCTTGTCCTTGTCCTTGGACTTGTTATCCCCCTTCTTCTTCTTTTGGTCCTTCCCCTTCTTCTGAGAGGCTTGACCTGTCAGCGCCTCCGACTTGGAAGCATTCTGTCCCTTTAACTGTTTCTCTTGGTCCAAGACCATAGGAACCAACTCTTCCCACCGAAGAGTAGACTCTCGCCCCGAAGCAATAAGGGCAGAGTAAAATGTACCGAATCGTGGTGGCAACTGGGACAATAGTGTGATCGCCATGTCTTCGGAGGAAATCGGCTTCCCCGCATTCTGAACCTGCATCTGAAGCTGCCTTAGCTTGTTAATGTGCTCCCGCAGCAAAGAAGACTTGTTTACGGACAAGGTCCGCATCTGTACCTCCAAAGAAACCCGCTTCATAAGGGTCATCCGATTGTACATTTGATCAAGCTTCAGCCATATCTCCGGCGCCACCGTCAAGTGCTCGATGTGAGCGATCACGGCTGTAGTACATGATAGAAAGAGAAATGAACGAATCCTGGCATTCAGTTTGTTCCAATGAGACTGAGCCTTGGCCAACTCCGCACGAGTATCGGAAGAGAGTTTGGACTCATCTCTTACCGAGGGCCGGTCAATCTCCTCCTGTACCAGCTCCGCCAAATCATAGGACTCAAGGATGGCCAACATCATGACACGCCAAATGCGGTAGTTGTCGCCATCGAGCTTCTGATTTGCAGGAAGAGCCGGTAAGAGAGGCACCTTCCGGTCCATAATCGACTGGAACTCCAAGTCAATCTCTGTAGACATCTTCACATGTAATGCCTTCACAAACGCAAAAGCAGCCCCCTCTGACTGTGAAAACTCAGCCTGCTAAGGCTCTTCCGCGTCCTGAAACTTCTTCACCTGCCGGAGGCGATGAAAAAGCAAAATCTGCACTTGTAGGCTGAAAACTCAAACTTCCTCCGCGTCAAACAGCAGTAAACAGCAGCAAATCCACCACCTGGACTCCTTTCCTGTGCGCCCACACTTGCTTCAGCCTTGTTTCAAGGCGCAGCCCTCTTGTCTGCCCTTAAACGCAAAAAATGCAAATTTGTGTCGCGATGGAAACTCCTCTTCAGGTTGATTCTGCGCTCAGTCAGCCCTCTAACACTGCTCTGATACCATGTCAGAGTGCAGCGGTGCGGAAGCGTAGGACTGAGAGAGAGAGGATGCAGAGAGATAAGAGAGAAAGAGACAGTGGAAGATGAAGATCTGCTGTATAAAGTGTGCTGAATACAAAGATATGCAGATATATACACGGGCGCAGTGCGCTGGACTGCGTGTCTCCACCTCGACGATGCAACCTGCTGTTCACCTCGAAGTCCGCTGCAGTCTGCACTGTCTCCTGTCTGAAACCTGCGAACAGAGACGGAATCTGCGCGTGCCACCAGTCTGTAATCTGCGAGCAGAGAAGTGTAGGAGACTGCTGGGGATGTCGGCTATTTATAGCCAGAATCTGCCAAAAAACAGGGCGCAGAAAAATATCCTGTCGGCTGCATTAAATGCAGTCAACTGACTGCACTGGTCGGACTGCCATGTGGCAGTCCGACTGCCTGTCCGACTGCACACTGCACTCCTGCCCAGCCTGGCTATGATCTCTAACATATGTTGGGGGCTTTAGATGACATTATTCTAGTGTCAGTTTTGTTTCCATTGGTTGTGCGATTGGCTGACCTTATGCAACAATTTCAGTTGAGATATTCTTAGCAGGCTAAACTGACATCTTTGATTGAAAATTTGCAAGATGCCTCTTGCTAGTCTCATAAATTTTGTGGGATTTGCATCCTTCCCTTTCTTGAGAGAATATGGTTAGACTCCAGCACGTGAAAGGCCACATGGTCATAGATCCGTAGTCCATCGTTCACATGTGACAAAATTATTTTTTCAAGCAAATTTTCAAGATCCCCACCGTTCGACTTTTTATGCTTTGATTAGGGACCACATTTCATTTGACATTCAGGTTGCCTTGGAGAGTGACATTTGTGAGGATGAGGTCATGGATGTCTTATTGCATTTACCCATGGATAAAAGCCTAGATTGGGATGGCCTCACTAATGAACTCTTTGAGACTTATGCCAATTGTCTGTGGTGAAACCCTTGATTGCCATGTATCAATAGGTTTGGGAAACTAGAGTTTTGCTAATATCTTGGAAGGAGGGAGTTATTAAATTGATTCCACAAGTGCCTTCTTTGTCAATGTTGAAACTTTGGCAACCCATCTCCTTAATGGGTTCGAGTTTTGATGTATAACATTTCTAGAAAGTGTTGGCTAACTACCTCCATAAGCATCTCCCTGACATTTTGCACCCAATCTGTATGGATTCATGAAGGGCAGAAATATTTTGGATAATGTGCTGAATATGCAAATGGGAATTGACTATGCCAAGCATTCCAATAAGGAGTTGATATTAGTGTAGTTGGATTTGGAAAAAGCCTTTGATTATTTGGATTGGTCCTTTCTTGTAGAGCTTATGCACATACAACCTTTCGTGAGTTCGAATATTAGTTCTTGCATTATGCAAGGCTGCATGATTAAGAACAACAAAAGTCCTCTTCTCCATTCTCCCTTTTAGAGGGGGCCTTAGCATCCTCTTCTTTGAAGGGAAAATAGATGTGAGAGTGCGCAATGGAAGAGAACCACAAACACGAAGAGAAAAGGAGAGGAGAAGAGAAAGCAGAAAGAGAAGAATGATTTGCACTGAACAAAGAAGAAGGTTGAATATAATGAGGATTGATCAGCCCCTACACGTAGCCCAAGGCATCAGTGAGAGCATCGGATCAGGATGAATAATGAGGATGGCACCGTTGACGTCAACGAAGACGGTGATGGTGACAGAGATAGAGTGTGCAGCCATCACTCCTCGTCGGAGAGGGAGAACAATGCAGCAATTTGAATGTGCAACACACCTGTTGAAAGAATGAGTGAATCTACCTAGCCCACCCATAAGTTATAAATAGCTGAAAATCAACTAAATTGACTGACCTGCCAATCTGGCCAAAAATGGCCGACTATATCAGTCCACTGTAATAAATGCAGTGTTGATGTGGTAGGCGCAATGCTGACATAGCCATCTTGGGACAATCCCACACTGACAGGGGATAGAATTTGACTTTGGCAAACTTGAGAAATGCACAATGTGAATACATCTAAATTGATTGAGAAAGAAATGCATACTCTAGAATGAGCTACCTTCTTTGTCAAAACACACGACAAACATATCAGAGCTCCTAATGTCCTTGTCTGGACTTAGGTTGAGAGGTGGTAAGAACTCTCAAGACGGGAATGCAACTTAAAAGAAGGGTGCATCTCTTCCTTAGATGAAACCAAAGATCCCTAAGAAATTAAACCAATTTGTTAGCAACTCCCTTTAAAAAAAGGTTTCGCACACATTGACAACGCTTGGGCCATGTAGACAAGGAGTGTTGTATTAAGGTAAGGGTCTTATATCTCAAACCACGACTACACTGTGTGAGGTGTCTCCTCCAACAGACTCGGAGGAGTCCTCTTAGTAGTCGACCGAAATTCATATCTATGCACATCACCATCCAGTCTTCCCATGGGAAACATAGGACTTAGTTGAATATGGGAATCTCAGTTTTACTTCACAGGGAAAGTGTGGACAAGTCACCCCTAACAACAATCTAATTCCTACCTAAGAAAGATCACTTTGTAATCAATCAAAGGCACGATGCCCCTACCCGCAAGGTAAAATCTCAGCTCCGGCCCCCTAAAACAGTGTTAAACCTGGTAACTAATCCTACTGATATTGGGGGGGGGGGGGGGGAGTCACGATTTAATTAGCTCTATCTAGTGTTGGAAAGTTACACGACTTATTAGGTCCACCCAGCCATAGGCATTCGATTGTTAGGATCGAAGCCTCCCACTTTCCTCGATTGGATTTGCTTTAGTTTTTTTATTAGCAAAGCATACTACCACGTTGTTTGGACATATAAAAAATAGATTCCTTTTATTACTCAATTAAACTGGGTTCGTTAAACTCAATCTTTAGCACATAACAAACAATTCGAAAATTAAATACTTTATTTCATAATAACAAGCAGAATCATCACTTCGCAGAGTGGTACAAAACTGTCTTTTTGCAGAAAGACATTGTTTAGCCTAGGATAAGAACCTTTCAATCCCTTGGGATTGGGTTGTATGTGATCACACACACTCCGTTCGTGGTCAACAGGGAAGGGAATTTACTAGTTTAGAGTCCCTCTAAGCTTCCATGAGCTTAGGAGTCATCCTATATAGCAGGGGCACTTATTACTTGGCCCTTTACCCTCTCAAGTGTTCTAGTGATCAAAAACCAAAAACACATATCTCCCTCGGGAGCATAGGACTCCCATCCGTAGGTGAGTTTTTCCACACTCCGCATAGTATCAAGGAGCATTGGGTTGGGGACCCCAATGTCCCGAACCACCACAAACTACAACTCGTTCCCGGCCGTTACAAGCACGGAATCATAAGAGACACAATTCATCATTCCCAAATCGAAAAGCAATCATAACCATAAAACAGTTTTAACACACTTATCAATGTATGCGATGCATAGAATCTATCCCTCTCATTAATTTCCCTGTTCTTTCCTAAAAAGCAATTGATAATACTAACATGTTTTTGCAAGTTTAAGTACATTCTAACTCATCATAATCTATGTAACAGACTTATCTTATGGGATTTTCTAACATTACTAACTTACCTCTCATTTTATCGTAAGATGCAAAAAAGGAGTAACATAAAATAGGAAAATTAGGAAGTTGTAGAGTTAATAGCTTAAAAGTAATCATTTTTTAATGCACTAAACTTGATTATCTCCGTTCAGCCATCCATCGTGATTACGGGGTATGATTGTAATCTCGATTTGTTGTGGAATAACTGGTCCTTCGGGTTGAATGGATTCGGGGGTAACTCCACTTGCGCTTCAGCAGCGTGTTGAGTTTTTCTCAGCAGCGATTACTTCCTCGCGTTGGGAAGCTCTCCGAGCATGACCTCCTTAAGTATCTCGATGTCTCTTGGGAGCTATGGAAGAAGCTTGATGGATTTGAGTAGGGCTTCCGCGTAGGTGTGAAGAGAGAGGCTCGACTGATTGCAACAGAGCTTTGTTGTGTCAACAACAGAGAGACTTCTGTATGGGTTGTGTTTTGACGTGACGCTCTATCCTTGTTTATATAGTGCTCGGGGGGGGGGGGATAAAGAGAGAACGCTTGCTTTTAGCGTTTTCGATGACATCATCGATGATAAAGAGAAAACGCTTGTTTTTAGCGTTTTCGATGTCATCATCGATGATGTCAGAGAGGGGCTTCGTTTTTAGAACGTAGCGTGGAGATAAAGATATGGCGAGCATTGCACATCGCGTTGTCGGGCGGGTGTTTCTCCAAGGCTAACGACTAAGGTGGTGACCAAGGCATAGACCTTGGCATCTTGGCCTTGGCATACTTGGCAACGGGCTATGAAGGCTTTGTTGGCGCCATTGGCTGCGCATGAGAAGCTCCCACTAGCTTGTAGGAAAAGCTTATCAGGAGGTCACCCATCCCAGCAGTGTCGTCACCCAAGTGCACTTAACTACCGAGTGACTATTCACTAGGCTAGTTCTTTTTGTTGTTCTATACGACAAACATAGTTTTAATAAGCTTGTCTTGGGAGGGTTTCCCAATCTTTTCTTCCATGAACTGGCATATAATACCTTATTAATATTAATAATAACAATTATCTTCATAGTTAGAGCTAGTTTTAAAAATGTGCAATCTTTACCATTTTGTTTTCAACATAAATCAATTTTTAGAATGTATACACATATTGTTTATTAATGGGGATATTACATCCATGAATGGTACCCCTCTTGGATAGTCAAGAGGGGATAGTTCTCTACATGCCGCATTGACCACTCAGGCTCCTAGTGCACAACTACCTTAGTGGTGTATTGTTGGATGTGTGGCATATGGACAACCCTCTCTGCCCTAGCTTTATAAGACTATTAAAGGTTTGGGTGAGCGACTTGCTATCCTTGCTACGTTATATTTTTCATTGTAGGCATCTAGCGGTCTCCTAACACACCCCCACTGAGGACCACTTCTCCACCTCACCTCAAGTTTTGTTATAGAAATTTGTTGATGCACATGCACCCTAGTGGCCACATCCTTAGGCTAGTATCCTTTGGGATACTCGAGGCTAGTCTAGATTATTTATCACTCTCAATTCCTTAGGCTAATGAGTCGGATGTGAAGTGATGCTAGGGTTTGCACTTAGAAAACATAGAAAGTACAAGCATGACTAAAACATGAATTCAGACAAGAAAGCAATAAACATAAAAACACGAAACACAAACAGAGAAAAAAGAGAACTTTGAAGTGCATGAATCAATATTGTAAATGAATGAGAGAATGTATAAGATGCTCAAAGGTAGAGCAATGGGAGTAGTTGGAGAGTAATATCCATTGGAGATGGATCTAGAGGCCTTTAACCACCAATTGGAGTTGAGAAAAAGGGTGCAGGTAGCAAAAACACATCGTGTAGGAGTGTGTTGGAGACAAAGATAGCCACCACGAACAATACGACAGCTGAAATGACTGATCAAGCTGAAAATGTAGTTGTCTACGGGGAGCAGGACCAATACCGTTCTAGCTCTTGATCAATCTGGAAGAATTGATCAACACATAGCGAACCATGAGAGAGTTGATAGCCAAATGTGGCCGAGCCAACTATGTCTAGCTATGGATACCAATGTTCACTTTATGGTATGTTTAGCTCTCCTTAGAAGTTACTATCTAGACACTAAATCCAACAAGTTCTCCTATGTTGTAAACAAGGTGATAAATTTGTGAAGAAGATAGTAAATTTTGAGCCTAGTCCACAATTGACAGAAGAAACTCTTGGCATTGAAGCTAAATTGAGCAAATACAATAGGACGCAAAAAGCACCATAGGTTGCACAAAGGGGCAGCAATTGGGAACAACCAGTTAGGTGCTGAATGTGAAAAAATGCTCTAAATGCAGAAAACACAAAACCAATTGTACGACAAAGCAAAAACTAACAACATAGAACATAGTTAGGGTTAGGGTAACTCAAAGATAGTGAACACAATAAATAATGAAGTGAATGACTTTTAAATATACAATGCTCATGCAGCAAACACACTGTGCAGTGAATACTGAACCTCAAACTCTCATATCTTTGGGATCAAGGTAGAGGTTATGAGTTGGAGAGTGTGTGGTACTCTGAACAGAAATTGCCAGTTGTAGATGATGTGGATGATCAGCAAATGTAGTAGAAATCAATGCAAACTGTGTGATGGAGGCTGGAAACAGGTGCTAGACTGATGTAGACAGCAATGGGCCGCTTCGGATGAGATGTCCTCTACCAATGGGGTATGGGTAGCAAAGCTAGAGGGCTTGAAACTTGCAAAAACGAGACTAAGGGAGAGTGGTGGGCTGCATGCCTATTTATAGAAAAATTGGGCACCCAAATTAGGGTTTTGCATGTGGAACTTAGTAACTCTTTAGGATCGTGTTTCTTTTTAAAATAATAAGGTTTCTTTATTAATTAAGCGTGTCTTGGGGTTGTTTAAGTCAGGCTAATGCAGTTTTAGCTCAACATTGAAGTAGTCGAGGGAGTTCTCCAACATGGAGGAGGTGACCAAAAAATTGTCGTGTGGTTGTAGAAGACCAAAATGCAGGCTGAAATATGTTGCTGAGATGAGGAGGGTGCTGGCATCAGCAAATAACTGCAAATGCAGCAATGGAGAGGGTGTCAGTTGTTGCTAATGGAGATGTGGCAGTAGTTATGATGGCTGGACAGCCACTGGATGGTGGTATTGACGGCTGAAATTTGCAAAAAGAGAGATCAATTGAGTGGTTGGGCAACCCCCTATTTATAGATGTGTATCCTCCCAAAATTAGGGTTTTAGCTTAAGGGGCATAGAGACTTTGATAATCCTAGAGTTTTGGGGCTGTTTTAATGAGCTAATGAAGATTTAATGTCTAATGCATCTTTTTGAGCTTAACATCTGGCCCATAGGCTAGTTTGTCCTTAGCTACTTCAGCTTTAGGATTCTCCTTCATTGTCTTTCATTGCATTCACACATTCACACATTCACACATTTCATTAATTTTAGCTTTATTTTGGTTTTGTTTGGTGCTAAAGCACCTCAGCATGAAACTTTGGTATGCAAATTCTAATATTTTTTTTGCGATTTAAATTTCAGTCTAGGGCTAACATGTAGGTCTTCACTTGTCCTTCCTAGATTGGAGACATGGGTTGCTCGTTTTTCCTTCTACTTGGAGACTTGCCCTTCTACCAACGTAGAGGCTTTCCCTTCCAAGGTAGATCTTCATGCATCTCTTGATGCTACCATGGCAACGGCTTCTCCCTAGCTCTTTCAACTAGGGTGTTTCATCTTCATCCTTCTTCATGGCTCTCAGCACTGCATGAAGATTGACATCAGGTTCTTCTTCCTCCTCCGGCATTGACATCCATGGTCGAGAGGGGTTTCCTATCCTTCACTCAGTACCTACACGTTTTGGCATTGTCTTTGACATTGGCCTTCCTTTCTTGTGTACCCACATCACCCTTTGCATTGCATGATCATCATCATCTTTGTAAACGGGCACTTGGGCAAGCAAGCGGTTTCCCCCCATAAGGGACATTGTCCAAGTGGCACCTTGCTGAATGTGCGTTCTCATCGTGTAGCATCCCTCTATGCATCTCATTGTGCAGAGCACCCTTGAGTGGAACTTGAGCCAGTGTCTCCACTGGCGGTACATACCTCTTCACCCCTTTCCTTCATCATTAACACCCTTGCACGTGGCTAAGTACATACTGTCTGTTTTATGATTTATGAGGCGGCCAACCCTTTACCTCCCCCCGGACATGATTACAAAAAAAAAGTGGGGTTTAAAGTGGTTCAACATTGCCCTTGCAAGTCTTGGTAGGCCACTGGGTAGTTGATGAGCACCCTTTGTTTGATACATTGGTCTCTCTGGGGTGGCCCTCTGTACTCCCAAGATAAGATAACTATTACCTTTGTAGACTTGGTAAGTTCTTGTGTAGCCGATATGCACCCTTTGACCGATGCCTTGGTTGCTTTGGTGTGGGATGTCTTGGGGTAAACATGGGTTGAGTTGTGCTTACAATCTCTTTTTGGTTTCTATTTTGGGGCATGGGAGGGGTTCTTAAGCTACAAAGGAAGCAATTCTCATCAAAACTTATTTAGCTCTCTCAAACTTAAATGCTAAAAAGAGTTTTTGTGTCCCACGAGGAAAGTTTCCTAGTTTGGTTGATCCATGATTCAAGAAGTGTGGGGTAGTGTGAAAATTTCTTTTAGGGAGGGAATCCATCAACAAGGGTTGAACTCATAAAAACACATCTTCATGGTCAAGGGGTTTCATTATTAAGACTTCAAGCTCTTTTATCTTTAGTATGTGTGTAATCGACACCCTGTCACCAGTTGTATTAGCAAGTGTGGGTCATTAAATAAGTTGGTGACTTTAGGCTGTGTGTGCATGGTCTATAAGACCTTTAGTGTGTTGTAGTCACTTCAATTATGTGTTATGTAAAAATGAAGGAAATGAGATGAGAGAAACCCTTCTCTCTGTCTCTCAACATGGTATCAGAGCCATGAATGGGATCTATGGTGGATAGCATTTTGGAAGAAGACTTGAAGACTAAAGGCCAAGGGTTCTTGTGAATAGTAAGCTGCCTGCCATTGTTGTTTTACAATGTATGTGTTGGAGATATTAAATAGATAGTGTCCTCAACCTTTTCAACATCCCGTTCATTTCACCTATTGGTCTACTTCACCATGTGGCTGTCCAGCTTTCATCCGACTGCTGCCACAACCTCTCCAGCCCCAGGCGCCCTCTGTACAGCTGCTAACCTGCTCACTGGAGGCTCCACAGTTGCATTTACAGCCTGTCTGCTGACATCAGTTGTGTCACCACATTTTCCATCTGTTCTGCTAGTGTTTTCAGCTCCTCCTGCCAGGCTACTGGCTGCTACACCTTTTTCTTGACCTGGACAGACTCCACGACAGTGGTCAGCATCAGATCTTCCCTTTCCAGCTGCTGTCCTGACCAGACAGAGTGCTGGTACTGCTGTGTTTTGTTGCAGGTCTGCTCATACTACTACTGCCTTGTTCTTGGAGGTCTCCAACAGTTTATTGTCATATTCAGCCTTAAGTATTATTTATTTCTGTTTACTTGAACTGTTAAGCCTCTATAATTGATTGCAAGCATACTGTGTTGTACAGGGTTTACAAGACAGGTTAATCCTTGAAGGTAGATGGGATAGACTCCAGGTGATTCAAAGAGCATGTAGAAGAGATGGGGGACATTCCTTGCCACTTCGGGTGTAGGCACACATTTTTTGATTTGGAAGCTCATGCTGGTTTACAAGACTTTGCTTGGCTTAAGCACAGATAAGAATTTGGGCTCTTTCGGAATCTTCACAACCATAGAGTTCTTTGATTCTCAAGATAATTGATCCTAGTTCTCTTCCTAAACATTTTTGTCCAACATCTCTTATGATTACCTTCAACTGCTGGACATTGATCAACATCAACTTTCTTTGTTTCCTCTCCCCTTCTTTATCATACTTGGTTTTAGCAAGAACAAGGTTTTGGGCTGCCTATACAAATTTATTCTTAGAAATATAGAGTTTTGCATTGTCAGATGTAACAATTGCTTTACAATCGCTTGCAACTGCTGGATGTTGACTAACAGCAACTTGTTTGGGTTTTCCACTGTTTCTGAAATTCTTTTTGACTGCACTCAGCTTGTTATCACCTCTATATGTTAACTTAATGGCTTTTCAGGTTCTTGAGCTATAGAAGCATAAATAGTGAAAGCAAGGAAATGACTAGGGGCTGTTTTCAAGGGAAATCTACAATTTGCACGAATCTTATTGTGTTTTCTAGGAACATGGTTCACATTTTGCCGCTTATGTCTGTACAGGTCTTCTATCTCTTCAATTTTTATGGCTGCTTCTGTCGTCAATGCTATTTCTTGAAAGCATTGGGCAAAATGGATCTGGAAAAGGGTTTCTTATTACAACTCTGGCAGCTCCTCAATTTGACAGATCAAGTATTTTGGACTTTGGCTTAGGTCCAAGTAATGCCCCAGGTCCCACTCACTCAATACCACCCTCACCTATGTATCCATTGTTGCCAAGTGGGCCACTTCCGGGCCCAATGACCGGTAATACTTTATTAACTTGGACCCCATTCAGACAATTATATTAATCATTTTCATTAACAGATGCCAGGTTGATTAAGCAAGGACAATGTTATACTTTGTGATTTTTCTTTGAAAAAGTAATACTCTGTGCTATGTTTTTTATTCAGGCATTTGCCACCTCAATGTTTCTTCTATAAGTAACTCTCTCAGTTTGACAGCTGGGGACTGCACTGTACCTTTGGCAATGTATGTCAGAAATGTCATATGCTGCCCACAGCTTGAGAGCATGGTACATATTTTAGGGGGAGAACATAGCCTCATATCTGGGTCATTGGGTTGGAATATAACAGGAGCAACTGTTTGCTTTGAAGATCTTATGAGTTTTCTACTAGATAATGGTTCAAACACTACGATCACTGACCTATGTAACATCCAAGCAGCAAATCTGACTGGTGGCTTGTGTCCAGTGAAAACTGTTGAGGCGTTTGAACAGGTGGTTGATACAAGTACTCTTCTGGCTGCATGCTCATCTGTTGATCCTTTGAAAGAATGTTGCAAAGCTGTATGCCAACCAGCTATCACAGATGCTGCAGTGCGGCTTGTATCAGTAGGATCCAGCTTATTTGAAGGAAATAAGAGCTCAGAAATTGCTGACCTGGAGCAGATGATGGATGATTGCTATGACATTGTATTTTCTTGGCTAGCTAGAGAGCTTGGACCAGATGTCTCCAACTCTGCTTTTCGGATATTGTCAAGCTGTAAAGTCAACCAAGGTCTGTTCCTTGCATTAAGAAGAAACTTTTCTGGCGTTACAGACATAAAACTCTTTGTAGCTTCATTATATTTGCAAACTCCTGGCAAAAGTAGAGTTTTAGAAGTTCGATCTGCTTGTATGTCTGATTCAATGGGTCAAACCTCTTGTAAAAAATTTGTATGTTTCCTCTACTGTTTTTAGTTTTGCAATACCTAAGTGTTATACAACATGCAAAATATTCCAGTGCACAAGAAAATAAAGTCTCAGAAACAACAGTGATCTTGAAGTACAGTGTCCTTGTGCAGTCCCTTTGCCTTCGAGTGATTATGTGCTTCTTAATTGGTGGTGATGATGCCGATTAGATCCTTGCAAGTCCTATTTAGAAGAAGTCTTAGCTGCTCCTGCCCCAGACATATTTGCATCCCTCATAGAAGCTTTAAACATCTCCTTGCCCTCAGCTTCATCTCACCCTAACTCCCATATCTTCCCCTTAGTCCCGATTGGTGTTTGCTTGATCTTGTGGAGCCACAAACATCCCACTTCGTGCTCCTCGATACTCGCTCATGCTCATACCTTCTTGGACTCGTGACCTTGCCTTAGACTAACTCAAACATTGGGCTGGTTTATCCATGTGGCTCATCCACTATGTTGGATGCATGTTGATAGTGACTAGCCAGGATATTTTCACACTCACATAGCTTATCCACTATCTTGCAAGTCTATCAATGTAATAAAAAATATCAGCGATATATATTCCACTAAGTGTGTGTGTGTGTGAGGAAGCTTGCTTCACAATGGTGGTGCTAGTGATCTCCTCTAAGATCCCCTTTGGAGCTTGGACCCGGAGGTTCCTAAAACCAGCCTTCCTTCTTGGAATGGGTGGTGATAACCTGATTTAAGAGTTAATTACAGCAATAAATAAATGCACATAAAATGAAACACACAGTTTACCATAACATTCTTGGACAGTAGACACCCTGTTGGCCCCAAAATTGGCGCCCCTTGCGGTATTTCTTTAGCTTTCATTCAATTGGAAGGAGTACAACTTGAGATTCTTCAATCTCTTGCTAACCAATTGCTCTTGCTGTCATAAATGTCCAGCAAGCCTTTTGGGTCATTTGCCCCTTGTTTCACCCAGGATTTCTTCTCCAATTTGACCCTTGGCTGGCCAAATGCTGCCCCAAATCAATTCGGGATGGGCTGGCTCCTAAAATCCCTTGATAATCTTCAATTATCAGCTGCTGATTTCAGTCCCTTGAGCCTTCAATCTCTGGCACGGATCCCAAGGTGGCTGCTAAACCCTAATTTCTGATGTGAATTAGGGTTTATTGTAGAAATTACAGATCGGCCCACCAAAAATGGCCGAGATCTCCTCCGAATGGCCGAGAATTGCTGAGAATGGCTGAGCATAGGCTGAAGGAAATGAGAGAATACTGTAGAGAGAATTTTGAGATTTGTCACGAAGAACTAATCAAAATCAGTTGTTGCCCTTTGCTGTACCAGCCCCAAACAGATGCACCAACAACAATAGGAGCATCAGAGACTGTGATCTTCAAGATAAAGTGCATCAGCAGCAATTGCCAGCTTCCCAAGGTCAAGAATATGCAATCTCCATCACCAAAATGGTCTCCAATGGCTGGAAATTGGCCCCTAAAGCTAGCAGCAATAGTCAAACACCTCTTTCCAACAGCTCCAAAATGAAAAAACGAGATTTCCCTCTCCCTTCAACCCTATTTAGCCTTTCCCCCACTTGCACGGGAAAGTTTTGCCAAGTGGCAGCTTTCTTAATCCATTTTCAGAAATTTTCAGCCATTTAATTAATTTTCAGAATTAATTAATTCTGAAAATTAATTCAGCCCTTAATCCATGCCCAAAAAATTGACCTTGCCCATCCAAAAATTAATTGGCTAGGCCATTTGCAACCCAAAGTGTTCCCATGCATTAATTGACCCTTGGACAAGCATTAATCCATTAATTAATGCCTAGTTCCTAGTGTCACCACTGACACTTAATGGCTAATTAATGGTCCTAGGGGCAAATTGACACAAAATTCACCTAGAATCCAATAAGTGTAACTTGTTACAACTTTTGTCTTTGACACCCATCTTTTTCATAGGGTCCTTCGATCTTCAACTGTGAGAAAGTAGCTTGCACCTCACATGTGCATCTTTTAATTGCACATTTGATTAATCCTTTAATTAAATGTCAATTAAACATAAGCAAAGCTTCAAATTTTCATGTTCTCGTGATAGGTTCCTATGTGGGCTATGGTTAAGTGTTTTGTTTGCGAGATAGACATAGGAATCACCCTACTAGCTAAGTCCATGCTTTTTGTGGCATTTGGATGATGCTTCTCGTAGAGAGGAACCCGAGCAACTACTATTAAACATCACCTCTCTAGCTCAACTAGACTGTCTTCCTCTTACTCATACATGGACTTGGCCTTTGACTTAGACAAAGGTGGCAGTTGGAACATGTGTGAATAGCTGTTGCTTGGCTGGAAAGAAGTGAGAAGATGGCTGGAAATAGTTGACAAGGCTGAGAAGTAGGCGCCAAGTGATAGACAACAATGGTGGACAGCTTTGGTCGGGATCTTTGTGAATGGGATGTGGATAGTAGGGATACATCACCTGCAAACTACAATATGAGATTTTGGCTGATTGGAGGGCAACCTATCTATTTATAGAAATTTGGGTCCTCCTAAATAGGGTTTGTGCTTATGGGACACAGATACTCTCTAGGAACACATTTCTTTTAATAAAGAGGTTTAATTTATTAATTAGGCATTTTTTGGGAGTTTTAAAGAAGCTAATGCACTTTTAGTTTAATACCCTCTCTTAAGCCCAAATTTTTTTACTAGGAGAAGACTATACAAGTCCATGCTTAAATTTTTCTTTCCTTTTACCCAAAGGGCGTTCCACCCCAAGGAAGCCAAGGCATTGGACAAAGGGTACAACGTGGTTGCCGAATGGCCTACTAAGACTACAAAGGCAACGGTTATCTTACCAAGGGAGCTCAAGTGATCATCCCAAATAGGCTAGGGCATCGAACAAAGGGTGCATGTCAGCTGCCTAGTGGCCTACCAAGGGTTGCAAAGGCGGATGGAATCATGATAGACTTCGGTCTCCCTTAAAAAAAAAGAATAATTTTTTGGTTGTGTTTGAATTGATTTAGCTTTAAGTGAGGCTTTCAATCAGTTTTTGTCCTATCAAGCATTTGTACTTGAACAGGGGAATTTAAGGAATGGTTAAATCCAAGACCTTCACAAAATAAACAAGCTATCTCAACCATTGTTGGAGGTTAGTGACGAGAAAAATATGTGTGAAAAAGCTATGGGGACTATGTGGATAAGCTAAGCTAAGCAAGCAAGCGAGATTGCCATATAAGCTACCACGAATATGGTGGATCTAGGATTAACCACTCCAAAAGATCGAAAAGAGATAAATGCACATAGATATATGTTTACAAGAATAGAATTCTAATGTATGGGGTTATGCAAGAGGCAATGCAACTCATCATACTCATGCAATGTGATGCAATCCTCCTTGGATAGTGCCCTCATAAGAAAATTGTTCACTTATCCTAGTGCCCTTTTACAATCATAATCATCTTGATGATACGGATAATGTTACAAAGTTCAATAATGATATGTCTTTGAAGTAATCAAAATCTAGTAGACACCAAGAGTAGAAGACTGCCTCCTTTCACCATTGGATGGTGGAAGGAGAAGGAAACACCCCCTCTTCCCCTAAGATGTTGATGTTGATGGGAGAAAGAAGAAGCACTCAAGAAAGAAGAGTGAATTGCATGTCCAATTGAACTCTTGTGAAATGAATGACTTTCAAGGACTCCTGTCATGAGGATATGTAATTTTGAAACCTCACTTAACATGTGGATTAATTTTTAATCACATGATTGAGTGAATGTTGCATATGTGAGGTGCAACTAGGGTCAAAGTGAATTTATGAGCCCGGGACCCGTAGAAATCACGGGATGTCAAAGGCAAAGGTTGCTATAAGTTATGTCGCTCAGGTACTTTATAGTATCTAGTGCTAGTTGTTGGCCTAGTTCATTCATTTGGCCATAAGTGTCAGTTGGCACTAGAGAAGTGGCATTTAATGGTACCTAACGCTAATCTGATGGTCAAAAATGGCGCAAAGACACTCGGGAATGGAAGTTGCCTAGCCAATTTAATTATTGGCAAGTTAGATTATTTTTCAGGGCACCGAAATAATTATTAGATTAATTTTCAGTATTTAAAGACTGAAAATTAATATTTAATTATGAAAAATGCTGGAAAAATCATTTGGGAATGCTGTCACTTGTCAAAAATGCCCATGCAAGACTGAAAAACGTCTTTAGAGGCTAAAGAGAAGCATTTCTATAAATTCAGCCTGCAAGGGAGAGGGAGGGGAGACTGTTGGTCTGATTTGCAGCCATTCGAGGACCTTCTGAGGCAGCCAGGGGCAAAAGAAGACTAATCAACAGCAGGAGACAGCATCTACAGGCTGTTGAGGCAGGGCAACAGCAGTAAATGATTGATTTTCTTTAGTTCTTTGCATCTACATGCTGTTGTGGCGAGCAGTAGCTGCACTTGATTGATTTTCAGTCATTCTTCGTGACAAAACTTTGAATTTTCTCTCTCTACAGCTGTCCCTCTCATCTCCCAGCCATTTCACAGCCTTGCTTCGAAGATATCAGCATTTGGACCCTTGGAGGTTGAGAAATTGCAAATTTCTTTGTTGTAAGCCCTAATTTACAGCAGAAATTAGGGTTTAGCAGCAGACTTGGGAAGCGTGCCAAAAATTGGAAGCTCCAAGACTTGGATTTAACAAGGCTGAAGGTGAATTTCAGCTGAATTCAGGTGGAGGACTAGCCAGCCATTGAATTTGGGGCATTTCCATCGTCTATGAAGTAGTGAAGGCCAATTGAGTGCGCGAATCAAGGGGCAAAATAGATTGAAGACTTGCTGGTCACTTTGGACAGCAAGGGGAGTTGAAATACCGAAAGGGATTGGGAGAATCCCATTGTAAGTCAACTTTTTTTTCAATAAAGCTAAAGAAATATTGAAAGGGGTGCCAATTTTGCGGCCAATCGAGTGTGCATTGCCAAAGATCAGTAGGCAAACTTGTATTTTTAGATTTGCATTTATCGTTTGCTTCTGTAATTAAGTTATAATCAGGGATTTACCACCCTCTCCGAGGAGGAAGGCTGGTTTCATGGTTGCATTGTTGGGATACCATCAAATCCTTTGAATTGGTGGGCCCGTGGTACTTGATTGCAACTTGGGACTATTGCATTATCGCTGAAATTGTTCTTAGCAGTGAATTACATCAAGCATGACTTCACATGGTGATACCGGATCAAGTAGAGAGGATGCAACATTCCTTGGTCAATCACATGGTGAAGGGGAAAATGCAATGATTGATGTTGGGTATGGTTCTCAGCATGGACAGCATGCTGAAAATGTGGGAGATGACCCAAATGTTGGCACTTCAATGCATTAAGAGGCTGATGACCATGAAGGGGCTGAAGCATTTGATGATAGCTTCAAGGATCGAATGCGTACAACAGCAAATCTTTTTGTTGAATTGGCAAAGGATCCCTAGTTTACTCGATTCTTGAATGCCCCAAAGAAGGACAGCAAAGGCAAAGAGAAGAAGACACCTTCAATAGCTTCGGGACAGCAACAAGAACCGAAGGAAATGCTTAAGCCTTCTTTAGAAGAGCCCAAAATGCTTGATGAGCAGAGAGAGTTGGTATCCATGGGGCAGCAAGTGCAAATGCATGGCCAACTTGGTAGTGCCAATACATGGGAACATGGGGAGCAAAGCAATTATTCACATGCAAGCATGGGACAGCAAGGATATTTTGGTGGTGGTACCATTTTTCATGCTATGGTTGGACAGGTGCCACATATGGGAATGTATGGCACAAATCCCTATGGTATGCAGCAGCCAATGCATGGCTCAAAACACCCAACGTATCCGGGTAATGCAAGTGGAATGCCTAATCCCATGTATGGCAGCATAAGTATGATGCTTGGGGCACAAAGCGGGCCATATGGATATGTATCGGCACCCGCAAGGACTGTTGGAGCACAAGGATTTGGTGCTGGTCATATAGGTGCTTCAAATAGTGCTGGTTTTCATGCAAATACAGCCAATGTACCCTTTTTGCAGCAGTCCATTTATGATAACCTGACTCCCATAGGTCCGTCGAAGGATTACGATGAAGGTGGTAAAAGTGTGAAGTTTGAGCCTTTCAGTGGTACACAAGATAGGCTGAAAGCACTTGTTTTTATTTAGCAATTTGATGCAGTCTATTCTGGAGGCAACTCCACAGAGACATCTAAGATATGCAAGGTAACCACATTTTTGAAGAGAAATGCATTGCAATGGTGGTCTACACTTCTTATTCAAGGGAAGTCACCTACCACTTGGTTCCAGTTCAAGCAAATGTTTGCTTCAAATTGGTTGACTAGTACCTTTGAAGTAGACATTATGATAGCTTGGAATCAGTTGAATTCCAAAGATTGCAAGAACTTGGATTAGTATAATAAGAAGTTTTGGGATGCATTGTTGCCAGTTACTTCTTATCGCACAGTATCCCTCCATGAGTAGGTGGAGAAGTATATTTGTGGTTTGCCAAAGGAATCAAGGATTTTTGCATTAAGTTCACTGTTTCCAACATGTCTCAGCTTATAGAAAATGCTACTATAGCCGACACATTGCTGCGTGGAAGGATGCAAGATTCCACGATGATGATGCCAAGTCACATTTCAAAGAGGCAAAGGCTAAGAAATGGGGTAAATTTGAAAATAAAGCTGAAAATCGGGGTAGATCTGAAAAATAGGGATGGAAAGAGGAACACATCGTAGAGAAAGAGTGAGAAAAGTGATGCATTGTCACGTAAACCTTAGTTGTCGACTGTCAATATGGTTTATCACACTGAGTTAGATGCCATGAAAGAGCAATATGTTGCTGATTCGAACTTTGCTAATGTTTATGATCAGCTTTGCAATGGCCAAAGGCATGGACACTTTGTGTAAGAGATGGATTTCTAATGATGCATGGACGACTATGTGTCACGAAGCAATTAAGGCCTAGAGTTATCACTGAAAGTCATGTTTCTCCGTATGCAGGACACAGAGGTATTGATGCCACAGTCAAGGCAGTGGAGCATTTATTTTATTGGCTAGCTTTGAGACATGATGTAGAATAGTTTGTTAAGACATGCGTCGTATGCCAGAAGGTAAAGCACGATAGGTAAAAGATGCCGGGTTTATTGCAGCCCTTGCCTATTCTAAATAGGCCTTGGAAGAGCATTGCAATGGACTTTATTTTTGAGCTTCTTAAGACACCCACAGGGAATGATGGGATATGAACTATCATTTGCAGGTTTAGCAAACAAGCCCATTTCATTCCAGTCAGGAAGAAAATAAAGGTTGATCATATGGCACAATTGTTTTTGCAGCACTTCTTTACGTATCATGGTATGCCAGAGTCGATCATTAGTGATCGAGACTCCCGGATGACGAGTTTATTTTGAAAGGGCTTGTTTAAGAATATGGGTATCACGCTGAAATTCTCATCATCCTTTCATCCACAGACAGATGGTCAGTTTGAGGAAGCGAATTCCACAATGTTAGATCTTTTGAGGTGCTATGTTTTAGACCACAAGACATAGTGGGAGCAGTATTTGCCCTTGGTTGAGTTTGCTTACTGTATAGTGCATAGTTCTACGGGCAAAGCTCCATTTGAGGTGGTAGAGGGTGGTAAGAAAGTACCCTTTATTTTGCACACAAAAGATACAATCTTTGAGTTTGATTGTTATGTGGAAAGCATGAATGTAGTTTATTAGAAGGTTAACTATGCACTTCAAAGATCATAGGATAAGCAAAAGAGGGCAGTTGATCGCCATAGACGTGCTTTGCAGTTTGCAGAGGGTGATTATGTATTGTTGCGTTTTGAAAAGGCAAGGTTGAAAAAGATGAAAGGAAGAGAGATTGTATTCAAAGTTGAGTATGAGAGACTATGGGCCCTTCTAGGTGTTGGAGAAGATCAGTGATGTGGCATATCAGCTGAAATTACCTCCACATTGGCGGATACACAATGCCTTTCTTGTCAGTTTGTTGAGGACTTTTCGTGATGATGTGCTAAAGGATATGTCTGCTGAAATTCAGCTTGAGGTTGAGGAGCTAGATGAGATTTTGGTACTTGAGCAGATTTTGGCACACAAGGAAAGAAAGGTCAAAGGTAAAGTTTCCAAGAGGTACTTGGTGAAGTTTCAGAATTATTCACCAATGGATGCTAAACAGATGCAAGAGAATGACTTCGCAGACCATCCTCAGTTGTTGCAGCTTTACCTAGATGCCTTTCAGTTAGAGCCTGACTTTAGTTCAGGCCCCGTCAGGTTCAATATGTAAAGAAAAATACCCTAACACAGAAACATAAACAGAAACCGTACGACAAAGGACATACTGATAAAAGGAACACAGTTAGGGTTAGGGTTAGAGAGTAACTCAGAGACAATGAACACAGTGAATAAATGAAATGATATGACTACTAATAGTACGATGCTTATGCAGCAAACACACTGTGCAGTGAATGAATACTGAACCTCGAACTCCCGTATCTCTAGGATCAGGGCAGGGGTAATGAGTTGGACAGTGTGTCGTACTCCGAACGGATCCCAAATCGCAGCAAGGTAGTCTCCGGATGTCGAATACCAGCAAACGCAGTAGTGAGAAGCTGGATCTGATGCAAACAACAGTGAGGAGAGAGAAAGACTAAAAACGGAGCTTGCAGGAGAGAGAAAGACTGAAAACGCAGGTAGGACAGCTTGCAAGAGAGAGAGAGACTAAAAAAGGCGCTTGCAGGAGAGAAAGACTGCAACGACTGCAGACATGAGAGAGAAAATTATCAGGGTGGCAGTTGGAGCCTGCAAACGCAGCAGTTTGCTGGCGTGGCAGGTTGTACAACAGCAGTGCAGATGAACAATAGTCAGTCGCCAAGCAGAAACAGCAGCAATCAGCGTGTGGAGGGCTGGAAACAGGCGCTAGACTGTAGGGAACAGTGATGGACAGCAAGGGCTGAGATGTCCTCCATGACCGGGGTGTGGGCAGCAAGCTGGTAACACTTGAAACCTGCAAAAACGAGATTGTGAAAGAGTGGAGGGATGGCTGCCAATTAATAGAAAATTAGGGTTCTAGATCCTCTCCCACTTAACTTTCTCGATCTGCTCCTCGTTTTAGGGTTTTGGCTAAAATAAGCATGTTTTGGGCTTGTTTAAGTGGCTAAGTGCATTTCTTAGCACAACATAGTAGAGCAAGGGTCCAGAGTATTGCTTGATGCTCAAGGGGGAGGTAGCACTTCCACTCCTCTAGTTATGGACACCTCTCATATGTAGTGGATCTTGGATGTATTCAGCATACATTCAGGGTACTGTAGCTGAACAATATATTTGCTAGGAGATCACTATTCAGTGTACTAGTCACTATGTTTGGTATGAGATCAATATGGTTTTCACTGCTGCTCTGAAACTGTACATTTGCATATGTTATGTTGGGGGTGTAATCAGTTATGCTTGGCATGTCATTGGTTATGCATGGTGTAGCATCAGTTAATGATCATCAGGGGCTGATTATTGAATGTTAGTTTTCAGCGTATGCGTATGATCATTAACATTCAATGGTATTCAGCTTAGTTTTTGATTAGCTTGAGAGCCATTTATGGTCACTTTTTGGATCAATTGTGCATCAGCTTTTGCATTGAAAGCTGGGCGGTTTTTTGCAATGAGTTTGTGATCAGTTTGGGGTCACATTCGCAGCAATTTATGATCAATTCTCAGATCAAGAAGTGATCAGTTTATGATCAGATTATGCTCAGCTTTCAATGGTTTACATCTAGTTCCATGGATAACAGCATATGTTATAATGCCATTGATGTTTTAGCCATGGTTTAAGCTTGGTTATGCTACACTATGATTTGGTTTTGCCAGATGAGTTGAGCTCATGAGAAATGGATATGTCACATGATAATCTGGCAATGTTTTTGAGATTCTTTGTGAGTCTTATGTTATGTTATGTTGGTTGGTAATTTTCAGCTTATGTTGGGCATATAGAATGGTTGAATAGTAGTGTGCATTGTTGTGTTGACTATGATGCCCTATGGAAATTCCAATGTAGTACTTTACTTTTGATGCATTTGGCAGTGCAATCGAGGATATGTATTTTTGAAACCTCACTTAACATGTGGATTAATTTTTAATCAAATGATTAAGTAAATGTTGCACATGTGAGGCGCAACTGGGGTTAAAGTAAATTTACGAGCCCCAGACTTGAAGAAATTACGGGATGTCAAAGGAAAAAGTTGCTAGAAGTTATGCTGCATTGGTACTTGGTGGTATCTGGTGCCAGTTGTTGGCCTAGGTCATCCATTTGGCCATAAGTGTTAGTTGGTGACACTACAGAAGTGGCGTTTAATAGTACCTAATGTCAATCTGATGGTCAAAGATGGTGCAGAGACACTTGGGAATGGAAGTTGCCTAGCCAATTTAATTATTGGCCGGTCAGATTATTTTTCAAGGCACTGAAATAATTATTAGATTAATTTTCAGTATTTAAAGATTGAAAGTTAATACTTAATTATGAAAAATGTTGGAAAAACCATTTGGAAAGGTTGCCACTTATCAAAAATGCCCATGCAAGACTGAAAAACGTCTTTAGAGGTTGGAGAGAAGCATTTCTATAAATTCAGCCTGCAAGGGAGAGGGAGGGGAAGTTACTGGTGTGATTTGCAGCCATTGGAGGACCTTCTGAGGTAGCTAGGGGCAAAAGAAGACCAATCAACAATAGGAGACAACATCTACAGGCTGTGGAGGCAGAGCAACAGCAGTAAATGATTGATTTTCTTCAGTTCTTTGCATCTACATGCTGTTGTGGTAGGGCAGTAGCTGCACTTGACTGATTTTCAGTCATTCTTCACGACAAAACTCTGAATTTTCTCTCTCTACAGCTTTCCCTCTCATCTCCCAGCCATTTCACAGCCTTGCTTTGAAGATCTCAACATTTGGACACTTGGAGGCTGAGAAATTGCAAATTTCTTTGCTGTAAGCCCTAATTTATAGCATAAATTAGGGTTTAGTAGCTGACTTGGGAAGCGTGCCAGAAATTGAAAGCTCCAAGACTTGGATTCAACAAGGCTAAAGGTGAATTTCAGTTGAGTTCAAGTGGAGGACTAGCCAGCCATTGAATTTGGGGCATTTCCATCGTCTATGAAGTGGGTGAAGGCCAATTGAGTGCCCGATTTCAAGGGGTAAAATAGATTGAAGACTTGTTGGTCACTTTGGACAGCAAGGGGAGTTGAAATACTGAAAGGGATTGGGAGAATCCCATTGTAAGTCAACTTTTGTTTCCATAAAGCTAAAGAAATACCAAAAGGGGCACCAATTTTGCGGCCAATCGGGTGTGCATTGTCCAAGATCAGTAGACAAATTTGTTTTTTCAGATTTGCATTTATTGTTTGCTTCTGTAATTAAGTTGTAATCAGGGATATACCACCCTATCTGAGGAGGAAGGCTGGTTTTAACTCCTCAAGGAATGCAAGAACTCGGCCTTTGGAGGAAAAGACTCCTTGCTCATCAAGAGTATAAAGCCCCATCTAGGAGGGGCAAACAAGAAGAGTTCAACGATCCAAGTCTTCGCTTCGATCAACTAGTAGGTCTTGTAAGCATTAGTGTCAACTTGCAAAAGGCAAGTTAGGAGCAAAAATACCACAAAAGACCATAAAACATGTATACCTCAATTGTAATGAAATTGTTTGTGAGTGCAATGTTTGAGGTGCGAAGTTAATCCCACTAGTTAGAAATGTGCAGTGGATAGTGAAGCTAGACTAGAGCGTGCCATGCAAGAATGAATAGATGTATAGGTGGGAGATGTGAAAGGTATATGGTCATTGTTATCAACATTTGAAATAATGGAAAGCTCCATGATTTATTGGATGAGAGAATCTTTAGGAAAAGTGGGCTCAATTGCTTTTGGCTACATACTAGATATACAGGGCAACTCAAAAAGTGAAGAGGACTCATCAAGTCTATCCTCAAGGAAGACTAGAAGTGCAGGATGAATAAAGTCCAAAATAATAGGGTGGGTAGATATTCCAACAACTCCTTGGTTGAAGAGGGAACAGATGGTTCAATTGCCATGCGCCTAGTGGATCCATTGTGCTGGGGTGGAGAATGACCTCCTCTTAGTTGTGCAGGTAGGGTAGGAAAACCCTCACTTGATGTGCTTGAGGGATTACTGCCCTTGGCCTTTGAGTGACACTCCTCATCAAAGTCATCGACCTTTTGGCAATTTTGACAGTTTCCGTTAACGTGATGTGATGGATACCACACACACACAGAGTAGAGAGAGCAGTGAAAGGAGAGTGAGCACGACACCTTTGATATTCGGTACAAATGACGAGTGTAGCTCTTTAGGTTTTAGATAGATATATATGAAAGTACAAATGTGCTAAGGGTGTGTTCACACTCGTGCACATATGAAAGGCACGATGGCCCTTTATTCCCAACAACCTCCCAGCTAAAGGCAATATGCCTTAAGAGGAGAAAAGAATCAGTTAAGTCTAGGTATGTACAAACTTGGAATACATATATACCTATCCAACTCCCATCATCTGTCGGCAATGAGCAAACCTCTCTGTTGAAAGACCCTACCTGAGGAGATTTGCAGGATTATCATCTGTATGCACTTTGACAAGTTCAATGCTCTTGCTGTCAAGTACATCTCTAATGAAGTGATACTTCACTTGTATGTGCTTCGTCTTTGCATGAAAGACGGGATTCCGTGCTAGCATGATAGCACTCCGACTATCACAATGGAGAACAAGTAACTTTGTAATGCCAAGCTCTCCCACTAGACGTGAAAGCCATAAAGCCTCCTTGCATGCCTCGGTGGCAGTCACATACGCTGCCTCTGTAGTAGACAATGCAACACACTTTTGTAACCTGGAGATCCAAGAGACTGCTCCTCCTGTGAAGGTAAACACATACCTAAAAGTGGACTTTCTGCAATCCACACGACGAGCATAGTCTGCATCCGTAAAGCTAACAGCAGATGCCTTCTGCTTTCCAAAGCTTATGCACAAATCCTTTGTGCCTTTGAGGTATCTCATAATACCTTTCACTACTTTCCAATGCTTTTTACCAGGGTTTGCCATGTATCTGCCAATCACTTCCACTACCAAGGCAATGTTAGGACGTGTAGCAACCATAGTAGACATCAAACTGCCAATAGCTGAAGCATATGGTGACTTGGCCATTTCAGCCTTCTCATCATCAGATGTAGGCCTGCCCTCTGCACTGAGTTTCACATATGGAGGCAATGGAACCCCAATTGTTTTCCCTCCCTCCATATTGAAATGTTGCAAAACCTTGGAGATATACTCTTGCTGAGATAGATAGAGTAATCCTTTTGACCTATCTTTGAGTATTTGCATGCCAAGAATGTGATTTGCATAACCAAGGTCCTTCATGTCAAAGTAAGACTTTGCTTCAGTAAGTCATTCTCTTTCCCTTTTGCCACAAACCCTTCAGGCTGCTGCATATATGTCTTCATGCAGATCACCACATAAGAATGCAGTCTTTACATCCATCTATATGAGCTCCATATCGTAAGCTACAACCAAGCCCAAAATGGTTCTCAATGTAGTCATCTTGACTATAGGAGAGAAGATCTCATCAAAGTCAACTCCATGTTCTTGCTTGTACTCCTTCCCAAACAATCTTGCTTTGTACTTTGATGAGGAACCAGAAGTGACCTTCATTTTGTAAACCCATTTGCATGGAAAGGTTTTCTGCCCTTTAGGCAACTACACCAAGTCCCAAGTGCCATTTTTTTCAAGAGATTTCATCTTTGCAACATGGCTTTATACCATTTCTTGCTGTCTTGTTTGTCCATTGCTTCCTTGAAGCAAGACGGTTCACCACAGTCTGTCAACATGACATAATCAGCCACATTGTTTGCACCAGGAATGAATCTATCAGGTTGTCTAGAAGCCCTAGACAATCTCCTAACCCAATGATCATTGTTTGCTGGCTGTTGAGCTTGTAAATTTCCATTTTAAGCTTGCTGTCCTGACATTTCAGCCTGCAAATCAGCATTAATTTGCTATCCTGGCTGTTCCTGCACATCCTGTGGCTCATCATTATGGGCAATGGCTGGCTGATCATTGGCAGCATTATTTTCTGCATTTGTAGATTCATTTACAGCAAGTATTTGCTGCTGTACAACGAGCACATTTTGCTGTCCAAAAGTTATTTCTTCCCGGAATACAACCCTACGGACCTCCTCAGTCTTTTCGGACTCTTTATGCATGCGATCTTCCCGGAAGATAACATCATTGTTGCGTACTATTTTCATTTTCTTGGGATCCCATAATCTATACCCCATTTAACCTTCATCACCATATCCTAGGAAAATACATTTATAGGACTTTGGCTCAAGTTTGCTGTGTTCTTCCTTACGTATGTGCACAAATGCGTCACAGCCAAACCCTTTCAAGTGTGCATACGAAGGTGCCTTGCTTGACCACGCTTCTTGGGAAACTCCCCTTCCCAAAGCCCATTTTGGTTACCGAGTGTACGGCTGTTATAACAGCCTCTGCCCAAAAACCATGGGGTAATGCAGCATGGGACAGCATTGTACGGACCTTATCTTGTATGGTCCGATTTATATGCTCTGCAACTCCATTTTGGGGTGGATTATGAGGGGCAGTGAGCACCCTCTTTATCCCTTTGCTGACACAAAATGCCTGAAAGGTCTTGGATACATATTCCCCACCATTGTCAGAGCGAAGACACTTTATTAATCTGATTCTCAACCAATGCCAAGAATTTTTGAAACTTGTCAAGCACTTTGTTTTTGCTATGAATAAGGTAAACCCATACCTTCCGTGTAGCATCATCGACAAAGGTGAAAAGGTCTTTCTTTCTCCCTAAAGATAACCTTGGGGGAGTGTAGTAACTCTAGAGGAGAAGATTTCAGCGAAAGAGACTTTTTATAAGACGTCTGTGCATGTTTACCATAAACACAATGATCACAATGCTCAAAATCAGCATAATGAAGACAAGGCAAGTAGCCCAAACGAGAAAGCACTTTTATTACAGTTTGACTCATGTGTCCCAACTGGCTATGCCACAAAGAAACACTTGGCTACTCGGTCACGACAACAATATGGTCATGCATACTAGATACATGGAGAGGAGACAAGGTATTACTTTTACAATCTCTGACAATCACTCTAGATCCCTTACAGATATTTCATTTCCCATCACCAAAGGTGGTATGAAATCCATCGTCATCTAGCTGCCTTGTGCTAATCAAGCTCTTCTCTTGAGGTGAGGTACATGCCGTACATGCTGAAATGTGAAGACAAACCATGGAGCTGAGAGTGAACGTGACGGATAACACACACACATAGAGTAGAGAGAGCAGTGAAAGGAGTGAAAGGAGAGTGAGCACAATACCTTTGATATTCGGTACAATTGACGAGTGTATCTCTTTAGGTTTTAGATAGATATATATGAAAGTACAAATGTGCTAAGGGTGTGTTCACACCCGTGCACATATAAAAGGCACGATGGCCCTTTATTCCCAACAAGGGAGGTCTTATGAAATTGATCAAATAGTTGAGTATAACGCAATAGTTGACACTCATTCATAGAAGGTGGGCATACTTTGTTGGACAATGATTTGCTGGATAAAATGGAAGTACTTGGGGGGCAATTTATTCATGAACAAAGTAAATTGATCATTTAGTGACTTGGTAACCCAATTGTGGTGAATTCAGCGAGTAAGTACTAAGTATCGATACTTAGCCAACTTGATAGACAAACCATTCCTCTCAGTGATTTTTAAACTCTTGGAGTTCATGGTTACGTTTTATACTTTGTGTACGATTACGAGCCGCATAGTGGTCAATGAGATGTCCTTGATGCTCAGAGGCAAGGTCAAAGTGTTGGAGTTGGATGAAATTTAGGCATAAGACCTCGCATCAACTCAACTATGGCTATTGTATTTCTGCTCTTCCAAGAGTGAACAACCTCATATGAAAACTAGTGGGGGTTAGGCTGGGGTTCTTGTCCTTGGACAAGTTCCCACAATCCTTGGGAACCCAAGACATGCCATATCAGATTAGACCAAGTGGTAAAGTTTGGCTTGTTAAAACGAGTCTTATCTGTAAACATATGCTTGGTTGATGAGGATGAATAGATTGCTGGTGGGAGATAGGTGGGCGGCATATGATAGAACTGTGGGGAACTAGTGTTAGAGATTAGTCATCCCCTAGACTAGCATTCTTAGGCTACAGTTGTACAATTAGTTCTCGTGGGCACAGTTATGCATTTTCCTGTTAGTTTTGGGCATTTTCAGCAGTATGCAGCTGGGCAGGTTGGATAAGAGCTTGTGGTCGAGTCGCAGGCGCTAGTGCCGTGTGGCAGTTAGGAGGCAGATGGCTGATTATTGATTATTTTATTTAGCACTTGGCAGTATATTCCAGCTGGTCGTTTATTTCGCTGGCTGCCCTGATTTGTTTATTGCTTTATTTCATCCTATTCATGGACATTAGGCAGCCTGCCTCACTTCTCATTCTAAGTGGTGGAGTGAAAGATTCGCGGCGGGGCAGGGTCAACGGACCGAACCCCCTTGGGTCATTTTTTTTAAGAATGGAAAATTTCGAAATCCCTTCTTCCCTCTCTCTGATGGGGGTTCACGCGTGGAAGCAAAAGTTCCAGATCGGTGCAAATTTGGCTCGAAAATTTTGGGCTTTTCCCAAATTTGATTCCATTTGTGCTTGGTAGTGACATTTGTTTTAGAAATTGCAGACATTGTGCGTGTTGACCTCAATTAAATTGGGGATTTTGCCAAATTTGTTGGAATTTTGCTAATTTGAGTAAAATTTTATGACATTGGACCTGGAAAAATTGTGGCTTTTCATGTATTAGTAAAAATTTACTTAGCTAGGTCAGATTGGCTAACATTTATGTACTGTTGGACTTGGAATTTTGGGATCTGTGCAGATTTTGGTAAATTTTTGCAGTATTTGTACATGTGGTGGTTGGTTTATGTAAAACAGTAGAGATTTATTTCTGGTTGGGCAAGAATAGCAATGTATTTGCTGGTTCAGCTTGTGCTTTTGTAGTTCAATGCATTTACTCTTGTGTTGTGATAAAAATGACAGCAACTTCTTCCAATTCTGACATTAAGAGTTTGATGGAAATCAAACGGTTTGATGATCAGGGCTTTGACCTATGGAAAGACCGTATGCAGGGCATATTGTTCTTAAAGGATTATGAGGATGCTTTGCAGGAAGATAAACCGTCACAAATGTCTGATGCAGATTAGGCCAGAGTCAACCAAAAGGCTGTGGGTTACATAAAGATGGGTGCCACTGATGACATTTTGACAGATATTAAGAGCTTAGATATTGGTTATGTAATATGGGAGAAGTTGAAAACTACCTATGAGATCACCTGTCATGAGGACATGTATTTTTGAAACCTCACTTAACATGTGGATTAATTTTTAATCACATTAAGTAAATGTTGCACATATGAGGTGCAATTGGGGTTAAAGTAGGAGAGCAACCCACATCGATAGAGCTAAGAGAATCTACAAACTATGCCAAGAGAAGGTGGAGAGCAAGGACCACAGCCTATAATACAATCGGAGCTAAATATCACACAATATTTAGAGAAGATGTAATACTACAAGGACCACTTTATGAGGACTACAGCAGATGGTTTTTATTTAGAGATTTAGATACCTGGACGTATACATGCCACACGAGATGCTGGTAGCCATTGGGCAACTTAGGGTCTCCTCTCATCAACTTGAGATTGAGTCTGGGAGAGCAGCCCACATCACTAGAGTTGAGTGGATCTGCACACTGTGCCAAGAGAAGGTGGAGAGCAAGGACCAAAGCCTATAGTACAATCTGAGCTAAATATCAAACAATATTTAGAGGAGACACCTCCCTCAGAGTAATCATAGAGTCCACACACTAGCATCGCTTGGACTAGTTCTAGTTGAAACTTGAGATTCAGACGCTCTGCACATCATTACTGCAGACACACACTCTACAAAGAGGGGATTGACAATCACAACTCACTAAATTTTTGCAAACAATGTCGACACACAGAGCGCCTACACAAAGAGGGGTGACACTCTAGAGAGCTAAGGAGATCAAAGTAGCATGCCAACCATGGTTACCAAAGAGAGAGGTGGAGGAGCTGCCAGCTACACTAGTAGTGTCTAATAGAGCCAAGGGACCACTCCAAATGCTACCTCCATTACAATCTCATCCGCTCCTGACTACATGGAGCTAGTTCTCAGTGTATCATGTTAAACCACACAGCTAGACAATTACTACTCCATTTATCCACCCCATCAAATTCTTGTTGTATCCCTACAAGGCAAAGGTTGCTGTAAGTTACAATCACGGGATGTCAAGGGCAAAGGTTGCTATAAGCTATGCCGCACAGGTACTTGGTAGGTCTTGGGCAAGATGCCTTCTTTGTCCACTTTGTATTTGGATCATCCTTGCCTCTTCCGTTTTCTAAGATGGACAGCTCTTTGGCACATTTGATGCACCCGTATTGCTTTCATGTTTGATTATACCTCAGGTATCCTTGGAGTTATGGCATGTGTTCGAGGATTGCTGTCATGGCAGATCTCTTCGATGCTTTTGATGGACTTGGTCATCCCTGATGTGGCTGCTGCTTGGCTGGATATTATTTGCTCTACTTCTTTTGTGCTGCCTACATGATCTTTGTATGCTATGTTTTGGTAGCCTTCTGGCTTGTAATTGATGGGATGTTCATGGGTTTTTATGGCTGGCCAGAAGGCCTGATGTACATACTTTCATTTAATTTAAGCTTCTCTTCTCACACACACACACACACACACACACGAGAGAGAGAGAGAGAGAGAGAGAGAGAGAGAGAGAGAGAGTTCTACATATGTGTGGTGCAGCTTGTCCACTTTCATTTCAAGATGTTTCGAATGTGGTAGAATCCTGTAATGGGACATATCCACAAAAGTCCGTTTGCTGTAAATCTCTTTACACATACATCTCAAATCTACAGCGGGAGATGTTAATTACAAATGTACAAGCACTACAATGTGTAACCATATTTGGCTCAGCGCTCAAAAAGAAAGGAGTTTTTGTGAATGTGTATAGCATGTGTGGAGTGGATCTTAAAGACTTCAGCCTTCAAGGTTTGAATTCTTGAACTTGGCAGTCTTATGTTTTGCACGAGATTGTCTATTCTATATTTTTTCTCTTGGATTTGTATTTTTCACTTACTCTCTCCTGTTTGGCATGTTTGGACCATTGGCGAACACCAACTTGTTTTGAACAGCATATGGGGACCAAGGTAAATATGCTTGCTTTTTCTTCTGAAATTGATTTGTGCATGGGGACCAAAGCAAATAGTTATTAAGTGCTTTTTCTTCTGAAATTTATTTGCCTTTTGCGGTGTGTGCAAACCACTTTTTCTTAGTAACAACACATACTTTGAGTACATCCTGAACATTTTGATTGTTTACCTCTGATCCTTGCGCAAAATGATACGCTGTAGCGGTCACAATATTTTGTCACACCCTAATTTATTTTTTGAAGGTTATAAAGTTGGAGTAATGTTTTTCATTCTATCGGGCTGCTTCGAATCTTGCTTATTAACTACATTGTAATTGGTTTGGTCTGAGTTTTCTCATATGCTATGAGGTCTTTTATTGAATCATTGCTGTGGCTTTGTTGTGACAGCAAGAAAACTGTGAAGATGAGAGTAAACTTTCAAACATAGAAAGTTTGCAAGAGAGATCTTCTCGTCCCTATCCATAACTGAATAAGGTGCCTTTAATCACTTTTTCATGTTAGAAGGGCTCAATGGAGTGCGGCTTGTATGGTGTGGAGATGGCTAGAGGGCAACAAAGACTATTTAAATATTTTTTATCTTGTTGGGGTGGCGAAGAGTCACATCGATGGGGGGGAAGTCATAATGTCTGTTCAATCTCTTCTCCTTGCTAATAGCAAGTTGGGGGGACTGTGATGCTCTTTGGAAGAGTTGTTCTTTGCTTCCCAATTGTTCCTCCACATCTAGCCCACTAGATATGCCTCACTGCTATGTTTTCATGCTCTCTCATCTTTGGCTGGGTCACCTCAGCCTGAAACTCCACTTTTTTGCTGTTTCAACATTGCTGTTTCCATTTTTACCCTTCTTACTCCTGTAGTCGCTCAAAACTCCCTGAAACTCCAAAATTTTTCCATTTTTATTTCCATACCCATTGTTTTCTCTTTCCATTTTCCTGTCTACTGTCACTATGGTTTAAAGTACCCATAGAGCATTTGAGTCTGTAGAGACTTTGATGGGATGGCTATGCTGCCAAGATGGTCCTCCAAACCAAGGCTGGCCCAAAAGTAGATGACATGCATCTTGTCTCCAGAGTGCATTAGCACAATGTTCACCAATCTCCAATTGGTATCCACGTCTATCAGAGCAATTTGCCAGGCCATGACATCTTGCTAGCCTATAAGTAGTCCTTTGTGGGTTGTTAGCCAAAAGAACAAAGTCACCTTACAGGGCTTGGAAGTGTCTCCAAAAGCTTCAGAAAATCTCCAAAAACAAAATATGTAGAAAGGTCATACTTCATAGGGTGCAAAAGGAAAGCTGGAGTACCTTGATTCTAGACATGTAAATATTTTCGCTAGAGGGGCTGAGTTTTAAAGGATTAGTGTTTTGGAGCATTGTTAAATGAAATGGTAGTTTCCTGGCCTTTTCTCTTGGAAACTCTGTTCCAATAAGAGTTGCCCTTACTGTTTCAGTTTCACTCTTTTCCCAATGTTTGCCCAAAGTATTTGCCCAAATATTTCTATTATCTAGTAGTCTTTGTTAATTTTATGTAGTATGCTTGTCTAAACTTTTCCCTCCCACATTCGAATAGTGAAGAAGTTCACAGGTCTTGCCATCTAGAATCACTTCAAGTGATATCAGTTGCCTGATGCCTTCCAACCTTCTGACTTGTCCAAAGGACCAACGGGGTGAAGTGCTGGATCTCTCACCTTTGAATCGATCAAACCTTAAGTTTAAAGAAAGTTAAGGATGATGGCCCTCTGATCCAATGCTTGTAAAACCCAATTGGTCGTACAGCCACAAGAAATAGCTTTTTCCTAGCCTTTTCACTTGGATATCGATTTTTCTAGGAGTTGCCATTGCCGTTTCCATTCACCAGTTTCCTAATGTTTGGTCAAAGTATTTCTTTTATCTAATGCTTTGTGTTTTAATTTTTCCTATCTTTGTTTAAATATGTTAGCATGCTTCTCTAAAACTTTTCCTCCCACATTTGAATAGGTTTATATGTGTAATGCTTAGTTGTTGTTTTCTAGCTGTGCAGAGATGGTTGTTGCCATTGCTGTTTCTGTTGCATATGTAGGCCTTCTCAAAGTCGAGAAGCATCCTTATCCATCAGCCATGTTGGAACTTTACACTCCAAAAAGTTAAGGTGATAACAAATACGCACCACTCTTGAATGAATCTATTTCGAGAGGTGGGTGTAAGGGCTTTAAGAAGAGGCTAAAGCCTCAACTAACAGGCTTTTTCTAGACTCTTGTGGATCATCCTGCATATACCACTGGCATGGTATTGCTGCCTAGAATTCAGAATGTTGGTTGTATCTTGGAGCATGAACAGTTAGCTTCTCCCTCAGCTCAGTGGTAGATGTTTAGATTTAAGTAGGATTAGATTGCTTTTGCTTCCCAACAGTGGCAGTCTTCACACGGATTTACTGCAGTCAGTTAGGGGGTGGGGAGAGTGGCCAACCTTGGAGCACCAGCAATTAGCTTCCAGTTAGCTAATGATGACCCTTTTCTGAGCCTGGCTTCTGCAACAACATTTTCCTGAACTGCCTATTTTGGTGCCTTCCACCTTTGATCCTCAAGGAAATGGAGTCCTTTGCATGGATGCATTCTTGGGCATTATGGACTATTTGTAAAACCACACATTACTTTTCTTTCGTAATATTTATAATGATCATTTTACTCGTACTTGTACTATCCATGATGGGTTTCCATCTCTATTTAGGTTCCATAGTAGTAGTATAATGTATTGGAATAACGAAAAAAGAAAAAAATGGTGTGGGTGTACAATCACTTATGCATATGTACCTGTACTGATATTGCTGTCTGTGTTTTGTGTGCATGTGCATATGCCATTTTCCTGCTTTTGATAAGTAATGGGGTCTTTGGACAAATTGCTTGCTTGAACTAGCCACTTTTCCAGTCAGTTCAGATTGATAGTTACTCAACTATCTTAATTTGATTGTTTTGTTATATGGTCCTAAACATTGTTGTTGGATTTTCTCTTGTAAGTGACAAAAACAGTGATGTTTTACCAAAAAAGTGTACATGCATATCTACACAGAGAGAGAGAGTTTAGAGGATGATACCTCTCGATGTCCTCTTAAAATATTCAGTTCTGACCCATGGCAGTTCTTTTATTGACTTTTTAGGCTGCTTACTCAGATCAATACCTACTGATATTGTCTATGAAAATGTAACTGGTATACCCAGCATCAGCTTCACATGTGATTTGAACGACAACATTTTGGCCCCATGGCCTGCATCAGCTTCCCTGTCATCATTTCCTCTATGTGCCGGTAAGACCCCTTCCCGTATCTCAAATAACCTAGGTGCATGTGGTCAAGCATGTGCCTAGTCTTTACTTGGATTGCTAAGGGAAACAAAGCTCTTTATGATTTGGTGTTTTGGTTTCAGCTCTTTAGTTCCGAGTACTATTACTTGGTCCAACTTAGTTTGGCAGCTCCTAACTGTAATTACATGGCAGGGGAAACATTACCGGCTCTTCCCGTACTTGCCACTTCTGGGATTTCAAGTATGATGTTTTCCTATATGACATTTGTACAGACGAAATTTTAACTATTTCTGTTCAAAGCCAAGACTTCGACTAATTTGGTCATACTCTATTTTGTTTTCAGAGAGCATGGCCTCAGATTATCTCAAGATCTTTCTGATGCTGCTTGTGTTTTACCAGAAATTGTGGTAGAGTGATAGCACTTCTTACATTAGCACTGTCAGCTGTCACTGGGGAGCAAGCTTTGAAGTTGTCTAACAATCAGAATGCTTCTGGGCGTTTGTGTAGTTATGAAGCTTTGATTCATCTGCTACCAGCTTGGAATTGGCTTAGTTTTAGGGGCTCACACTTGCATTCATAACCACAAGCAAGTGTTGCAAAATTTCATGTATCATGAGCCACAGCATAGGCTGCTGTAAATTTGCATTACTAACCCCGGTTTTGTATATCATATGGATCTCCTCTCAAGCATAATGCCTTTACTCATCGTGGATTGACTGCACAGTATCAGGTTGAGTTTGTGCCATGTAATATATTGTGAAGGTCTGTTGAACACCTTAATTATATATTTTCTCTGATGGAGGTGTATACTCCGTAATACAAGATACTTTGTTGTTATGCTGCATCTTGTGATTATATATTGTTAACTTTAACAACTTTGTGATTACTTTCAAGGGCTCGGTTACATAAAAGACTGGAGATCAGGTATGAAGGTTTAACCAATCTTTTAGATTTGGTGCTAATATAGTGCTTCCTATTCATACAAACATCTTGTCTCTTATGCAAGTCATGCCTTTTTTCCTCTAAATTCAAAAGAGGATGCAACCCAGTTGGTAGAGTTCACCTTAGCAATCTGCATCTTTGCATCTGTAACCATAGGAGAGTTAATCCCATCGAAAATAGGAAAAGTTCCACATGCACATAGCAATACCTTCTTGGGCCCTTGCTAATGTTGGACATTGAGTTCTGTATTGCTGTTGATAGAGGATGATTTGCAAAAAGATCAGGTTATATGCATTCGATTAGGTATGTGGCACGATCAAAAACCTATTTATACAGAACTTCAGCCATATCTCTTTTGTGAGCAAGATCTTGACCATGCTGCCAAGTGTACCCCTTTGTGGCAACGACTGGGCAACATCTGACACTGAAACTTAATATAATCATGATGAATAAGGTGGTTGTGCAACTGCATTTATAATCAACCAGATTTTTTTGGAAAGTGAAGTGGCTGAGATTCATATTTCCTTGTCCAAATGGCAGTAAAACAATAAATCTTCCATCTTCATGCATAGATAATCCATTGTATGGTGGAAAAGCAATCATAATCCAGAATGTCACGAAAATATTGGGACAGCAAGTATTTGATGGAGTACTTGTGGAAGTCCATACATGTGCTAGAGTGCCATTAGCTTTGAAAAAAACCTCCATAATTGGTTGCCAATTATTGCTCTCAAATCTTCTTGCCTAGTGGCCAACTCAACCTTTCTGGTCCTGGAAAAGTGTTTTCTACAATGGACTAAGTTTATCGCTCTTATGCTTGCAGTAGGGCACCATGCTTGCATGCATAAATGTCATCCAAAAACATGTATATTTGGATTTGGATGGAGGACTTTTGTCACCTTTTGGGCCACTTCAAGAAGTGCATTTTGCTTACTGGAAATATACCTTAATGTCTAGAGCAGGAATTTGTGAAATTGGAAACATGGCCCGGGGGAACCATGAAATCAGATAAAGATGACCATAGCTTGTAAAATTGCAAGAGATGGCTTGCTAATTATTTCACTTCTTTATAGATTGTAACTCATCAAAGGCTTTCTTTGTGATTGAAGGGACTGTTTTGATTGTCAAAGAGTATGAAGAGCAAATATTCAAGTGTGCATACTCATCCAATCAAAATGTGACATGCAGAGTTCAATAAGTTGGCCTTTCAAAGTCTCCATTGATACATTGCCTCCTCTTTATGGCTTCTCTCACCTATATTATGCAGCTTTTCCAATTGTATTACCTTTGTCACACCAAAACTGCATAGGGTTACAGACAATTAAGGACAATGAAGCATCTCTTGAACAACAAAGGTCTTATGTATCTGAGTAATAAGTTAGGGGTTATAATGTCAGGAAGCATTCCCATAAAAGGGAATCATTATTTGTGGGTATGTTCATGCCCATGTCTCGGCCTTCCAGGCTTATCTGAACATTCTAGCACATGAATGGGATTTGTTGATGATTGCTAGCAATCCTAACTCTTCAACATTTCTATCTCACAACAAAAAAGTAACATGCACTCTTAAGCATAAGCTTTGCAATACTATTAGAGTCTGGCATATGGAATGTGGGAATGAACAAATGAAAATAGTCGGACTATAGATTAAAGGGTTCCGAAACTATTCCACAACCTATTAAGACTCAATTAGCGATAGCAATATGCAATTGGAATGGAGCAATTCTAACAAATGCATGACACTTATGAGGACACATTTATAGTTATTAACAATAGGTAGTATATGGTGGCTTTTAGTTGGGTATGTAGAGCATCTACTACCACTAGGTATTATAATAGCCTCTTATAGTGGCTCTGATATAGTCACTATGCATGCTATCCATTTCATCATGGTGCTAGCACAAAAGGATATTTCAGTGGGCTTCCTCTCCTTAATTTAAGATACCGCCCCATCAAAGTGTATAAGCACTCCATCAAAATCTTAGTACATCTCACATATGTCTTTATCCATGGTGTACCACATCCAGACTCCACTATTGTCATTGTTTTGCCATCCTTGCTACCACTCTACCTGACACACATCTGCAACATATTTCTGTCAAGTTGATTGCACTCTTCTCGTACAACTAGTTATATCCTTACACTTTTGTGGCCACCACTTCTGCACACGTCAAAATTGTTGGCAAAAATACCACAAACATGATGCCATGTTGCTGGACCATCCATACAATGTGTGCCACTTTTGAGGAGGGGAGAGCACCTATCCACATGATCTATTGCTTTCGCAAAGCCTTCAAGGGCTAGATGAATGGGCTCCCTCGCTTTTATGGGTCAATCTCCACAGGTAGGGTCAAGTCACCTGAAGGAGCAGCATAGGAGTGAAGTAATATTGCCTTGTATCACCCACCCTTTTTGGCATGTATGTTGTTAGGTTTCAAATTGCATACATAGAGTTGGAGGGCTAGAGGTACTAGTGGCAAGAATGTCAAAATGCATCTTGCTTTGTGTACATACAGTCTCTTAGATACATACATCATATGGGCTACATCTAGATGCTCTACAGATCTTCTATGATGACAGGATTCTCAATGTGAACCTTGGGAAAACCAAGGTGATGGCCTTCAACACATCCTTTTAGTGGATCAGGAGATGCTCAATACAATTTACATAAAATCAAGCTAGTGGACCATGTCACATCGTATTTTAATCTATAATCTGGAGATTGCTTTTACCTCAAAAGGGCAACTGAGGTGCACCTAGTGAGAGGGTAAACCACCCTAGGAGCATATAGAGGCATTCTACCCACATCTAGTTCAAGGAGTTGCAGACAAAGCTTTGTCAGACATTGGTCACTTCCATGTTTTATGGTGCATTAATATGAGGCTTACATCGTTGGAAGAGGACCATTATATGAGGGGAGCAAACCATGGAGGAGCTATGTGTGATGTTGGAAGGCCATGGAGTAACCATTAGTGATAGTGATCTCTTGTTTGACTTGCAATAAACCAAGTTCCACATGAGATTATACAAGTGAATCTAGGAATAGCACTATTGGCGAGATTGGCCTTGTTTCAAATGGTGAGATCCTCCTACAAAGACTATGGGAATGACCATGCAAGAGATATCCCTGGTATCATCAAGACAACTGGTATACATGGCAACATGTATTGTGGCCACGGTGGGCATGCATCGATGCATACTTGATTTAGTATGCATTGTATATAAGATGGATGCACTTTCCCCTTTCCAATGCAATAGAAAGGCTCCCTCCTTAGATGTTAGCCACATAGAGCTGACTGGGTGATGTGAGCAGACATCATCAAGCTACAATATCCAGAGGGCATGGAGTAGACCGATCAAGCCACCACTAGCAATGAAGATGGCCTTCTTTGAGACCTTTTTGGCATCTCACACATGATGGTTTGATCCTTTTTCCAAACCACACGGATAGACATCTATCACAAGGTTTGAGAATCATGATTGATGAGATCCACACCTCATCCCACTAGTTGATTATAAGGAGAGCCAGTTATTGTTGAGACAACAGCAACACAAATCCCAAAGAGTATCAACCAATAGAACAATTACATAACACCTCCACCTCAACCTCAATTCCTTATTTAATTTGAGTTTAATTCAATTTCCTTTTGGGATAGCATGAGAATCAAATAAGTTAGCCCATAATTTAAGATTAATCTGCGACCTCATTGTTTTGTAGCTTAATAATATATCAGTATAAGCCTGGAAGTGTGACATAGCCATCCGGAGAATTATGTAGGGAGTGGCTCTCATCATGAGCCATGCCTGAAAGAGGCTGTGGAGGTTTGGAACCATGTCCTTTCAACCAACGTCTCTAAATTTTGTTGTCCACACAAGCATTGTATTTGCGATGTACTTAGCTACTCTTCACATAATTCCTTGTACTTTGGACTCTATCTTGGGGGCATTTTCTTTGAGGTGTTGTTAAGTGCCTTGTAAGTATGGTGGCACACATCTTTGTTGTGACTTCCACACGTAGCACCCCTGGCTTGCTTTAGATCATGCATTTAATCATTGTGATGTGTGGTCTCTTCATAGGTTGCCAACCATCATTAAAGTCTCTATCTAGACCATTCATCTTGCTAATGCCACTGAGGCCCCAAATTGGAGCACCACATAATAATGTCTATTTAACCAACATATTGAAGAGCCACACTTTGGTGTGTGGTTTCTGAAATTGTATGCATACACACGGTCTCAAGTACTCCTAGAGCTACAAACCCATGTGTTAACAATATTTGGTATAATGGTCTTTAGCATCCGGGCAATGGTGCCTTCATTCAATTAAAGGGCATCTATTTTGCTAGTGGCATACTTTCCAACCCTATGATAAATAATAAGACTTCATGGGGGATCTCTAGGGTGGGGACATAGGATGGGGCACGATTCCAATGGGGTTGTAATGAGGGCAATGCTATTAAGGTGGTGTGGCATATAACTCGGACTTGCCATTGAGTAGTGGAAGTAGATCCCTTGAGTGCCTTACACCAAATTAAGTAATAGGAACTAATAATATCAAGTAAGGAGCACCCCAAAGCTAATTGTTTGTGACAGTCTCGTTTCAATGACCATCCTTAGTAAGGAGCACCCCATAGCTACATTATATCTATGACAGTCTTGTCTCAATGACTATCCTTAGCAATATGATATGAATACACCAATAAATAGTGTAGACACATTTAAACTAACTCATTGATCCTTAAAAGCAGAACCTAAAGCTCAAGGCTATTCATCATTAGATTGGAGACATTGACCCAAGTGTGGAGACAAGCCTTTGAAGGCACTCACCTTCAAAGACCTTGCTTAGAGCAACTAGACCAAAATTAATAAAGACATTAACCTTATAGCCTATATCGTGTAAGAAATACAGTAATACAAAGGCTATAACTTGTGCTATGACTGAAGATCTAACATATAGTGTAAAGGAACCAATCAAGTGATGCTCCCCAAAAGAAAAACACACCCCATTCCAATTGATTGACAATTTGTAGAAAATTTGTAACTTTTTTAGCTACTTAACATTATGATATAAGTTCTTTAAAAATTATAGATGAGCTTAATGTGCATCAAATAATTAAGCCATGTCTTTTTTTAAAAATTGGATTTTGTTAAACCTTGAAACAATGCATCGTTGAGTGTCACTCTATTGGCCCCTCATTGTCACTCTTTTATGAACTCTTCATCTATAACTAGGGCTACTTGATAAAAATATCAAAATACCCCAATGTTTTTTCTTTGAGATTTATATGATATAAATAGTTAGACCATTAAAAAATGTTTAAAGAACTCACTTGAAAAAAAAAGTTATAATGGAGGATTGTTAGATGACACTCTTTCGGTCCCTTTACCATAGTACATCTAGGAGTGGGTTATGTGGTCAAGGAGTAGACTAATATATTGCCATCTGAGTCTCCTAGAAACTTTAGCCCACCATCTATCCCTAACCATCTTAATGCCAAATCCTAAAGCAATTCTCTCGACAAGACTGCCAATTAGATTGAACAATTAGGGGACCTTAAGAACAAGAGACTAGTTTGGTTCTTGAATCCTTTGGAAGTAAAGGTGGAAATGTATCTCATCAATATTGACCTATGTTAGAAGACCGAGTAGGTTTTGATAGCTTTTCAAGAGGGATATCCTAAAGCAATTCTCTCGACAAGATTGCCAATTAGATTGAACAATTAGGGGACCTTATGAACAAGAGACTAGTTTGGTTCTTAAATCCTTTGGAAGTAAAGGTCGAAATGCATCTCATCAATATTGACCTATGTTAGAAGACTGAGTAGGTTTTGATAGCTTTTCAAGAGGGATAGATATGCCAATGGGGTTGTAGCTCAAGTGGTTGGAATGCGTGGATGTGTACACGGGTGCATGAGTTCAAACTTTGGGTACATCCTTAAGGTACCTTTAAAATTTCAAGCCTTCCTCGAAAAAAAGAAAAGAAAAGAAAAAGAGGGATATATTTTGTCTACCAAGACATGTAGTCCACCATCTAGCCTTGACCACCTTAATCCCAAATCCCAAAGGAGTTATCATGATGAGATCGTCACTTAGATTGAAGAACTACTTGACCTCTAGAGCAAGATACTAGACAGATTCTTGAATCCTCTAAATGCAAAGGTTGAAATGAATCTCATGATTAATGCTCTACTCAAGTAGACCAAGCAAGTTTTGATAGCTTTACAAGAGGGATCGATAGTGGGTATGTTTAGTCATTGACAATGTTAGTAGGTGTATGTCCCCCTATCATGTTTTGTTGATTTGATACATATGATGAAGTATAAGAAAAAAATATTATGAAGGTTTTTGTACAAGCGAAAGGGATGTAAGGTTTTTCATTTATATGAAACTAGTCTTAGTAAAAAGGAATCCATATAAATATGTTGGAACAAGATATTGTTAGACAAGTAATTTTGCTTTCAATATCATCAATCTACAATCTTAAGGACATGTAACTCTTCACAATCTTGAGATTTCTTATGATTATTCCTACTTCCAACTTTTCAGTTGTCTAGCCTCAAGTAGAAGTCCTTATGTGGATCACTAGACATAATTTGGATCTCTTATAGGAAACTCATTCATCAATTGCACTTGATAATTACAATAATTGGGACATGCCCTTTTCCTTGTCATTGAATAACAATGTCAATGATGGATTGAGTGACCTCCAACACCCATAACTTAATCCTTGCTCAATCACTCACCCTTCAAAGTCACCACCTATATTTGTGCCTTTTGATATTCCAATCACCCCAACTATACGACCTACGTAGTCTTCTTTGGGAGATCCAATATGATAGGTTATCTGTCTTCTTTTGTAGTTTGACATGAAGCAAAACTATGTGCAAATGCTAAAAAGAGAATAACTTGGCTTAAATACACATATTTTGAACATGTTGAGGCTTTCTTGGAAACCCAAATGTTTAAAGATTTTTTGATCTTGCATCCTTAAATGATGTCTTATGGGGGTAAATCTAATTTGACCATTGGATAGGGGTGGTTGTGGAATGTACTCCAACCTATCAACATTTGCACATACATTTCTTAAGACATACAAATAGCTATAAAGTAAGATGTTTTGCACTATAAGATGACTTGCTGCTTGGTTACTACACAACAAACTTCCAATCTCAAAATGTAGCATATATATTGTTCCACTCGATATTTTACCATTATTGCACGGCGGATAAATAAAGAACTACCAAAATAACAATGTGACAATAATAGGCCAATTTAATCTACTCCATTTTATAGGTCAAGATGACAAATTGGAGATATTCACTATTAAAGTTAGGTATCATGCTTGAACTATTATCATCTAGATTAATCTTCTTATGCATAAGGACACCTTGATAAGCAATTTAGTGTAGCAAGGACTTCTAGAAATATTGTTGTTGATCTTGTGCAGAGAAGACTCCTCTAAATGTAGTATAGATATCTTTCCACTCGAACACTTGTTGACATTCTGTCCTTCTTGCACTATCGATGGATAAAGAGCCGCTAAAATATGCGATAATGTTTAGGTCACTTTACTTTACATTTATAGTTTTAAATGAAAACTTTGGACATGACTCATTGTTGACATCTTAATTTGCAAGTTGGCAACCTCATTATACACATGTTGATTTGACTTAGAGGGATACCAATGTTGACTTGGACATGGCAATTCAAGCTTAATATATGATAGACTTGTTTAGTTCTACTCTTCTATGTCTTGGCTAGAGAGAGCAGCTAGAGACAAGTTCTAGGGCAAACAAATTTGTTGACTAGAAGTATTAAGTTGGCATGTTGAAGATTGATATTGGAGATCTAGTTAGAAGGTATTTTGAAATAGTTGTGCCAGCAATTTAAGAATGATAAGTATATCACAAGGGGCACTAGACGTTAGGCCCAATCTTTTATAGTGTTGTGCTATAGGAGCATTCTAGCTCCAATTTCTATTTGTTTTTCCATTGTTGAATTTCATTCCTTAATAGTAAGTACTCGCTAGTTAAAGTCTACTACCCTTTGGTTTATTGAAGACCAGTTTCATGGTTCTGTTACGTAAACCTCACCATCTCCCTCAAGTGGGTGAGTTTAGGTTGCTTAGGAGCAATCAAATAAGTCTTAAATTTAACCAACTATTTAAAAAATTGAGTAATGATATCTCACAAGGAACTTAGTGAATTATCACAAGGATAGCATGATCCTCTAGTGTATGGACATAAAATGGATGATATACATATTCATGATATTGCTTTAGAATCTAGGGAACCTAGAAGGACAAATCTAGGTAATTATGCTTCATTCAAACCACACTTGCTTAGCATAGTTCATAGGTTCACTCGAGTTTCTTGTCCATTGGAAGATTTCCTATAGCTTATGAAAAATTCTAAGTTTCTCTACATTGTTGGGTTCTTGAAAATTGACAAAAAGGAGGCAATAAGATACATCAAGTCCAACATCATTTCTTTAAGGTGTTTACTTTGCAAATTGCATCAAATAATAGTATTCAAAACTTTTGTTTTTTGATTATGATGATCAAGATCCATTTGAAAATTTGGGGAGTGGTTTAAATTCAATGTGACTAAGGAAATATATATAATCCTCAAAATTCCTCTTTTTCATCCCATACAAAGTCTTGTGCTTAGGAAAAGTTAATGAATGGAAATATCTTCAATCTATTCATTCAATGCTTTTCTTCATGGAAAATATGTATTGATAATGAAATAATGTATTCTATGCAAAAAACTTTCAACCTCAATAGTTGGTGCTATTGGTCATGCAACTGGCTTAGCATAGATTCCTATAGCCACATGTCTATGATAATCTTACTCTAAAGGAAAAAGTTCAAGATTACAAAGTGAGATCACAATTAGAGAAGTCTGAAAATGTTTAGTTGTGTGTGGGATAGGATGAAGACTCATGCTTATTAAAAATTCAACATAATCTATTTAGGTGTGGGAATTATAATGAGTCTTCCAACTTGTAAAAGGCATCTACCTTCCTCAAAGGGAATATACGATAGTGATGGACAAATCTTTTGGTTCGAAGAAAAGCATTGCCTACTTAGGTACAAACAAGTAATATTTTTGTAACATGTGGGTCACTACCACCCTTGAGGGTGGAGGTGAAGACTATATGGAATTAGTTAAGGTAACTAGATTGTAAGAACTTGGAGGAGTATAGCTAAAAGTTTTGGGAGGATTTTTTTTTGTTAGTTCTACAATGAGGTTCCCTTGGAGAAGCAAATAGAAAAGTATTTTTGTGGATTGCCTTAGCAAATGTATGATTATGGTATGAAGACCAAAGTTATAGTTGATTGAGAATGCTATTGTGGCTAATTTATTGCTACATGGAAAAATTATTGGCTCTTACAAGACCAATAAGCTAGGGTAGTTAAACTTCTATTTTTGTAGCAAATAAGCGACATGTATGGATCTAACGATTATAAGACATATGATCAACATGATGATTTGAGGGCTACCCACAAATATTTTATTTGTGAAGAGGAGGGTTAGATAGCATGCAATTGTCCTAACAATAAGGGGACAACTAATGGAAAAGATGAGCAACAAGATTTGGTAGGTAAGGAAACGAAACCAAATGTTAGCTTCCTTCTAGACATGGTCTATGATGCTCATTTCAAATGCTACCAAGTGTGCATGGCCCATGTAAAGTGACAGATTGAATGGCTTTGATATTCTTTGCTGTCATGCCTATCATTGGAATTTGTATGCCTAGTTACATGGATATGGAGGAGTTCTACATCATGCCTTTGAGGGCTATGATGCTTTATTGGGTGTATGTTAATGCACAAGATTCATGGTGTGGTGGATATAGATAATAAAGAGATTACTTTATAATATAGGGTAAGGAATCATCCTTTGGATGTATAAGGAAAATGAACCCATCTTGTGTCAAATTTCGTTATTGCTAATGAAATGAAAAATAGTCTTTTTGTGTACTTAATTTTTGCTAGAGATAAGAGAGATAACGGGGCTAAAATAAGGGGGACATGATTGATTTCTTGCAACCATACAAAGAGTGTTTCTCCAAGTCTTCACTTGGAGGACCTCCACGTAAGAGGCGGCCTAAGGATCATACCATTGATCTAGTGCTAGGTAGTACTCCGCGTTGGATGGACCACCACACAAATTTAATATAGCCCAATAAGAAGAGATTATTAATCAAATGGACTTAGTGGATAACATGATTTCTCGTTGCTTATAGTTTTGGTCTAGAATAAGGATGACTGATGCTACATGTATTAATTACCATGCCTTAAACAAGCATCACCACCAAGAAGTGTTTTGCAATTCAAAGGATAGATAATATCATTGATAGGTTGGAGGGATTTGCAATATTCAACTAGATAATTTTGAACAGCAGGTATCATTACGTTCAAATTTTGAAAAGAAGAGCACATAACATGGCTTTCAAAGAGAAGTTGGCTCGTATGAGTTTCTAGTAATGTGGAAATGGATTTCAAATTCTTTTTGGCTTGTATGAGTTTTTAGTGATGCCATTTTAGTTTACAAATTCCAACAATATTCAATAAGATAATGGCCAAAATCTTTCACCTATATGGGATATTATTTGATGTGATATCATTATTCATTCAACGAATAAAGTAGAGTATAGGATGCATTTGGCTATAGTCTTTTAGAAACCTCTCAAGCATTGATTGGTCATCAATGACAAATTCTTATTGGTATGTCAGATCTTCCAACCTTAGGATTTCCTCTGCCCATTTTTAATGGGTTAGCAGAGGAAGATGAAGAGCTTCACATTAGTGAGTTCCAAAAGTTAATGTTCAATTGTCGAATTCAAGATGAGGGATATGTGATGATGTTCTTTAAAATGGCTATAAGAGGAAGAGTTGCAGTATGGTATCACAACCTAGAAGTTGGTACCATAACTACAATTGATCTATTTTTTGCAACCTTCCAAAGAGAGTTCGCTCCTAAGAGAGGTGGTCAATATTGGTTACGTGTTCTCTTTCATATTATTGATGGGGAAAAGGGGATACAATTCATAAAACTAACACATATTACTAACATAATAATCGATGTTAATCGTTATTGGCACTTAGGGCTATTATTGCAATTCATGATTTACACAGTCATTGACTATAAGTATCACAAATTCATATTATAAAATTTATAAAAAAAAATGATTTAAAAAGTAACACAAATTAGTATTGAAAAAGAGAGTAGGGGAGTTGAACCCCTTCACCATGCTACTAACGCATGGCTCTACCCAGCTCTTTGTGGAAAGGTGGAAAGAGGAAAAAAATATTTGCATTCTCCCTCACTTGAAACATGGCTCGAGCAACATTGTCTCTTTGAGTTGCCCCCCCAAGTTGGCTTGCCTCGGTGTCGACTCTGCTGATTGAGCTTTTTGAATTGCTTGCATGGTACCTGTGTTTGTTAATGTAGCAACCTTTGCTAATCCATTCCTCAAACTATTTTGCTAGTCCATGTCTTGATGAGGTGCATTACTTTCTCTCTTAAGTTCCGTTGTTGCTTCACATATCCATGCATCATCAAAACTATCTCCATGCACAATGCCATATATTATGTAGAACAAGGCATGCTGCCACCATCCTCGGGACATTTTGTAAAAGCATATCACATCTCTTCAATAATATACGAAATCGCGCTTTAAGGATGTCGAATGCTCTTTCAACTGGCATATGAGTACTTGATTGTATGGAATTCCAATAATAACATTTTGAAGATAGTCCATCCTTATTACCCTTGAAAGGGGAAGCATCCAAAAGCATGCAAGATAAGCACAATCTCTTAGTAGATAGTATTGTCCCAAAGCTTTGTTTGTGCATTGTTTTCTTAGATTTGAACATTGAAAAACATTCCAACCATAGATATAACCTGCCTAGCCCATGACACAGTCCTAAATACAACACAATTGGCTGCCACATCAATCTGCACAATAATTGAGTGGAAGCCCTTCCTATTAAAATAATCTTCATGGTTTTCTCTTGGGATATGATGGGTATATGACTACCATCTATTGCACCAACAACATACAATATAATACCTCAAAGGCCTAAAATGCATCTACATATTTTTGCATTTGTTGTGATGTTGGCCACTTTATGTATATACCATGCATTCCAGATGCAGCCAGTGCATCGCAAAAGTCCAGAACAACCAATTGTATAAATGAAGTTGAGACCCCATACAAATCCGCTATAAGTCCCAAATTTGAGCCGCTCTCCAAGCGATGCAAAGCCACACAAACCCACTTCTCGACAGGCATTGGTCTTCGATAGTTCATATTCTTGCATCACATTTGTGGTGATAAATTCACAACAAGATATTCAAATGTACTCCTGCTAACTCATAACCTGCTTTTAAACATTCTGTTTGAATAAACCCCTAGAAGCTCCTGCTCCATAAAATTTTGTGGTCTAGGATAAGCCCATCATGATCATTGATCGTCCCTTTGATGACCTATACTAGCTCGACATGCAACGTAACCTCAAGCCGCCATGCACTCCATCAAAGTATGCAATTGTATAATATCATTGTCCCCATCATCCAAATCACTTAACAATAGTTGAAACATTGCCATATGGCAACTACAACATCAATGATACACATTATCAAAATACTTTCATCATCCATTCACTTGTCAAAAGATATGACAAAACTTTATGAGACAATTGAAGAGAGATGTATAAGTAGACTTAAAAATGCAGTTTTAAAAAAAGTTCTAGATTTATCAATTATTGAAACTATCATTCTTTTTAAAGACTTTTAATTAATTCTAACATACGAGATACAAAGGAGTTAAGTGTATCCATGATAACGAACTTGTGCTCTTCAAATGCTTTCTTTTCCTCTAAGTTTAGTTTTTGGTTTGCTAACATTGATTGGATGGTGGTAGCCCTGTCATTGAAAGACTCCTCTATTTTTTTGTCAACCTTATTATGTCCTCCCTGGGTGGTTGTTTGATGTGCCCGATCTTTGGAGGCTCATTGGAGCCAATGTCTTCTTGAGTGTATTCACCTGGATCATTGGAGACTGATGTATTGTTGTGTTCTGAAGAAGACAACTCACCAATAGATGAGGCATGTGCATCATTGACAACATTGGCATGATTCCACATATATTCAACCACAATATCATACCATTAGCAAGTGATCTTGTGATCATTGCTTGTTATGGCATTGTGGGCCTTATCCTTTCTATACAACTCATAGATGCATCCCTTATGTTTTCTTCATGCCTTACCATCTTTGTCAAACTCCAAAAATAACGATGCTAATTGTGTGGCTACCTTGGGCCATATTTCCACTCCTTGCTTCTGGTGGCTTTGAGAACTTCGCACTCATGGATCCTTGGATGTGAATAAGCTATACTGCCCATGCATCCTTCCATTGAGAAATTTTTTCTTAAATGGTTGTTGCATGATCTTGTTTCTCGGGTGCATCTTCTTGATTCTTTCCTTTCCGTGTTGTCTTTGGTTTGGGAGGATTTGGCGCATCATACTCCAATGAAGTTTGCCATGGTGGACGCTGCTCATTGGCATTTTCAAAATGTGGCACCATTGGTACTTGAGTATGAACCATATCAACCTCATTATATGTGTCCTAGATTGCATCATAGGAACTTGTCACTTGCGGTTCTTATTGAGGTGGTGTTGAGGGGCCATGTTGAGGACTATGTGGAATTGGATGAAGAATTATATTATTGTGTATTGTTGTGGGTCCCTCTATACCTAACTGTCTTGGTCATTGAAACAGTTTGAATTGAGGAGGACAAGGATTGATCAAAGAAGGGCGGTTTGGAAACACATTTAGAGGAATACCACCACCCACATTATGGCTTGGAATATCCACACTTTGGCTTGAAAAGTACATAAAGTCATTATTGCATACTCCATCCCGGCTCATTTGAGACATGAACTATTGAAACTCCTCCATGGGAGTGCTTTCTTGTGAATCCATTGAGATCCATCTTATGCATGAAAATAATAAAACGATAAAAGTTGCTTGTCATGTGGAAAGTATAGTTGAAACTCATTACAAAGAAACGAGTTGTAGCACTTTACTACACTCGGTGCATTCACTTGTCTTTGATCAATATAGTCATTTACAATATGTGGATGCACTAAGAGGTTTATTGTTCTTTACATAACTTTATGAGACAATCTATATATAAGATCATTATATGCATAACTTTATGAGACACAGATTCAAAACATGCATAATTAGTGTATGCATAATCAATTCGGAACAATTCAATTTATAGATTAAGCATTGTTAACATTGATTATAATGTCTATATGAATAAACATGCTTAAACTAAAACCATTTTATGCATAGCTTTATGAGACAATCTGTATACAAGATCATTGTATGCATAGCTTTATGAGACAATTAGTGTATGCATAACTTTATGAGACAATATCAATATATGCATAATAAGTGTACGCATAACTTTACAGACAATCTTTATACATAATCAATGTATAATTAGTGTATACATATTTGAATCATGTATGATAATCTACACATAATTATTTTATACATAATTATGTATGATAATCTATACATAATCAATTTATACATAATCGGTGTATACATATTCAAATCATGCAAGATTAGTCTAGACACAATCAAATGAAGTATAACCTATTTATACAATATCAATATATGTATAATTAGTATATCCATGACCAATTTGGTAGCATTTAATTCATAGATTGGGCATTAATTAGTTCATTAATGGATTAGTCATGTAATCCATTAACCCCAATGCAAGAGAAAAAATGGGGGACAATATGTTTAGATTGGTTAATACTTGAAAAGTAGATATATATGGATCGGTCATGCAATCCAATAACCCCAATGTGAGAGAGGGGTTGATCACTAGGGAGGGGCCAGCTGGATTAGAAGATGGCCTACTATATAGGGGGCATTATGGAGAGGGCACAGCCTACATGAAGGAACCAATTTTGGAGCAGCACTTTCAAATCATATGGAGGAAGAACTGAAAGCACACCATGGGATACTTGTGAATCGAATGCTTTTAGTTGTGGTGCTGCTTAGATTGAGATACCAAATACTACTAGCAAACAGGTGCAATGTGGAGCTTGGGGGGGAGAGCCTAAAATTGAAGCCTTCAGTAAGCTGATTGCAATATTTATAACTTGGAATTAAAAACTGATATGGAAGAATCAATCCCACGCAAGCTTAGGAATGTGAAGTGCCATATTTCCAAAGCTTGGCTTATAACCTGTCCATAAGTACAAATGATGTAATTCCCAACCTAGGACAGACAAAGATATCCAACAAAGCCAGGCTTGGAATAGGCTACTATTTTGAAACAATTGTAACATTGTCTAATTCAGTTCATGTTGGTGGTAGCAATTAAATTTCAATCATAACGAATTCCAAATTGAACTTTGAGCAAGTTTGAAAAATTAAAAACACATACATCAGTTGAAGGGAAATCAAAGAGTAATCTACCTGGTGTTAAAGCAGGGTGGCTCTTTCAATATGAATCAAATAGACTTCTAGCAAAGGTAGCACCACTAGAAGGCAATCTAGATTTTAAAATAATAAGGCAAAATCTAGTCTTAAGTCTTGTTATATCCATTACATATCCTAGATTTAGTGGAGCAGAAGTATTATTCATGTATTCTCACTATTACATTCATTACAAAATGGTTTCCTACTATTATTTTCAAAATTTTGATGGGGCTAGTGCAAATGTGAGATGACAAGGGATGCCCTGTTAGAAATGGTAGCTCATAAATCTACGTGATGGAGAGGGATTTATGAAAATCTTGCAAGCACATTACCTGAAATGGATGCCTTACTTGATGGATGTTATCCCTAGAGGAATTTAGAACATAATGTAAGCATGAGAGAGAGAGAGAGAGAGAGAGAGAGAGAGAGAGAGAGAGAGAGAGAGAGAGAGAGAGAGAGAGAGAGAGAGAGAGAGAGAGAGAGAGAGAGAGAGAGAGAGAGAGAGAGAGAGAGAGAGAGAGAGAGAGAGAGAGAGAGAGAGAGAGAGAGAGAGAGAGCATACTTGTGATAGATGAGATCAGAGCCATCAAGCACTTGCAAACACAAAAAATCAAGCCTCTAATTAGCTCAACAGAGATGGATTGCACATGCAACATGCAAAAAAAAACACATGTATGGATTCCCACCTGATGAACATTGGATGGAGACAACGTGATACACGGAGAAAATTTGTTTATACTTTAGCAGATGGACAACATCTTCTTTGAAATGGGAGAGAGATGGAGGGTATGCTGATGCAAGCAATTGGCAAGAGAGATAGAGGGACTGGGCATGGAGCATTGCAGATGATCTTGGACGGGGGAGCTGCCCTATCCTGTGGAAGGTTGAAACAAGGTGGGGGGAGCCTTCAATACCCCCTCTCCCGTTGGACCTACCGAGTGCCCCAAGTGTGTAAGAGGGCACTCTTTTTTCGTTTTGCCCATCTCCTGTTGGCCCAGCCTCATCGACTTGGGCAGCCGCATCCTTGTGTGTAATGGCCCTGAGTCTCCTTTGACCACCAGTAGAAATCTTTTTGTCAAGTGTCAAAGTAGAACCAAATTTGATGATAACGTGTCAAAATAGCAAGAAGACTGCCCTTCTTTTGCCAATAACCTCCAAAATGTCTTCAACTATAACCACGATTAATTGTATAACTCAGACTAAACATAACAACCAAGATTGTAACTCTAATTACTTGTCCTAGCTATAGACACCATATCCAAAGCTTGAAAATGACATACTTGTTAGATCTAAACTAAAGCTCTAATACCAATGCCGCACTAATTGAAAACAAACTAACATTTAATGTCTATTTGCTAATAGCTACTCTAATCTTGTTAAAGAGGGTAGAAAAATTGTGCTAATTATTGTGAATGATAGTACTTTCATATGCTTTGTATGTACTAGAGATCAAGAAGAATTCATTATCAGTTTTTGTACTTACCAAGATTAGCTTGATTGTGAAGTTTGCTTATAAAAGATGTACAATTCATGATCACTCTTGTATTGATACGATTATTGCATTTGGTCCACTATGTCATAGGCTCTACAAGCTCAATCATTATGGTAAATGTGTGGAAGATGTGACATGCATAGTTGCATATTTGTAGGCTATTTCAGATGCAAAACTTTGGCATTTGCATTTTGTTCTAATGAATTTTGCTAGTTTGTTGTGCTTACAGAAAATATGATGTCATATCGTCATTGCCTACTCTTGAGGCACCTAGAAAAGACATCTATGAAGGTTAAATATTGAGGAAACTATAGGGTTCTTTATTTTCAAAAGATAGTTTAGTGAGAGCTATTCGCAAACTATAGCTTGTACACAATGATGCTTATGGTCCAATGTAAATCTTTTGGCAAGTACTTGTACTTTGTAACTTTCATTGATGACTATTCCATGCATGCATGGATGTATGGTTTGAAAGCTAATTTTAAAGTATTTTTTTGCTTCAAAAAATTTGTCAACATGGTTGAAAATTTCTCGGGGTATAGAGTCGGCACTCTCCATTTAGACCTGAGGGAGTATATATCTAAGGTTTCTAATGCATATTTTGTTGAAGGTGAGATAAAACACCAATGTATGGTGCTATATACACAATAGAAAAATGGTGTAGCTAAGAGAAAAAATAGATCACTCATGGAGATGGCATGATCTATGATTAAGAGTCAAGCTTTGCCACAAAGTTTCTAGCATGAATTTGTTTTATGTACAACTTATGTACTGAACATGTATCCCATTAAGGCTTTGGAATCTATAACTTTGTATGAGGCTTGGCATGGCCAAAAGCCATGTATGGCTCACTTGCATGGTTTTGTTTTATTGTCTTATGCTTTGGTACCAGTGTAAGAAGTTGGATGACAAGATTGTGAAATATATTTTTGTTGTGTATAATAATGAAAGCAAAGGTTATAAATTATGTCATCTATAAAGTAAACATATCTTGATCATTCCTGATGTTATCTTTGTGGAAGACATTGTTTAGCCTTCACTTTCATGTATGAAAGAGAGAGATGTATACTCATAGGATATCTATAACACTCTCTTGCCTCTTTTTAGTGGTGAATGCATTGCAAATGAGGTAGTTTTTCAATTTGTGCATGTTTCTCATGGTAATGTAGATTAATCTATTTTTGATGCATATACGAAAGATGCACTTTTTGGTGAGAGAATAGAGATTATGCAATCTAAGACTATGCTAAAATGGTTGGTGCAAACATTGTGTGATAATAATTTGAATGCACCCTTGGCTAGTCATACTCATTCAAGTTCTCGTAGTGCCTATTAAACGTCAAATTGTTATGCATTGCTTGTTTCTAGTTTATATGATGAGCATGAGCTTGTGTTTTTTGAAGAGGCATAAAGTTCAAAAAATTAGATGGCCGCTATATAATTTGAGTATGATGTTACTGTCAAACGTGGTACTTGATTTCTATGTGGTTAGGATGAAGAAGTCCAAAGCCTTGTAAATAACTTGAAAATAACTCGTAATAGTTAGTCTTAGAGAAAAACTATAAATAGAAAAGAGAGTGTTATTGTAGGGACTTTTTGATGATTTGACAAATACAAAGTTTATAGCTTAGCTTAATTTAGCACTAGTATTGTCTTCTTTGTACTTCTCGCAACAACCATGGATTTATGGTACCGAGAATTAATGGAAGTTCAACATTTCTTGTTGTTCTGTTTCACGCTTCCAGGAATTAAAAGGTAGTCATATTTTAGGCTATGACTTCCTGCCATTTACCAACAATTAGATTAATTCATTTCCATTTCACTTTCACTAGTTAGATTTAGGCTAGGTGATATTCCTTTCATTACATTCATATTAGAGCAATAGCTATATTCAACCCATAGGTCGTTTTCAAGCTTTGGATATGGTGTCAGTAGTTAGAATATGTAACATTAGTTACAAATCTTGGGTGATGTGTCAAGAACAGACTTCTACAGTTAGCATGGCTATAATTGAAGACATTATGAGGTTCTTGGCAAAAGGATGGCGGTCTTTTTGCTATTTTGGCAAGTCATTATCAAATATTGAGCTAGTTTGAAGGCCTATTGACAAAAAAAGGGCTACAGGAGATTAGAGGGGGAACTAAAGTGACTTCTACTTTTTGGAAACAGGGTTTCTTCTTCTTCTTTCTTCAAACTTGAGGCTTCTTTGGCTATCACGATTTCTCTCTCTTCATATCTCCTTATTCCTTGCTTCAAATCATTTGCAACTTGAGGGCAAAGCATCCTTGCTTCATGCTCTTAAGAGGGAGCACCACTGTCACCTATCTTGCTTCAAATCATTTGCGACTTGAGGGCAAAGCATCCTTACTTCATGCTCTTAAGAGGGAGCACCATTTTCACCTACCTTGCTATCCTAAAATCCACATTGATTAGTACTAAAGTTTTGTGCTTGTTTCTAAAATGTTATACACTCAACGGGATAGCCATTTTTTGATGTTATGTCTTAAGTGCTTTGAATAAAAGGATTGAAGAAAGAATGAGCTTGTAATGATGTCTAATATGCTCAGCCTACCTCAATTTGAAATAGATAGAGGCATGATGTATATTTGATTAGAGACTATTATTATCAACTCCATAATTGCAAATCATGGTTAGGAGAGTACTTTGCAAGAACAACCATTGTTTGGATTCATGCATCCATATTGATGTTGTATCAATTGCTCTAGAGTCCATAAACACCAAAAGTGAACTTCAGTGAACTGAGTCACCCTTAACTTTCCAAGGCATGCTTGAAAAATGGTTGGAGACTACTTCACCTGATCATAATAATCGATGGCTTGAGCTTTAAGTCGATCATCAATGCCTTCGGTGTGATCAAAGCTATAAGACCATAACCTTCTCGAAGTCTTCCATTACTGGAGCAGTGGTAACACTATGCCCTTGTTATCCATGAGATGATCTACTCATCTATTTCATTGATACTTTCCATAGAGTGCGAGTTTCCCTCCAAGGCATCTTCTTTCCATTCACCAATATTTTTAATGATAGAATTCCATTCAAGTATACTAGGGTATTTGGAAACTTTTGGAAGCTAATTGAGGCAAGGAACCTCAAGATCAACGTTGTACTAAAGTTGGACCTGGAAGCTCTTGGATTGATATTTGTTAAAAAAAAGGGATAAAGGATTGGAGGCTCAATACCAGCATTATAGGGTCTTCTTTCTCACCTTACTAGAGCTAGCCTATGACCAAAGAACCTAACAACTTGCAATTGTTTAGGTCATTTGATACAATCAACAAAACATGCAAACCTAAGAAACAACAATCTAAATTAGAGAAGAGAAGTAAGAAGCCTAATCTAAAAGGCAATGATAATAAAGAGCAACACAATTGGAGGGCTTGCAGCCTGAGACTACAAAGATTAATGATCAATTGGTACCTATGAACAACAAAAGGGTTTTTGTGTAGAAATTACATGGTGTAGTTGACAAAAATATTCTCTTTATCATCAGACCGAGGGCACTGCCCCAAACCCTTGTCAGGGGAGCTATTGGCCCCCTAGCCAAGTGGCACTTTTGTGGCTCTGGAACCGCAAAATAGGGGTCCCTAATAACTCCCACACCCTGCAACTCGATGCATTGTGCCTCGAGTTGCTACCGATATAGCTACTCTATCTAACCCAAAGGTTAGATTTGCAAAGGTTACCTTTTTGCCATCCAGTCACATAGACCTTATTTAATATACAAGTCAAGACCCAACAAATGTCCATACTTACATATGGCTTCTCCTCATAATTAGGGCCTTACAACCTAGAGCACCATAGATCATTGGTGGCATCTTACGAGGGTGGGGCATTGAGTATATCTATCTCTCCCCCCTAATGTCCACTTGCAGGTGAATTATATCCTTGACCCAATGCCATGTCTCTGAAGATGAACTCAAAGTAGACCCTTTTTAAGACCTTTATTGAATATAATTTCTCCATTCTCCTCCATTTATTTGGACTATGGACAAGTTCTAGTACCCCATTCTCAATCAAGTCATGCACATAGTGATACTGAATCTCAATGTCTTTGGTGCATACATAAAAAATTGGATCTTTAGTAATGGTGATTCAACTCTGATTGTCATTCCTTAGCATTGTTGGATCTTCATCATGTACTCCCATATGCCATAAGATCCTTCTTAATCATACCGCTTCACATGTGGCAAAACAAGATACATTGTACTCTCCTTCAGTAGAAGGCAATGCCACAATGGGTTCCTTCTTATTGATCCAAGAGAATATTCCTAAATCAAAGAGAAACAATATCTAAAAGTTGATTTCTTGAAATCATTGTCACATGCCCAATCTAAGTCAAAATTCCCCACAAGAGTACTTCCGAAACTATATGTGATACCATAGTCAAGAGTTTCCTTCAAGTATCTGAGCACTCATATCCCAGCTTTCCAGTGACTTTCTGATAGTTTGTTTGAGAAAAACTATTCAAAACACCAATAGCAAAACTCATATCTGGCTTGGTGTTGCACCAGTAGATGAGGTTGTCAGCCAATCTCTTGTACCTCCCAATGTCTGTTAGTGTTCATGTATCCTCAATGGATAACTTTACATTGACCTCTGTAGGTGTAGCTATCTCCTTACACTCGGTCGTGCCAAATGCTTTTAAGATCCCCATGTATACTGCTTTTGAGAGATGAAGATTTTAGCAGACTTAAATCCCCAAACAATAGTGCAACAAGCCCAAGTGTGTCATTTCAAACCCAAAGCTCAAAGTCTTTTGAGTATAAAAGATAATATCTTCATAGTCACTTGTAATAAGAAGATCCTCCACATATAGGACAATCATTACAGACATTTCACCATCCTGTAAATATACAAGTTAGCATCCAATACATATCTTTTGAAATTCAAGCCTAAAAAGAATTTATCTATCCATTGGTACCATGCTCTAGGGGCTTCTTTCAGCCCATCCAATGCCTTTTTTACCTTACAAACTTTTTTCTTGAAATGGAGAGCCTTAGGTCCAAGTGATTGAGCCACGTATACCTCCTTCTTAAGGTCACCATTCAAGAATGTTGATTTAATATCCATTTGGTAAACTGGCCACTATAAGTATTGTGTGAATAGTGGTCATTCTAGTAGTTGGAGCAAATGATTCTTATAAATCCAATCCTTCAACTTGTGAAAACCATTATGCAACTGTTCTGACTTTTTACTTTTCTAAGCTATTCTTCATTATGGTGTCATACTTAGCTTGCATAGTTGCTCTCCATGTTGGATCGACAAGTGCTTCTTCCAAGTTTGCTAGCTTCTTTACTTCTGTTATAATCTTAGCCATCAAGGCCATATTAACTATGTGAGGAGAAGCCTTTCTTTGCTCCTTTATTCTCAAGGACCTCTTTGGTCCATTTTCCTTTTCCTCAATTGTGATGGGCATAGGATTACTGTGATTATAGAGATGCTTCACCCATCACGGCAATGGCTTCCCCGGTGGCATGATTGCAGGTTGGTAATATTTTTTCTCATCATCTAAAGATGATGTTTTCTCCTCCTTGAGGGTAGGGATATCTCTTGGGATAGGTTTGTAGTGAACTACTTCTTCGTTGGATGATAAAGTGGAAGAACTCATATTCTTCTCCTTCACTATATGTGGCTGCTCCTTGAACACCACATTATGGCTCACTATTATTTTCTTTGCCTCTTGATTATATAATTTATAAGCATTTTTCTCATCATTATAACCCAAGAAGATATATTTTGTGCTTTTTGGTTGTAACTTGTTTCTCTTATCCTTTGGAACATGTGCATAGCATTCACATCCAAAAGTTCTAAAGTGTGAGATAGATAGTTCTTTTTAACTAGAATTCAATAACACTATGCTGCTGAAGTGTACAAGGTGTCATCAATTGATGCTTTAATCCCTTTGCTCTTGCAAAACTCTTCAAACTTTGAGTGGAACTCACTACCACCATTTGTTCTAAACTTTCTCATACTTTTCTCTGTTTCATTCTCAACAAGTTTTAGCCATTCTTTAGACTTATAAAAAAGCTTGAGCCTTATCGTGAAGGAAGTAAACCCACATCTTCCTATTGTAGTAATTGATGATCAACATAAAATAAGAATATCCGCCCAAGGCTTGTGTATGCATTTTACCACCACAAGTTAGCATGCACCCACTCTAGAGGAGACTTTGCGCTATTATTGCTTTCTTGTGGAAATACTTTTCTCTATTACTTACCCATCATACAAGCTTCACATGGTTCCTTTATTTTAGTTACTACAAGTAGATGATCAACTATGCATTATGCATCTTCTTTACCATTGTAAAACTAATGTGTCCAAATTTGGCGTACCAAAGTTTACTTGTAGCACACTAGCAATGGCTATAAGAGCACTTAGCTCATACAAGTTGTTCCTTCTTTCTCCTTTACCAATAACTTTGTTAGTAACTATCAATGATTTTGTACATATCTTACTGAGCAATATTGATGATTTTTGTACATTTCTCTTAATCTTTAGAATATACAATACATATCGATGATTTTTGCACATTTCTCTTAATCTTTGGAACATACAATACATATAAAAAAATTTTGAGTTCACAATTTACCAAAACAAAGGAAATGGTATTGTCCTTAGTTGGTGGGAATTTCGCAATATTCCAAACCATCATAGTGATGGATTCTTGCAAAGGCTTCATAGAACTATATAGATCTTTCTTGTCGGTTGTGTGAAGGAGGTGCCAATATCCAATACCCATGAGTGAGTGGTAGATATTTCTTTATCAAGGAACACACTTCCTCAATAGTCACCATGAATAATTCCAACTTTGCTTTAGTTGTATTAGATGTCTCCTTCCCTTTAATCTTCATGGTGCCATTCTTTTTGTCTTCCTTCTTGACATGATAATCTACAATTGCATGTCCTTTCTTCTTGTAGTAGAAGCACTCTCCTTGAAACTTTTTCTTACCACTCTTCTTGTTTTTGTCACCATTGGTAGAGGGACCACCACCTTTCACATTGGTAGAGAATATAGCATCTCCATTGCTGCTACCTTCTCAGGCTTTAAATCGTAACTCCTCCATAAGTAGTGCATATAAACGTCAAAGCTTGGGGTCTCACCTGATTATTTAGGATAGTTACTACTTCTTCAAGCTTTGGTGGACAAATCTGAAGACACCTCCAAGCTAGCTCCTCATAGAATTTTGTATCCCAATGCCATTCTTGATTCAAGTGATGAATGCTTCAGCTCTCTCTCCTTCAAAAAACTTATTTGCTACTAGTTGATTCTCTAGGTTTTGAATCCTTTTCCAATTTTGTGTTTTATTTTGACTCCTTAGTACATTTCACGTCTCTAATGCCTTGGTTGTATGTTGAAACACTATATCAAGACAACTTGTAACTAAGGCACATAATGCATTTGCGTTCCTTTGTTTCCAAGCTCATAGAAGATCTACATTTGGAAGAATCATAACACTCAAATTTGATGGGTTGGGGGTGGGTTGTGGTTCTGGGTTAATCCCTAGCACCGTCCCCAAAAGCTCATAAGAATCAAGGATAGTTCTAATTTTAAACTTTCACAAAGTGTGGTTTGTACAATCTAACTTGTCTTTATTAAAGTTTAGCAGATGAATCCTCAGTGTTTGAATTATCGATATAGTAGAGAAACACCACTTGATATGCCAGTACCACTATCTGATACAACATGTGATATTTTTCCTCATCTCTATTCAAGCCCTTGCCTCTCACATACTCTTCACTCCTTAGAGCCCCTTGGGATCTGATACCATATAGAAATTACATGGTGCAATGGACAAAATCTGGGCAAGGAGTAGAGAATACATAGCAAATATGAGAAGAACAAAAATTACTTTAATTTCAAATGAACTTATACAAAGATGGCTCTATCCACTTGTATGCTTCCACTTTGAAGCTTAAATAGTGATCCAAATAGATGATAGGCAAATAAATTAAGGCTAGCTAGAAGAACTTTGACTAGAAGATGGATTGACAATGGCTTTGGAGAGGTCTTTCTTTGTAGCCCAACAAGGTAGTCTAGTTAGCTTGCCTGACTCTATTATGAACCTTCCCCGCCAACGAATATTCAATGAAATATTTTCTTTATCCTCAGGCTAGGGCCATTGGCCCACCTGAGACCCCTTGCCAAGGGCTGCTTCCATGGCCTCGGGATCCCAAAATAGGGATCCCTAATAACTCCTACACCTTGCAACTCAATGCATTGTGCCTCAAGTACTCTATCTAATTGAAATGTAGATGTGCAAAGGTCAGCTTTTTTCCATCCATCACATAGACCTCATTTGTTATACAAGTTAGGACCCAACCAATGTCTATGCTCATATATGGCTTCTCCTCATAATGGGGGCCTTAAAACTTAGAGCACTATAGATCATTGATTGCACCTTACGAGGGTGGGGCATTGAGCATATCTAGCATTCTAACCATCAACAATCAACGTGATGTCAAAGGGGAAAGGTAAGATTCAATTCTTGCATATCTAGAGACAATGTAGCTTCTCCTATCATTGTTGATGGTGTTGGACATTGATTCAATGCCTAAAGTGACTTGACTTGCAAGATTTTTTTGGAATATACATTCATGTGCATCCAATCTAGTCTCTATCTTTATTTATGTCCCACTAGAGTACTCAACACTTGCTTCGAAGGATCAAATAAAGTCTAACTCCTTATGAAAAATTTTCAAGCTATGAAAGAATGGAGGCTTTGTTCCAAGTCCTAAGATTTTACAATTTATCCCTCCTATATAGCCTAGAGTAACAATCATTGAGTTATCTTAGTAGTAAATTGTTGCAAGTTTCATGCTATGATAAGAGTAAAAGAACAACCTTGATAATGAAATGTTCTAGTACACACGAGACCACCAAGCAAGAAATTGATTTGACAAAGCTAAATACAAACTCCTTATGCAACGAATCATTGGGATTTTTTGGTAGTAAGGAAAAAGTAGAGTGTTCAAAGCCCAAACAACTTGTAGTAAGTTTTGGTAGTGGCCACATTGTAGGAGTTTTCTATGCCATTGTCTTACATCCAACCAACAATCATGTGTCTTACGTAAACAATTCTAAGGTGCTACTATTGGTGATGCCATTTAAAAATGTAAATTCCCTAAATAAATAGTTGAAAGAGTTAGAATTTGTTGGCCATCTTAGTGGTATGCCAAAGAGGTGAGCATACTTAAGCTTGAGTGCTTGAAGATAGAGCCTTTGTGTTTTTCCCCATTTGGAGCCATTGAGACTCTTGGTGCTAAGGCAAACAAACTTGGAGCACTTTAGGTCACTCAAAAACTATTGTGAGACACACATATCTAGATTAATATAAGCAAATGTGAATAGGCCAATTCTTGCTGAAATTTCAGCACTCTAATTTCCATTGTCAACAATCATCTCTATAGTTATCATGTTGGTATTCTCTCCAAACTTGCACTTCCACTACAAGATATAGACCTTATAGCGACGTTTAAAGCGAAGAAAATACAAACAACAAAAGTTGCCCCCGTTGTCACAAAAAGCGTCATTATTGACGACGCCATAGAATCGTCGCTATAACCCTCGCTATATGCGTCACATTTGCGACGTAAATAGCGACGGTTGCAGAGAATTTGCGACGCTGATAGCGACGACAATAGCGACGTGTGCAGTACATTTGCAACGCAAATAGTGACGATAACAGAGAATTTTTTTTTTTGTGGAAGGGCAGCAAGCTGCCCTGCCACATATAGCACTGTGTGCTGTATGAGAGCCATACAAAATAGTTTCTGCACTGCTGCATACAAAGCGTTTGCAAACAAAAAGAATGTATACTGAAATCATAAAACTGATGGATGAAATAAATACATGATATCGCATAAAATGCGATTGGTACAATCATAAAACAATATCACTAATACATAGAAAATGTCTACATAGATCGGGCGACTAAAAACTAAAGGTATGTGAGCTCTAAGGATCCAAGGGCGAGCTATAAATCGTCGTCCCCCGAAAGCTCTTCCCGCTGTAAAGGAGCATCAAACGGATTCTGCAAAAAAAGAAACAACATATCAATCCACCATACAATAATGCATTCAAATATCTCATGGTAACTACGGACAAGAAAGATGAGTGACTTACTGGGCCGCCGCGTCTATACAATCGGTCGATCAATGATCTGAGACCGTACCTCTCCGCATATCGAGTCTCAAGGCCTTGCGGATCGCGATTTATAATGGAGTGCTGCAAAGAAAACAAAATGCTAACTATTAGAAACATGATTGTCAGTACAAAGAATATCTCAAAAAAACAAATAAGCAAAACAAAAGAGAAACTTACAAAGTCCTCCAAATATGTCCTGTGGCCGCCACTCCCAAGATGATGTACCGATCCGGCCTCGATTCGTGCCCTCGCCGCCTCCCGCTGCTGACTCCAACGTCCTGGCGAATTTGTAGCCTCCTCCCTCAGCCGGTGCCAGTCGTCTGCATCTAACCACTCGGGCTTTGGAGCCCCACTCTTGATTGCCTTGCGTGCGTCGGATCGTCTATGTGACATGTATGCACGCATGCAATCCATCATCCAGTCCGTAGAGAATCTATCCACTGCGGCTGGCACCGGGAACTCCTCGTGCAAGGATACTACTATGTACTCCTTGCTCCCCTCCGGTATGTTCCTCCAATGATCCAGGACGTTGTGCCGAAAAACTTGTTGGCACAACTCCCTCATGCGAGCCATCACCCTCCTCCCCTCATCATTCATGATGATGGCTCCTGACCTGCCATCCACTAGGTATCCATAATCCCTAGGAGTGTGCCTTGTATGGGCCCTCTCCCATCTCCGTCCACGCTCCTGGGCATATCCAGGAGACCCCTGAACATCCGGTGTACCGACGGGGGTATCCTCTCCCGGAGTGCCACTCAAAGGGGTGCCACCAGAGGGTGTGCCACCAAAAGGAGTGCCACCAGAGGGGGTGCCACCAAAAGGCGTGACATCTGTCGATGGCTGCGCAAAAGCCGGAGTAACTGGAGTGGACGTCCCCACAGGTGTGACAAATCTTGGAGGTGACCGAGCTCCAGCTGAACGACGAGACGGAGACACCGCGTCCGTGTCTCCACAGTAGCACCCCCCTGATCCTCCTGCAGTTGCAGTCCCTCCCTCTGGCCCAAGTCGCGAGCATCGAGATCGTCTGCTCGAAGCTGAAGCATCTGATCGCGCTGAAGCTGATCTAGCAGAGCGCCCTGACGAAGAACGAGACAGCTCCTGATCTGCTATCTCTCTGAATCTCGCGAGCTGATCTGGAGACATACGTGCCATCATCTCCTGAAACTCCTCATCGCTCATCCCTCGACTCATCCTGAAAATGTCGATACCTGCACAGATAAAAAATAATGTTAGAATAATCAATTTAAACTATACAAAGCACATTAATATAAATCATTTTTGAAAAATCCCTCTTAAAATGCATATCTTATCTACCTTTATGGAAGATCTAAACAACGAATTGAGTAATACAATTCTCCAAGAATGAAGTATTCTATGGTCCCATGTTAATCTCCTGACACAACTCTGCATACACTGGAAGGTCGATAGACATGTCACCACAAAAGAACGAGTCTGCCTCGTTCTCAAAAAATTCTACGACTTCTGTATTTCCATCATTGTTAGCCGATGCGGGCTCCAAGCTTGCAGTGGCCTCCACCCCTTGTAATTTCGATCCCTCTATTTGCATATTTTCTTCATCTATGCCTGGAACATCGCTTTGATCGTATACTCTCGCACCTTGAGGAGTTGAAGGTATAACATACCACCATCGAGGTTGTCGGGGATTTGGATAGAAGATTACCTGTTCACAAACACTTACAAACCGTCTTCAAACCATTGTGACATAAACCATGTCGTATTACAATTAGCAAGCAAATGCCTAGTTGTACCTGTTCACAATGGGCCGGCAACACAAAGGTGTCGCGCAAATCCATCCATTTTTTTTCGGAATCTATTTCAAGAAATCCAGATGGACCTCGTCGAACTGTTGCGCCAGCTCCTCCAAGTACCACTTTGAACCACTGCACGTCGAATATTATCATGGAGAAGCTACGGTAATCCACCGTAATAATACTTTGCAAATTCCCAAAATACTCCATCTCATCCACAACCGTGTTCGGATCCGTTGCTCGTCGCCGGCTCTCTTGCTCAAACCTTGCCATGACACCACAGTCCATTGTGGAGCGCATTTTGTCAATACGCTCCACCCGAAAATGCCGTCCGCGCGACCACGCAGCACTATATATTTTGTACTGCACATTGAAACACTCAAATTAGATGTAGCAAGCAAATTTAGATACGACACATTCTAAACCCCTCATTACCTTTGGACTACATCCCCTCGAGAACTCCCACTCCTCCATTGAGACCTCTGTCCCTTCGCTGGATGCTGCGGTCAAGGCTCCACGCAACCATCGTGTTGACATAAACCGCGGCATCTCCTCCATGCCTTTGGGATATCGAATCGGTCAGTGACGCGTACTGCGTCGGAATTCAGCTCGCGCTTCCTCTCGATCTTGCCTTGCAATCTGGTACTTGGCGAGCCACGTCTCCATGGAGGCATGGTGCAACATACAAAAACGATTCACCTTCTCTTCCATTGAGGCATCCATTCTTTTTTCTACCCCATTTCCAACCACCACATCTCCAGTCAGCCTGTCATCGTCCTTCAGCGTCCATAGCATTTCATTGTCTGGTTCCACCGTTGGTAGCCATCGTGAGATATGCACTAACGCCTCTGACACCAACCAACCTTCCGCCATGCTACCTTCCGGACGAGCTCGTTGTCGCACAAAGCCTTTCAGGGTTTTCATGAAGCACTCCAGGAAGAACATCCATCGCGTATGGACAGGTCCAGCAATCTCCACTTCATCCACAAGATGCACAAGAAGGTGAACTTGTATCGTGAGCATGCTAGTGGGCAGGTATTTCTCAAAGAGACAGACCGTCTCAACTGCTCCCCGCCTTGCGGATTCAATAGAGGACATCTTAATCTCTTTCTGTGAGATCCATTGCACCAAAGTCGACAACTTGTAAATGGCCCCGCGAATTTCTGGAGTTAGGCATCCCGCGATCGCGATCGGTAGGACAAACTGCCACAAATGAGAAAGCATTAAGAATAATGGTCACTTTTCAAATTTCAAAATGTCCACGCTAATTAAAGTCCATTCTGTTCACAAGCCTGACATATCTTATGCCAATCATGGGACTTTAGCCCAGAAATCTGGTCATCTTTAGAAAATGCGGACCTGAGAGAACGCATCATACCCGTCGGAGTGTGGATAGACTTGATTACTTGCTTCACAATGCGCTCTTCTTTGGTAGACAAAACCCAGGGAGCGCGAGGAAGCTGCACTCCCCCTTCAGCACTCGACTGCGGCCAAAGCGCCTCCATCTTACCTACCTCCTTTAAATCCATTCGTGACCCTATAGTGTCTCTCTTTCCTGTGATGTGGTCCCATAGCAAGCTGTCCACATTTTTGAAAATATGCATGGGATCCAACAAGTGGTTGACCTGTAAGTGGGTCCAATATGGCAACTCGTAGAAAACAGAGAACCGTCGCATTCCATTTGGATGTGAATCCGGGTTTACCATTTTTAGCTCGTACCAGCTTGCAGCGTTCATACGTGCTGGAGGTTGTCCAAGAAAACCTTCCCTGAGTTCATGATCCTCCGGCAAGAAAGCAGCGTGTCCTTGATATACCATCTTCTTCATGGTTCGTGACCTTCAGGAGTCTAACTGTGGCCCACACAATGGACATGCATGATAACCTGAGGTAACGAGACCTGCAAGGCGATCCACGACTAGTGAATACTTGATTGAATGAAATAAAATATAGATATTACCGGCGAGAACAAAGGTCTGCTCACCTGAGCACTCTCCCAATCCCGGAAAGTCATGCATCGTCCACATGAGAATGGCTCGAATGTTGGCTAACCGCCGACCATCGCGCCTGCTCATATCTTGCACCGTGACCCCCTCCTCCCACAAAATCTTAAGCTCATCGACTAATGGACGAAGATACACGTCCATATTTTTTACTTTGTAGCGGCCCGGGACGAGCAAGCTAAGGATGAGATGTCCTTTCTTCGTAGAAAGCCATGGAGGAATGTTGTAGTTGACAAGCACTATAGGCCACACATTGTAAGAAGTCGAGCGCAGACCGAATGGGTTCACACCATCCATGGCGAGACCGAGCCGAAGATTCCTTGGCTCTCGCGCAAAGCCTGGGAAGGTAGAGTCAATGTGGCTCCATGCGCGTGAATCTGCTGATATTCGTTGCACTCCATCCGTGGACCTATTCTGCACATGCCATGTTGTCAAGGTTGCCATGGCAGACGTGCGAAACATGTGGTTTATGCGGGGGATGAGCGGAAAGTGTCTGAGGAGTTTTTGAGGGATGGTCTGCCCTTGCAAGTCCTGTCGATACCTGTGAGCACCACACTTTGGACATGTCTCCATAGTCTCGTATTCATCTCGAAACAATATGCAGTCGTTGATACATGCATGGATGTTATTGTAGTCCATGCCAAGCTTTCGTAAAACATGTCGTGCATCATCATGAGACTCAGGCATGGTGTTTGTAGGTGGCAATATATGATATTTCAAGAACCTGAAAAAATCATAAAACACCTTGAAAAATCCATCCATGTTTGCAATAATACTGTTTTAAAAAAAAAAACAATGAAGTCTGTGTGCAAGGTACCTGAATAACTCAGTCACACTCGTATCGCTCCAACCGTATTTTGCTTGCACACTTAAGAGTGCAAGCAATGTCTTCAACCGAGATACTCGGCACCCATCATATAATGGTATGGATGCTTCCTCTCTAAGCGGGTCAGATGTCTCAACATCCATGGGAATCAATGCATCGATCATTGCCTCCATCTCAGGCTCCAAGATTGTAGGCAAGTCGGGAAGGTTGTCTGTCTCCTCTGGCATTGACGGTATAGATGGGCCTTGCGAGTGGTCGATTGGCTCCTGCAATCCATCCATCGCACGTCCACGAACTCTTCTAATTGGCCGCAAAGGGTGCACTCCCCCTTGGGTCGAGACATCACCCCCCTGGATACAAAATTTGCCAACAAGACCCAATCTTATTTTAAGTCTGTTTTCAATTAGCTTGAGAGTACAATGCATGAAAAATGGTAACTTCAAATTACCATTTGCTGAAAGTCTGCAATCGCCTGATCAATGATCTCAGATTGAAACTCGCCAAATCGTTGTACGTGTTCTATAGACAATCGGCATTTTCGTCTAATTGCCAACTTGCATTGAGAGCAAGGACATGGGACACGCTGATTAAGATACGACTCGCGGTCTTGAACAATAGGACCTTTTTCGTTTGCCATCTTATCTACATTACAGCAAACGAGGCTTAAATGGATAGCTTTATGGAGATGTACGTCAAGTTGCAAGTTGACCATAAACCTTGCATTGTATATAGTAGTCGAGAGATTTTCCGATGTTATATCTCGGCCTTGTATCATGCTCAACGATTTGTTTGTCCCGGTAGATAATTTTTTGTTATATCTCGGCTTTGAGTATAAGTAATCCATTTTAAAATTAATGCGCACCATCTATGAAATTTTATAACTATAGTAATAAAATTTATTTCAATCAATTCTACTCATAGTCATAAGACCTGAGAGAAATTATCCTATACTCAATTTAAGGGTTTCTTCTTCTATAACAATAATTTTGGGTTCATTTTGATGAAGTACGTGGCCGTATGCAAAGCACATTGCATACCATTATTAATACGTATATTATCTTAAATTTCCTTCCCTTCCCTCTCCCTCTCTTTCTCTCCCTCTCCCTCTCTTCCTCTCTTTCTCTCACCCTCTCCCTCTCCCTCTCGTTCTCTTTCTCTCCCTCTCTCATTTCCTCCCTCCCCCTCCCCCTCCCCCTCCCTCCCCCTCCCTCTTTCTCCCTCTCCCTCTCCCTCTCCCTCTCCCTCGCTCCCTCTCCCTCCCCCTCCCTCTTTCTCTCCCTCTCTCATTTCCTTCCCCTCCCCCTCCCCCTCCCTCTCCCTCTCCCTCTCTTTCTCTTTTTCTCCCTCTCCCTCTCTATCTCTCTTTCTCTCTCATTTCCTAAACAAGCAAAAAATAAAGTGATTTAAACATCCTCCAAGCAAAAGGGAGAGGGAGAGATACAATGCACTCTCCCTCTCTTTCTCTTTCTATCCCTCTCTCATTTTCTTCCCCTTCCTCTCCCTCTCACTCTCTTTCTCTCTCATTTCCTCTCCTAAACAAGCAAAAAATAAAGTGATTCAAACATTAAACAAGCAAAAGGGAGAGGGAGGGAGAGAGAGAATGCACTCTCCCTCCTTCTCCCTCTCTTTCTCTTTCTCTCCCTCTCCTATTTCCTCCCCCTCCCTCTCCCTCTCCCTCTATTTATCTTTCTCTTTCTTTCCCTCTCCCTCTCCCTCTCCCTCTCTTTCTCTCTTACTCTCTCGTTTCCTCTCCTAAACAAGCAAAGAAGAAAGTAATTTAAACATTAAACAAGCAAAAGGGAGAGAGAGAGAGAGAGAATGCACTCTCCCTCTCTTTCTCTCCCTCTCCCTCTCTTTCTCTCCCTCTCTCTCCCTCTCCCTCTCCTTCTCTTTCATTTCCTCTCCTAAACAAACAAAAGAGAACGATTTAAACCTTCAACAAGTAAAAGAAAGAGAGAGGGAGACTCACCAATGAGATATGGCGAGCGTGGGCGGTTTCTCTTTGCAACGAGGGCTCCTCCTCTCCTTCGCGAACAACGACGGTGGCGGTGGCGGGGCGGCGGCGGCAGCAAGTCTCTTCCTCCTCTTCTCTCACAAAGCCTTGGCTCTCTCCCTCGCTCTCTCCCTCGCTCTCGCTCTCAAAAGGTGAAGAAAAGAAAATGAAAACGGCGCTCTGGTTTCGGCCGCGCTTTTTTTCCCTGCGGCGTCACAATTGGCATCGCTATTTGCGTCGCAAATGCGACGCAAATAGCGACGCATATAGCGACGCCAATTGCGACGCCAATAGCGATGCCTATAGCGACGCCGATATCCGCCGTCGCTAATCGGCGTCGCTATTGCCCCATTCCCTTGTAGTGTTCACTATTTCATGATGTTCCAATGGAAACTCAATTTTGATAGTAGGAACAAATTCAGTGGGATAATTAGTGTGATTCTTGGTAGTTCAATTAGTGTTTTGTAGATGCATTTCAATTTGATGTCTCTAAGATGGATGATTCAGTACCAAATTTAACCCTTTTATTCCAAGAACACATACTTGATCCTTCAATCTAGAATTAGAAAATGGTCACTCTTTTTAAATAGATGAAAAAATAACTCTGCAGGTCTATCCTCTGATATTGCTATAGATAGTACCAATGGTGGATATTTAGTCATCACACTATTAGGCACTTGATTCTAAGCAAGGTTGTCATGGGCATTATGGACATAAGCACTATGATTATGGGTACAACAAGCATTGGTACAAATAGCAACATACATATGATCATGGTTATGGAAATGGCCATCATTATGCTAGCAAACATGGATAGTAACAATATAGAGAATCTCATGGTCAAATGCATAAATATCGATTGTATCAACACATGGACAATCATCATGAAATTTTGAGTAGCATCAAGATTATGCATATGGACAAAATGCAAATGTACATGGTGTCTATTTTCCTAGACAACAGCATGCATGTAAGACCATAACGTATCATCTATGCAGTCCAAATGTCCAACATTTTGGGATGAATTGAATGCTAGGTATGAGGAAAGAAAAAAGAGGTTTATTGAAGACATAATGAGCTAGACACAAGCTTCATCTTTGCTTGGGAAAAGGTAGCCACATGTTGATCAACAACATTATGGTAATCTTCACTATCATACTTATAGTTATTCTCATGACTCTATGGGGCATATTATGGGACTACATTGTGAACACAATTAGGGCCAATCTTATGAAGCAATGGGCTAGCATTATAGATATTATTATGGCCATTCTTATGACGCTGAGGGGTAGCATTCTATGCATATCTCTATGAATTGTAGGGTAATTCTTGTGACCCCTATGGATAGCCCACATGGTAATTCTTGTGATCCTTATGCAAAACCTAATATAAGAGAGATTGATGCTAATTGTTTGGGGTATTTACATCATAGGGATAATGGGCATCATGCTATCATGAGATCATCTACTACATAGGTGAATACTTTGATTGCAATAGTGGCAAAAAATAAAGAAGAAGAAGAAGAAGAAGAAGAAGAAGAAGAAGAAGAAGAAGAAGAAGAAGAAGAAGAAGAAGAAGAAGAAGAAGAAGAAGAAGACGATGATGATGATGATGATGACGATGAGGAAGACAAAGAAGATGTGGATGATACAGATGGAGAAGAGATTGATCAAGTAGAAGAGCATCAAGTGGATGCTGATGAGTTTCATGAAGGCAATGAGGCACAAGAAAATGATGAAGAAGAGCAAGCTCAAGAGTTACATGGTTCTCATGCAACTCAAGAGAATTGTGTTGAAATCAAATGTCTTGAAGACATTAGGTCATCACATGATGGTGCATATGATGGTATACATTAGCATATGCATGTCCATGGTATGCAACAACAACCAAGAGAAGGAGTGCATTTGGATGCACATGAGTTTATTGATAAGGATGATGCGATTTGGGTGGGTTAGTACTCGTACTTGATGACATTTTTTCCCTCTTAGATAGCTATTATGTTGGAATACCTTTTGATTCTAGTGAGGATGATCGTTGTTTGAATGTGTAATGACTATTATGATGGGATACCTTTTAATTCAGGTGGATCTTTTTGCCATTTCTTGATGTCACTGAATAGATTATAGCTTGCTGCAATAAATTTTTGCATTAAAAATAATCATCCTAACTCCATCAAAATTGGGTTTCTATGGTTTGGATGGGTACTATGAAGTGTCTTATACATTTATACACCTCATTGGCCTTATTTGATGAGTATATCTCAATTTATGGTCATTTTTGCTCTTGCAACCCTATTATGGACAGCACTTATCATCATTTTTGCTTCCATTCAGTAGACTTACTTGTGTTTCAATTCATTGTGGGAGTCCTTTGGCTTCATCATTTCCATCATACAAGCTTCAAGGAAAAAGTTAGTTCAAGTGAGGATGGTCTGTAATGAAGGAAATAGAGGATGAAATCCAAAGCCTTGTAAATAATATGAAAGCAACTAACATTGGTTAGCCTTGGAGGAGAACTATGAATTGGAGAAAGAGTGTTATTGTGGGGACTTTTTTTCATTCAAAAAATACAAAGTTTCTAGATTAGCTTAGTTTAGCACTACTATTTTCTTCTTTGTACTTTCTTGCAGTAGCCATAGATTCATGGTGTTGAGAATTAATGGAAGTTTAGCATTTCTTGTTGTTTCATTTTATGCTTCTAAGAATTAAATGTTAGTTAAATTTTAGGTTATGGCTTCTTGCCATTTTCCACCAGTTAGATTAATTCATTTCCATTTCATTGGCTAGATTTAGGCTAGGTTAGGCTCCTTTCATTTCAGACATTAAAAGTGCATTTTTGAATGGTGACTTATATAAGGAAATGTATGTTTTCTAATCTCATGCTTTTATGCAAAAGGAGAAAGAAAACAAAGTGTGCAGATTGAAAAAGACATTGTAAAGTTTGAAGCAAGCACATGGGGCTTGGTATGAGCAGAAATATGCATAGTTGATTGCACATAGTTTCCAAAATAGTCCAATTAAGAGTATCTTATATGTGAAATATGAGGCAAATGTACCTCTTATAATTGTGGTTTATGTCAATGGCATACTACTCACCTAATGAGACACATATTGTTGATTTTAAGGTTGAGTTGAAGATAACTTTTGACATGCCAAATTTGGGCCTATTGCATCATTATTTGGGCATTCAATTCAAGTGATGTGATAGAGATATTTGTATCAAACAAAGTAATATTGAGATATTATTGCAAAGATTTGGTCCTGAAGACTGCAAATCTATTGCTACTCCCATATAGAGACAAGTTTGAAGTTGAGCCTTTATGATGTTTGAGATTACTTTGATGTCTTTCTTTATAGTAGGCTGTTGGATACTTGATTATGCAATGATTACATAGCCTCCCTGAAACCCTACTCCAAGTACATCAGGAGGAGAAAATTTGAAGGACTATTTGTCGAAGTCAATTGTAAGCATCAAGAAAGAGATGATGGATGTGTGTGATATCTCGACTTTAATTTAAAATTTTTTCAACTTCTTCGCAAATGGACTTTAAAATCATTAAATAGATAAGAGCTTGAGCAAAAAGACCAAGGGATTATAACTTGATATTTTCTAGATTGACAAGGACTATAGCCACCCATCACAAAAGTTACTGCGTGAATAAGAGTTATGAGTCATATTAGTCATTAGTGGTCCAAAAATACTAGATTTTTGGACAAAACTAGTATATTTTTTATATTTTGGATATTATTTATTGTAAATATCCTAAAAAGCTATGGAAATTTCTAGAACAAGGTGTCATGTAAAAAAACCAAGTGGTTTTTAAAGCCAATTTTTGAGATTTAATACAAAAAAAGAAGGACTGGCGAAATTGTGCGTGTCACGATCATAGTTTATAGGCAGTAAACAACACTCCGAACAAGGAGAAGAAGAAGAAGTGATCTGGAAGATTTCTAACAAAGTGGCAAGTGTCTTGGGGTTTTACCCTCCTTTCGGAGCCAACAGAATCAGATTGCTGATTTTGCTAAGATCCCCTCCATAAAGAACTCTTCTTCTTAGTCACAACCCTTCCTCTCTAATTTAGCTATAAATAAGAGGCATGGGGAGCCATTGAGAGTAGTTCGAGCAAGAGGAGAGAGGATCTTCTCACAGGAGTATAGAACAAGAGGAGGTGAGGCAAGAGAAGTGCGAGCATGGGAATTTCTCGTCAAGAAGACAACGAGAATATTCTCGAGCTCTCAAATTCAATTCCTCCACCCCTTCTATCATATTCATTCCTATTAAATCAAGATTCTTGTCGATTTCTTGAAATATTTGGTGATTAATTTTTCCCTCCCGTCAATCAAAAATTTTTCAATCTAATTACCACCAAGCTCCTTCGACAAATTCTTATTTTTTGCAGTCTTGTGATTAAAGACCATGGCCCCAAAGAAGAAAACTATGAAGGTCACGAAGGCAGGAGTTGCCAATAATGCTGCGGACACAATTACTACAAATGAAATGGCGAGTATGGGGATTACAAATAAAGCCGTGAATACCATCAACCAAGCATCCGTCATGGATCTTCAGGTACTAATTTTCTTAACAAGAGCAACTGACAGGCCTTTATTTCATGAATAGGCAATAGAAGTTGCATGCAAAAAATAAGATTTTATTCGACTCATGAATATAATTTCTTTGAGAAATTCTTAATCGCAAATTCCAAGGGTTAACTTGGGTCTGTACAATATGAACCTATGCGAATACAAGGAAGGTACTGTGCCCCTAAAAGATTGAATATTTCTACTTTTTGTGTTGATCAAATGAAATCTCTAAATCACAAAAGTTATTCCTCGGTATATACGAGACTTTGAGATGTAATTTCCAAATGACACTGTTCATAATTAAACTAATTAGGATTTTCTTTTATTGCAGGTAAAGACCCACAAAACTCCAAGGATGTTATCCTCAAGTATGAAATTCTTGCTTAAATTCAATTCAAACTAATCCTCAAAGAAGAGGGAATCTAGGATGACTATTGGAAGGTATTTCCACTTATGTTGATTTGTCTTGAAGTTATTTTGCCACTTATGTTGATTTGTCTTGAAGTTATTTTGCCACTTATGCTAATTTGCCTCGATGTTATTATTTTTGGAAAGAAAAGATTTGTCTTGGAAATAAACTTGTTAAAAGTTTAAGTATAATGCATTCGAAGTAAGATGTTTGTGATTATAATCTAGGAACTGATATTTCCTAAAATCATCAGACTAAAAGATGGATGACTAAGTATAGATCACTAACTAAGGCAGTATTCTGGTGAACATAGAATGCCAACTGAGGCAGTGTTCTTGATGGTGCTAGACCTCCCCAAGGCCAGTATGAATAAAACCTACTCCAAGGGTTTTTTCATTTTGTTTTCCGTTAGTGACTTTATACCAATCATGACGCAAAAGGTCTTGTCGTAGGGAATTCTAGTTGATAGGAGGAGGTGAGAATACCAGGGGGTTCTGGTTATAAACTCCTTAGGCTCTTACGAACTGCCCAACTACCCTTCGATTTCCAGACCGTGTTCTGGGGGGTTCCAATACTAGTTGGGGAACGGAACTTGGAGAGAATACTACTTCGAATAGAAGACATTGTAAAAGTCATTTTTTTGAAAGGAACTATTAAGAAGGAATTGCTTTACTATGATTTTTTGCCGTAAATTAAAGGCGTGTAACGAATTTGTATTAGGAGATAATTTAAGGAAGTTGATTTTATATGTTGAACCTAAAGTGGTAGGTAACTAAATAACTAAAACTATTGTCTCAAGGGAAGCGGGAGGATGGACCAACACCCCCCTCCCCCCCCCCCTCCCCCCACCCGACGTATCCAAACCTATGGTTGGGTGGTCTTAGTAAGCTAAGAGTTTTCCTAAGAAGGAATAAAAATCGCACTTGATGGATCATTAGAAACCATAAAGATTGACTCACATCGCTTTAGAATTTGCTAATATTAATTAGCCACTAGTAATAGATTTAACCAGAAAAACTCCGGTCAATCCTTGTGGGAGTGGCCTGAACTTCCACTGTGGGGAAGACTCAAGCGAGCCTAGTTAGTAAACTTTGAGGGTTTTATCAAAATCCCAGATGGCGCTTCCTGGGACATCTCTTGATGGGCTACTAAGAACGTGCCGTCGTCAAGCGGGCATGTTACAATGTGATTACAGAGTAGTTGCAAACATTGAAAGTAAATATTGCTAGCATATCCAATACTACATGATCAGTAAGAGATGTGTTGCAATCAAATACTTGGTGTGGAAAGTGCTATCAGTTGAGATATTTGGCTACTGAATATATCCGAAAGCCAACTATCCTTGGAGCATTCTATTTTTACTGCTAAGAAAAAACTACACATAGAATATTTTCTCTTTGAAGAAGCAGATGCATGAAAGAAGAAAGAAAGACAAGGAAGCAAGGTTAAATCTGCTAGAATCTAAGATGACAACCCAAGATATCAGCCCAAAGCCTAGAGAGTTTGGTTCTAATTTTGGTCCAAGGAGGTTCCCTACCCAAAGTCATAGAGGAATGCATTCTGGTGGTGGATAGAGAATAGAAGTGGAATGCTATAGATGTGGAGAGATGAAACACATTTCCCTAAATTTTCCAAACCCTAGAAGGTCCATGGATTACAAGCCCCTTTCTAGCCAATGCAAAGGAGAAGGCCACACTACTAAAGATTGTCCTCATCCAAGTCCACCTGTCCAAGTCTAGTCCCTATCAAGGCTAATAAGAATTAGGAGCCTACCTACTTGGCAGAATTGAAGGTAATTGCAGTTACATGTGCCAAGAAAAGAGAACCAATAGTTCCAAAAGAGAATGTTCTAGCTACAAAAATTGTAAATTTCAAGCTCCCAATAGAACCACAAAGTCATATAATATAGGACAATACAATGTAGGAAAATCCAGTGCCACAGAAGGATACATTGATACTCTAGGACACAAAACAGAGATCCAACAGATGAAATAGGTGCATATACCTCTAGTAATAGAAGATGTGGTGATACAACCATTGCTTGAAATAGCTATAGCATGGTTCTATTCTTATATGAGAACATTATCACCCAATTTGGTAGTTTCTTGGAGTTGGTAAGTGATCGTAGAACTCACTTCTCAAATAAGATAATGGAAGAGTTAATAGAGATCTATAAGCTCCACTATCGTAAGTTCACACCCTACTATCGTGGATCCAATGGCCAAGTCAAAGTCATCAATCATATAGTTTGTTCGATCCTCACAAGGATGATTGCCACAGATTGTCATGATTGGGATGATCGACTTACACAAGATCGATGCAAAGCTTACCATCATAGCTTAATCAAATAGGAAAGAATTCAAAGAAGGTGACCTCATCTTGGCATATGATTTGTGCTTTGATAAGTTTTTTGGAAAGCTTCAACAGTGATAGGTGGGCCCTTACAAGGTACTTGTTGCAGTCAACCCCAATGGCTATGTACAGATATGAGTCGTAGACACCTCTAATGATCCCTTTTCCTAATCAATAGCTATTGTTTGAAGAAATATTTTTCTTCCTAGGCATCTTGATAATCATCGACCATAGCTTCTATCTCCCTTTAGCATCACTTCTTAGTTCTTCTTATATTGCTTTTGATAGCCATTACCATTTGGACAAAGTGGATGATTTCCTCTATACTCTCTGTTCCAACTCCTGCCCATATTTTGTTCTCTTTCTTTCCAATCTAGCAAATGGGGTGGGGTTGGTTTTGAATACTGGTATTCTTTTTCTTTTAAAAAAAAATTTGTGGGAGAAAAGAAATTCAGTCCTTGCCTCTAAAAAGGTAGAAATACCCTTAGAAGTAGGGATTTAAAAAAATTTATTATAAGAGAAAAGTAAGAAATTCCCCATCATAATAGGCCTCGCTTCAAGAAAATGTAGTAATACCCTTGGATGGAAAGTTGGATGTGGAAAAGGTGGTAATACTACCTTGCAGTCCAAATTAACTAACTCATCATTCAAACACTCTAGAATGGAGTTTTGAAGTTGTCTCCCTGGGTGTAATATTTCCTGTCAGTCATCAGTAGAGCATCTCACTACCCTAGCAGACAAAAGCTCCCTATCTGATCTTCATCGATAACCATTGTGAGTGTTGTGAGCTTTCATCCTATCCAAATCGGAATGTGAGTATGGGCTACCCTCTATATTCATCAACAGAGCGCGAGATAGAGGATGGGGTGAGTGACTAGTCTTTTTCCCTTTAGTCAATGAGAGGTTAGGTGTGTGAATGGAGTGTTGTATACTCACGTTGGGCTCCTTGATACACAAAGCACAATCTATTTCGTGTATGGTACTACAAGGCGACCCAGCCTTTCTTTCTTGCACTGTATGCCGACATAGGCTACATCATCCCTGCCATAATTGGAGCATGTTGTGTTGAGTCATGGTACCTCCTATAGACAAAGACCCCTTAAGTGATGACGAGTGCCTTTGACAACTTGTGTGCCAAAAACTTACAACCGCAGCCAATTGTTGAACATGCCAAGCGTTTCTAGCCCTATTCTTACGTATATGCATGTATGTTATATTTTAAGTATGGGGATGTTAACATGCGGTTGTCTATCAATGTATAGACCTTGCAAGTCATCCTTCCCTGATATGCTAAAGTCATAAATGTGGAGATGTGTCCATGTGCATCCCTCTTGCATAAACCCATACAAATATCCTTTGCACTTGATTGATTGAAACTATTTCTTTTCTAAACCCTGTCAAGGTCCTTGCCCACCCATCCATATGGTTACACTACTCTCTTGGGGGTTTTTTTCTATCTTTTTTTCAAATTTTTTATTATATGTATTTTTCATATGAATGCACTCTAAGTTCACCAAACTTGGAATCTGATACCACAATACAGTTTGTCCCTTCAAATTGGATGCTTTTTACTTTTATAGTCCTTTTTTTTGAGCAACAATTCATAAGTTATTAATTTTTGAAGAATTTTACGTGTATTGGACATGTTTCCATATGAATTTACATTTTTCCACCAGCACTGCAATTTCACCTCATAGACTTGATCTTGCCCTTTTTCTCAACATACATCCTATCCTTTTGATGCACGGATTGTTCATTTTTTATTTTTGATGGGTCTTAGGTCTTTTTCCTATACATTTTTAACATTTTTCCCTGTGACCATCTATGTTTGTTATCAAAACTATGTTTTGACTTGATAGCCCTCTACAGCTCCTCAAATCGGACCTTGTTCCTTTTTCTTTCCCTAATTTTGGCACATAGATTTCTGGTTAAAAATTTTAATTGTGTTTTTAAACATATTTTTACTATATTTTAATGTGAATGTCTCCCATTGCCCCTGGAATCACAGTATGCCCTAACAACCCCTATAACACACTTCCATCTTGATATTTTATCTTTTTATTGCCCTTTGTTCCAACTCATAGATTCCCTTGAATTAATTTATAATTCCTTTTATGTGTGTGTTTTTTTATGTTTTTCATGTGAACCTCCCCTTTTCACATTTGACTTGCGTTTCGACTTGATCCTTGTGTGCGGCTCATCACCTTGGCTATTCTTTTCTTTTGACTGCACATTGTTCAGATGGATGGATCTCTTGATATAATCTTTACATGCTTGTGCATGTGTCTCTTTTGAGTATTTTCCATGTGAACGCCCCTTTTTTATGCCAAACACTTCATTCAAGTTGTCCAATCCGCTCCTCCTTCTGTCTTGGCCACTTTCCTTGTTTTTGCACGTTAATCCAATGCATATATTTTTCATAGGTAAAATTTTGTGATTTTTTTTGTGTGTCGCTCTTGCGTGCCTGTGTGAACGTCCAAATTTTGTTTTGTAATGCACGTCATCATTTCCAACATTTCATGCTATGCCTACCTGTGTTTTCGCTAGACACCGTTGCTACTTGGAGATTTTAGCCAGCCACAATATTGCTACCATCGGCTCTCTGCTCCTACCCGCTCTCCTACAAATTCAAATTTTTGTTAGCTGGTGCATGGGATCCATAGGGGGACCATGTTCTTTTTGTTTCTTTCATTATTTTTTACAACCCAACACCAAAAACACCACTCAAAACCACCAAAATAAGGCAACACAAATCCCCACCTCATGTCCCCATAACCACCCAACCCCATTCCCTTTTCTCTCTCCTCTCTCTTCTTCTTTTTCTCTCTCCCTTCCTTTCTTTCCTTATTCCTTTTCTTTCTCTCTCCCCATCTCGTCATCCCTCTAGGCTCTCTATCTTCCTCTTCTCTCTCCTCCTCCCTGCGGATCCCTGCCTCTCCCTCCATTCCTCCTCTTTCTTTCTTCTTTCTTCTCCTCCTCCTCCTTCTTCTTCGTCCTCTTCTTCTCCTTCTTTCTCTCTAGCTTCTTCCTCCCCTCTCCTCCCCTTCTCTTCCCCTTCCCCTCCTCCTTCCTCTCCTCCCTCCTTTGTCCTCCGCTGGTACACCTCCACCCCCACCCACCCTGCCTGGAACGCCGCCCCATCACTCAGTAATGCTACCACCCGACGCCGAACGCCTCCTTCGCTGACCGCCTACACCCGAGCCATTGTCGCCCGTTGCATGACACCCTTGCTTTCAGCCAAACATTGCCCTGCTCATGATCACCCGTCGCCTCGCATGCTCCGTCGTCCCAGCCGCCAAGCCACCCCTGCATGCCGCCACTGCCGCCAGCCTCTCACCGCTCGCCATTGAGCTGCCTAACGCCGTCGCGCTGCTGGCCCTCGTAGAGCCACAGGCACCACCGACCTCTATGCGCCAGCATCGTCGAACCCTCCCGCACGAAGGCCGTCAGGGCTACAAAAATGCACCGCTCGACGCGTCGATTGGGCCGCGTCTCGCCTTCGCACTCCACCCACCATCCTCTTCCTCCTCCTACTCCTCTCCCTCACCACTCCCTACCACCCACCACCTCCACTCCTCCACCGCCCCACCCGGCTCCTCTTGCACTTCAACTCCCAACCCACCACCTCTCGCCTACCGTACCATCATTCCCCCACCTACACCACTTGTCCCTCTAAGCCACCCTTTCTCTCATACCAAGTGTGATGGTCCGGCCCTTGGATACCTGCTCGCGCCTCCGTCTAGGCCCTAGGCCAGCGCTGGACCCTTCCCCCAACTTTGCCATCTCGACCCCTCAACACGTCATGAGGCACCCCGGCACATCACGGAACGCGACACAGATCATAACATGCTCACAAGAATGCACAAGGGCCCATCTTGAGGGCCACATATCATATTCATAGCAAAAGTGTATGTACAAGTTAGCCGGAGCACAACAAGGGACTTTGTCATGGTGGGTGGGTGGAGCTATCAACACGCTGTGACAGGACGCCAACACCATGGGTGAGGCCCTCTTCCCTTGCGTAGCCTTCATCTTTTTGCCAGTTCTCCCCCTCTACGCCTCTGTTTCTGCGCAGCACCCCCTGCTCTGCAACACCACCCCACTGGTGACTGTGGCCTTCCCCACCCCTCTCAATCAACCTATGCCCGTGGGTCCCACCTTGTCAATGATCTCGTTTCCATATTGGCACATATTTGCTGGTTTCTTTGTGTGTTGTTCGAGTTCGTGTGTGTGTGGTTCTTTGTTGTCATTCATGCATGAGGATGTGTATATCATTTCATTCGTGCCGCAAAGTTTACTCTTGATCACGTTTGCCTTCCCAACAATTTAAATAGTTGAAAATATTTTAACACAATTTAAAAAAAGAAACAAATAAAAAACCATAAAAAGTACAAAAAAATTACATGCCATTTTGAAACATAAAATAAAAGCCGCACAATGATAATAAAAATTTACAAAAGCCTAATAAAAACTTGCAAATTACATTGAAAATCCTTAAAAAGTATAAAATGTAAAAAAACTACATAAGAATATGAAAAAAATCCAAAAAAGATCATTTGAAAAATTCAAAATCTTTTGTTGTTGATTGTCTTTGCAATTGATTCATTCTAACAAAAAATAACAAAATAAAATCAAAAAATCTATAACAATATAAAAATAAATTGAAAAATATATGTCATGGTTTTGTATTTTTCCTCATACTGTAAATTTTCATAGTGGTTGGATTGCATTTTGGTTTTCTTCATGGATGTGGTTGTTACTTTTAAGTGTGCACATTTAGGGTGCATACATACATCCTACATATATCAAATTTTTTATTTTTTATGTATAATAAATCACTTTTAATTCTTAAAATAAACCCAATTGATTACCTTATTCTTGTGCATTTGCATCCAATACACCATTAAAATAAAATAAAATAAACTCATTGTTCACATAGCATGCGTTTCGTGTGCTATACATACACATTTTAAATTTGTAATAAAAGGAACTAGTCATCACTCGTGCGCATGCACTAGCCAAAAAGCGCTCCATTACACAATACTTTTTAATAATTGATTTGCATTTAGAGACCTATAAGTTAGATTCAAAGTCTGCCCTACGTTAAATGTATAGTGTAGACTTAATAAATTTTAATGGATAAAATAAACCACCATTTATTTCTAAGATTTATCACCAAATAAAAAAAATTCACCCATTGATAACAATGTTTTAAAAAAATTAATCAAAAGTTAACTTTGAATCTACTCACTTCTCATTGATTACTAATTCAATGAATGCACTATGAGAGAGTGTGGATGATGGAGTCTACTAGTCAATTGGTATCGACATGATCACTTCTGTCATGGTTTAGTAGTGTCCATGTGTTGTGGTTTGCCTAGTTTTTGGTTGTTTGATGGTCATGATGTTGCAGTTAGGGGAACTGTGTCTATGTTTTGTTTTTTTCTACTGCATGATATGGGTTTTCAAGGTCCCTATGTGTAGCATATCATAAAGCTTTATGTCTCACAAGAGTGAGTAGGTCATTTCAAAATTTTTATAGGATGTGGTCTTCATGGGGTGGTTAGTGGTTCTACGTATGAGTTGATACATCTCTTATCTATTTCTATTTCATTGTTTTGTAATTTTTTTAACCCGTCTGTATGGTATGTGTGTGTTGTTATCATCTGAATGGCACCTCAACCTATCCAATATGTTCCTTCGCTTTGTAGAGACTATTCTTTATTGTTGAAATCATACCTTATTATTAAGGCTAGCTTTTCCAATTTCGTGGCTCTTTCATTGCCACTGATTCTAGATGATCCTACTCTATGTGATGAGTTCTTGTAGTCTTATAGCAATTGGGCTTGTTTAGTCCAAGATACCACTATTATGATGACACCTAGAGGCTTGGGGGAAGCTTTGTCTCTTCCTTACCATGGCAAGGTTTTTCTAGCATCGCGTCAGCTCTTAGCTAATGAGGGCATGATCAAAGAAGTCTCAATCACAATGATCTTTGGTCCATTTTGGAAGCTATTGTGTCAATTTCTTCAGAACAAGTTTATGCCTGCCAAGACTCCATCTAATTACTTGTCCAAGGAGTTGGTCATTGCCTCCAAAATGGTGCTTAAAGGCATGGTCATTGACTAGAGTTCATACCTTTGTACAATAATGGATCAACATTTTATCAAGGTCACTAGGGATAGTGTGACTAATGTCATCTATGGGTCATATTTGTTTGCTTTTTTGACATACTTTGAAACTGCCCAAGAAAATTCCACCACTTTCTGAAAACCCTCTAATGGTTCCTCCTCCTCCAAAAGATTACGAACCCATCCCTGAAGATAATGATTCTCCTCCTTCTTTGGTGATTCAAAGAAAGTGCTTAAGCGTGTGGTTGAAACTGTTATAGTTCTAGTTCCTCTAGTATTGGTCCCTGCTATATCAGAGGCAATGCTCTTCCTACATGCCTAACATCACAAATTGTTTTGGGCACATAGAGATGATAATATAGAAATGTTAGTTCCTTCTATACACTGCATGGTAGCGAGAGATGCCATTCCTTTCTTATGTAAGGATATTCAAAGCTCCATAGAGATATCAATTTGTCTTTTTATGAGGAGATACAGTAGTCCAAGGAGGAGTTATGTAAGACCATTACACAGAGCTTACCTCCAATATAAATATACCTTATTTGATCTATTCAAATAACTAGAGCAGTAGAATAAATTGCTAGAAGCCTAAAAAGTGGAGCTATCCTTCTATACACTGCATGGTAGCAAGAGATGCCATTCCTTTCTTATGTAAGGATATTCAAAGCTCCATAGAGATATCAATTTGTCTTTTTATGAGGAGATACAATAGTCCAAGGAGGAGTTATGTAAGGTCATTACAGAGCTTACCTCCAATAAAGACACCTTAACTGATCTATTCAAATAACTAGAGTAGTAGAATAAATTGCTAGAAGCCCAAAAAGTGGAGCTATCCTATTTGTTGCAAGTCTAATTAACTGAAGTAAAAACTCAGATAGCTACTATTATTGAGAAAATAGCTCATCTTTCTAATGAAAACCAGGAGTTCAAAGCATTAATTGTTGCATAGTCTGTAGAGTTATAGGAAGCAAACTCCACAATTAATAGTCAAAATAACATGATCAGGGAGTTGAAAAAATAGATGGCTTAGTCACGCTCTATTCCACCAAGCCCTAATGTCCCCCAGTGTCTTCTTTGTTAGATATGGACTTGGTTGCTCTTTGATGTAGTGCAATGTTATGTCTTTTCAAGCCAAGGTGGAGAGGTTACAATCTAGAACGTAACTTTTGTGGACTTGATTTAAGTAATTGATGGAATATATTCCACTAGATCACTCATTTTTTGTGCATTATCAACAACAAAAGTTAGCCTTTTATATGAAGTTGCCCTCTATGGATTTGTGTACTCTAGAGGATGGAAGGGGTGGCACTTGGTTCTTTTATATCCTTGTGGAAGTAGTTAGGATGGTGTTCGAAGCCTCAGTTACACCTAACACCATGTTGATATCTTACATGTATATTTGAGGTAATCTTATGATTCCAGAGGATGAGGATTTATCTTGGCATGTGAGGGATATTATTTTACAAGCTATCCTTTATGTCCGACATCTAGAAATAAGGATCGATGAGATTTTCCAAGCTTATTCATCCAAAGTGATTGATTGTCCTAAAGTTTCTTAGCATCTAATGATAGATTCTATTTCGTTTAATCGTTGACAATTAAAAGCCTATGTATATCTACAAAATGCTAATCAATTGTGGGAGGATCTTTTAGCCTATATTTCTACACAATCTCCTTTTAACATATCCTTCTTTGAAGCTTACAATCGTCACTTTGCTTTAGGTCCATTGGTATCTTCACCAATTTATTATCAACAGATGGCCCATATATTCGATTCTTATTTGTCCACACTTCAATCGACTCCCCAAATTACATCTCCTCTTCTTTTCAACCTCAAGCAAATCCCCAAATTCCCGTTTTTACTTATTGCTCATTCATTGTAGATGGTATTTTTTCACCTCGTCCTTGTTCTCCACCATCTACTACACTCCTTTCTACTTTTCCAACATACTTCTTAACTTCTTTTTTATCAAATTTTGTGAAATTTCTTGAATCTCCATCTTTAAGCCTTTTTTCTTTTTGTTATTTTTCATATTTATCACTTCATTCTTTAGTGATTGTTCCTCTTCCTTCTTCCACATCTTTCATTCAAGATCCACCTTAGTTGGTTATTAGCCACTCAAGTGTCGATTTGTAGATACCTAGACATAAAGGATGAAGTCAGATGGATTTGTTGGCAAGTCCCTAGATCAATTGGCTTGTCATTCCAGGGGAATGGAAGACTCCTATCCAAGCTTATTAGAGTTATTTGTAGTTTTCACAAATATATTATCAATCTATTGATCCTTCAATCACATTGGCTACTCATTTTGCTTAGCACTTAGTGTACATGCACCGTCATTCTCAACATGATCAGAAGCCATACCTAAATTGTGCCTTAATGCTAATGTGGATATTGATCCCCATTAGTTGGACATATTGTATTTCCATGTTCTTTGTCTCCCAAGCAAATATCTTATACTTGTGGCAAGAATGTGCTATTTGTAGTTCCTTCAAAATCCTTCAAAGACATTTATTGATGAATTGCTATCCCTAGTCAGATTTGAAAACCATCAAAATTTTAAGTAGGGGATACACTCCATTGATTATTGATGTATTCTTGCTGAGCTATAACAATATATTTGTTTTTTGGAGGTGTCATTTAGGTCATTGTTGTATGTCTAGTGTGTATGTGATGTGTGAGTTGTATATGAAGGGGTCATGGTTCGTTGAAGCTAATCAAGATGATGGTCCTTGTTGGTGATAAATGGTTTTGTTTTGGATGGAAGGAAGAAAAAGAAGAAGAAACCTCTTATATTATTTACTAGTTTATAATGGCATTTATCTTTTTAGGATGAGTTAATGGATAAAGATGTTTTCCTTTCGTCAGCATTGTTTGCCAAATGTAGGTTATTGGTTAGAGTGGTGGATTTGTTTGAGCTAGAGTTGATGATTGAATGTGGTCCTTTTAGAGATTTTATTTTCTTTTTCCAAGTTCACGAGTATGCTCCTTGATTAAGTGTGGGGGTTATGTTGAGGGTTGAGCTGACTTTTTTTTTTTGGGTTGTTTTTGTTGTTTTTAGGTGCAGAATGGTTGATTTGAGGTATGATTGATTGGTTTTTGGATGGTTTGGAAATATTTTGGAGTGTTTTGGATTTGAACATTTTTGAGAAGCTCATGATGATTTTTAGTTGAGGTATAATGTGTTTATTGGTTTTGTTGTGTGTCTATTTGGTTCTAATAAGTCTATTTTGCCCTTGGTTTTGACATGTTTTATTTCCATTTGAGAGGTTAAGATAGTAGATGAGTGCTTTGAGAAATTATTAAGAGTTAATTGGATGATTTTTGATAGATTGAGCTAGTTTTGGTTTGAGTTATATGGTTTTTATGCCTTATGTAGACCTTTTGTGGTGTATTGTTGAGCTTCTATATGCCTTTTGTTGTCTTTTGTTTGCTTATGCAAGTGTTCTATTTTATGTATGCTTACCTTGGGGATGGTTTCTAATCTTGGAAAGAGAAGAATAGAAGCTCTTAATAGCTTGAAGAAGAAGGAGAAGTAGTTGATGAAGACTTGAAGTGAAGATTGAGGTGACACTGATACTAATGAGCTCTTAGAGGACCATGTAGTGGTTTTGGTGCCTCTTCATATCAGATACACCTCTTGGGAGGTGTATCCATGACCAAGATAGGATTATTGAGTGTGTTTCTTTATTATTCTCATATACTATTGAGAGAGAGCATGTGTGAGAGAGATAGTGCATGAGAGATCTCAATTGATAATATGTTTTCAACAAATTGTGTAGGAGGTGGCATATAGATTTTGTTTTGTTTGCTACGGTATGCTCTCAGTATGCTTAATTGGAAGTTTTGTTTGCTACGGTATGCTCTCAGTATGCTTAATTGGAAGTTTTGTTTGCTACGGTATGCTCTCAGTATGCTTAATAGGACAAGTCTACTAAGCTTGCCAAGATATTGATTGATGGAAATCTTGTAGACTTGCTAACTAAAAGTCTATCAATGGAATATTTTGTCTAAGAAGATGATGGGTGTAGGATGAGATGACACTTATTTCTCATCCCATTTTACTTTATGTACATTTGTACTTTGTAACTTTGATTTCTATGAAAAAATATTGTATCTATATAAGAGAGATTGAGAGAAAGACTATGAAGTCTATGAAGACTATGAAATATGAATACTATGTGATGAATTCCAATCAAAATTGATCACTTCTTTGTGTTCCTTCAATTCTTTGATGGTTTCTATGAATATGTTGAAGTTTTGTTGTGATAAATCCATGGGAGATTCATTATATGATGTTGCGTATAAAGTTCCTTTGTTCCTAGTGTTCTTTTTCCTTCATGTGGTCTCTAGAGCATTAAAAACATGCTTGTTGGTGAGACAAGATGGATTTTCTTGGAGTTGTTTCATTGTATTGTTGGTGTTCCTCTTGGAATTCCTGTTACAAGTTGTAATTCGGACCATAAGAAAATGTAGCACCCAAGAATAGATCGGAGACTTTGATTGATTTTGTGTATGCACTTGCAAAATGGCAAGGTAATTCCCTCTTCTCCCAAGGAGTGGACCCCTAGCCTTGAAACAACATCAAATCTTGATACAAGTTCAATCCTTGAGACCACACCCCTCAAGGATCTCATTGATAAAGTAACATACCTAGTCAACGAAGAGAATTCAGGCCACTAGATTAACCCAATGGATGATTAGGCAACATTTCTAGACTCTCTTTTGAGAGATGCCCATGAGTCCTTGGACAACTACAAACAAGCTGCATGCTTTGATTATGCTAGACTCTCACATGCATATGTAGAAGCAAAAGTCATTGCCCTTAAAGATAAGGGGACTAGTACTTTTAGCAAGATCCTCGAACACAATCAATATGAAGAAATAACTTTGAACCATGAAACATGAATAGGATGGGATCAAGAACATGCTATTGAATGCTAAACATCAAGCTCATCCTTTGATACCTCGATAGATATTGTTCAATGTAGGCTCTTTGTTCACATGGATCTACTCATCACAGAAGCTCACATGGCCCACATATTGCTAACTAGTATGGAAAATACTCATGCCCAATGAGACCAAGCCAAAGTACCCTTAGTGGCCAAGAAAGTTCACAAGTATCATGTTGGAGATGACCCATACATGTTTATAGAGCAATTCAAGCAATTTTGTGAGGCCAATAACCTTATAGGAGATGCCAAGTAGGCTCAAGCCTTTGGGCTTTGCATGGACAAAAAGGGTTGTACTTGGTTCATTGGCCTCGACACAGTGGAGAAGGCTTCCTTCATAGAGCCCTTAAGACTTTCCTCATTAAGATATTCAAAAATCGGGATTTGGGGACAATCTCATTGACCATTTCATGAACATAGAGCAATAGTATCAAGAGACCATGGAGATTATGTATTTGGAATGAGAGGGCTATATGGATGAGTCTCACTAGTAGAAAGGCCAATTGTCAAAGTAGTCACGAAGGCTTTCATTAAGGGCATCCGTGATGAAAATATCTATGAGGCACTAGTTAGCAACTCTTGCTTGATTGCATGAGTCTTAGATGAAGCAATTCGAATCGAAAACCTATACAAGAGGAGAACTCAAGACAAGAAAGGAAAAGGCTTAGAATTTGAATCCCAATTGGTAGAGGAAAATTTGAGATATAGGAAACACCAAAACACAAAATCTCATTACTGATGTGATGAAACAACAATAAGAGCTCTTGAAAATGATTAGTTCATTCAAAAAAATTCAATCATACGAATAAAATGTGTATTATATACATTGTGGTGATAATCAATTGGCATCTGAATGCTCTAGATAGAGTAGAATATGCACCAATTGTCAAGGGTTTGGTCATGAACATCAACATGTAGAGCTCCTTGATGAATCTCTTATGATGCATCATATGAAAATCAAGGGATTCCATGTCCAAGATCATAGCAAATGGCCCTACTTGCTCCCCCAGATCAAAGATATGTAGCTCTTAAAACTGACATCAACCTATCTAGCATCCTATGGTCTCTTGGCTTGATCATCATAACTCACCCATGTATTGATGCCCCAATTCACTATGTTGAAGAGCCTACTGAGGAAGACCCAACCTTGCTCATGGGAAAATATAAGCTCTTACATACTATTGAGACCGAAAGCATCACTCATCTTTTTTATGTTCTTCCAAATTGAGAAGATGTGGGTAAGGAACTTCTCTTGGGTCAACCTTTAAGTATCAATTTCCTTGCCATATCAACTATGTTGATCAACAAATCCATTTGTAATTCCCTAGTGTCCTATTTCTACTTTGAGTGAAGGGTGTCTTTCTATTGGGTGTTTACCAACTACTCATCCCACCCTTCTCATTGTGGTGGCTCATTACTTTGTCAATTTCTTATTGACCTATACCACCAAACCACTCCTGTTAGAGTCAAGCCTCCAAACCCCAACCTAAGATGTCCACTAATTTTCACTAGTAGTCTCACACCACTTTGTCGGTTCCACCTCCACCTTTCAAACCCTCACAACCCTTATGAAAAAGTCCTATCTAACATTGCAAGTCTCCTCAAAAGCCAATATTTTCTTGTACTAGGTGGCCCATTCCCTTTTAGAGATTCAAGGCTACTACAAGGATAATGCCTGTATTTGGATCCTAAAATGCACTGAATCCCGATTTATCCTTGCAACTCAAGCTTTCCTTATGATTTCTCCAAGTAGAACACCAATTTTGAAATTCTTATCAGTAGTATCCTTGCTAATCCCCACCCCTCCCTCTTGCACCATCTCAAGCAAAGTTTTCTCCTCTTAACTCTCATGCTTCGCTTCTTGAGTACCCAATTTCTAAGAGGTTTACTATATCATTCACTTCCGACCCATCTTCTCCATCTCTTACTACTTCCCGTTGCTAGGACCAACCTACTTATCCTACTCCCTCAACCTCCCTTGAAACCTCAAACTCATCTGAGGCATCCTCTTCAATTCCCTCTCGACTAGTTCACCACTTGGATCAAGCGGCACAAGCTAAATTCCAACATGTACGTAGGAAACTAGTACAAACTCATCTCTAGATGAGTTCCATCACTCTTGATCCACCTTATGGTCTAAAACCTGTTCTTCTTTGCAAGGGGGGAATAGAGCCAAGCATTAGCACATGAAGGTATGGTTTGTCTTCTATTATATTTTTATGTCAATTGCTTGAAAATTTTTGAAGATGTGGTTTTATTTTTGGTTGAGTAGATGGAAAGTTCAGAGTTCAAAACCTCTACATTGATGGCTATTAAGGATTATCATGATGACAAGTATGTGTTCACCTTGGAGCAATGTAAGGAGTTAGGTTTGCAAACTAGCTTGTGGAGTTTTGGACCCTTGAAGTTTTGCCAACTTACCAATTTGGAAAACATTATCCATAGGTATCTTGGAGTTAGGGAGTTGGTCCTAAGTGTGGACTTAGTGACTATGTTAGGGCAACCAATGGGCCTATTCACTTTGCCAATTTTTATAAATTTGTTCAAAACTATGGCCCCAAGGCTAAAACGTGTGCTAAGTTAATGGGTAAAAGGGAAGCGGAGATTGGTTCGGGTCACTTGCATCCTCCCTAAACTATTGGAATATGCTTTAGGTATTTGAGGGGATTAGGCACGTATAAAAAATTATTCAAGACAAGTTGTTTGATCAACGATGGAGAGAGAGGCCAAATGTCACAAAAGATGGATTATTGTTCTCAACCATTGAGGAGGAGAATCTCAAGCCAATTGCACACCGATAGGCTATCCAAGGAGGATATGAATGATTTTTGGTGTGATAAAGTTTGTGAGTCTCTTAAAGGCACGTAGGGCTCTTTCCAAAACTCCAAATGAGAAGCTCACCACTCCTAAGGCTAAGTTGTGCATGATTAATTATGATGGTGCACTCAATAAGGTCATCATCATAGCCTTAAGACTCTTGGAGCCAATGGCTCTAGTAATAGCAAAGGTGGGTCCGGGTCAAAAGGAGGATACAATACCAAGAGAGAAACAAGAGCCATGTATTGAGTGGTCACTCAAGAAAATGAGCTAGAAACAGAGTAAGAAAGGAAAATACCCTAAAGAGCACCACCTAGCCATCAAGGAGTCATTGAAGGATGTGCAACAAATAAAGACAACTTCCCAGAAGGAAAGAAAGGACATGGCCACATCCATGTAAGAATCATTTGAAGAAGGCATGAGACAAAAGGAAGCCTCCAAATTAGAGAGAGTTGAGGAATGAGTTGTAAGAACAACACGAGACTCTAATATTAGATGCTCATGACCACTTTTTAAACTAGTGTGTTGGAAAGGGGTAAGTAGAATGAGGATGTAACAATCATTTCTGGTAAAGTAATGCAACAAATTTTTGAGTCTACCATTATTTCAAAAGAATACACAAGAAGGACATTAGTAAATTTGGGTAGTCTTGGCACATTAGAGCTCTTATGTGAGGAGTTGAAACATGACAAAGGGTGAGCAATTCAAGACAAAGAAAGAGAAATTTAGGAGAGATTAAAGATGCAAGAGAAGTATGCACAAGAGAGATTGTCCCATTAGGAATTTTTGAGGCACTTAACCCGATAGTTACAGAACCTATAGACCCAAATTATAGAGAAAAACAAGTAGATGGAGGGTTTGAGAGATAAGTTAAAAGAAGTTGACGTTATGAGAAAGAGGCAAGAAATCACCATACAGAGGTTGCAAATCTTATAGTCTAGCTAGAGCAGGAAAAGGCAAGGGAAAGAGCTCTTACCATAGAGTTGGAAGAAGCTAATCAGACTCAAGCACAAATGAAGGTAGCCTTCACAAGGTTGCAAGACACCATTAGAACAAGTTTGCTTATGGAAGTCAATGAGGTGGAGGAGATAGCTAACAAAGGCTATGAGGAAATGTTGCAACAACTACTTACAGAATTGACACATTCCCTTCACAAGGAACATCAGTTCAAGCTTCATGTAGCTACCTATAAAGATGCATTGTTATTGTAGCAAATGTTTTATCAACAAGCCATTTTCACTATATCATCTAGAAGCAAAGACAATGTAGAGGAACTCTAAGCTCAGTTGAGATCACTTATTGATCTCTGACCCAACTAGGAGCCTAGATGATAGATCAATTACGTGATATTAAAAAAGAGAGAGAAAGAAAAAGCTCCATGGTTGGGTACTCACATTTTCACTACATCAAGAGGTTCTCACATTAGGCGGCTTCAGTTTGTTAGCTCCATCTCTAACCCCTTAGCCTTTCCCTCACTACACAGTCCCAAGGAACATCAAGGGTAGGATACCCAACTTGCTTGGATGACTTGCCATCCTAAGTTTAGTACCACACAAATAACTTTTCATGAACTAGTTCTCAAGTATGGGGACAACACTTTGGGCTTGCCTAGAGTTCTTAACCCATATCCTAATTTCACTTGCATCCATACAAATCATTGCACAAGTAAGTTAGACACACCCCTTAATGAGGGCATGTATTGGCTTGAGATTTTTGTGAAAGACCATTTGAAGAATTGAAGAACCATAAGCATTTGTGGCCTTTATATCCTCATCATCCGATGCTATATTATTCTTCTTTGGCAATGTCATTAGTGATCCATCATGCAACAATCATCTTCCATAGTGAACCACCTCTTTTTGGACATCATCTATAGCATCAATAGGAGCATTACTTTCTTTAGTACTGGTTCTTCATTCGCATGTATATCACTATTATCATCCACATATCTTCATGCGCAACATTTATTTCATCGATTTGCCTAGCATTCCATGTCTTTGGTGCAAGCTATAGCATGCTACCTTCGATGTGAGTGCCATGGGACTACCATCATCTGAGGGGAATAATGTTAACGCTCTTTGGACAAGGCAAAGTGGAAGTGCAAGTACGGCTACTTTTTTTGGTGGATTGTTATTTTTAGAGCTTGAGTATGTTATTCTAGACACTTGTGTATCATAGTTATACTTCATGGACATTAGATTAACATGGATGCAATATTTTGTGAAAATTGGGCTCACTAAACTTGTGCACATTGTATTGATCACAATTGTAATTGTTGTCTGGGTTGCACACATGGAAATTTCATTATATTATTGTAGGCTAGGTCATTTAGGTTAAGGACCAAGCATGGTTTAAGGATTGGCCCGCCTACATCCCACAAAGTGAGTATGATGTCCAAAAGAGAGTGCAATCATTAATTCACAATTGTGGAAATCTTAAATGCAAAAGGGGTGCAAATCCTAAACGTGAAAGGTGAGAAGGATCGAAGATTGCTTGGAAGAGCTATGGCGGGAGAGCAAGAGCAAGAAAGAGAGAGAGACCAAATGGGAACTCCAACAGTCACAATGTGTAACCGGGGCTTCCTTTATTCAAACTATCACTAAAAGAATAAATAATAAAGTGACAGTGATGGGCGCCCGCCACCTGCAAGAAGTGTGTAGTGCCGGGCACTGTAAGTGTAGTAATACCCGGGTGGCTAGACAGAGGCACATTTACCCCCAACAACCTCCCGCTTAAAGGCGAATTTTCCCTAGTGAAGAGTGAAAAATAAAAAGAAAAGACAGTACAATGTACACATGTACAACAAGATGAGAAAAAACGTCATCTCATCCAATGCTCATCAATCTCCTAAGGAAGGCAAAGTGCTCAGTAGTGAGGCTTTTCGTGAGCAGATTGGCAGACATGTATGAAGAGATATCTCACCTCAATGTGTTTTGTCTTTGCATGGAAGACCGGATTCTTGGCTAGCTAAATAACACTACAGAATCCGAATGCAGCATAGTTATAGAATCAATCCCAAGGTCATGAACCAAACGGCCCAACCATATGGCCTCCTTATAAGCCTCATTGGGGCTGCAACATACTCGGCCTAAGTGGTAGAGAGAGCAGTACACTTCTGAACCTTGGACATACAAGAGACAACACCTCTAGCATAGGTGAATACATAGCCAGAAGTGGACTTCCTACTATTTGCATATCCAACATAATCGGAGTCTGTGTATCCCACAACTCCTGTATCCTGACTGCCATAGCAAATACACATATCTGTTGTGACTTTCAAGTATCTCATGATACCCATCATGGAATCCCAATGTTTCTTGCTAGGTGTAGCCATATAGAGTGCCACAACACCAACTGCAAAGGCAATATCTGGTCGAGTGGCTATCATGGCATACATCAAACTGTCCACAGCCGATGCGTAAGGGATCTTGGCCATCTTGGCCCTTTGTTCATCTATTTGTGGACAATTGGCATGTGAAACCTTCACATAAGAAGGTAATGGATAGCCACTAGGCTTCATGTCCTACATGTGAAAATGCTCAAGGACTTTATGAATGTACTCCCTTTGTGAGAGGTAGAGTAGTCCCTAATGCCTATCGTACTTAATGCACATACCAAGAATGTGAGAGGTCTGTCCCAAATCCTTCATCTCAAAGCTCTTCTTCAGTTGAGATTTAAGAGCATCAGCTCATCATGAGCTTTCCCTGCTATCAACATATCATCCACATAAAGTACCAAAATAAGCAATGAGCCATCACAGGCTTTCTTCGTGTAAAGACACAGATCCATAGCACTCGTGCTGTAGCCATGTGATTGCATAAAGCCATCAAACTTAGGATACCACTCCCTAGGTACCTACTTCAAGCCATAAAGAATTTTGTTCAACTTACACACTAGGTGCTCCCTGCCAGGTTGTGCAAAGCCCTTAGGCTGCTCCATGTGTATCTCATCATGCAAATCTCCATGCAAGAATGTAGTCCTGACATCCATCTAATACATGTCCGAGTCAAGCTGCGCGACTAAGGCTAAAACCAAGCATAGGGTGTGTTAGATATGCTCAATGCCCCACCCTCATAATGTGCCACCAATGATCCATGGTGCTCAAAGTTGTAAGGCCCCCATTATGAGGAGAAGCCAAATGTAAGCCCAGAATATTGGTTGAGTCCTAACTTGTATATCAAATGAGGTCTATGTGACCGGATGGCAAAAAGGTGACCATTGTGGGTCTAATATTTAGGTTGGACCCGACGGTAAAGAGAATATTCCCTGGTCGACTAGTGGAGGCTCATATGGTAGGTCGGTCAAGCTGACCTAACCGCCTTCACGGGCTATAAAAGCTAAACCCTTTCATAGTCATCAATCATCTATCTTTCACCCAGTCAGAGTTGTTCCAGCTAGCCTTAAGCTCTTCACCTATCTTCTATCTAGATCGCCATCTAAGCTTCACTATGGAAGTGCACGGGTGGACAAAGCCATCTTTGTATTAGTTGTTTGGAGCTAAAGAAAATTTCTAATTCTCCTCTTATCTGTTGTGTACTCTCTATCTCTATCTCTTTCTCAAATTTTGTTCATTGCACCGTGTAATTTTGACACGGTGGTTATCTTGACCACAGGAGAAAAAACTTCATCAAAGTCAACTCCATGCTCTTGTTTAAAGCCCTTAGCAACAATTCTTGCCTTATAAGCCGGCTTTCAGTGTCTAGGGGTACTTTTCAGCTTGCACATCCATTTGCATGGCAAAGTATTCTTGTTGCCATTAGGCAATGCAACCAAATCCAACGTCATATTCTTATGCAGGGAGTCCATCTCAAACTGCATAGCCCTCTCCTACCAAGAGGGACTATCACCCCTGCGCATAGCCTTATCATAGGTGAGAGGCTCTCCTGCATTTGTACCCAAGACATAATGCATTGAGGGATCAAATCGATCAGGTGGATGTCTAGCTCTAGTAGACCGTCTCATTGCAGGCTCTGCTGCATGTCTAGCATCCTGTCTAACACCTTGGCCATGTGTACCAACTGCTATTGCAGGCTGTCCAATTGGTTGTGTAGGAGCATGTGGCTCCTCCTGGGATATAACCCTGTGTATCTCTACCACCTTCTCAGGCTGCTTGTGCATCTTGTCTTCATGGAAGACTATATCATGGCTGTGGATGACTTTCCATGCCTGCGGGTCTCAAAGGTGGTAACCCATCGCGCCTACATCTCCATAGCCAAGGAAAATGCATTTGACACTCTTAGGATCTAGTTTACTACACTTGTCCTTGGGCACATGACAGTATGACTTACTTCCAAAGACACCTAGATGTCCATAGGACGGAAGTTTCCCACTCCATACCTCCTCTGCAACCTGGAAATCCAAACCACTAGAAGGTGATCTATTTATGATATGCACATCTGTATTGAATGCCTCAGTCCAAAAGCTCTGTTGTAAGCCTACATGGCTAAGCATATTGCGTACATGCTCCTGGATGGTTCTATTCATCCGCTTAGCCAAACCATTCTGGGGGGGGGAATATGGGGTGGTCAACTAATGCTTAATACCCCTCTCGTCATATAGCTGCTCAAAGGCACGTGACATACTCTCCCCCATTGTCAGTCCTAAGGCATTTCAGCCTATGCTCGGTCTGATTTTCAACCGGTGCAAGCCATCTTTGAAACACAACCAAGACATCTGACTTAAGCTTAATGGGGTAAGCCCATGCTTTACGCAAAAAATTGTCAATGAATGTCACAAAATACTTTGCACCACCCATAGACTGATAGGACATGGGCCCACAAACATCTGAATGTACCAATGCCAGGGGCTCACTCATGCAGGTCCTACTAGACTTCTTATGCGTATTCCTAGTCTATCAGTCATAAAGACAATCCTCACATGAATCAAAACATGGATAGGCAAGGGGCGGTAAGTACTGCAAACCAGAAAGCATTTTCATTCTCTTCAAGGACATATGGCCCAAACAGGCATGCCAAAGAGATATATGTGGGATGGAATTGACTGGCAAAACATGGTCAATAGAGGACCCGTCAACTATAAGAGGATAGAGGTTGCCAGCCTCGACACCTCTAACAATCACAAGTCTGCCACGTGTGATCTTCCAAGCAGAATCCCCAAATGAAACATAAAACCCAGCATCATCAAGTTGCCTTGGAGACATAAGACTGCCTGTAAGCACAGGTACATGACGTACATCCTATAACAGAAAAGTACTGCCAGTAGAGAACTGCAGCCATACATCCCCAATGCCAACAACAGCAAGTGACATGTCATCACCCAAGCAAACTGAACAAGAGACGGTGTGGTAGGAATGGAACCACTCACAGCATGGTGTAACATGAAATGAAGCATCAGAATCCAAGAGCCAGCAATGCGCATACAAAGATTAAACCTCGGTCAACGGCGTAGCATCATAAGAACTAGCGGTGTATGTACTCCCCATCAGAGTCATTAGTCTGCATGACATTTATCTCCTCGAATTTTACACTGGATTTCACAGGTATCATGCTGTGATCAAAGGACTTTTCCCTTGTCTTTGCGCTTCTCATTGCGCAACTCATGACATTGTGGGCGTATATGACCCTTCTTGCCGCAATGATGACATGTCACATTAGCATTTCTCCCATGAGACTTGCTGTGTGACTTACCACGCGACTTAGACCTAGACTTTTGCGAGTCTCTGCCACGTCCATACCCACGGTCATTCTTTCTAGTACCATCTCTGTCTCTAACAGTCAAAGCATGCAACACACGAGAGGCATCCAAGTTCTTACGGTTGATCTCTTTCTGCAGAAGAGCATTCTCTACATCAGGCAAGTTCAAGATGGTAGTAGGAGCACACAAGGTAGTGCGGATTACATCCCATGACTCACTCAGAGTCCCAAGCAAAAACAATTCAGTAACCTCATCATTAAAGGTAATGCCCTGCGAAGTCAAGTTCTTGAGAATAGCATGGAACTGGCTCAAATGAGTAGACATTGTCATATTCTCATTCATGTGCAGGACCATAAGCTGCTTCAACCAATACATTTGACTTGTTGGACTTTTCTTGTCATAGAGGTTCTTAATTTTATCCCAAAGCTACCAAGCACTCTGTGCTTCCTCAACCACGCTTGATCTACGATTTATGCACCAATACATGCCAAACTTGGCTCTTCCAATAGGCATAATTCATACCATCAAGCTTACTGATGTTGAAGATAGCACTGTTAATGGAAGAAGATGCCATGGTACACTCCAAAATGGTGCAAACAATTTAAAACTGCTTGATGTTTTCTGTTGTAAATGTCCAAAATACCACCAAAACCAAGGCAAAATGACCATGAACTAATAGCTAATGATGTTGCCCACCAAATACCATCAAAAGTACATAAAATCAGGATGATTTAGCATGAAGATTCCACGTCAGTCCATGCATAACTACTTGCTGTAATAAATTACAACTAGGTACAATGAGAGCAAATTGTAGGCAGAATGAATGCACCAAGTCAACCACTGGCTGTCAAAGCATAACCAACATCAAGCAGGCATAAATCAACATGTGATAGTCATACAGACATGGAACAAACACCCAAGCATGTCAAATGAATCCGTAAGTAAGACGACACACCCCCTGTGTAATAGGGCAAAGTGTACACAACACTGGCAAGACCTGACACAAAGAGGTGTATACTCAAGGAGTGCAAAGCACAAATCAGCCCAAGTACATTTGTGAGGACCATGGCATATCAATCATACAACATCCAAGTGAAGATCCTAGTCTCAAGTATCCAAATGCTCAAGTAGCATAAACCGCCTGCTCAATGTCTATCAAGCGTATCAAGATTCTTCCATTGGCACAAAAGTTGTAAATATCATGAAAAGAATCTCAACAAGGGCATATGATAGCACCAGTTCTAGAGGATCCAAGATCAAGCATCAAAAAGACCTCATGAGCATATAGGCCGTGTAGCATCTGTACATAGCATCCATAGACATTAAGTACATCTCTCGCAAGCCAAAAGATAGCCAAAGTAAGCTCTAGGCAATCAAATGTCAAGCCAAAGCAAGGCTCAGTAGCATCCAACTCCAAACAATGTAATGGGCATGTAGTAGTGGCATAGGCCAAGCATGTCAAGATTGATCAAACATAAGCAAAATACATACCATAAGTACATCATAGATGAATATCCCAATGCTATATGAAGCGATCTCAAGCTCAACCAATGATTTGAGAGAAAATCCAAGCTCTGTGTCGATCCGCGAGAGTCACTACATCAATGTCTACACCTAAGACATAGCTCGAATCCAACATGCATATCCAAACATAAGCAAATAAGCTTCAACCCTGAATATTCCAACAGAAAATAAATGTCCAAATTGAGCAAACAGTGGCTCAATCCAAGTTCAAAACCATAGACAAACCATAGGCATACTTTCCCATATGTATAGGCACCAATCGGGCATAATCGAGCATCAAATGACTATATAGCATGAGCATTAAGTGTAATGATAGGGGGTTTCCCTATTTTGGGTTGCCTGCAGATTGTATAAAATAGTCAATGACTGAGAAAATTCAGCCCCAAAAGCATCTCACATCATAGGCATACATTCCCCTAGCATTCGGGGCGCATTTGGGACCCAACCGAGCAACCAATGTCAGTGCTGCCAACCAAGCATAAACACAAAGCATTGATGTAACACTATTTGTGGCTGCCTGTGGACCATGGAAAACAGTCCTGGACTAAGGTAAATCAGTCCACAAATCAATGCCAATGATAACCACCAATGTTGGGCATCAAGAGGGTGTTCCCAAGTGCCAAATGAAGTGTTTTCAAGTTGCCAATGAGTGCCAAGGGAGGGCTGAAGTAAAAAACGAATTTTTTTTGCAGGTCTTCAAGCTGTCCCAAACTAATCTGGGGCCTGTGGAAGGGCTGGTCAAGGTCAAGGCGAGGTTGGGGAGTAGTTAGGCACCCCTAAGAGCTCCCTCTTGAAGGGCAAAGTCACCGGTAGAGAGTAGGCATCACAAGAAGCAAGAGGACATGGTTGCCCTGCTTCACAAAACCTGTGGAATAAAGTAAAATAACAAAAAAGAGAGCTCCAATACCTTTGAAGGAATGCCCTTGAGGGTGCCCAAAGGGCCATATAGGTGCTCGAGAAGTCAGGAAGTGAGCTTGGGAGAGTCGGCTATGGCTACTAGGAAGGAGACCCAATGAGTGTAGGTAATCAATAGGAAGTTGAAGGAGTCACGAACCAAGTCAAAATGCTCGAGCAACCATGCTCTGATACTAGTTGAAAGGTAAGAAGGATCAAAGCTTGCTTGGAAGAGCTATGGCGGGAGAGCAAGAGCAAGAAAGAGAGAGAGACCAAATGGGAACTCCAACAGTCACAATGTGTGACCAGGCCTTCCTTTATTGAAACTATCACTAAAAGAATAAAGAATAAAGTGATGGTGATGGCGCTCACCACCTGCAGTGTGTAGTGGCAGGTATTGTCAGTGTAGTAATACACGGGCGACTAGGCAGAGGCACCTTTACCCCCAGCAAAACACAAATGGGGATCCACTCGAGATAGATGACCTAAAACTAACCCTAATTTGTGTCTATATAAGGGTGGGAGGTCTCAATTGTATTCACTTTTTTGGTGCATCCATGCTAGGAAAGCTTTGCCAATGCAACTATTTAATCTTTCTATTCTATCATCTTACTTTCATTGTTGAGAGAGAGAGAGGTGTTGAGTGAGAGATTGAGAGAAGGTAAAGCTCTTCATTGTCTTGTTTCCTTTTCTTACCTACTAGCTTCTCAAGTCATTGGTGTGCTGGAGTGAAGAAGCGATGGCATCGGATCATGTTTCTTGGGTTGTGGAATCATCTTCGAGCCTTTGAGACATCAAATGTAACAAGGTAAGGTAGATGAGTTCACTACACCTTGAAGCTAGTTTTGTGTTCTTGCTTTCTTGGGATAGATAGAAGGATGCATGGTTAGAGCAAAGTGTGGAGAGATAGGGTGAGAGATTGTCACCAAAGCAAGTTGTAGCTTCAAAAACAATAGAAGTTGGTCCAATGTCCTAACTATTGTGTGTTTATCCCAACAACTATATGTGTAACAAGAAAAAGAGGGCTGCATACCATTGAAGAAATCAAGAGTAGTGCGCTGTGAAAATAGGTATTCTAAGACCAATTGTTGTGTATTTCCAACAAAATGATTGTTATGCTTTTGTGTTCCTTGTAGGAGTAATAGCCAATGGTGAAGGTGCAAGAATAGATCACATACGGAGATGTAATTGTACCACACTTGGATTTCTAGAATGGTGAAGACTTAGATGACAATGTCTAAAATGCTACTTATGGAAGTCATTATGATTCCTTGAGTGACATTCTCTCATCTAGAAACAACTTTATTATCCCTTCTAAAGAGAACAATGAGGGGGCTTCTCACTTCTTCTTATAACTATGAAGTAAACCAACACATGAGGCAAAAAGAAAGAGGCCCACACTTTTATGGTAATAGGTAATAACTCTGAAATCCCTACAAGAAAACTTGCATGAGCTGTGAGATAAAATCATGAGGCTGTACACAATAGCATGCCCTTTGAATTATAAGTCATATTTTCATTTTAGAAATCATGAAGCAAGACACAATAGCCTCCCATGCAAGTTTTTGACAAGAATAAAAGCATCATTTCACATATTTATCATCTTAATCAAGTTTTTTTGTGTTGACTTACTACTTTAAAGCAGTGCATCACTTCATCAAAATGTTATAAAATATTCAATGGGCCACATCTTTGTAAAACTTACTCTCAACTTAAAGCCTTAAACTTATTCTTGACTTGCCAACAAACAAAGAATGGTGAAGGACCACTTTCAAGTCTTGTAGTATGATCTAAAATTTGAGATGTACTACAATGTGGTAAAAAGTGGTACATTGGTATAGCTTTAAAGTGGTGCATCACCATTTCAAATTCATGCTACACTAGTGAAAACTAGTGTTGCACCACTAAAAAGTAGTCAAAACTAGTATAGTGATACAACTTTTGAGTGGTGCACCATTATTTAGAATTCATGTTGTACCCCTAAAAAATGGTGCTATATTAGTTCAAAGTGGTAAAAAAACCAGCTACTTTTAGAGTGTGAACACACCACTCAAAAGTGGTGCAAAACCATTAAAAAATGGTTCTAAACATTTAGAAATCGAGGAAATATGAAGAGTGCTAAAACACTTAAAGAGTTTAAAAGTATATTCACATAGGAGTATATAATAGATTATTTAGAGATTATGGTATAGTTCATTCATTATCTTGCGATAATATAAAGTGGTCATATACCAAAGTAAATAGTTAGTCATTGGGGCTATTCAAGGGGCTACTCTTTGTATATCATAGGGAGTCACAAGGTACTACCCATTGGCACAATCATGGCAAAAGTATGTGAGTAAGGTAGTAAGGGTCTTACTCTCATCTAAGGGATCAAAATTAGGTGGAGTAATGCACTTGTCCCAATCATTATGGAGGTTTTGATACATGCAATCATCAACTAGCAATTTGTGATTGGTATCATATTCAGGAAACTTGCTCCAAACCTAAAAAATAATGCTCAAAATACACAAGCTAATCTACAATATTTTTTGGAGTATCAGGATTTTCCTCAAAGTATTTCCATGTCACACATTGCCAATAAAAAAAAAGAAAATACACAGAAAATAATTAGCCTATCATTGAAGACCTCTAACCAACATGATTTAATGATAAAGTCAATGTTGTCTACTACAGAGAAAAAGCTCTAAACCATGCCATCTGCTATTTGCCTCAAATCCCAAAGAAACTACCAATTATCCTGCTTGTGATAAACCCACAACTACTTCATTAATCTTGTAAACTCAATGCACCTCAAAATTAGAGGTGGTGCCCTTATTTTTAAAAATTTTCCTGATAAATATCGTTTTATAAGCAATCCATTAAAATTGAGTGTAGAAGTTTGTAACCAAATACTAGCATCTCGGGTAGTTTGGTGAAATCTTGTCGATCCTAAGATGATCAACAATTTGAATCTTCCTTCAATTCATCTTATTATATGTGGACATTTGTCTTAGTATCATCAATTGAATGGTCAAACTATCATCCAATTTTTCAATATCTTCTATCCAGTCAAGTTTTTCCACATACAAATGTATGTTTATATCAACTTTTATCGGCATATACCTTAAACTTAACCATTGAATTTGAATTATTTGCTGAATTGAAATACTTTTGAGACACAAATTATTGTACAAACCTTTAGACTTATACATTTGACCATATTATTATCAATTGCATTTATTTTGTGCATATCGACATCAATGGCAATCCACTTAGGCATATTTTCTCATTTGTCTTTACAATCTAGAGGGAAAAAACTAAAGTTAAAATGTGTACTATAACTTTAAAAATAGCACCCTCACATTAATAAATGTATATAAATTAATAATAAAAACTAGATAAAATACAAAGTCATCATTTCATTGTAATAGAAAATACACATCACAAAAAGAAGATGCAATGAGGCAGTAGGCTATAAAAAGATTGCAGAGCAAGCAACATAAGGGGGACTACATGAGTCTCTTTCGAGACTTTGGTTTGAGGGGTTTAATGTTAGAAGTTTTGAGATTATTCTTTTAAGGAGGGGATCCCTCCTTGGTCCTTTTACGTCACTTATTAAGTGCTATCAAATTTGGAGACTTTACTCTTCTTTGAAGTGGCGTGCTACTCAATGGTCTTCCTCTTCTTCTTTTTCCTCAAAATTTTAGCGTAGACCTTTGAAATTCTTTCCACCTTGTCATTTGACAACTCCATTATTTCTCTTTCAGCTGGATTTTCCTTGTTTGGCTTTTTTGTTTCATAGACATGCTACCTCATTTTAGGGATTGTCTTTTAAGGATTTTGGTTTGGCTCCTTTAATACAATTTATCCACCTCTCTCTAGGTGTGTTGATCTTCCATGACATTCTTCTATTATAGGGTGGTGCTTCTCACCATTCTGTATGGTACCGGGAACTTGTTTCTAGGCTATATTTAATCCCGCCCCCCCCCCCCCCCCCCCTTCCAATTGCATGCACTATCAATATTGGGCTTTCATGTGGACCCGTCCTAGGAGTGTGCTACAAAAATGACAAAGAATGGATACTCAAGATTAAGTTATTTGAACACTCCAAGAGAAGAATGTAGAATATGATTGTTGACTATTATCATACCATTGAATGGCGATTTGAAGGTTGCTTCAACTTGTACTTTCCCTACTTTATCTACATGGAAAAAAAGGAATATTCAAAGAGTGAAACAACAATGAGTAGGTTAATGTAAGGTTCATAAACACGTGTTATCTAGTTGTATATATTTGCAAGTGCATCACTAGGCGTTAGTAGTGAATGCATGATTCAAAGGCTCCTCACAACCATGAAATAAACAATGGGAGGAAGAGATACGAGTCATTACAAAGCAAAGTAAGTGATACATGTGCTGTTACCAAAGTATGCATATATTCATAACAACATTCAACATTAATATTGACTTCCTGCAAGTAGCACAATTACTAAATAGTGGACTGTGGTAGTCTATACCCAACTAAACTAGTGGTCTAATAAGAAGGATGTGTATTTTTGTCTTGAGACAATTTATTATTGTCTCCACATATCGAAGATGTGTTGTTGTTGTCTCTACTTTGCATACCAAATTGTCATGTTGACCTTTTAATAGAAATGGCACAATATGACATGTCAAGCCACCACTAGCCACAATTGGATCTTACCTAAAATGCCATCAACTACTAAATTGCAACCAAAACACCCCAATCTCACACTTTTTGTGTTTACCTAGCCTTTACCATATTTGGAGGCACAAATTGCCTTTATATTTGATTCAATCACATGCATCCATGGTTATATTTATAATGTATGAGGGTTGTTGTTGTGGCAATTTGGTTCTATGGATTTTACTAGTATTGTGCTTTCAAAGTCATTGCTCCATGGATGGGGGTTATCTTTTCTATTCCTACAATGCCTCCAAGACGTGTCTTCATTCTATTGCTAGTCCAATGGCTTCTTGGGGTTTTCTTGTCTATCTCTTTAGCTCATTTTTTGGCTAGAAATCTCCTTATTTATTTAAAAGTTATTTTGATTTAGCAACCTTCATGAAATTCATACACCATGCATACATAGAGTTTGACTTTTCATATAACAATTTCTACTTCTTCAATACATGCCATTTTATATCAATCTCTACCAACTTTCTAAATATGACCATATCATGCTCTCCTAATGTAGTAGCTATCTAAACATATGATAAAGGGGATAAGCTCCCTTTTAAATGCATACAATACATACATCGTTGTGGCAATGAACCATGTGCTTGGACTCACAAAGTAATTGTTTCTCAAGTTGGAAGCATACTTTATTCTACTAATTGGGTTGACCTTGCCTACAAACACATTCTGATCCTTGTATAAAGGTTTACAATGGATAATGGCTTTGAGAAAGCAAAGCTATGGAGACTCATGCAATCTTCTATTCTATCCAAGATCCCTCTCTTGAAATTTGATATACACCATCTTCTAGTGCTAACCACATGATAGCTCAATGGTTAACTCAGGGAACTCACCAAATGGGTGGTGTCCTTGAGTTCCATCACCCGTTTGACCCTCTATAAGCAATGGCACAAATGGTTTATCCCTTATAGAAATGCATTTCTAGAATTACTTGTGAGATTATATCCTTAAGAAGGATTATGTTTTTACTTTTTTATTATGTATTTTTTGACTCACTTTTTCTTACCATAAGTTTGGTATTTCATAATGAAAACCCTAGAGTTTAGGGTTTTCACTTTATACATATAAAAAGAGAACATTCTACTCTTATTCTATTGCAAAAGGGCGAATCTAACTCCTCGGGGGGTCCACTAGGGTTTACCTTATGGTACCACGTGAGTGTAAGGGAGGGGGGTTATTTAAGGGAAGGAAGGTACATTTTATAAGGTAAGGTCCCATAAATAGGGGGTAGATAAGGGGTATTTTCATATATTTCTTGCACGCAGGTGACGTCTCCTTATTACTACTAGTGAATCCCCCGTGTCTGACCCATACTCTCTCCCTACTCTTATACAATGTTGAGCCTCTTTTTGATGTGATGATGGTGAACTACTCCTTCCTCCCCTCTTTTTTCAGACACATGATTTGTGAAATGGATGATGGCACTACACTCTATCTATCTATGGCTAAAGGGATTGAATTTTCAAAGAATTTATCTCCTAAAGACTACAATGACATGGTAGATCCTCTTCTTATGAGGCTATCTATACTTATAATTCTGCTTTTAAATAAAAGTGATAACTTTACCCTATGGATTGTTCTTGATGTAGCTTTCCTTGATTAATTGTAGTTAATAGCTCATTTGTTTTATCTATTGCTTATATTGCATGTAGTGTGTACCAATCTGTATGTACTAGGTAAATTATATCCTATGCTCATGGTGGTTCAAAGTTGCTACTTTTGTCCATATTGAGGCACCCTTTGGGTTGCCTTTACTATCCAAAGGCCATCATGCATTTAGTGCATAATCGATAGGTTGTGAATTTTTTTTAAAAAAAGTATTGGGTGCATAAAACGATGATGTAATTTTTATTAAGCTAACTAATATGCACTTAAAATGAAGTGTTTTTTCAAAGCCATGTACCAATGGTGTGAAATCATATCACAACTTGTGTATTTACTCTAAGGTGTTAGTACACACAACTAGCCTCTCAACTAGCTAAAGCAATGTAGATACGATTGCATATTGTACCAAAAAAGACTGTTATATGATGCTCATAATGAGTTGTAACTCTTCAATTGGATATAGAAATTGTAGAACCTTGTTTCATCCCTACCCCAGTAGTGCATTTAATTCATACTAACGAATTGTGTATGATCTTGAAATGATGGGCCTCTAACCAATCTATCTTTCAAGCCTATAAACCTATCTAAGGTTTATTAACAAGAAAGTTTTTAAGTTCTACAATCAATTTGTGGAGCTACAATAACTATCTAACCAGTGAAGAAGTGTCATACATCATTGGGCTTTCACCATTGCATATTTTTTACTTTTTACAAACTCACTTATAGCCCACGATTAGGGGCTATATATATAAACACCACTCACCTATCTTATAGGCATTTTAATCCTATCCTTCTTGAAAATATCATACCACTCTAATGAGCCCCAAGCACTTACTATTACATGTTTGCAATGGTGACATAGATAACAATTAGGAATGGTTGTTGACACTTGTGATGCAAGTATTGGTCATTTAGTTCTCACTAATGATCTACATGTTTGTCTCGCATGTATGTTTATCTTGCTTCATTGTACTCTATTGATAATACAACATTTTGCATCTACTATGAGTCATTTTTTATTCTAACGTATGTACATGCTCTTAAGTAATTTATCAAAATGTTTTCAAATGTTCTTTTAAAGCTCATTTATGCACTCTTTTATTCTATAAGGTCCCATGTGACTTACAATATTGCTTTGAAGTAACACACATAGACAAAACAACAAATTCCTTAATTATCCCTTTAAACAAGGTTCATTCATGTAAATCAAGGCACAAATACAAAGAAAATGAAAATTTATCCTTTAGAAATTAGAAAATGACATTGGGAAACAATAGTGTAAAAATATCGTGTACAGCGAGAGGTTGCAAGCAAATCCAATAGGCTAATCTTTGGTAGAACCATCTCTTTGGTAGGCTAATCTTTGGTAGAACCATCTCTTGCTATAATTTCCAAACTGTACTGCATTTTTAAAGGTTATCAAGATCATGATGGGAAGCTTGCAACACCTCACATTGGAAAATCATATTAAAACATTATCAGATATATACAGTGATACATAATGCAGGCTGATAGCATGGGCAAGAACTAATGTTGAAGTGTCAACTGTCCTGTGGTGAGGTAGTCTACTGCACGCACACACACACACACACACACACACACACACACATTGGCACTGTACATCTATGATGTCTGACACAAGAAGGCAATCAGTTTATCGGAGTCCCCTTCCTTGACCTAGAAAAGCTAGCCTGCTTTGGGCTTGGGAGAGGTGACATAGCAACAGATCCCAGCAGCCAACTGGATTCTATCATCTCCAGGACATCATTGACATCGTTCTCCTCCAATATAGAATCCTCAATAGTGTTTATCTGCTCTTCCTCTTTGATTTCTTCTATCACATCTTCGAGTTCCAATCTCTCTTCTGCAGTGCTTAATGCTACTGGACCTGGGACGTCGATCGCCTCCGTCTCCTTTGTCACATCAGTCTCTGCATTTGCCCTCCGTTTGTCATCCTCCTGGCCGCCTTTCATGTCATCGATCCATTCGTGTTCGACTTTCAATGCTGCACTGTCATTTTGCTGCCATGCAGCTTCTGATGGAAGTTGGATGCCTTTCTCTACCACTTCGCCATGCTTGACTAGCCAATCGGAAACCGCCCTTGCCAAGGGGGCAGCTATGGAGCATACAACGGGAGTGATAATGCTTATCAGTGGTACCTTGTTGGCCAAATCAATGGCTTTTTGTAGGTTCCCTCTCAGTGAAGCCTCGTATCGCACCCATAAATCAGCTGAGGCTCCAATCAACCCTCGTTTGCGCAATGCAATAAGTACTGATTTAACTCTGTCTGCTGAGCACAGAATGCATCCTTCCACTGAGGCCCCTACAGCATCAATCTGCAGGAAATAGTCAAATGCCATCGTAAAAAAGAACTGGAAGGGTTGAAACAAAGGTACTCTACAGGATCCAAAGTCAGACAACTGATGTACTCTGCAGGGAAACTACTTCATAACCATTGATTCTCAATAGCCCTTCAGAGGAATACTAACACTGCACTTGAGTGACAAGAGACTCCACTCTGATTAAATTGTCTGATGCCATACTCAGAGAGAATCCAAAATATTATGTCAGCTGAGACAACATTTGAAGAAACCGGACAATGGTAGAATCTTCTTTATGGGAAGATATGTCAGCAATTTAAAAGGTTGAAATTTGCCATTGTGACAAATCACAGCATAGGACACAGGCAAGATATGGAACACATCTGCCATGCCGAAATGTTGGCTGGTATCAACCAGCACTTGTGACCAGAAAATGGAGATGTTAAGTGCAAGGAAAGCAAGCTTTGCAGTTTAACATGTATCACATCAAAGTCATGTGGAAGAGAAAAGGGGTTGAAGCAATCGACTAAGACTTAAAGAGAGTATGACCCAGGTGATCTTACCGGCTCACCTAGAGCTTCATACGGAAAAGAGTAACACTATTGCCAATCAGCCCCAAGCATGCATAATAAGCAGAAATAGAGTAACAGTACATCTAGCCATGACAACTATCCCCATGACTTCTGCAGAAAAGACTCTGATCCACGCAACATATGATTAACAGATCGACCAGATTTATCTTCTACAGAAAGACTCTGATCCACGGCATTACATCAAAATGACACAGCTTGAACAGAATTGTTACAAAAAGAAACTATTTCTCATTTAAAACTCGTATGTTAAGACTCTGAAAGGACAGTTCTACTTGTTACTGCAGGTTCTTTGTATCATTTGCTAAGACTTACAAGAAATCCAAAGAAAAATCCAAGCATGAAGACATTTAATGTGGACCGTAGCGTAGCAGAATGGTTAGACAAAGCACCTCATTGTCAATGGCATCCAAAATGCCTAAACTTATTCCTTCAAGAGCCTGCACAATGGGACCAGTCCATGGATCAGCAGCTTCTTCTGCCTTTCTGATGATGGTGCCCACAGGAAATGGAAGATAGGCGATCTCCTCAAAGCAAGAATGGGTCAAGATTATCAGATAGGAGGCAGCATCTTTGAAGAGACCTGTGGATGGTTCTTTCAACCCTTCCTGCAAAGGATGAGGTATAACTGATTACCTCAAGTTTCCAAACCCCAGGGGAAAACGGCATAAAGGCACCATTGATATAAACTCCCAAAACTCTGAATGATACTCAAAATCAGACAGCAGCCTAGAAGTAATATGACAAAAACCTGTAAATTATTTAAATAACAAATGATTTTCAAAGCCAGATGTGTACAGTAACATGACACAAAAACATGCAAACAGACAGCAAATGATTTGATACAAAACTGACAACAAATGATTATGTAGCTGCATCTGTTTGGCAATAATCGGTGCTCTCAAATTACTGATTACAGGATAGCACAAAACTGATAACATTTTCAGAAGCAGGTGTGTACATCTGTTCTTGTGGCGATGATTGAATGTCTCAATTTTCTGCAAACTAGATATAGGCACTTGTCAAAAACTGTAATTAGAGGAGCTGAACTTGATCTGATGGCCGAGCTGATGAACATGATATTGTAAGACTCACATGCTCAGGCAGGCTGATGAGCAGTCCTTTGCCTTGGTCATAGAGGCCCATGATCACTTCCCACAATCTGCAATCAGTGAAGGATTATAATCAGAAGGATGGTCAGGAATCGATAAGGATTTATGATCAGGAGCTATATAATCTGCAATCAACAAGGATGATAATGAGAATGGGCATCTACACAAGAACGAGCACTCTTGATAGATTGATCCGATGAAATGCATTCTGAATCAACAGAGTCTTAGGCACCCACCTCGTGAAGCGACTGAGTCGTTAGCTTGATCTGCGTGTCTTCCAAGCTCTGAGGGCAAATGGGCCTGTTGCTGGTCCTCTCTATCTTGCTAAATCACAGAAGCTTTTAGCGGTGCGAGTGTCTAAATTAGAGAGTTCAAAATTTGGAGTTAAAAGATTCTTTAACCCACTCTCCCCAATAATTACAAATTAATTCGATTACTGAAATTAAATATATCAAATTGTTGTGATTATTTAAATAGAATCTATTTTAAAATGAATTAGATTACTAGAATTAAATCGATTTTTTTAAATGATTTAAATCGAATCAGATTGAATGAAATTTCAATAAATTTGATTATTGATTAGTTAAAAATCCAAATCATGTTGAAATAATTCAAATAATTTTTTTACGGAAATTAAATTGATTAATTATTTGAATCGAATCAAAGGGATTCATTTAATGTTATTATTTAAATTCAATACATCGGTGCAAATGTCTAATCTAAATTAGAGGGTTTAAACTTTGCCTTAAGACTTCTTAAGTTAGTGAACTCCAATTAAAATTACATTAAACTGTATATGTATGTATGTATGTATGTATGTATGCAAAATTAGTAATTAGCTTAAAACCTCTTGACTCTGATGGGCCGGAGAGAATATCACACATTTGCTTTGCGGCACACGTGTGCCCGTAGGCTTAGACATGTGTCAGCCTCCTTGGCCTTTTGAAATACCTGGCATTTTTAACTTGCCATTTTCAGCCCTAATTATTCAACTCGTTCGTTTTCCTTTCGTATAACAGACTTGAGTGCACAGCACATCATCTCAATGACATCACATCACATTATAATATAACCTGAATATCCCTCCAATTTTTGTATGTATATTTCAAAATGTTCAGCTCTCTGCCTTTTTTAATGTAAATACCTTTTTATCTCTTTCAATATAATTTGCCGCTATATTCCCAAAAAAATTTAGACATTGCCAACATGTTTCAATTATGATTTATTTTGTAAAACAATTACTTATATGCTCCAAAATTTTGTGGAAATTTCCCAAATATCCCTTAATTTTAAAAAATCACAAACATACACATTTTTTAAAGTCAAATTACTTCTACCAACTTATGAGTTAAAATAAAGTTGCATCTCTTATATAAGCCCAAACTAGATGCTTCGTGCCTAGATTCTCTCGGTGCTTTGCACCACTGTTCTCTCAATACTTCGCATCAGGGTTTGAAAAAACATTTCATGTGACTTCACACCTAGATTCTCTTGGTGCTTCATGCTAGTGTTAGTATTTGTTATCATTACTAGCAAGGTGCTCGCAAGGTGACATTCTAAAGATGAGAATGACCCTATGCACACTCTCTACATCTAAACATATTTTAATGTGATGGATGTGCATGCATGCATGTGTGAGCGAATAAGTAGGAGTGAGAGTGAGTGAGATATTAAAATCAATTAACACAATATCATAGAGAGTACCAAGTTAAATGACACCATCAATCATAACTTTTAGGTAGACTCTAAATACTATGAAATGGTGAAAATTTTAAAACACCTCTACAATCAAGTACAACCCATCTCTGCAACTCGCAACAATTTTGAGGTTTGTGGAAAGGGGGTTTTGTGCCAAGTACTCTAAGCTATTATATGAGAGAGAGAGAGAGAGAGAGAGAGAGAGAGAGAGAGAGAGAGAGCACCCCTGATCAAGATACTATAGGTAGGCATGGATGGGAACCTTTTTTGGGCATGCAACATTGCATGGGTGCCTGTAGCATTTTGAGGGTGGAAGGGAGCATTAAATGCTTGGTAGATGGTTAGGTTTTAGGTGGGGGCTAGATTACTAAGTCTAGCATTTTAGGGACATGTGGGTCAGGATTGATGGGAAAAGGTAGCTAGGGTTATTGGGTGGGGTAGCTATGCTAGCAAATTGGTTATAAGGACTTAATGTTTTGTGGTGGCATAGGGAAAGATGGCATATCACACACACACACACACACACACACACACACACACTCTCTCTCTCTCTCTCTCTCTCTCTCTCTCTCTCTCTCTCTCTCTCTCTCTCTCTCTCTCTCGCTCTCTCTACTAAGCCAAACTCCAAATTAGGGGCTTGAAGCACTTTCATGTAGTAGTATTAAAAACATGTGTTAGAGCTTCACTTGTGGGAAAAAGTAGGAAATGGACTCAAAAGTTAAAACCCTAGCCAGTTATAATGAATGTCTATCAAAAAGGCTACTTGCTAAATAAAAAGCTTGCAGCTCTATATGCTATAAAGGTAACCACATAAGCTCTTATTCTCTTCAATAAATCTTTTACTATCTTTGATGCCAGGAGGCATATTACACGGTGGATTCCGTGCCACAGTGGATTCCATGAGGTTTTATAAAGGATTCCGTAAACTTTATTACCGAGGCTCATATACAAAGTGGATTCTTTGTGCAAGAAGTCGATGGGGACGCCTATCCTTTTCGAGCGTTTTGTTAATTTTATGTGTACATGGGTGATTCCATAGCAGGTGATTCCGCAAAATACATGTTTAAATTAATAAACGTTTACGAGTTTAGAGTGCGCACTCGTGATAAATTAAGGTTAGGATTGATTTCTAACCAATTAATTTATTTATATAGCTGAAGATTGCTAGGTATTCACATTTTTCGGTTTAATTGTATTATTTTACTAACGATTGTGAATGCTTCAGTTGATGTGTAGAGATAGCAACAGTAGCAGTGGAAAGCATTGGAGGATAGCGTGTATTCGAGTTTTCGTCAATATTTTGATGGGCGCATACCTTAGGCATGGCGCCTATATTTTGCCGCGCTTATTGATCAAGGCGCTTGATATTTATTTATTATTTTTGTATGCACATGGGCGCACGATTTAGATATTTGTATTTGGACATTGTATTTGGGTACGCCTGACTTCTTGGGCGCCCATTAGCTTTATTTCTATTTGGCAAAAAAGCAAACTCAAAAGCCAAAAGCATGCTATTTTGTAATTTGGGCTATTATTTGAGCTTAAAGATGATTAATATATAAAATACATGCTTTGTGGAGCGCTCACACAAGGCATGAGGGGAGATTGCACCCAATTGGTCTCTTGTTCATGTCGTGCAAGCTTTCTACATTGATTTGTGTGCAAAAAGTACAGTTCTTTTGTTCTTGGGGACAAGAACCCCCTTCTGCACTCTCTGATCGCGAAGGACCGGCCTAAGGAGGCGGAGGACCACTTGTACATCTCCTTTTTCAAGTCGTTTTGAACTAGAGACAGTAAGTTCTTCTTCCATATCCAAAAGCTTAAAAGCTTAAAGTCAAAGCTTAGTATTAGCTTTAAAAAAAGCTTCATCTAATAAATTCGACGATTGGCGGCAAGGGGACGTCCTGAACGGCGCCGATTTCGTCGCCAACATATTGACGTCCTCAAAAATCACACGGCTGGTTAAATTCACTAAAGCTCTCTAATCCACTAAGCTACTCCAAGTCTTCAAAGTTCTATTACTTCTGCAAGTCACCTAAGTCCACAGAAGTCATAAAAGGACTTAGTCCAACCACTCCCATAAAGACTATTCACACGCAGAAGCACAGAATCATAGAATTGCTCTCTGGTAGACCCTGATCCTATTTGCAAACTTGCTGAACCAGTTTCAACAAACGCAGAAGGTCATACGCACGTCATACGCAGTTCATACGTAGTTTCTACGAAGATAACGAATACCGCAATTGCAAAAGAGGAAGACTATAAAAGCCAAAAAAAATATATAAGCCTTGTATACCCGACTTTGAGCTACGCTCATCCCGCTAATTAGATTTCGAGAGTGTGAGGTCTTTTGAATTTTACAGGATGACGGAACAAAATATGGACGGTGATTTACCCGAACCAATGATGGAACAAAAGTTGGATTTGATTATGATGCAGCTTGATGAAGAATGAAGAGCCCGACAAGCTTTGCAAGTTCAATTCGCCAATCTGCAACGATCTACCACCGACAAAGATGGACCGCAACCCGAAGATCTTATTCGACGTACCATCGATGCGACACTTGAAGCCCAATCCATCCGCAAAGAAACAAAGATAATTAAAAGAAACTTCAAATTTCGTACTTTCAATGGATCACGAGATGGAAAGACTGTACTTGCATTTATCTGTGAGTTTGATGATTACTTTCATGAAGAGACATATGCTGAGAGAGATAAAATTAAATGTGTCACTAACCATTTAGTCGATCGAGCATCCTTGTGGTGGACTGTGGTCCGCAAGAGTGCTAATTGCCCTACTACCTGAGAGAGTTTCCAAAAGAAGTTTTTGCAGAATTTCTTTCCTCCTCAATTCCATAAAGCAATGGGATCTTCTACAGCAAAGAGATCGTGAACCTATTTCCCAATACATTGAACATTTTTGGAATGCCCTACTGCAACTACGTATGCTCGAAGATGTACTTGAAACGACTCATAAACACAAGTTTATGTGTGACCTACTTGGACATTACTATGCTGAAGTCAATATGTTCAAGCCAACAACCCTTGAAGATGCAATTTCTTTGGCTCATGACACTGAAGACAAGATTAGAGGAAGATACAAGCGTCCACAACAATTTCAAACTAATGGTAACTATGGTTCCAAGCAATTCAATTCAAATTTTCGAAGATTCAATCAAATTCGTTTTCTTCCATCTTCATTCCGTAAGTCTTGGTCACGATCACCTACTTTGCCATCAAATACCAATCCAAACCCTAAGCCATCCTCATAGCCAAATCCCAACATTCCTAAACTTCCTGCCATTACCAACAATGTATCTAAAGCCAAACCTATAGTTTGTTACAAATGCCATCAACCTGGACATCTAGCAGCCAATTGCCAATCGAAAAAGCCACCTGTCCATATCAATTATCTTGGAGCAATGGAAGAAGAAGAACGTGAGGAAATGCCTAACTTTACGGAAGATGATGACGACATTGGTACTACTCCAGATACTTTGCCAGGTACGCCAACTCCCCATTCTTTGTTGACAATGAAATGTTTTGTGCATGGTAAAGAAAAGATTATTTTGCGTGATGATGGTAGCACACATGATTTTATTTTTGCAAAGTTAGTGAAAGAATTGAATTTACAAACTGTTTCTACACATTATCGCATTAAAGCAGCATTCCTAGGCAGAAGATATAATGGAACACAAGAAGTGCATAACTTAAAAATTAAAATTGGTGAATATACTGAACGAAGGAATTTCCTAGTTGTACCTTTGCAGTCTAGTGATATTATCTTAGGTATGCCTTGGCATCATCAGTATAATCCTGACATAGATTATTCTACGCATTCAATTAAAATTTATTTTCAAGGAAAACCAATTACATTGCATGGTATGCACGCATCTAATAATTTTCCACTGCTTAGTCATACTCAAGCTAAATGTGCATTACGTAAAAGTAGCAAATCTTATTTAATTTGGGTGAATGAACTTCAAGCTAAAGAAAAACATATGCATCCTAGGCATACACAATTTCTTGCTCAATTTAAAGATTGTTTTGCTGATGATTTACCACCTGGACTACCACCCTCACGTCCTGAAGATCACAAAATAGATTTAATTCCTGGTACACAACCACCATGTAAAGCACCATATAGGCATAACCAAATTGAACATAAAGAAATTCAAAATCAAATAGAAGAATTGCTAAACAGAGGATTAATTAGACCTAGTAGTTCTCCATTTGGCGCACCTGTCTTATTAATAAAGAAGAAGAATAATACTTATTGCATGTGCATTGATTATCGTGCCGTGAATAAAATTACTGTTAATAATAGATATCCGATTCCTAGGGTAGATGATCTTATGGATAAACTACAAGATTCTGCCATATTCAGTAAGATAGATCTGAAATCTGGTTATCATCAAGTAAGATTGGATAAATCTGATATATTCAAAACTGCATTTAGAACACAATTTGGACACTATGAATTTCTAGTCATGCCTTTTGGTCTAACTAATGCACCAACTACATTTAGTCGAATGATGAATCGCATATTTTTGAAATATCAGCATTGCGTTATTGTATTCTTTGATGATATATTAGTATTCAGTAAAAATGAGAATGAGCATTATGAACATATGTCTTTAGTTTTCAAGTTGTTAAAAGATAATCAATTGTATGCTAATCCAGAAAAGAGTGAATTCTTTCAAATAGAAATTGAATATCTAGAACACATTGTTTCATCAGAAGGTATTAAGGTTGACCCTAAAAAGATAGAAGCAATTTTAAATTGGCCCATACCCAAAAATATGCATGAGTTACGTTCTTTTCTAGGTCTTGCTAGCTTTTACAGAAAGTTTGTAAGGAATTTCTCATAACTTGCATTACCTTTAACTAAACTTTTAAAGAAGGGTATTGTGTATAACTGGTCTCATAATCAACAAAAATCTTTTGATTTATTGAAACATGCTTTAACCCATGCTCCTGTACTACAACTACCTGATTTTAATAGACCATTCTTTTTAGTAGTTACCGATGCTAGTGGATCTGGAATAGGAGCCGTCCTTATGCAAGATAATCATCCCATAGCCTATTCTAGCTGTAAACTAAAACCATCTGAACTTAAATACTCTACCTATGATAAAGAATTGCTAGATGTTGTACAAGCCTTACGTCAATGGAAACATTACTTAATGGGTTTTGAATTTATGATTAAAACTGACCAACAAAGCATTAGACATCTCCTTAGTCAACCCCAAATATCTGACCGACATATTAAATGGGCAGCTTTCATTCAAAGTTTTCATCCCCTTATACAATATCAACCAGAAAAAGAGAATGTTGTAGCCGACGCTTTAAGTAGAAGACCGACAATTCATAATATTTATGTGATATCATTTGATTCCCTTATCCCTATGAAAGGTACTTATCATCAGGATCTTACTTTTCAAGTTGATTGGAATAAATTAGTTGCAAATAATTGGATTCCTATTGATTCACTGTATTACAATAATGGATTCATGTTTTATGAAAAAATATTATGTGTGACAGTTCCATTTAGATCTTTTGTTTTGTATGAGATTCATTGTCCTCCATATCAAGGTCATAGAGGTATTATATCTACTTTACGTACATTGAATGAAGATTTTTATTAGCCATATATGGACATTGATGTATCTAACTTTGTTTCTGAATGTTTAGTTTGTCAACGAGTTAAAAGACATCATGGTAAACAATATGGTTTATTAATGCCCTTATCTATTCCATCAGGACCATGGGAACAAATTTCAATGGACTTTATTATTGGTTTACCTAACACTAAAGCTAACCATGATATGATTTGGATTGTTGTCAATAGGTTTAGCAAACAAGCATATTTCATTCCATGCAAGAAAACTCTAACTGCATCTCAAGCAGCTTAATTGTTTTTAAAAACTATTTTTACTAATCATGGTTTACCAAAAGTCATTATTTCTAATCGTGATTCTAGATTCTGTAATAATTTTTGGATTACTTTGTTTGCTAACTTAGGAACAAAGATTGATTTTTCATATGCATTTCATCCTGAAACTAATGGTCAAACAGAAGCTACTAGCAGTACTATTTTAGATCTTCTACGTGCTTACACTATTTCAAAACCACACACATGGGATACATATCTATACTTACTTCAGTTTGCATATAATAATACACCACACATGGCTACAAAGAAAGTATCATTTGAAGTTATTTATGGTTATAGATTGTCTACACCTGTTGCATCATTATCAAATAAAATTCAGACTGCTGATGATATTGCTAACATGCATGCCACTATTTTTTATGAAGTTAAAGATATGATTGCCAAAGCCCAGCAATCATATACAAAACAAGCAAATAAGAAAAGACAGACCATGAATTTCAAAGTTGATGATTATGTTTGGTTACGCATAGAAAAACATAGATTACAAAGTGTAGATAAACACCTAGTTGTGAAATTAGCACCTAGATTCTATGGACCATTCAAGATCATACACAAAATCAATGACAATGCATTTAAACTAGAACTACCACAACACTGGAAAATTCACAACACCTTCCATATTAGTTTAGTACGACCCTTTAGATGCCAATTACCTGTACACCCTTTCTATGAAAATCCACCTTTGCTAGATGAATAGACTAAAATCCTTGAGCCTAAAGCTATTATAGATACTGACTTCATGACCACTAGAACTGGCCGTAGATATTCTAGATATTTGGTCAAGTTTAAAAACCATCCTGTTGAAGAAGCCCAATGGATGCACGCTAGAGACTTAAATGCTTTCCCCACTCTGTTAGCTCCACATTGAGCTAATAGCAATTGAGGACAATTGCTATCCCACCCCAGGGATATGATGCCAGGAGGCATATTACACGGCGGATTCCGTACCACGGTGGATTCCGTGAGGTTTTACAGTAGATTCCGTAAACTTTTATTACCGAGGCTTATACACAAAGTGGATTCTTTGTGTGAGAAGTCGATGGGGACACCTATCCTTTTCGGGCGTTTTGTTAATTTTATGTGTACATGGGTGATTCCATAGCAGGTGATTCTGCAAAATACATATTTAAATTAATAAACGTTTATGAGTTTAGAGTGTGCACTCGTGATAAATTAAGGTTATGATTGATTTCTAACCAATTAATTTATTTATATAGCTGAAGACTGCTAGGTATTCACTTTTGTCGGTTTAATTGTATTATTTTACTAACGATTATGAATGCTTCAGTTGATGTGTAGAGATAGCAGCAGTGGCAGTGGAAAGCATTGGAGGATAGCGTGTATTCAAGTTTTCATCAATATTTTGATGGGCGCATACCTTAGGCATGGCGCCTATATTTTGTCGCGCTTATTTATTAAGGCGCTTGATATTTATTTATTATTTTTGTATGCGCATGGGCGCACGATTTAGATATTTGTATTTGGACATTGTATTTGGGTACACCTGACTTCTTGGGAGCCCATTAGCTTTATTTGTATTTGGCACAAAAGCAAACTCAAAAGCCAAAAGCATGCTATTTTGTAATTTGGGCTATTATTTGAGCTTAAAGATGATTATTATATAAAATACATGCTTTGTGGAGCACTCATACAAGGCATGGGGGGAGATTGCACCCAATTGGTCTCTTGTTCATGTCGTGCAAGCTTTCTACATTGGTTTGTGTGCAAAAAGTACAGTTCTTTTGTTCTTGGGGACCTTTTGACGCTCACTACGCGCGCTTACGGCATCCGATTTGTGCACCAATCTTCTAGCTCTAAGCATCATAATAAGTAAGCTATAGGTTTTAACATGGCTATAGCATCTCTCTCTCTCTCTCTCTCTCTCTCTCTCTCTGTTATAAGGTTCGCGATATACGCTCAACTTTCTTATATACATAAAATATATATGGCGAATATTATGTTGGCACAGAGGGAGAATAGATGAGAGAAAAGAAAGATGGAGAGAGAGAGAGAGAGAGAGAGAGAGAGAGAGAGAGAGAGAGAGAGAGGTGGAGAAATTGGCAACACACTAGGGACTGGAAGATGGGCCAGTCCCCCCCCTTGTGGAGTTATATTATTGACAAGGAGCAAGCTCCTCCATTACACATAAGCTAGTTCTTACTTGTAGATATTGGAAACAAGATCACGGTTTCTTGCACGGTATACAACCAACTAACACTTGCACAACTTTGAAGTTGGCACCTTTTGATCCTTCTTGAGTCTCCTTCTCTCCTACACAATATGTGTAGGGCTCTCTTCTTGGCGCTCGATTTCAGCAGAGCTTCCGCAGCACTTGCACCTTCTCTTCTCCTCTTGGAACTTGATTTCGGCAAAGCTTCCACATCACTTGATTTTAGCAGAGCTTCCGCAGCACTTGCACCTTCTCTTCTCCTCTTGGATGCATGCATGCCACTATTTTAGATGGTCAAACATAAGCTACTAACAGTACTATTTTAGATCTTCTACGTGCTTACACTATTTCAAAACCACACACATGGGATACATATCTACACTTACTTCAGTTTGCATATAATAATACACCACACACAGCTACAAAGAAAGTACGATTTGAAGTTATTTATGGTTATAGATTGTCTACACCTGTTGCATCATTATCAAATAAAATTCAGACTGCTGATGATATTGCTAACATGCATGCCACTATTTTTGATGAAGTTAAAGATATGATTGCCAAAGCCCAGTAATCATATACAAAACAAGCAAATAAGAAAAGACAGGCCATGAATTTCAAAGTTGATGATTATGTTTGGTTACGCATAGAAAAACATAGATTACAAAGTGTAGATAAACACCCAGTTGTGAAATTAGCACCTAGATTCTATGGACCATTCAAGATCATACACAAAATCAATGACAATGCATTTAAACTAGAACTACCACAACACTGGAAAATTCACAACACCTTCCATATTAGTTTAGTATGACCCTTTAGAGGCCAATTACCTATACACCCTGTCTATGAAAATCCACCTTTGCTAGATGAATAGACTAAAATCCTTGAGCCTAAAGCTATTATAGATACTGACTTCATGACCACTAGAACTGGCCGTAGATATTCTAGATATTTGGTCAAGTTTAAAAACCATCCTGTTGAAGAGGCCCAATGGATGCACGCTAGAGACTTAAATGCTTTCCCCACTCTGTTAGCTCCACATTGAGCTAATAGCAATTGAGGACAATTGCTATCCCACCCCGGGGATATGATGCCAGGAGGCATATTACACGGTGGATTCCATGCCACGGTGGATTCCGTGAGGTTTTACAGTAGATTTCGTAAACTTTTATTACCGAGGCTTATACACAAAGTGGATTCTTTGTGTGAGAAGTCGATGGGGACACCTATCCTTTTCGGGCGTTTTGTTAATTTTATGTGTACATGGGTGATTCCATAGCAGGTGATTCGGCAAAATACATATTTAAATTAATAAATGTTTATGAGTTTAGAGTGCGCACTCGTGATAAATTAAGGTTAGGATTGATTTCTAACCAATTAATTTATTTATATAGCTGAAGACTGCTAGGTATTCACTTTTGTCGGTTTAATTGTATTATTTTACTAACGATTGTGAATGCTTCAGTTGATGTGTAGAGATAGCAGCAGTGGCAGTGGAAAGCATTGAAGGATAGCGTGTATTCAAGTTTTCATCAATATTTTGATGGGCGCATACCTTAGGCATGGCACCTATATTTTGTCGCGCTTATTTATTTAGGCGCTTGATATTTATTTATTATTTTGGTATGCGCATGGGCGCACGATTTAGATATTTGTATTTGGACATTGTATTTGGGTATGCCTGACTTCTTGGGTGCCCATTAGCTTTATTTGTATTTGGCACAAAAGCAAACTCAAAAGCCAAAAGCGTGCTATTTTGTAATTTGGGCTATTATTTGAGCTTAAAGATGATTAATATATAAAATACATGCTTTGTGGAGCGCTCATACAAGGCATGGGGGGAGATTGCACCCAATTGGTCTCTTGTTCATGTCGTGCAAGCTTTCTACATTGGTTTGTGTGCAAAAAGCACAGTTCTTTTGTTCTTGGGGACCTTCTGACGCTCACTACGCGCGCTTACGGCATCCGATTTGTGCACCAATCTTCTAGCTCTAAGCATCATAATAAGTAAGCTGAAGGTTTTAACATGGCTATAGCATCTCTCTCTCTCTCTCTCTCTCTCTCTCTCTCTCTCTCTCTCTCTCTCTCTCTCTCTCTCTCTCTCTCTCTCTCTCTCTCTCTCTTTGTTATAAGGTTCGCGATACACGCTCAACTTTCTTATATACATAAAATATATATGGCGAATATTATGTTGGCACAGAGGGAGAATAGATGAGAGAAAAGAAAGATGGAGAGAGAGAGAGAGAGAGAGAGAGAGAGAGAGAGAGGTAGAGAAATTGGCAACACACTTGGGACTGGAAGATGGGCCAGTCCCCCCCCTTGTGGAGTTATATTATTGACAAGGAGCAAGCTCCTCCATTACACATAAGCTAGTTCTTACTTGTAGAACTTGGAAACAAGATCACGGTTTCTTGCACGGTATACAACCAACTAACACTTGCACAACTTTGAAGTTGGCACCTTTTGATCCTTCTTGAGTCTCCTTCTCTCCTACACAATATGTGTAGGGCTCTCTTCTTGGCGCTCGATTTCAGCAGAGCTTCCGCAGCACTTGCACCTTCTCTTCTCCTCTTGGAACTTGATTTCGGCAGAGCTTCCGCAGCACTTGCACCTTCTCTTCTCCTCTTGGATGCATGCAAAGTGATGCTTCCTTTTTCCTCTCTCACACCCAAGGAGAGCCTCCTCTTTTATAGGCTTTCAAGAGCTTCTCTTTTTGGAGAGAGACTTGAGTTGATCTTCATGCAAGATGTGGTCGTTCCAAGACCTACTCTAGAGCACTAATTTTGAGATATCTCTCTGTGCATTGTTTGGATGAAAAAACGTCCACCATGAAAGTTATAGATCTCGATGTTTCCGATAACCCACGTGGCCCATTTTTAGAGAGTTTTTCTATCGAAGATATTTTAAAAATGGATTCACCATGTCTTTTTTAAAAAGAACAGCTACTCAAACTGTACTCTTAACTTGTGGTCCATGCAACCACCTTAAGGAGAGTTCATTAAATTGCCTTGGGCCTCAACCTTAATATTGACTTCCACACAAAAGCTTGTGTCTTTTTAGACCTTAGAGAAAATCACTTCTCTCCTTTCTTCCAAAGGATCACGTCTCTTGTCTTCCTTAGTGAGATAATTACCTCTCTTGTCTTTCTTAATGAAAGGAAATACCTTAAACCTTGACTTGCAGGGGAGAGGATGATCCCAAATGAATACAATGCTCATTACACACATAAGTAAATGTTCCAACGCATCCTCGGATGCAAACATAAATGCATATACACAATGCTAATGCACTTCCTCTTTTTAGAACTTAATCCTTTTTCATTCATGTGTAACTCCTTGGTTCTTGTGTACACTCTTACACTTGGCAGACACTTCTTTCCCCCTTCATAACTTGTACTGCATGTACCAAATATCCCCATCACAGTGCTCTAATCACCCCATTAAGTGATGCACTAGGAATATTGGTCTCTAAATGGTCTCATAGCCATGCTAGATCATCATCAACACTCAAAGAAAAGTGAGTCATTAATTTATTGACATGAATTTATTAAATAGAGAATGCGTAATAAGCAATCAATTTAGTCACACACACACACACACTCTCTCTCTCTCTCTCTCCCCCCCAATTCTCACTATCTATCTATCTATCCACAATTTGACCTTTATTGATACTATTAGTTAGTAGCAATAGTCCCTCTCACTTGCCTCTACTACTAGCTATCTGGTGGAAGTCAATGCCAATTTGGGATATTTGTGGCACGAGAGCTCCCATATCCTGTGCAAGAAAGTCATTACTCTAAAGAGAACCTCCACAGCCATAGTGGTTGTCCCTAAATCTACTGTAATGATAGGGAGTGGGGTGGAGGGCTTACTCTTGATCATGCATATAGATATCATCATCACAGTCCTAGCCATCATAATAGGGAGTGGGGTGGAGGGCTTACTCTTGATCATGCATACTGATATCATCATCACAGTCCCAACCATCATAATGATCCCTCTTTGGGCCAATTTGGTTAGCAAGTGAGATCAATCATCAGTGATATAGGATGCAAGACCAAACCTCCACTCCATACAGAAGAGTACGTGTGATTAGTGTGTCAAACAACCATAGTTTGGTGAGAGGTTCCTAAAATTGTATATGGGCACATTGGCTCTCAAGTGACCCTAGTGCTGCATAGACTCATGCCAACTAGGCCTTAGTTTCCCCCCTTAGTGAAAAACTTGGGCCAGAGAAAGTGACTCCCAAGTATACATATTCCCTCACATGCTCCACTACATTTCCCCTAAATGTAAACTAATACATGGATCGGGCAACCCATGTTGCCGAGGTGTTAAATACCATGACTTTGGTTTTTTGAAGATTCACTATGAGATCTCTATCTTTGCAAATGATATATAGTGCATCCAAGTGACGTTGTAAGCCCTATGGTGAGTCTAAAATGAGTACAATATCATCGGTAGATAATAGTATCGGTATTAATACTCCAGTTATGCTAGCTCTAGCTTCACCTCCTTGATCAATGTAGTCAGACACCTCATCTATGTATAGTCCAAATAGCATGAGTGAAAGTGGGCATCCGTGTTTTACTCTTATGGTGTTGTCGATCATAGCTTAGATATCCCCTTAAGTGTGCACATACGACCTATCACTTTTCTGTTATCACTTTCCCGTACAATGTATAAATGCCCTACTGCATGTCACTAAATTGATTGCTTATTACACATTCTCTATTTAAAATATTCATGTAAATAAATTAATGACTCACTTTTCTTTAAGTGTTGATGATGATCTAGCATGGCCATGAGACCATTTAGAGACCAATATTCCTAGTGCATCACTTAATGGGGTGAACAGAGCACTATGACGGGGATATCTGGTACATGCAGTACAAGTTAAGAAGGGGGAAAGAAGTGTCTGCCAAGTGTAAGAGTATACACAAGAACCAAGGAGTTACACATAAATGAAGATGGATTGAGTTCTAAGAAGAGGAAGTGCATTAGCATTGTGTATATGTATTTATGTGTGCATCCAGGGACGCCTGGGAATGTTTACTTGTGTGTAATGAGCATTGCATTCATTTGGGATCATCCTCTCCCCTACAAGTCAAAGGTTTAAGGTCTTTTCTTTCATTAAGAAAGATGAGAGAGGGAATTCTCTCACTAAAAAAGATGAGAGATGTGATCCTTTGGAAGTGAGGAGAGAAGTGATTTTCTCTTTCTAAGGTCTAAAATGACGCAAGCTTTTGTGTGGAATTCAATCTTAAGGTTGAGGCCCAAGGAAATCTAATGAACTCTCCTTATCTATGACTCAAGGTGGTTGCATGGACCACAAGTTAGGAGTACAGTTTAAAAAGCTGTTTTTTGGAAAATCCATTTTTAAAATATCTTGTAATAGAAAAACGATCTCGTAAGGGAGAGGTGAAGGAAGCATCACTTTGCATGTATCCAAGAGAAGAGAAGGTGCAAGTGCTACGGAAGCCCTGCTGAAATCAAGTGCTACGGAAGCTCTACTGAAATCAAGTTCCAAGAGGAGAAGAGAAGGTGCAAGTGTTGTGGAAGCCCTACTGAAATCAAGTGCTATTGAAGCTCTGCTGAAATCAAGTTCCAAGAGGAGAAGAGAAAGTGCAAGTGCTGCGGAAGCTCTGTTGAAATCAAGTGCCAAGAGGAGAGCCCTATACATATTGTGTGGGAGAGAAGGAGACTCAAGAAGGATCAAAAGGTGCCAACTTCCAAGTTTTGCAAGTGTTAGCCAGTTGTATACCGTGCAAGGAACCGTGATCTTGTTTCCAAGATCTACAAGTAAGAACTAGCTTATGTATAATAGAGGAGCTTGCTCCTTGTCAATAATATAACTCCACAAGGGGGGAGCTAGCCCATCTTCCAGTCCCTAGTGTGTTGCCAATTTCTCTACCTCTCTCTCTACATCTTTATTTTCTCTCATCTATTCTCCCTCTATGCCAACATAATATTCACCATATATATTTTAAGTATATAAGAAAGTCGAGTGAGTATCTCGGATTCTATAACAGTACTGCATACCTTTTGGCACTCCAATTTCTTGCAATCTTTGCATGAAACGTAGTCGAGGTACTATGTAAAATGCCTTGTGAAAATCCATAAAGTAATAATAAATCCTCTTGCCTCGAGCTTAGCCCTCCTCAATGATTTCCATAAGTGTGAGAATATGATCCAATGTGGTGTATCCACGCTTGAAACAAAACTTGCCCTTATGCTCTCTTGCCTTGCATCTCAAACCATGCACTAAGCTTATGCTCTAGTATCGATCCAAATATCTTTGCCAATGTGTGGCCAATCATGATGGTCCTATAGTTATTGGAAATCAGAGGGTTGCGACTCTTAAAGAGTGGAAGTATAGTATGGTGTGACCATATTTCTAGAAATCCCTCACATACTACTTTGTTGAACATACTTACCAATATGGGTGCCATTGTGTCATATGCACGTGAGAAGTGATATGCCACTAGACCATCCTCATCTTGTGCCCTCCCATTTTGTATCTATAGATCGCTTGTCTAACAATCTTACTTGTGAAGAAGGACCACTGTAATAATGGTCTATTGACCTGTGGAGGCTATATGGGTGTTTGTCCTAGTACATAATTTAATTATCTCCCACAAGGTAACTAAGCATCAAGTGATGTATTTTGTATAGGGGATGTCTCTCATAGACATTCTCCATGCTCTTTTGTTATCCCGTCCCAAAAATAGCTTGTATATCTCCATCTCAATTTTTGCTAAGTAGTCTCACTTCTTCTTTTCTACACTAGGCATCTAAAGAGCATCCTTGCTTAGCTATGTATATGAGTACCCAAAGCAATGGGGGTTTGCATGGGGGCATGCTGTATGGGAATGCATACATAGTTGAAGTGTGCAAGGCCTTTTCCTAATCTCTTGTGCATTCTTCTAGTGATCTACTAAAATCTAGGATCTATAATTTTCCATGCATAGAGCCACTATATATATGTGAAGTTTCCTCTATGCAAAGCGATATCTAGGGTGATTGGGGAGATATGGTGTAGTGTCTCTCATGTGTCCACAAGAGTAAAGGTCAATATGGCATTATCCACTACTATTCCTATTGTTCTCCTTGAGATCTCAAAGTTCTTGATGTCTAGTATTAATGATGGTGAGAGTATTAGGTAATCCACTGTACTTACCCCTCGCTTGTGGTTCCAACATGTCAAAGTATTTGATCCTGGACAACATGATAGACCATTGAATATGGCTGATCTATGTGCACTTCCTAGAGCTAGAAAGTGTGTCTCATAGATACTCACTTCTTTGCCTTGGGCCATCCTGTGTAGATCCATCTCATCTACATCAATCTCTTTGAACATGGCATCCTTATGTATGTAGAAGTCACTTTGTTGGCTGCAATCCACGTTCATTTAAATCTCCTACCAAAAGTGCATCCCCAAAATAAGCATATCTCGTTATATCCTCGTATAATGCATCAAAGGGTGACCCATCTCATGAAGTGTAGCTTGAGTTTGCAAGAGAAAAGTAGCATATAGTGAGATAAAAATATCACATGATCTCCCTGTGTGTATCTTGATCCACATGTATTGTGGATCTTTATCTTTATGCATCACCTCCATGATATCTTGGAGACCCTCACGAAAAAGCGTGACCGCACCCCCATATCCCCTAGTGTCACCAGGATTTCTAACTTGTGGATGGAATGCACTTTCCCATATGAACCCTTGAACATCTAGTAATTGGCCCACTTTGCATTGGTGCATTTTTGTATACATAGCTATGTCTATTTTTCTAAAACTATCCTCAAAATACCTAGCATCCAACCATAGCGCTCCATTGCAATTCCATAGTGACATCCTAAGTGTCTCATAGATTGTGCATCGTCATTGTGATCGATGCTATGCAATAATCACCCTACCATCTTTGTATACTGTGTACCTTCCTTCCTTACATGCCTTCAATATCTTGGGCATGATGGCTTTTCTATGTTCTAGTTGAGTAGGTGTTAAATCCTCATCAAGGTATATAATTTTTCCCTTGAGGGCCCCACATTGTGTGAGGAATGCTTTTTTATTGCCCTTGTTTTCAAACTTCAGCATAAGGACATGCCGTCCCTTGTCCATTGGATCTCCCACTCTCCATGCATCTAGAATAGATTTTCCATCTTACTTATTCCTCTATGGTAGCATTCATCACTTCCATTTTGCTTGCATGCCCTCCTTTGTTTGTTTTTGAAACTTAAATCCATTGAGCACTTTCTTTAGTGACATGTTCCATTGTTTTAATCTTCTTTTTCACCCCTTCAACTACATTGGACCATGTATGCATGTCCTTCTTAAGACATTCCATCTCTTTTTCCAATGCGGGTGCCATTGGCGTTGGCTTCTATGTATCAAGTTTCTCCTTATGTATGCCTATGCCATTCTTACAAGCATCTAGCTGGGATTGTAATTCAATGATTTCTTTGTCTTTGATTGCTATGCATGTATCAATGTGCTTTCTCAACATTTTCATTCTTTTTTTCAAAGCTATACCCAATTGCACTACATTATCTACAATTTCATCTTGTAATTATGCCTTTATGTCATTATATTTCCCATTTTCCCACTCACTTATGCTTGCTTTCATGTGTGCATTCATATCTTGCAATATATGTTTTGTATTGACTCATATGTCTCTTTTATCTTGGCTCTTATATGAGAGACCTTATATCGTCCAAACTTGCAGCACTAGAGCATCTTCTATTGCTTGTAGGTGTGAGTGCATCTCGTCCACGTCTTTGATAGAGCTTTGGTGGAATTCGGAAGGATTGTTTGTTGATTGGAATGTCACATTGTTTTGTTGTTGATATCGATTCACCCATATTTGCAAATTTTTGGAAGTATTGGGCATAATATTGCTATGTGCAATGCTTACTATTGTGTTATCACAATCTAATGGTACATGTTTACTAATGTGATACAATATGTGCAATGCTTACTGCTATGTTACAAACAAGCCAACTGTATGTGTACCACTACATTCACTGCGGACTATTCATGGTTCAGAAATAAATTGCCATTTAGCATATGGGTGTCGCGCACAGGTTCAAACATACATTTCCATTTAGCACATGGGTTGAGACGTACATTGTCAGTCTCTCACGAACTGTGCATAGCTATGAGCTTTAGGTGTTGTCAGTCTCTCATATCCCCCCCTCAAAAAAACAACAAAAACCTTTTAATAATAAGAGTAGTAGATAATGGAATTTCCACCACAAATGTTCAATTTTTTAATGTACTAAGGCTGGTTACACCGCAAATGGGCAACACTTAACCCCATCCCCCCAAAGTGTGGGCATGCAATTGTTGAAACTGGGCACACACATGGGCACAAAGCCTTTGCACACCAAAAGGATGCATTTTTATAGAAAATTTAAAATTATTATAGTTATAATTTTTTTGATTGGTTACAAATACAAAAAGTGTACCCTTATTCATCACTTTACAAATTGGGCAAGGGAGACTCCTCATCCACAAGCAAGCGAGGGAGTTCAACTGTTTAATAGGTAAACAACAGGTCATGTCCTGTAGTGTGTAAAGGACTACAGATTCACAATCACAAAGAAGTATTTTGATTGGTTAATACTTGCAAAGTGGGTGTCTCGCATTTGGTGTGTAGCCAGCCTAAGATTTATTTGGATATAATGCAAATTTTGGGAAATTTCAAGGGGAAAGTGTAGAATTCTCACCATAAATGTTGGAAGTTTTCATGCCTTGACAAATTTTTGGGAAATTATGACCAATATAATGTGATTTTTGGGAAATTTTGAGGGGTTTTTTTAATTATAGAAAAATTTGAAATTTGAAAGGTGTACCCAAGGTTTGAGTGGCATTTTGGGAATTTCAATTGAGGGGGAAAATATGGAGGGCATTCTAGCATTTATTTAAATTTCAAGGATCTTTTGAGAATTTTACATGGTAATTTTCCTTTAGAAGTAAACCTTAAGGATCATTACCAAAATCTAATGAGCACATATTATGTTTTGCCAAAGTAACCCTATTTTCCACTAATGCCATCCTTCTTGTCAAGGATACAATTTGTTCTTGTAGCTAGCTATTTCATCGTTATCAAATTGTCTTGTCTTTCTTGTCAAATTGCTTTAGGATTTACCCAAGCCATTCTTTTTTATACTAAGGATCCCCCTTTAAGAGCCTTACAAAAGCATCGCCATAATTGATATCACAAATAGGGGTATTTTTCCCTTGAATCACAAGTTACTTCACTTTATCAATGTATAATATCATATCATATATTCATTCTTGTATAAACATAATTACCCTCATAAACACTCGTAGATCATGAGAGATGTCCTAACAATTCTTGCAAAATTTGAGGGCATTACAAGAGTTTTGGCCAAGACAAAAAAATAGATTGGGAATTTCACCAAATTTCATCTGTATCTTGAAACTTTTGTATACAAAAGAATATTTCATTAGTTCAATATCATAGCTTATGTCAATATTGTTAGATGAGCACATGTGATGTTGCAAAATCATGAGCTATGTTGCTATGTAAACAAGGATATATATAGTGATGTGTGTGCGCATGTGCACATGCGTATGTATGTAGAAGGAGGAGTGGTAGATTAGATTGTGATGTATCCCTTGATTGAATTCCAAGAGGTTCCTCAAGTAATCAACCAAAACTCTTTAGTTCCACAAGCAACATCGTCAAGTTTCCCTTGCGAGAATATCTAATTACTAAGCTAAATGTGGGAGTTCCAATTCTACTTTATCATGGAATTGGCAAGCACTGTACTTGGTTCAAAGAGTGTGTGAAACAAGGTGGGCCAGCCTCTCCACCATGGTATAGTTACACATCCAATTCCCTAAAATAGTGTTAGCTATATAGGTTCCATCCTATGAGAGGTCTTGTTCTAATAGCTCTTCTTAATATTCATGTGATTGGAAAGCTATCCACCTTATCGAATCCATCCATCCTTAAAGTCAATTGTCAAGGAGGCTAGCTCTTCCACCTTTCCACATACTCATATGGAATTTTCTTAATCTATCTAAACATATAAAAGCAAGTTCCTTTTATAGCACCTTAAACATCACTCCTTGGTATTCCTTTAATCACATTGGAAAACAATATATATTGTACATCATCTCACTCCCACAAGAGTGATCAAAATTGTTACACCTAAGATGGGACCTTCTAGCCTCACAAGGTTAGCTCAAATGTGTTCATTGTTATGATAATCAGGATGAAAATGAGATTATATTTATTTATTTATTTTTGTGGATTTTTATTTATATATTTACTACATGATAGTGATTTATTACTCATAGCACTACATATGACATTGGTCACATTATGCCTGGTAGATAAATGGCAGTGAACTAATATGTTTTATGTTGTGGTGAGTATATTATTAGAGAGAATTATGTGGAATTGTTATTTTGAGGAGAGGATATTTTAATGTGTAAGGATTAATTATATTTTTGCACTTCATTGTTAGTACAAAATTATTATATTTTTAGGTGCTCTCTAGACATTATTATTGTATGTATATGTGCACAATTTATTTAAATGGTTGTAACCTTTGTGTAAGCCTAAAGGGCTAGATAATATTTTGTTATATACCTTAGAATAGTTTGTTTATTTAGGAGTTGGAAAAATAGAAGGCCAAAAAGTATGTTATTCATTCAAAGAAAGCAATATCCTGGAATGAATGCTTTTCCAACACAATTTGAGTACAAAAAGATAATGGAAATCCACAAATACATCATGGGGGAGGTGCTCATCCATGCATGGGCATGTGGAGAGACTGTACCCAATCTTGTGCAGTGGACTCTTCTCCTATCTTCTCTCTTCTTGCAACTTGTGTGTTTTATCAATTTCTTGTCAATTTATGCTATTGTATGGTGAAGGTCTACAACATTAGTGTTAGAGCTAGTATGTAAAGATCAAACAAGAGCCATGAATCCTTGAAGTCATCATCATTGACACATTAAGCATCACCCTTTTATCTAATGGATAACCACAAAGTAGTGGTTCATGCTCCAAGAAGTTTTCTTTCAACACTACCAAAGTGTGAATTCCCTTTATGGAGGCTCAAAACCATTAGCCTTTAACTAAACCACCTAGTTCCATTGAGAACCACTTGGGTATCAAAGCAAGATGATTGGGCTACATGTCAATATCAATCAAGAGCCATGCATCCTTGAAGTCATCATTAGCAACACATCACACATGACCCTTTTATCTAATGAATAATCACAAAGGACAATGGTTCCACTCCAAGAATTTTTCTTTCAACACTACCAAAGTGTGAATTCCCTTTATGGAGGTCCAAATCATTTGACTTTAACTAAACCACCAACTCCCATTGAGAACCACCTAGGTATGTGGTTTCACCACCAAAAGTTGGTTTTGTGCCAAGTTGAATCCCTAAAAAATCATGTCTTCTTTTAAAACACTTTTTTTCAATTTTACTACCACAAATTGTGAGGTTGTGAGCTCTCTCTCTCTCTATATATATATGTGTGTGTGCGTGTGTGTTTTTTTTTCATAAATGCAATGCACCTCCCCCCCCCCACCCACCCACACACACACACACACACACACACACACACATAGAGTCAAAAAAGAGGGGACAACCCTCTTCTATTTTCAAGGAGAAAATTTATACATACTTTTCATTGCAATAACATGAGATGGGTCCCTTGAAAGAGTTGTTTAAATGTAACTCTTCTTTTAAAAGGCAGAGTTCTTCATACCCTTTTATGAAGGGTAAATCCCTTGAGAAGGTTTTTGTAGTCTTCAAAATGGAGACTTGGGAGAGAGAGAGAGAGAGAGAGAGAGAGATTGGTCGAAGTTCCAAGCATGCTCTCATTCTTTGTAAGGTTGCCCTTAGTAATATATTATAGTTTTCTTATTACCAAGGTTAGTTCCTTGAAAATTTTGTTATTTCAAATATTTTTTCCTTTTTGCTATCATGTTTGTCAAATCATGAGCTTGGCCATTGGGCCAAGGCAAAAACTTAAGTCCTACAAATGGATGATTGGTATGGTCTATGTATATTGAGGTTTTGTGAAGTTGTATTTGAAACAAAAATAATGCTCAGAGAATGCATAAACATGTTTGCAAGCAAAGGAGAAGAATGGAAGTGTAAGTTTTGTGAATACAACAACAAGAACAACTTGGAGGGTTTTCAATAACTAGTTGTTATTTCACTACGACAATGTCTTAATGTTTTCCCTAGTGTTAATAATTGCAAAAAATAGAAAAGGAAAAAGGAAAATAAAAGCACAAAGCCAACTAATGTATAAGGTGCCGATAATATTTTGAAAGAATAATCATTTTGGGCCAATCATGGCATGCATACAATAAATTTGGTTAATCTCCATGGTTAGTATTTATCTATAATATTATTTTGAGAGTCGTGCTTAATATTTCCTAATGTTAGAGAGGAAGACCTACACAAGTAAGCGGGGTTGTAGGCACTAGCTTTCTATTCACTTTTAAGAGAGTAGTCCAAAATAATTTAAAAGAGTAGGAAGGACTAATCAAGAGCTTAACATAAAAGGAAAGGGCCCAACTTAACCCATGCATAAAAATTGGAAAGTGAATGGATAAGCTCATTCTTGTAGTGTGCAAACTTGAGAGCTCTCTTCTTCTCATTATTGCTTCTACTTCCTCACTTCACATTCTTCTCTTCTTTCCTTTCTTCTTGGGTGAGAGGTAGAGTGGAGGAGAGCTTGGGTTTATTCTTCTCTTCTCTGTATTTCATCTTAGTGATGGAGTGCATATGGAATGAATCGAAAGTCATGGAGTAGATGATATGGATCGAGGAGCAACACTTGAATCATGGAGCCACTTGCAAGCCTTTGAGTCACAATGTAGAGAAACATTACTTGAAAGTCATGGAGTAGATGAGGCAGATCAAGGAACACTACTTGAATCATGGAGCCACTTGTGAGCCTTTGGATCAAAATGTTGATGTGAAGGTAAGGAGGTGAGCTCACTACACCTTTCCTCAATTTGTACATTCTCGCTTTCATGGAGATTGAGAGAGGAGTGAATAGATTTGCACTTTCTCGTTTGGGTTACTTGCCTTGTCTTTGTTACGTTGATTTTGTGCACTGTGATCATTGTGTTTATGGTAAGCATGCATAGACATCTCATAAAAAGTATCTTTAATTGAAATATGTGTCTCTAGAGTTAGTACATTCCAATGATGTATGTCAGATGCCAAGGTTATCTCTAGGAGGGAAGAAATACTTTGTCACATTTGTTGATGATGCTACTCGAAAGGTATGGGTTTACCTGATTCATAGAATAGCAAGGACGAAGTACTTGACACGTTTCAAAAATTCTTGGCATTGGTTGAGAACCAGACTAATAAGACACTTAAGTGTCTTTGCTCTGACAACGGTGGGGAGTATGTGTCCAAAGCCTTTTAGGAATTTTGTGATAGCAAGGGGATAAAGAGGGAGCTCACTGCCCCTCATAATCCACCCCAATATGGATTTGTAGAGCACATGAATCGGACCATACAGGATAAGGTGCGACGAAGCTGCCTCATGCTACATTGCCCCACGGCTTTTGGGTAGTGAGGCTGTTATGACAACCGTTCATCTGATTAACAAGTCACTGAATAGGTCTTTGGGGGGGAGAGTCCCTCAAGAAGAGTGGTCAGGCAAGCCACCTTCTTATGCTCATTTGTGAGTGTTTGGCTGTGAGGCTTTTGTGCACATACAGAAAGAAGAACGTAGCAAACTAGAACCAAAGTCCCGTAAATGCATATTCCTAGGATATGGTGGCGAGGGTGAGATGGGGTATAGACTTTGGGATCCCGAGAAAACAAAGATAGTATGCAACAATGACATCATATTTTTCGAAGATCTCATGCATAAGGAGCCCGAGAAGATTGAGAAAGTCAGGAGGGTTATTTTCAGGGAGGATATACCTTTTAGATAGTCATTTATGCCCTGTGGACAACAGCATATACCTGTTGTAAATACCTCAAAAAATGCAAAAAATGGTGCTAAAAATGATTAGCAAGGCATTGCCCATGATACACCACAATTTCATCCTCAAAACATGCAGTTAGGATAGTCTGAACTAATAGGATAACATGCTGGAATTTCAGGGAAGAAACCTCTGTACATGCTAAATTACAGGCCCCTATTTTAGGACATCAACTTGTAAATGTAGATTTGTAGGCCGAGCAGCCAGCATAAATGCAAAACCTTCGTTGCGTAGGCCAACTTGACCTTCAAGGAAGCCAAATAGGTTTGTTCTAGTGCACAATATGCTGCAGATTATGTCATGGTTATGGACTATGGTGAGTCGTTATGCTTCAAGGAAGCAATGACTATACCAGACAGCAAGAAGTGGTTCAAGGCCATGCTATCGAAAATGGAATCACTTGATAAGAATGGAACTTGGGACTTGGTGTAGGTGCCTAAAGGGCAGAAAACTCTTCCATGCTAGTGGGTTTACAAGATGAAGGTCACTTCTGGTTCTTCACCAAAGTACAAAGCACAATTAGTTACAAAGGGGTACAAGCAAGAATATGGAATTGACTTTGACAAGATCTTCTCTCTAGTAGTCAAGATGACTACTCTAGGAACCATTTTGGGCTTGGTTGTAGCTGAAGATATGGAGCTCATACAGATGGATGTAAAGATTGCATTCTTACATGGTGATCTGCATGAGAACATATATATGTAGTAGCTTGAAGGTTTTGTTTCTAAAGGAAAAGAGATAATGGTCTCTAAATTGAAACTCATTTTTAATGGGCTGAAACAAGCACCAAGGGAATGGTATCATAAGTTTGATACTTTCATGCAGTCTCAAGGCTTTCAGAGAAGTCAAGTCGATCAATGCTTGTACACCAAGAAGGCAACAGATGGTAGCATGATTAACTTGGTTCTGTATGTTGATGGCATGTTGATTGTTGACATGAAGGATCTTGGTGATGCCAATCACATTCTTGGGATGCGGATACCTAGAGATAGATCAAAGGGGTTAATCTATCTATCTCAGCAGGAATATGTATCTAAGATTTTGCAGCGTTTCAATATGGAGGGGGGGAAAGCAATTAGAGTTCCATTGCCTCCATATGTGAAACTTAGTGCAGAGGACAGCCCTACATCTAAAGATGAGAAGGCTGAAATGGCCAAGATTCTGCATGCTTCAGCTATTGGCAGTTTGATTTATGCTATGGTTGCTATACGTCCAGACATTGCCTTTGCAGTGGGAGTGGTTAGCAGAGGTACATGGAAAACCCTGACAAGAAGCATTGGGAAGCAGTGAAAGGTATTATGAGGTACCTCAAGGGTGCAAAGGATTTGTGCATCTACTTTGGTAAGTAGAAGACATCTCTCATTGGCTTTATGGATGCAGACTATGCTGGACATGCAAACTGCAGGAAGTCCGCTACAGGGTATGTGTTTAACTTCACAATAGGGGGGTTTGTCTCTTGGATATCCAAGCTACACAAGTGTGTTGCATTGTCTATTATGGAGGCAGAGTATGTGGCTGCCACTGAGGCATAAAAAGAATCCTTATGGCTGTCACATTTGGTTGTTGAGCTTGGGATTACTGAGGTTCATGTTCTCCACTGTGATAGTCAGAGTCCTATCATGTTAGCATGGAACCTTGTCTTTCATGCAAAGACAAAACAAGTGAAGTATCATTTCATCAGAGAAGTACTTGACAGTAAGACCATTGAGCTGGTCAAGTGCACACTGATGATAACCATATAGACCTTCTCACGAAAGGTCTCCGAGTAGAGAGGTTTGCCCATTGTCAACAGATGATGGGTATTGGATAGGTATAGTCGCTTCAGCTTTGTACATACTTAGACTTAGGTGATTCTTTTCCTCTACCTTTGGGCACATTTCCTTTGGGGGGAGGTTGTTGGGGTAAAGGGAAATGCGCATGTCTAGTCGTCGTAAGGGCCAAATTGTACATAGTACATATACCTATCTAAAATAATTATTGAGGTACACTCTTTAGTACCACAAATCGTGTCTCTGTCTCTTCTCTCTCTCAACCTGCATCTCTACACAAAAGCTCCATTGCAGCTAACTCAACACTATGTGCACCTTTGTGAGGGTTTTATTGCCCCCTTATAGATCTTTGACCCCAAATTGATGGATTGATAGTCAACTATAATTTGTTGACAATGCAAGTGTGGTTCAAAAGTTTTTCTAATTCTAGTATATTGAAACCTTTTTTCTTTTGTATTTAAACATGGTGAAATGAAGGGGTCCCTCAACCTCAAGTCAGAGGGAAGGAAAATAAAGAATCTTATGGAGAGGAGTGTGGAGCAAGATGATAGGGGAGATGTGGCACCAATTGAGACTCGCAAAGCTACTCCCAATCTAGAAGAAAGTGAGACAAAGGATGATCATGGTGCTAGAACTTTTAATGTTGTAAGAAATAAATTGTAGGAGGACATAGATAATGAGTGGATTATTCCACAAGCTATGGCAAAACCATATGGATTTGAAATCCTTGAAGCTCTGATAGTCAACTCGAGAAAGTCTCCCCCCCCTCCCCCTTGGTTCCCTTATATTTATGCATGTGCAATCAAAGGGTAAGGAAACTTAGACATGATTTGTCAGTTCTTGAGAAAGTCTCCCCCCCCCCCCCCCCCTTCCCCTTGGTTCCCTTATATTGATGCATATGCAATCAAAGGGTAAGGAAGCTTTAATAGTCAACTCGAGAAAGTCTCCCCCCCCCCTCCACCTTAGTTCCCTTATATTGATGCATATGCAATCAAAGGGTAAGGAAACTTAGACACGATTTGTCAGTGCTCAAGTGGGATTTGAGAATGAAGGTTACATTCCCACCAAAGGCTCTTTCATTCTCTAAGTTGCCTTATTGAATGGGATTCAACAAGAGGTGGATGACAACATTGTTTCCAAGTGGGACAAAATTTGGCAATTGGTCAATGAGGATTTTGAAAAGGAGTTAAAAAGCAACGAGGATTGAACATCCTAAGCAAAAAAAAAAAGGGGAGGGAAACCATAGGACCATAGCATGGAGGCGAAGCATTGATGAGCTACATAGAAATAACAAAGTGACATATGTGAGAGTGCAGTCACAATTCATTTTTCCAAATCCCAAGGATGAGTTGATATTGAGAAACATTGTAAGGATTCAACTTGTAAGCCCCATCCATTTTTTTGTTCCTATATACTTCAATATGCATGATGTTTTATTCTACTTTGATCAAATTTACATTTCTCACTAGACTAAGTACATGTAATTCCAAATTTGCAGATTGAATGAAGTTGCAATTTTTGTCACAAACCTCAAGGACTACTTGTACCATATAGGTACTGTATGTTCATGTGATGAACAAGAATTTATCAATAGATTCACATAATAAGAGAAAAATGTATTCAAAAGGCTCAAGCTTTGGAGGTAATTATGGGTACAAGAGTGGTATCCTCTTACCTAATGCATCCTAGGGTAGAAGAGTGTGAGTTACCAAATTTTGTTATGTCATTTATGTTTCTCATAAACTTTAACTTTATTTTTTTATTTGATTTAGGATAAATGGAATTCCAATTTTGAGGTTGAATGCAAGAAGACCCCTTCTAATCTTCCAAAGGATGAAATGGAGGAAAAAATCACTCTCGCAACAAAGGTCATCATGAAAACCTACAATAGACAAATGACACGGGTAAGAAGTTGCATGGTTTAGACTCATGCTTCTATAATCTCTACTCACACCAAGAAAAAGTATTACTGAGTCAAGTTTATGTATTTCTAGATCTTGGTAGTGGCAAATCGATCACTAGGCAATAAATGGTTTCAAATACTATGGAAGCTTCCTTTTTAGGATGTGAAGTTCTATGCAACTATCACTCCTCTCGTTACTTGGGGCAAATGAAAACTTAAGATAGAGTTATGGAATGCCAATGGGTGATCGTTTCTTCGCCCCATGATTGGAAAATGAGGTATGGATGGATTAGGTCTTGGAATAGGCTTCTCGATTGCTAACGTAGGTGATTGAGTCCAATGTTACCAAAGAGAGGATTAAGCTTCCATCAGAGCCAATGTTGGATCAGTAGTTCCTTGACATCGCGATCAAATACAAATGGTTCTTCTTTCTTCCCATCTAGAAAGAGATTTCCATGGTCATTGCAGTAACCAAGCATGTAGGCACACAAGATGCCCCTCGTCAATTGGTGTACATGTTAGCTATGTGTTATTTAGATTCTTTGAATGCATTCTTATTTGACTCAATAGTTGACATTGTTTCTGACTTCTTGTGTTGGGTTTCTACTTGCATTAGTTGGAATGAAGAAAATTCCATCATTGCATGAAATTTGTAAGGCCTGGACAATCCTCCCCCCCCCCCCCCCCCCCCCCAAACGTATTGCATATATAACACTCCAATTTTAAGGGAGGATAACAATCTAGATGGTTCTTTCATATTGTCTAGCTAGGAGAGTAAGCATTGTCCTTGGTGGTTGGATTTGAAAAGGGAATAATGTTTGGAGGAAGAAAGAGAGACTTATTGTAGGCACTTGAAGGTGGAATGCAAACCTGATTCAAGCTCTTCTGGCAATTTGGATTACCAACAATGCAAGAAATTGAAGGAGAAATTAAAACAAATCAAAGAGAAAGAGAAGGCATAAAGATTGATGAAGCACACTAAGGGTAGCCATCCTCCTTCCCTTGATCAATTGAGGGAAGGGTATGCTTCTAAATTGGACTATTACATTATTTTTTTGATATTTTCAATTTTCTTTTTTTTCATGGCTCTATATGTAAGATTGCTATGATTTATTCTATGTAGAGTCTATGCATTTAGCTAGTGGTGTCCTTTCACAAAAAAAGATGGGTCACATAGAATTGCATCATGTGACTCTTGGACATTTTCATGAGCTTGCACATAAAAAGTCACAAAACTATTTGGCTATATGATTACATTTTGTTGGGAAGAGAATCACTTGGCAAAAAGTTCAAGGAGGATTTTGAGGTGATGAAGAAGTTTTATCTAGAGGTGAATGGTGGAAAGAAGTGAAGTAATTGAAAGCTAAGCTCTTGGAGTGTAGACTACTGTGTCATTGATTTTCCCATAGGTTACTCATGGATGACTTGGGCTGGATGCTTGTGATTTTTCCACCTTGTTATCTTGGAGTTGTGGAGAAATGGCATCACATGGAAGATTGGAGACATGTCTATAATGGACAATAGAGCATTGAGAGCCTTATTTAGGCACAATAAAATATGGGGTCTCATTTAAGGTATTAATTAAGTGGTTTTGCTTGTTTCTCTTTTTCTTATCAACTCTAATTTTTAAGCGATATTGCATCTAAGTATTTTTAATGTTTGCATAGAATTGAGTTCTTTATGTAATGGCTTTCCATATAAGGTTGGAAAGAGTCCAAAATATAACATAGAAGCTGCTTCAAAGGTAGAGAACAATAATTAGTACAATACAATGCAATAATGTTGTTTATTATGAGTTTTGATGCTGGCTTTGATGACATAAAATGTAATAGTGTAGTATGGTGGCATAGGTTGGGGATTTGTTGCAAGAAGATCTAACACAAGATGTCATCTTGATGTCATACACCATTACTTACCCTCATCTCTGAAAGCACGTCACAATAGCAAGGGTGGTGGTTGGCATGGGTCATTAGAGAAAAGTGCCTTACATATGTTATTGTTCATGAATGCATTCTACCCTCCTAATGGATGTGGTGCTTGAGCTTGGAAGTGGAGCATCACCTTGCATGGTAGCTATGCATAATGGGCATGCATGCATGGTAATTGACAATGATAATGAGATTTGTGATAAGTACTTGCTCCCTTTTGTGAATGGATATAATGACATAGATCCAAGTGCTACATTTGATGGACTGAATAGATATCCTGATGTTGATCAACAATCATGTGCACCAGTTTCCCAATTTACATCTATGTAGGAATAAAGTATAGGCTCAATGTCTACCCTATAGTGCAATCCATAACCCACTGTAGAGACTTCACATAGTGCATGATCTTGCATACTACATCTAGATGTGGTTTCTTAGGTGACTACATAAACTGACTCACAAATTCTACCGAGTAGCTGAGATTAGGCCATGTAATGGTAAGGTAAATGAGGATTCCTATCATACACTTGTACATATTTGGATCCTTTATCTCCTCACCCTCATGTGCTGACAACTTTACATTTGGATCAAGAAATGTGATCATGGGTTTATCTGCTATTATGCCATATTTTGCTAGCATATCTAATGCATACTATCCCTATGATATCTATGTATCATATCCTTTCTTTCTACAGTTGACCCTTTACCTATTGAACCATGAACTTGTAAGAATGAGATCACCAACATATAGAATGATCAAGACCTTATCACTCCCCCTAACCAATGCAAATAAGGAAGACTTTGGTGAACATGCATGAAATTCCAACTATTGTAAATAGCCTACAATGCAACCATGCCGTGCTCTTGGTGTTTGTTTCACCACATAGATTTCCCTACACAATCTGCATACCACCCTATGTGGATACCTTTGATCTTCATAACCTTGTGGCTAATGTATATAGACTTGTTTAGTTAGCTCTCCATTCAAGAAGTCATTTTTCACATCCATTTGATGCATCTTCCACCTATTGGATACAACTAATGCAATCATTATGCAAATAGTAGCCATCTTAGTGTGACCGACCTAAAAGTATCCTCAAATCAAATCCATTTTATTGAAAAGAACCTCTATCCACAAGTCCAGCCTTATACCTACTCAAACCACCACCAAATTTATGCTTTATCTTATATACTCAATTACATTTGATAACATTATTACCATCAAATCAACAAGAGACCATGTGCTGTGTTGCTCTAAAGCATCCTTCCAACACATTTGTCATATATAGGTGCAAATCCATCATATGTCAACCTTTGTATTGGGTATCTAACATGTGTAGAGTGACATGGTAAGTTAGCTTATACACGTCTCTAAAGATCCATTTGTTTTTTAAAAACTCTTATTCTAAAATGTCATTAATTGACGATTAACATCATTGACATATGGCTGAATATTAGGGCTTCCTTAAGTATCAGTATTTGGACTATTTGTAATTGGTGTAGAGCTTCTGAAATCATAAGAATGGGATTGATTTAGTATTGTACTATAAATAGAACTCTGTGCATTTCTAGAGCCACTTATATGTGCTCTCAATCGCCCTAACCATGGACTAATTGTCTTTGCTGTAGTAACACCACTATATGAAGTACTTTTGCACATGTGCATGCCCTTACACTTGATTGCCATCCATATCAATGAATGTATCATGAGTAGTCATGACTAGAGTGTACCAAATACTCAACTCATCAAAAACTACATCACTACTAATATGAAGCTCATGAGTAATTGGATTGTAATGCATGTATCCTTTTTCTTCTCCCAAATATCCAATAAAAACACAATTCTTTACCTTGGGATCTAGCTTCTTCCTCTTCGCATCACGAATGTGAACATAGCAAATGCATGCAAAAACATTAAAATGAGTCACATATATATTGTACACTATTTATACTTTCTCTAGAGTCTTGTTATATACTATAATTGTGGGCATCATGCTCACAATGTAAACTACACATTGTATAGCATTTGCTCAAATATATATGGGCTTATATTTTTCATTTAGTAATACTCTAGCAACCTCAGAATACTCATGTTCTTCCATTCCACCATACCATTTTGTTGTAGAGTATAGGTACATGAAACCTATCTTTTTATGCTATGAGAATCCAAGTACTAAGTAAATTCTTAACACTTATTCTCCCCCTCCATCTGAATGGATGATAATAATGTGCGTCCCAGTCTCAGGTTGAACAATGCTATGAAATAGCCTAAACTTCTAAAACACTTCACACCTTTCCCACAAGAAAGATGCCAAGGTCTTATTAGAAAACTCATCCTCAAAGGAGACATAATATTTCATCTTGCTCATGCTTGGTTGGGATGTTGTCCATGCATCACTATATGTACTAACTCTAGCACTCTTTGTGCTCTCTTCCCCTCCTTGGGAAATGGCTTATGCGCACATGAAGGACTTGTAGCCTTGAGCAATGGTACACTTGTAACAACTCCTAACTTTGAAGGCCATACAATATTTCTTGTGGGCTTTCTGCCAAAGACCACATCTCAATGTCTAAAATTTTAGCAATAAGCATGGCTAAATTATCTCTCTTCTCTTTAGGCATACTTGCACTTAACTTGTACATGCATCCAACCTTCTTTCCATGGCCGGAAACCACACACATATGGTTCTTCATATCCAAGACTAGACAACCATGCTTGTTGAACTACACCTCTAGTTTCCTCTCTACCATTTAACTGACTGACACAAAATTCTTCATGATGCTAGGTATATACATAACCTCACAAAGAGTTTTCTTAGCACCACTGTCACTTTGAATACCCACATTCTCTATATGAGCAATCTAGTTCATTGTGTAATCTCACTTTGGATACTTGCAATACCCAAGTTTTCTTCCTTGTGCTTGGCCTCCACCATGGCCTTTATTGATTCCCCTACCTCTTGAATATCCACCTCTATTTTGATAGTTTTGGGACTAACATTTAGCTACTTTTGAAAGGTGGAGTAGAAGTGGAAGCACCACCCTTAGTCTCAATGACATTGAAGTACACTTGGTTTGATAATGAAAAAATAGTGGTAGACCTAGATAGCTCATCAAGCTCTTCCCAATCCTTTGCATCATAAAGTTTTGGATTTATGCCCTCTAATTTCAATGGCTTGATTTACTTCTCTTGCACCAATAGGTATCTCTCCCAAATCGAAGTCTTCCAATACTAGAAGCTATTTCCAACCAACTTCTCTATGTGGAAGATAACATTGTCATTGGAAGCATTTGAAGCACATGCCATAATGTCTACCAAACAAACAAAGTATAGGCTAATGTAATAATAGCAAATTAGCCCCAAAACCAAGCAAAAAGGTGTGCAACAAGGGGAAGATTGAGCCAATACACTATTCTCCACAAGTAGGAAGCACTAGAGTGTTGAATACAAGTGTGATCTCAAAAAATTTTCTCAAAACTTATTTTCAACATGGTTTTCCATAAAACTACAATAATTGAACATGCAACAATAGGAAATCATGCAAAAGAATAGGCAACTAGTTGTGTAATGCAAAAAGAATAGGAAATCTAAATAGTAACAGAGATGTATAATGCAACTAGTTGTGTAGCATAAACCATCGAGTACCAAAGACTGTCGAAACATCCAAGGTGTTAGGTATATAGAAGCATACCATAATGCATGCCAAGCATATATCCACCAGTAGTAGCACACTAACAATAAGTAGTACAAAGTTCCAAATCAAAGGAAAATCAACCCACAATCATAAAAATATGCAATCATAGTATATGCATAAACCAAGAAAGCATAAGAGAGTCTCCCACTGACTTAAATGAACCAAGCTCTATGTAGAAAATAGAAGTACTCCCACTAAAGCAAATCCAAAGTAGCAAAGGAAGATCAATGCATAGAGCACATAGCATCTCTATATCACGTGTATATTGGGGAGTATATACCTTCAATAAGCCTTCACACCCACGAGTGGAAATCACTAAATTACATAGCCAATACCCAAATGCAACCAACTAAGCTCAAATCCAAGATGTAGAGCTCAACATAAGCATATCTAGGTATAACCAACAATTCCAAGCATCAACATAACCATATAGCATATTTGAGTAGCATGTATGCATTCAATACATAGACATTTATTGTGAATGTCTGCAATCCAAACTTGGCTAAAGCAATAAACCCTTGAAATGGCACATGTGTTTTGACGATGTGTATATGTACATATGTGTATGAGAGAGAGAGAGAGAGAGAGAGAGAGAGAGAGAGAGAGAGAGAGAGAGAGAGAGAGAGAGAACACAATGGGGGTAATGCAATCAATATCAAGTTTTTTAGGAATAAGGACTAAATACATGGCTTAAAATATTACTACGCAAAGATACTTTAATCAAACTTTACTAATTGATTTATAATGAGATGCCTAGTCTCAAGTATTTTTTAAAATTACATAATTTGAATTTCAGAAGAATTAGGTCTTCATAAAGTTGGAGAGAGAGAGAGAGAGATTAAATTTATTTTTCGATGAGAGAAGAGAAGAGGAGAGAGAGAGATGAAAATCATTTTTTGATGATAAGAGGAGAGATGTAAGAAGATGGGAAGAAGAGATGTTTAGTGTAGAAATAATAATAATACCTTGTCATACTAACATAGGTATAAAAGGGAGAGACATGTAAATTTTCACATCTTTTGGAACATTAATACATTATCATCTCTTACCTCACCTCCTTGTTCATAGCTTCTATGGCTTCTCTTCTTTTTGTGTCTTTTTGTCTCCTTTTCTAGTCTTTCTCTCTCCTCGTCACTCTCTTTCTCTCTCTTTTGCACTCCTTCTCTCTCTTCTATAGACTTCTCTCTCTCTAGTCCTCTCCTTGACAAGTGGTATCAAAGCATTGTTCTTTGATTCATTTTTCTCCTCATTTTCTTCATATTCAGTCCTAATTTTCATCATAAAAACCAATTTTAGACAAGTACTATAGGTACAAGACATGGATAGTGACTAGCAGTGACTTGCAAGACATCTAAAGTTGGAAGAAGACTAAATCTGGAGATATTTCAAGATGGAAGGGACAAATATGACACTGGATGGACAACTAGCACATCGTCATCAAATTTTCATGCAATTTTGAAGGTAACATGGTCAAATAGGAGTTAACTAGACTTGGAAGAGAAACAAATTGTGGTTACTTTTTAGGAAAGGGCTTCTTCTTCTTCATGTCTGAGATCTCCATGGAACCTTAAGCCCTTCAACCTCATTTTTCTCTATGCATCTTGCTTCTCTTCAAGAATGGATAGTATAGGAAGCTTCGAGGGATCAAACTCTACATGTTGTATACCATTTTGATAAGCAAGGATGATGCCACGTGGTGTAGATTGTAGCCCAAAATTTGTGCTAATTTTTGGAGTTCCTAGATAGCTTACACTTGCTTCTTTCTTAGCTAGGGATCATTTTTTATGATAATTCTAGTCATTAGAGCTTGTATTCTTCATATTGGAGCATTCTTTCACACTATTTCAATATTCTTCTTCTTCTCCAAACCCTAACAGTGCAATCCATGGACAGCCATCAAAGCTTCTTTCTTAGCTAGGGATCATTTTTGGTGATCATTCTAGTCATTAGAGCTTGTATTCTTCAAAATGGAGCATTCTTTCACATTATTTCAATATTCTTCTTCTCCAAACCCTAATAGTGCAATCCATGGACAACCATGAAAGCTTCAACTCAAGCTTCAATTTCTCATCAATTTCTTGAAGACTCTTCATCATTTCAACCCTGCGACTTCTTCCAATAGGGATTCTTAAACAAGGAATGAGCCATAATGGTCTAGGATTCATCTTCAAGAGCTTCTATGGAGTCAAAATTTGGGGGAAACAGGTTTAATGCTTCAATCTCAAGCTTCTGAAGCTTCAAGATTGCTTCTAAGCATTAAATGCACAAGGATTGAAGATTATTTCAGCAACGTTGAGCAAACGGGCTTCATCAAGCATTTGGGGATTATTCAAGATTCATCAAACAAACAAAAGGAATTCCTCTTCAATAGCTTCTTCATCTTGATTGCTCACAATGGGTTGTTGACCTATCGTTATACTTTATTATGGCAGCTTGTCATTTCTGATTTACGCATTCTTTATGAGGGCAATCACATGTACTTGATAATAGTTTGTGGACAACTCATTACCTTGCTAATCTTTCTTGTTTATAGCTTGACTTGCTCGTGGTTTTGGGGCTAATTTGTAGGAAATTACAATAGCTTGTTTTGCCCTTTTGTGCACTTGCTTGTCTCATTATGGAAGGTGGTTCTCATGACAATGCTACCTTTAATATTGAAAAACTAGATGGGGCCAACTATAGCTATTGGAAGACATAGATATGGTAGGTTTTAGTGTAGAAATAACATGTTAGGCCACTAAAAAATGAGGGCCCCAAACATGAAAATAGAGGCCGATGATTGGATTGAATTGGATGAGCTATGCAAGTTTTACAATCAATTTGTCACTCTTTAAGCAAGTTCACTACAATGTTGTGATTGACAATCAGATTGCATATGAGCTTTGAACATAGATTAAGAATATTTATGACAAGTAATGTCCTACAAATGTATTCACTAAAACAATTGATGGACCTTTGCATGAAGGAAGGGACTTTTGCACATTTGAATGAGTTTCACTCCATCATCAACCATCTTGCTTCACAGGAGATTGAGTTCAAGGATCCGTTGCATCCTTTATTTCTACTTGATACTCTAGTTGAGTCATGAGACAATTTTCATATGGCTCTATGGGCTAATACCTCAAAGGATGGAATGAAAATCTAGGATGTTGAGAGTGCCTTCTCAAAAAAAGAGGTGAATAGAAAGAATGTATATGCTTCTCATACATCACATAGATTGACTGCGAGAGGGTGAAAAGATGGAAATGACCATGGTAGAGAATCTCAAAGGTCTCACTTTAGGACACATGGATAATCTCGCAAAAAGTATTGTGGCTATAACTCTAGTCTTACTTGTCTCATTATGGGAAAGTAGGTCATATTTGGCCATAGTTTCATAGAATGTGTGAAGTATAAGAAAAAGGGAAAGGATAAAGTGCAAGACAAGAATGATGATCGTAGTACTGTGCCTAGCAAGTTTAGCATAAAGATTGAGGAGATTAATGTGGTGTAGCTTGATGTGTCTAATGATCTCATATTGACAACATCTACCTTGGATGCTTCATAGATGACTAATGCTTTGTTAGGATATAATCACTATTGGTCTTAGCCAAGCAAGCTTACCATAATACTTTTAGGTCGAGGTAGTACTACTGTCATACACTTGATTAATAGGTCCCCTTGCAGTGCTATTGATTGCCAAGTGCTAGAGGATGTATGGATTGGGAAACCTCCATCATATGCTCATTTGTGAGGCATTTTGCCATCTTCCTAAAGATAGGAACAATAAGCTAGATCCTAAGTCCATGAAATACATCTTTTTTTGTTATGGGGATATAGGTGAGATATGGGCTATCACCCATAGGATTTGCAAGTTTGTCGGGTTATCTATAGCCATGATGTAGTTTTCCATGAGAAAAAGATGCATAAGCAACCTAAACAAGTAGTTGAGGTATGTAAGGTGATCTTCCAAGAGGAGCCTTCTACTCTCGTCGTACAACTAGCTAGACAGCCTACATAGTTGATGCTCCAGTGGCCCAAGATCCCACCTACTGTGTTAGACCAACCAAATTTGAGACACTCTACCAGAGCTAGACATTAGCTTGAGTGCTTTATGCTCTCCATGGATGCTTGGTACTAGCATTAGTTGCTAAGTTGGACCTTCATTAGATGGATGTAAAGATGGCTTTTCTACATGGGGCCTTGCATGTTGATATTTAATAGTAGTCTAAGGACTTTGAGGAAAAAGATAGGGGAAACCTAGTGTGCAAGTTGAGAAAGAGTCTTTATAGCCTTAAGCAGGCACCTACGAAATGGTACCACAAGTTTGATACTTTTATGCATTCAGAAGGATGTAGCCATAGTGCTATGGATCCATGTTTATACAAAAGAAGTCTCATGATGGTAGCCTTATGATTTTGGTACTCTATGTGGATGATATGCTTCTTACTGGAAGAGCTCATGATCAGCTAGATGCCTTGAAAGCTCAACTCAAGAAGAACTTTAAGATGAAGGATATGGGATAGCCCTTGCATATTCTTGGAATGTGCATCAAGCACAATCTTTCTAAGGGACTCTTTTATCTATCCACAGAGGGAGTATATCTAGAAAGTCCTTGAGCAATTTCATATGTAGGATGGTAAGTCTATTGGATGCCCTCTTCCTTCTCATGTGAAGGTTAGTTAGGCTGATTGTCCATAGTTTGATGACCAGAAGGCCAAGATGGCCAAGATCCCTTATACATCCTCAATGGTGGGCAGTTTGATGTATGCCATGATAGCCACTCATCATGACATAGCATTTGCAGTGGGAGTTGAGGCATGCTATATGGCTACACTAAGCAAATGGCATTGGGATGTTGTGAAGAGTATCATGAGATACCTAAAGTAGACAACAAATATGTGTATATGTTATGATGGCAAGGATACAGGAGTTGTGGCATATACTAACTTTGATTATGTAGTAGGACATGCAAATAGTAGGAAGTCCACCTCTGGCTATGTCTTCACCTTCACTGGAGGTGTTGTTTCTTGGATGTCTAGGGTGCAAAAATGTAAGGCCCTCTCTACTACTATAGAGATTGAGTATGTTGTAGCCACTCAGGCGGAGGCTCTCTAGTTAGGGTGTCTGGTGGTAAAGCTTGGTATTATTGATGTGGTCTCCACATCGCATTTGGATTCTATGAGTGGTATTTAGTTGGTTGAGAATCTAGACTTCCATGACAAAGCATATTGAGGTGCATTACCACTTTATCCAAGAGGTTGTTCAAGACAAGTCCATTGAGATTGTCAAGATCTCGACTAACAAAAATCCTATAGAGATATCCTCACCAAAATTCTCTCGATGGAGATTTTTTCCTTCCTTTGGAAGTTGATGGGCATTGGATGAGATGATGTATTTCCTCATCCTGTTGTACTTATGTACATTTGTACTTTGTCATTTTTTTCTCATTCTCTCCTTACTAGGGATATATTCACCTTTAAATGGGTGCCTAGCCGCCCGTATATCAATTACACTGACAGTACCAACACACATGTACACTGCAAGTGGCAGGTGCCTATCACTATCACTTCATTCTTTATTATTTCAGTGACATTTAAATAGGAGAAGGCTAGTCATACATTGTGAATGTTGGAGTTCCCACATCTTGTGTATCTTGATCCTTCCCCATAGCTCTTGTTTCTGATCTTATGGGATTCCACTCCGGGCTCACTCCCTTCATTTTGTTGGACAAGGAGGGATTAAAGGTCTTCAAGTGAGGGAACTGTCTCCCTCACAACAATGAAGGTAACAAAGCGTTTGTATTCATTTTTTACTCCCTTGAGAATAACCTATGCAATGTCTTTATCCTTGATATTCTCTCCCAATGCCATTAGTTCATCTTGAATGTATTTACTCTTTAAAATATAATCATGAAAACTTTCACTTGTGCTTTTACTAGTATCATTGAGCTTGGCTTTCAAATACATTTCTCTAATACACTCTTACTCTCTAGCATACTTGATAGAATGTCCCATGCCTCCTTGCACTTGCTTCAGTTCTAATGTAGCCAACCATATTGTCCTTGACATGGACATTGATGTGACATGATCTTGAGTTACTATTCTATCCCAACCATTCATTTGTTCTTCTCCATGATCTAGTCTTGATTTTTTAACTATGACAATGTTTCACATATTCTTAATCATTAAAAGAGTTTACATTTTGAACTTCCATGCATGGTATTTGGTCTTGTCAAGCTTGCTTGCATCACCAAGTAAGGACATATCACTTGGAGCCATTTTAAAATGAAGGATATGAAGAATTGAGCTAAGATAATCCTAAGATTTCTATGAACACTCAAGGACATGCACAAACTAGAGCTTTGAAACCTACTCTAATACCATGTTACAAAAGTCATCATAGACAAGTTACCATGTTGGACTTACGCTAACGCCCAGTGCTACCCAAAGCCACCGCTACCTACTCTACACATCAACTAAAGCATTCACAATTGTTAGAAAATAATAAGATAAAACCCACAAAAGTGAATACCTAGTAGTCTTTAGCTACAAAATAATTAAATAGGTTGGAACTCTGTCCTAACCTTAATTTAATACGAATGCACTCTAAACTCATATACGTCCATTAACTTAAATATGTATTTTGTGGAATCACCCACTATGCAATCACCCACATGCACATTAAATTAACCAGACGCTCGAAAAGGATAGGTGTTCCCGTCAACTTCTCGCACAAGGAATCCACCTTGTGTACAAGCCCCGACAAATAAATATAGTTTTACGGAATCCACCGTAAAACCTCATGGAATCCATTGTAGAATAAAAACCTCACGGAATCTGCTGCGAAGTATACCTCTTAGCATCAAAAGGACCCAGATCCCGTGTGTGATGTTTCTACAGATCTGCTTTAGTTATCTAACAAAGCACATTACCACACTGTTGGAACATTTAAAAGCATCTTCTTTAATGATTCCTTAACATAGGATTTGTTACAATTTTTCATTAGGCACAATAAAAAACAAAGAAAACAACCCTTTCCAAACGAAAGAAGAAATGATAAACCCATAAATTCTAGGCTCCTGATGCTAAATTACATTGAATAGTACGAGTTTCTTCTCCATTATTGGACTGACTATGTATTCTAGATATCTTCTAGACCATAGCCCCTTACAAGTCAAGATAGGAGGGAACCTTTGTACTAGACCATCCATCCTAGGCATTGGTCAAATGCTCGTAGGTGGATCCAAAAATAATTCCATCTCATACTTGAGCTCCAACACTTGACCCTAGGGGAGTGTGCAACTACTCAATCGGCCCTTTATCTGGGCATAAATAGAGTGGTTATCGATGAAAGTCCCAACCACAATCATGTTTCAAGTAGAAATCAACCAGTCCTTTTCAAGATAGCAAATCATTTTAATTCATTCATTAGTGATAAGATAATCAATTTTTTTAATGGATTCTAGAGTCCACTTAATAGAATTAATTATTTGATTGACTCGAAAACCCAAAAAACTTAGGACCTTTTTCAGTTAGGAATTCTCATAACTCTATTGTTTTTTTCCCTAATTATATGTGCATATTTTTTATTTTTTTTCTGTAAGACCTTCTAAGTCAATTTGTGGGTTTTACTAAGATAAGTTCCTAATGGTTATGGTTTTTCTAGAGAAAATATTCTTTAATAAAATTTAGAATTACTATCATAATCGAATATCATTAAGCTTTCAAAGGTAGGAAAATATTTTGCTTGATTTCTTTTAAATTTTTTCCTAAATAGTCACAATTAGAATGGAACATTATAGGTGTTGAACTACTAGCAATCAAGGTCACTATCTATTCATTTACGATAATTATTTTTAATATTAGCTTATGATTTTCATATCAATTGGTACTTCATAAGGCAAGTATTATACAAAGAAATGAGAAGGAATTTCTAGTCATTATATGCCTTAAAACATTAATATATCATTGTTATTTACGATCCCAACTTTTGTTACAATAATGAAATATATAGTTTGCGAAGTTAAATTAATTAGGATATAAAGAAACATAAATGGAGGTTTTCTCAATACATCTAAAATTTCTTCTAATAATCTATGATTATATGAAGATAAAAACGTTTAAATGATTTATAGTAATATTTATTTATTAAAAAATCTTGAAACTAAGCCATTAAAATGTAATTGTGTCGTTCTCTCAAATTTATTACCATTCTCTAGTCTTGCCATATTGATGCACTTGCATGGAGGCATCACAAATAAGTAGAGTAAAGATTGTTTAGGGAAAAGAAATAAGGATTCACCTTGGAGTTGGTCTAGATGCTCTTACTCTCTTTCACTTGCTCACCAACACACTAACATATCTTCTCCTTTTAGCCCATACTTGTTCTACACTCACCTTGGAGTTGGTCTAGATGCTCTTACTCTCTTTTACTTGCTCACCAACTCATTGACATATCTTCTCCTTTTAACCCATACTTGTTCTACACTCATCTTAGCCCTTGTATTCATAGGTCTGGAGGGGGGGTGATATGATGCCTATGTCATCAGGCTTGTGAGGGGTCAAGTAGTGGCACTAGTATAGTCTTGATTTTTTTGAGATTTACTATGTGTCATTTGGTAAAATTTTTAGCTTTTAGCTAAACATAAAATTGCCATTTGGCATATATTATCTAGATATTTATAGACTAAGTGTCAAACTAAGAAGGGATTTTTACAATTAATAGTGAAAATTATTTTTTGATATTTCCATAAAAAATTTGCGGATGTATGATGTGTCAGCTAATAGAGAGGACATGAGGCACAAAATATCCTAGTTTCAAAAAAAAAAGGTTAAGGGGGAGGAGTACTTTCTCTAACAATTCTTCCTCTCTCCCTCCAATCATTCAATTCCTTCTCTCTCTCTTCTTTGTCTTCTCTTCTCTCTCTTGTTCTCTTTTTCCATATATTTCTTCTCTCTCCCTCTCCTTTTTTTTGTTAAAAACAAAAGGAGGGGAGTTAATTGTTATTAAACTCACTGGGGGGAAAAGAGATGGGATGGGATGGGATGGGATGGTAGAGGTGGGGGTAAGTTAATTAATTAATTTTATTTATTTTGGGAGGGAGGTGTCAATAGGTCAGTGGCTTGTCAGGTTGCCTCCCCCTCCCACCCCCCGCCCCCTTTGACTCATCTGTCCCCTTAATCATTAGGGGGGGGGGGTCATAAGGTTGGTGGCATGTCAGGCTCCCAAACCCCCCCCCCCCCCCCCAATTACCTCACCTCCCCCCTTACTCATTAGGGAGGGGAGTGGGGCGATGGGGGGTTGACAGGTTGGAAACTTGTCTGCTGGCCACCACCCCCTCCATAATCTCCCCTTCCCTCTCCTTTATTTTGATTTTCTTGAGTTGGGGGATTCTCATGCATGTATGGAGGGGAAATTTTATGAGCCCTAAAGAAGGAGGATTTATCTGAAGACTGGGGGAGAGAAATTTATGCGTGTATGAAGGGGAAAATTTACGAGCCTTTGGGGAGGAGGATTTGCATGTGGATGGGGAGGAGAGAAATTTAAAAAGAAAACTCATGTAAAGAAAACTTGTGCAATTGTTTGTATGAAAAAAAATGGGTCCATTACATCCTCTTTCCCTTAGAGAAATTGAGATGTCCTCATCTTGAGAGAAACTCAAGGTGCTCTCTTCCAAAAATGGAATCCTCGATCCATGTGGCATCCTTTTCAAGGAAGTCCTTTCATTGCACAAGGCACTCACAAAGAGTACAATTCCTAAGAGATTTTTATTTGATTTCTAGGACTCTTTCTAGCTAAACATCCAAAATTCATTGTGTTGGCATTACAATTTACCCATCATCTAGGACATGATCAGATCTAAGAATGTAAGATTTCAGGAGACTTAGATGAAAGACATTGTGGATTTTGAGAAGGGGAGGAAGTTCTAACTTGTTGGCATTTCTACCAAGACATTTGATAATTTTGTAGTAACCACAATATCCTAAACTGAGCTTGTTGAACTTGCCAAGAGTCCAATAACATTTCTTTTGTCGAACCCTCAGCAAAACCAACTCACCTTTTGTGAAAGTCTAGAAAGTCCTCTTGGTGTCAGCGCATAGGCCTTATGCTTGTGTTGTATTGCCTTAATATCTTGGTGGACTATTTTGATTTGCTCCTCCATTTCCTCTGGCATTTTCCTGGATGCTTCGACTCTTAAAGTCGAGTTGTAAAAATTAAGAGGAGACAAGAATTCCTACCCATACAATGCCCAAAAAGGAGTCATACCAATGCTTTATTGGTACGAGGCATTACAGGCAAATTCCACCAAGGAAATATATTAGATCCATTTATTGGGTTCCCTATTGCAATAGGCATGTAAGATCTCTTCCAACACTTGATTAACCCATTTAGTTTTCCCATTAGTTTATGGATGATAGGATGTACTAAAACATAATTGAGTGCCAATAGCTTGGAAGAGATACGCCCAAAATTTGGAAGTGAATAATGAATCTCTATCATTGACTACCCTTTTTGGCAATCCATGTAGTTAAAAAAATTTCCTTGACAAACAATCTAGTAATGTCGAATGCTTTGAAGGTAGACTTCACATGAATGACATGAGCAACTTTCATCAACATATCCATGACTACCAAAATTTAGTCATATCCCCCTTGGATAGTTGGTAGACCAACTACAAAGTCCATATTGATATACTCCCGCTTCATTTGTGGTATGTCAAGCGGATGTAGCTCTCCTGGAATTTTGATCCTTTTAGCCTTAATTTGTTGGCAACACAAGCATTGAGTTACATATCCTAGCATATCAACTTTCATTCCTGGCCAATGATAGCTCTTTTTGATAGCATTTATAGTCTTAGCATAGCCAATGTGACCGACTATAGGACTGTTGGGCCTCCCAAAGAATCTTCTTCTTGAGATTCCAACTATTTGGTACACATAGCCTGTGCTAATAATATAATAGCTCACCTTCAATGTGGTAATGTTTGTATTTGGTTTCCACATTTGAGCCATTACCACTTTCTTTGATGATCCTTATCTCTTGATAATCTACATCATTAGGAATTCCAACGACCATAGCTTCCAAAATAGGATTACTTTGCATAGAAATTAGGCTTGCAAAAAATCTTGTATTGGTAAAAACTTCTAAAAATAGCAAGCTGAGAAATGACTTCTTGCTTAGAGCATCAGCTATCACATGATATTTTCCAAGGTGAAACTTGATCTCAAAATTGAATCCCTGGAGCAGTTCAATCCATCTCCTCTACCTCATGTTCGAATCTAGCTACGTGAAAATCCATTTGAGACTCTTGTGATCAATCACACAAGTGTGAATCCCTACCTATCAAATAGTGACACCATAGTTTCAAAGCACGGATGATGGCTTGATGCTCAAGGTCATGTGTAGCATACATTTCCTCATTAGATTTGAGCTTCTAAGAAGAGTAAGGAACAAGATGTCCTTCATGGGTAAGAATGCATCACAACGCCATAATGCTAGCATTGGTGATGAGCTCAAATTCCTTCATGAAGTATGGTAGCTTTAACACAAGAGCAATGGTGAGCCACTCTTTTAATTTAGCAAAGCCTTCCTACTCTCATTCTTGACACATGATCTTGGCTTGCTTTTTGAGAAACTTAGTGAGGCACTGCTATCAGGAAATAATCCTTGATGAAGATTCTATACCACCTCATCAACCCCAAAAATACTCTGATTTTCTTGATATTCTGAGGTGGTGGCCAATTCTGGACATCCTTTACTCAATAGGATCCAGAGAGATGCCCTCTTTTGAGACAATGAACCCTAGGTATTCAATTGTCTTCTTGAAGAATGAACACTTTTTCTTTTTGGCAAAGAGCTTGTTGTCTCAAAGAAGATTGAGAACAATCTGTACATGATGATCTGGATGTACTTCTTCTACCTTAGAGTAGGCGAAAACATCATCAAAGAATGTGAGAAAAAACTCATCAAGATATGGCTTATCCTAGACCAACGTGTTAAAAGCAACAAGAGTGTTTGTTAACCCAAAAGACATAACAATGAACTCATAATGGCCATACCTAGTATTGAAGGTAGTCTTTGGAATGTCTTCTTTCTTTTATCAGGAATTAGTAATATCTAGAACTCAAGCCAACTTTTGAGAAGACATAAAGACATAACAATGAACTCGTAATGGCCATACCTGGTATTGAAGGTAGTCATTGGAATGTCTTCTTTCTTTTATCTAGAATTGATAATATTTAGATCTCAAGTCAACTTTTGAGAAGATCACAACTCCTTGTAATTTGTCAAGAAATTCATCGATCCGAGGAATTGGATATTTATTTTTGATAGTAACCTGATTTAGTCCCCCATAATCGATGCATAATCTAAGGGTTTTGTCCTTTTTCTTTTGGAATGGGATAGAAGCACCCCATGGAGAATTACTGGGATGAATGAACCCTTATTTCAATAGTTGCATCAACTACTCCTTTAGTTCAGTAGCCTTTGATATTGAGATTTTCTATGGTCTTCTTACGCGATTGGTTCAACTTTGGGAATTAATTTTATCTCATGGCCTACTTCTTGCTCAAGAGGTTATTCTATCAACTCCTCAGGAAAGACGTCATCATATTCACTCATTCGCCATGAGGGCTCATCTTCATCTTTGGTATCCTCCACTTAATTCAGTTGAATTAGGTAAATTGAGAGTCCTTTCTGATTCATTTCAAGATCCAACTAGCTTTGGCTAGTTGAATTTTTGGTTTGCCCAATTTTCCTTGTGCCTGGTTTTTAGCACACCTTCATTAGGGGAATTTTGAGATCTTGAAAATGCCCTATAAGTGATCCTAGAGAGAGAATACATTTTAGAAAATAAAGTATTTTTAATTTTTTAAAAAAAATTATATTTTGGTAAGTAAATATATCAAAAATTGTTAATAAGTCATTGTCATGATATTCTCATGGTCACATCAAACCTAGAAATCTAGGCCGCCATAAAGGTGACAAAGATTGTCATAATCAAGATCTTACTCATCCTCATTAAAGTGAAAACTAATATTCAATTTGAATTTTTTTCGACGTTTGATTACTTCCCTCCATTCTCACTCTCTTCTTTATTTCCCATCCTTACTAGTTTCTTCTTTGTTTTCCTTCTTGTTTCTAAATCCAATCTTCTAATCACATCCTTAGCTATGGATCAATTATCCAATGATCTTTGTAGCTCTAGTAAAAGGCCTCTCTATCATCTTCATATTGAGTTGGATAGTGAGTATGAACAAATAAGGAAGAGAACAAAACCCATTACCATTACAGAGTCTATGAATTATATACTCAAGTTTGAAGGAAAGAAGAATCTTAATCTTTGGTTATATGGTAGGCTATATCCCTGCCTTTCTATAATAGCTCTTCATTGTTGAGGTTCATTGGTGATGGTTATAATGGGTTTCTAGGCTATACACTTGGTTGCAAAAAAGGATGTCCTCAAATTGGATAACCATCTTTTATCAGAACATAATGAGTTACTGCAGAAGCTAGAAGGCTATCATCAACAGAGGATTCATTTGTTGGAGAAATGCATCAAATCTTATCAACGAAAGCAAACTATTTTAGGGACTTTGAAATCAACAAAAGGCTCTTAGAAATATTGAGAGTTAGATGAGGAGGAGATGGTTGTAGTAAAAGAATCCAAGCAGCAAGGTACATTTTTGTTCCACTTTAAAAATATGAAATATGACTTTGTTTATAATTAATTGTATTGATTTGTGATGTTGATTTTGTTTAGGTATCTTCTTCAACCGAATGCAAGTGAAAGAGATTTTTTCAAAGTATCTCAGTTTTATTCTCATCTTCTTCCTTCGCTAGTTTCAAAAGATATTTTGGAGAAGAAGAAATTTAAAAAGGCAAAGAAACAATGCTTTGAGTCATTTATAAATGATCTCTCTTTGGATACTGAGTTAGTGCAGAAGATACTAGATAATATTGGTATCAGTCAAGATGCTTATATACAACTTTTCTAGCTTTTACAGTCAAATCTAAAGCAAGGAAAAGTACATAATTGCATACTTCCAGGGCCATCTGTGATTAGAACTATTAGACAGAGAGTGAATAAAAGGTAATGGAGATTCTGGGTGAGCCTTTCCATATACCAAGGCTAGCTTCAAGGGCAAGAAAAAGTAAGTTGTATTCAATGAATTTAACAATATTTTCCTTGACATGCCCACCCTACAATACTTAATGATTAGATTCTATGACTTGTCACTAGAAGAGGCACAATGAGTGGCTAGATTTGTGGTTAAACTTGATGAAAGTGATATTCTAAAATGTACAAAACTAGAGAGGGTCTCTATAACCTTGATGAATAGAGAACTTTCATCAGATCATTACAATCACTCAATGTCATCCAGTGTTCAATCGGAACAAAACATATGGTGGCTAGGAGCATTCGAAGTAGATACAGAGGATTTTGATATATTGTATTGGGTTTTTTATCGAACAGCAATACCTAATGTTATTAAGAGACAACAAGCAGGAGAAGAGCTATTTGTTGAAGGATTTGGAAACTATAAGATTGAGTGGCACATAGCTGGTGACTTAAAGACACTTAAATGTATGTACAATGTATCAAAGGGAGCCAACTCTAGATCTCCTTGCCTATATTGCATGTCCCCAACCAGAGAGTTTAACTGAAGCAATTGGAATAGAGCTCCCTCTAGGCACAACAAGGATCCACAATTTAAATTAGTCCTAGATATTCCTTTAGTGAATGCCCATATTTGTACACTTCATGGGCTTTGTAGGATAATTGAAAAGCTTGTTTATCTTTATATAGGATTTGCATGGAAGCTGAAGCCATTATTAGCTAGAATAGATGCTATAACAATGATTGAAAATGTCTTATCTGCAATTGGTTTGTATGGTGGTAATGTTGTTATTGAACCAGATCTTCAAAAGTCTAAGGATGGCAATTGTGCCCCTAAAAAGCCATCTATTGGTGGAGTGAAGGCTAGAAGGCTCCTAGATTTTCATGGAAGACTTGGTAAGATAAACTCTAGGAATGGTGGCTCAACTATTAGATACAATCAATGGAAGTGCCTCCATGATGTAGTTAAGGATCATGCTGATAAAAGGGACAAGCTCGGAATAGAAAAGCCAATGTTTGGGAAAACAAAAATAAGGGTCATAATATACAAATCCACATTTGCTCATGTGCAGTAGACTAAAGAAACATTGCTAAGAAAATCAAGGAAATACAAGATGAAAGAAATGAATTAAAACTTTATGCAGCTGAGAAAGCATGCAATTCCAAGTCTCATCGATCAAACTTTGTTTAACATTTTCGACTCATGAAACGCAAAAACAATGATTTAGACCGCCTCACAGTTCACAAAATCGTGTTTCACACATCACTTATAAAAAAAATTTGACGAAATCGCCTTTTATACATCCAGAAAATTTGAACAAAACAATGCCTCAAGAACATCAAAACAGGGTACCAAAGAAGGTTTCATCGATAGCATATGCACTCAACACTCAAGAATGTAAGTTTTTTCTAAAATATGAGTAAGTTCTGAATCACTTGAACACTCCTACTAAATCATCCCTAAGAATACCAAACATATGAAATACGATGGATGCTAGGTTTCTCTTGTCCACATGAGGCCTCCTCGCGTTTCATACGACTAAGGCCTACAAGTTTCTGTTGTAACATGGGTCTTAGGTTTCTTTTGTCCATTAAAGCAATACTCACGTTTCATGCATTTAACTTGATGCAGGTTAAAGAACTTTGAATCTCTTTTAAGTTTTATAAATTATAGAACTTCAAGCTTTAAGTAAATAACTAAGTTAAAATGAAAGAATCTCTTTTAATCTTTCAAATGCATGTGTGTCTGTTGGAAAAACATATACTACAAAGTCAAAATTTAAAAAAAATATCAATCAAGAAGGATAAATATGTTTAGAGTAAATAAATTTGCCCAAAAAGTAGTCTAAAGGATTATTTGATTCTCCTAGAAGGTTAAAGGTGAAGATACCTCGTAGAATAGATGAGGTGAACACGACTAGGATTGCCATGTTTGTCATGTGGCGTATGAAACGCGAACGGTGTTATGTTCTTTTTTCCGAGTAAGTCCATATTGTGTTTCATCCGACTTGAGTCTGCATTGTTCCCCTTGTGCCGTATGAAATGCGATATGATGTTGAGTTCCTTCTATCTTCAAGGCCTACTCGCGTTTCATACGTCTTCGTACCGTTTTATTGAGAATGTATTTAGACTTTGTGATTATTGTTTGCCTGCTGCTTCATGATTGTAGATATATTGAAATGAGAGATTAGATCTTTCCTAATTTGTTATTATTATTTATTTTTTTGGATGTTTCATATGGCTAGAACTAAGTCTGCTGCAAGGAAGCAGAAAGTTGATCCTAGAGGTCTTGCTTCAAAGATACATCAGTCCTCCAAGCCTTCCAAACTTTCAAGGAAATCAAAGCTCATAGCATGTGAGGTGCCTTAAGGAGATTAGAATGCAATGAAGGCTCTGAATAATACAAGTCCAAGTTATCTTTTCAGAGGCTTGTCAAAGAGATCTGTGAAAAGCATAGTCTACAGAGTTTTAGATAGACCAGGGTAGATCTCAACTGTATTCAGGAGGCTACAGAGGATTTTTTGATTGAGTTTTTCCTAGATTCTTATATCTGTGCGGCTCATGCAAATAGGCTTATGCTTATGGATAAAGACATGATTATTCTCTACTAGTCTGAAGGTTGAAGATGTTACACATGAAAAGGACACAAGACAGCATGAGAAAGAGGAAAAGGCCGCTGTAGAGCAAGGAGATAAATGGAAGGAGTTTAAAAGAAAGAAGGAAGAAGAAAAGGAAGCAGAAAAACTCCCATCTTTTGAAGGGGAGTTATCTACCCTTCTTGAAAGGGCTGACCCTAAGGGCTTTAATGTTTCTTGCTTTTTACCTTTGTTGATATTAACAAGAGATCTGATATAATATTTTTGGACTCAGATTGTGTTCAAATTCTCCAAAATAAAGTGAGAGAAGTAAATGACTCGATTCTTCTTGTTGGGATGAGGTATAGTTTACCAAGGGATCTGATATGATATTTTTGAACTCTAATTGTATTCAAATTCTCCAAAATAAAGATATTAACAAGAGATCTGATATGATATTTTTGGACTCTGATTGTGTTCAAATTCTCCAAAATAAAGTAAGAGAAGTAAATGACTCGATTCTTCTTGTTGGGATGAGGTATAGTTTATCAAAAAAAATTTAACTTGCCATATTTTTCTAGCAATAGACTTTCATGTTGATGCTTACTATCTCCATTCCTTTGCTAGGTGTGTAAAGCATGAGCTCCCTTTCGACATACAACAAAAGATTGAGGTTCTTGATCCATCCATCTCATATTATATGAGGAGTGAGCTTGATGCAAGTGCTTTTGACCATTGGTTCAATTCAATTGTCTTTGAATCTTTGAAACTTCTTCTAATTCCATACAATGATAAGTAAGTAATTTGATATTTTTAAAGATTTTATGAGATCTTGTTTTGCTAGATTATTGAAATATTTTTGTTTTCTGTTCTCATTGGACCCTAATTGGAATAATAGACTATGTGGAGAGGCAATGTTTCCTCATCAATTCTATAAAAGGAAGCCATGGAAATGCCAAGTTGTAAGTTATATAATCTAGGGTCTCCTTGATATGTTGACCTTTTTGTTGTAGGTAATCTAAGTATTTTGATCTTTCTTTTGTAATAACTCTAAATTTCATTGCCTTTTTGGTACAGAGTTTGCAAAAAATTGATCGAAGTGCTAGAGAAAAGGCCTCCCATGCCTTCTGACTTACTTCCAACAATGGAATATAGACAAGTTGCCGTAAGTTCTTGATTAATATGGTTGGAACATACTAAGAAAATTTATTCTAAAAACTACCATAAACAAGTTACTCTTGTTGATTGCAGTGTCCTCATTAGGATGATAGTTACTCTTGTGGCTAGAGAGTAATTGTAAATGCCAAAAGATTGGTTCAATTTATTTATCTCAATGATGATAAAATTATAAAGGTAATGTGAAAATTACTAAACTTTAAGATAGAGTTTTATTGCAAAATAGTCCATTGTAAAAAATAACAATGAACTAAAAATATTTTTTTACAAATGTATAATAGTTTACAAGGGATTGATATACAAGTGAGCACGTTTGGTATATAAGAGCAAAGCTCTTGAAGTACATAATGACCAATTGTATACAACCGACAAGAAGTGGGGGCTTGGACATTGAAGGAGAGGAGGTGCATGTAGCTACAGCAAAGTGAAGCTATGCCTTCAACAACTAAAGCATCAAAGATAGGCAAAAGGACTCCTAGAAAGGATGTTCCTTCTCAAAAAAAGTAGATTTGCCTCAGATTGTAAGCCCTTGTGTATAAGTCATGGAGATGACTTACAAATTTTTTTACATGTATTGTATATTGATAGTAAAGATATCTTTTTTTCAATATTCTTGCATTCTATATTCTTCTCTCTCCTCGTTGATATCTGTAAAAAAAAATATGTTGCAAATGTTTATTAATCAGGAAGTGAAATCAGATATGCACCTAAATGAATATAATATGAAATAAAAACTTACTCGTTTGTTATTAAGTTGGAACACAAATGAGTATGGTAGTTCAATATCTTCATTCTGTAAATCCATCCTCACTTGATGTAGCGTACATGATGATCTAACCTTTAGGATTGCAATAATGTCCTCATTGTACCAAACATCAAGATCCACTATAGGATATTTACTAAAATTATCAAGATTTTGGTCTAAAGAAACCAGACTACCACCAACATAATGCCATCTACTATAATAAAAGCTAAGGATGAAATTTTCAGTAGCAATCATATATTTACAAGCTATAGAGTCTTGATCTATCTTACATATAATTTTCCCTTATGTCCTACTGTCCCATCCCTCATCAACAAATTGTATAACATGATCATGTGTTAGTCACTTCACTAAAAGAATAGCCTTTGATTTTCTTATCTCAGCATTAGAAAATAAGTCAACAAATATATTAATATGCATGAACAAAGTAACTTTGCTTAGCCTACTTGAGATACTAAGTTTTAATGCTCTCTATATCTCAGAAAATATTTTACATCTATAGCCCTCACTAGTAGATGGACTTGGTGGCAAAGGCCACTCAAAGCTTGAAAAATCTGGCAAAGGAAGGGGGGATATTAATCCCCATTGGCTATGTTGCATGTGGACAATATAAGAATATTCATAGAAGAATATTCAATTCTCTACAAGCTCTATCTTCTTTCTACCTTTGTACATCTCTTCTCTAATCAAGCCATGCATCACATCAATCACATCAACAATAGACTTGATCGGTTGCCATTCCTCAAGATTAGATGGATAGACATCTACAAGACAAATGAACAAATGTTATAATGGAAAGCCTTAAACCAAGTTCAAGAAAAGAAAGACTTTAAGAATTAAACCCTTACAATTTAGTCTATGCATTGGATGATAGCTCTCTATGCATAAACACATGTTGCACCAAAACCTCTTTTATGCTATTCTTATTTACTCCAAGCTTGAAATCTCAGATTCTACCCTTCCAAGCATAGATGAACGAGCTCTCATATCTTCGCCTTTTCCCACATTTTGCCTATTGCATGGTGATCCAACTGCCTTTGCTAATTATTGTAGGAATCTGTCTTCCATCTTTTTGGAATGAGTTAAATACTGATATGGATGTGATTTGGGAGCTTGGATGCCTTGTTGAATGTCTAATTTCTATATCCATTGCATAGAGAGAGAGAGAGAGAGAGAAAACTAGGCTACCACGAGAGGGACAAAAGAAAGGGGGGGGGGGGGGGGGGGGGAATATGTGCCAAGCTTTTTGCTACTTTGAATTTAGAGTAAACATGTCATTATCATTAATTCAAACATATCATTAAATAAAAGTGTATATCATCAATGCAAAGAATGCCATAATCACGAATATAAGAGGCTAAAAATAGATATTGATAATACAAATGTGTAATATTATTATATATGTATCTTTTTCTAAAATTATTTTTTTTCTTTTTTAAAATAGAAGTTCCATTACGGAGGCTTTTCTCCTATTGGTCTAAAGCACTCTCTTTCTATCTCCTAAAAGGCATTTTCGAGACCTCAAAACTCCCCTAATGGGGGAAATAAATGAATGAGTTGCACCACATTAGATGATGATTTTAAAAAGAATACCTTGATATTTAGCTAGGGTCTGGATGATAGCAAATTTTTGCCTAGTGCCTTGATTATTTATAGATGCATGGATGGACTCTCTTTCACATTCATCTTCTAGGGATGGGTCCCATTCCTCAGTTGTGACAGTGCATGTATGGTTTCTAGCTTCACATCCTACTCCTCTTCCAGCTCCTCGACTTGCTCCTTGCCTAGCCCCATGTCCATGTCCTCTATTGTTGAAGTTTTCATTTCTTGGAGGATTCTAAGGGATGCTAGCATTGGGATTTGTCCCTTTGTTGGGACATTTAGTGCAAAAATGGCATGACTGGATCGCATTTCCCACTCTTATTTGTATTGTTGTAATTTCCACGATTTTGCAGAGCATTGGTGGCATTTGCTTAGCCTTGTTTGTACTTTTGCTATTGTTGGTAGCTCACTTGAGCTCTCTTTGAATAGGAAAATCTATTATTAGGCTTGATATATGTCTTGGAAAAAGAGTTGGCTAAAGGTTGTGCCCTCATTAGAGCATCCTTAAAATCCATAGGTCTCATTACCTCAAACTAATCACATTGAGAGGAAAATTCAATCCTTAGTAAGAATGTGCCACTTGTTGTTTCATTGACATGTGAGAAGCATACTTTTGTAAAGTCACAAAGCAAGAGTAGGGCCCCTCCAAATTCAATCCTAGCTGCTTGAGGCCAAAAAACTCATTCATTTTGAGCATCTAATAAGTAGGGGACAAATAACAAGTTTGAACAGCCCCTTTGATTTAGTTCCATGTAATAGTCTAAGCCTTGTCCTGACACCATTGTTTCCACCAAAGTTGAGCTTCCCCTATAAGCCTCAATTGTGCAATCATCACCTTAGTAGCTACACTTGTCCTAGCAACAGAGAAGTAATCCTCCATCTATTCTATCCAAATCTCAGCATTAATGGCAACCTTTGTTCCTTCACCATTAAGTTTTGGTGGCTTTACTTGTTTGAGTAGAAACTTCCTTTCTTTTTCCTTCACCATTAAATTCTAGTGGCTTTACTTGTTTGAGTAGAAACTTCCTTTATTTTTCCTCTACCACCAAGTGAGTGACAACAATCGCTAAAGATGTAGCAATGGAATAAACTTGGAAATCATTATTTTCTTAGTATTGACATGATTAACAATGCACGTTGTAATTAAGAAACCATAATTATTTGTACTCTCATAATAAGTATTAATATATTTCGTTAATTCAAACATGCCATCATATTGCTATCTTGATAGAGATTCTTGCTTTAAAAAAGAGAGTACATATATTTATAAGAAGAGCCATAGTTTATACAAAAATTTTCATAGAATTTTTACACTCAAGCTACTAAAAGTTCAATACATGTTTTCAAGCTTCCCGTACTAAAGATAACTAAAAGGATTTAGTCATGAAATCTGGATAAGGATAGAGTATAGTATATAGGAGGTTTCTTAAATGTATTTAGTACCATAAACCTTTCAAGGAGGTTAGGCAGTTCTTTGATCTCATAATTGTCTTGGCGAGATCGGTAGGCTACCATTACCAAATTGGCTTGCATGACCTTGACAATGGAATTACAGACCCATTGATTTAGAGACATTGTCTTGCCATCAACATAAATTGTTGGGTTTAGATCACTCCTATAAATTATATAGAGTCTAACCAGTTGAAGTCTTTCAGCCCAATGCAATGCCCAAAGACTATATTTGATACCACTTGTTTGGTCAACAAAAATAGGTAGACAAGTATGTGACTGTCCCCATTCTTCATGTAAGGTCCAACGTTTAGGGTCAGATTGATATTCTCAAGGAATAAAAATATTTTCCATAGTGTGGAAAATTTCCTCCCTCAGAGAAATAGGTAATTGATTTCCTTGTTGATAAATTGTTTGAAACATTTCATGGAATCATTGCAAATCATCCAACACATGTTTCTTATAGTGAACCTCATAAATTATTCAAATTTTTTTCAACACAAAGTTGATAAATATTTTATTAATTGATGATTACTTAATCCTTGGTTTAGAACGGCATACATCCTTTCCTAGATCCTATTTGTATAAGTGCCCTACAAATTTCCTTTCAAGATCTTTTCTCAAGGAATCTAACCTCATGACAGTTAGGCTAGGTCATAGACTTCAGTTGTTCAATTTCTATTTACCGAGATTTTCAAACATTTTGTGCTTAATCAAAAGATATCAACTTGCTCTGATACCACATGGAATGTACCTACCACATATGCGAAAGGTAATGCTTAGTGGTCATGTAGGGGTCTTTTCCTAGCTGCCACCATCCATACTCCACTAGAATATTTGGACTTTGATCAAAGTAGGCAACTCTAGGTCCACCTCACAAAGAAGCATTCTTCCTCATCCCATGAGGATTGTCCTTAAAGGATTCCTAAAGACCTAATAGTCTCTAACAAAAATCTAGCACCTAGTTAGGATGATCACTTTGTAATCGATTAAAATAGAGGGTAGATCAATCACTACACTTGGTTCAAAGTACATGAGAGACGAGGGAGAGTAGGTCTTGACCCCTTTTCCGATAGGCAAAATCTCATCCTTGTACTTTGATGCATATTGTACTATTTATGTTTATCTTTAAAAAGCTCTTGCTAGGTTTTAACTGAAAGTTCATGATCTCATGCCATCTTTTGAATCTCTCCTCGTGCAAAGGATGATTCAACCTTTGTACCTTTTAGATATTCAAAAATTATTAACATTTTTTCATTTAAAATCTAATAACCCTTACATTTTTAATATGCCACATGAAGTTATAGACACTTGACTCACAAAAGTAACTACAAAATACTAAAATCACTAATATAAATATAACCCTAGATAATACTATACAAAGATTAAAGTAAAAATTTTATTAAAGTTTAGTTTCTTGATGGAAATTGAACTTCTTTGCAAAACCAAATCTCCCCTCATATGACAATAAAATCTTAACCTTAAGACATGGATATCAATCTTAGCATAGGTATGCACATTTGTCTCTAAATCATATATTATATTCTAGTTGTTAGTACACACAATATGATCAATACTAAATCTTATAATCTCTAGCATTGATTCTAATTCTCTTGGTACCAAGTTTATAGGACTTAGGATATCCATATACCAATCTTGGTGCAAGAAATAGGTATTTGCATTAAAACATAGTCTTGTCTTATTATAAACTAAACTTGAAACATCAATACTAAGATCAAAATAGATCAACTTAAATAATTTTATGAGTTCTAGATCTTTTTAGCAATTATAACTAACTTGGTATTGCATATGATTGCATCAATCTCGATATCCCTTGGAACTAAGTTTGTAAGACTTGGGGCATTCTTATTGCATATGATTGCATCAATCTTGATATCCCTTGGAACTAAGTTTGTAAGACTTGGGGCATTCTTATTACGATCAATACAAGCATATTTTATACTACTTTGTATTTCTTTGTGCCAAGGGAAACTTGGAACATGGGTATCAAGTGATATCAAGCTTAAAGAAAGCTACTTTTAGGTATTCGCAACAAACTTTAAATCTTATAATGTATTACAACTAACTTGGCATAACACATATGATTGTATCAAGTCTTCATATTTGCAACAAACTTTAAATCTTATAGGGTATTACAACTAACTTGGCATAACACATATGATTGTATCAAGTCTTTGTATAACTTATGGTGCCAACTCTATCAAAGTTGAAACATAAATAGCAAGCATAGTCCAAACATGAAATATCTCTCTCATAGCTCGAAGCAAGAAATAGATGAAGCTTTGGTATATACTATACACGCATCAAATTATACATGCATGAAAATATGCATTTGATCATGATACTTAGGATTGTTGGTATGAGAGCCTTATGCACTGAATCGTGATCTATGAGGCCTAAGAGAGAGCCTAAGAGAGATGTGTTGTTGATTGCAGCTCAAAAATTAGGACAAATCCTAGAATATCCATGCTGACTGAGAGAGAGCTTGAGAGAGATGCTCAGTCCAATGCTACTCTGCTACTTCAAAAAATCGTCATGTGATTTGAGATGCTCACTCCAATGCCGTCAAGCTCATCACCATGTGATTTGAGATGCTCACTCCAATGCCGTGAAGCTCATCACCATGTGATTTGAGACTACATCAACACATCTCCATGAAGCATACTGCCATGAAGCACATCGCCATGTGATTTGAGATTGTATCAGCACATCACCATGAATCACAAATGTCCAACACTGCTGAGTGATCACCTCTCATAGCACTCTTCCCACCATGGCTAACTTTGGCCTTGTATAGTACCTCTCCCACCTTGTGCAAGACTACTCCCACCTCACACAACATCATAGCAAAGGTCATTTGTAGATTGCAAACGATGGATAGCAAAGCTCCTCGGTGGAAAGAGACGTGTGCGCGCACTCACATACATAGAGAACCGCTTCAACTTCTACAACATACTTCAATGTAGTTTGAGAAAATGCCAACATGAAGAGGATAGATTGGCAAGAAATGAAGGCACAATAACTAAATTTTGAGAAACATCTCATATCAACCTTGTGGGTGGGGAATGGGATATCAAACATACCACTACAATGTGTACATATCCCAACCATGGCACAAAGAATGAAGAGGATGTTGAGAACATGCCCCATTTTGCTGATCACCTATTTTTGTAGCAATGATTTGTGTAACGTGCCCACCTATTAGCTGTCCAAGAACGTTTTAGCAGTCTATCGAGAAACGAATCTAAGTGTCGCTGCCCGGCACTCCCAAGGAATGTTCCCCAAGGTTTGTCACCTAGGGTTTCCTGATTCCGCCTCGCAACGAAACGTTCACAGCCGAACCCACTAGGATCGACCTAAAACCTAGGTTCCTAGGGCCAAGGTCTCCTAACAGCATTCTAGCATCGAGTTTTGCACATTCTCATTTATGTAGAGATACCCAATCTGAAGCAGATGCATGCTGCACTTGGTTCAAAGAGAATGGGAAACGAGAGAGATGCGCTGCTCAACCTCTCTACCCATAGGGCATAGCCCCATTCCGATCCCCCAAAACGACATGAATCGATTTAACCACCATACCTAAAGGTCAATGATGGTAAAACCTTGTGAGAATCCTCCCAGTTCTCTGGGACCACCCTCTTGTAGGATGGACCCATCGGGGATTCTGCCCATCCACTTCCCTTGATAACTTTAGTTTTCTAATTAGGTCCTACCACATTTATATGCGACATTTAAAATCAACTTCATTAATTAGGCCTTTTGGGAAACAGGGTTCGTTCGTGTAATTTATAGCACATATACAAAAACAAAACAAGCAGTCCTTTTGACAAACAAGTTCCTTAACTTATCTTCAAGTCAATCTTTGTCTCCTACCCATACACGAGAATTATGTATCCCTTCTGTCCAACAAAAATACTTGGTCCAAATCATATGGCACCAAAATTTCCATCCTTTATCTAGAATACGATCTTCCAATGTCCTAGACGTTGGGCTCACGGCAGTCTACAGCTCCGTTCCAGACTTTGGCAAGGGATGTCCAGAGCTGCACTGGCCCCAAGCGACCTAGGAGTGAGACACAACTTCTGTGGTTGGCCTTTTCACCACTCGACCTTCGGCCCGTGAATCGAGCAATGCCCTCTCGGGGTAATCCGCAGTGCGATCTTGGAGATGATCCACCTGTGCAAATATCCTTCCTTAATTAACCAATTTAAGAATCAAGCATAATCAAGGCAATCAGTCTAATATCATCTTCCAAGGAAACATTCGTTTATTTTCCATGCCTACTTGTCATTATTGATCCTTGCCATGCTTTTACCATCAAACACAATCACTTGGAATATTTATCCAAATCACAAATGCAACAATCAGTTGATTGAAAACAAAAATTTAGGGTGTTGTTCAATCAACCAACAAAGACTAATTGTATTTTTTCCAAATAATACAAGAATAGACGTGATAGTAATTCCATCATATATTCGCTCTCCCCCTTGGGATCAAAGAGCGATTCTATGCAAAATTTACTTAATACTTGTATGCACAATTCCTAATGTTATTCTTTTTACGATTATGCTATTCATAACCCCTGACAGATTACTCTATCAATGAATAAGCCATACGCAACTAAGGGCAATTAACTTCCCTTGATACATGTATTTTACAAACTCCATATTTTGAATATGTGAGAAGAGGCTTATCCCTTCCCATGACCTATTCTCGTACATCATAGCATGGGCCTAATGTATCTCATGGGAGAATCCAAGCAAGTATCTGTCAATATAGAAATACATTACTTACAACCGAAACTGCCATTGGATTGATAGTGATGCCTTTGCCCAAAGCTTCATTGCTGGTTGTAGGATTGCCATCCGCACATGACATTATTCACTTGGAGGCCATCGTCCGCAAGTAGACTAAAGGGATTACAAAGGAAAAATAGATTCGAGATGGGAGAGTGTAAGAGAAGTAGGCTAAGTCGAGGATCGAGATAGAGGGAATTGAGCTAACTCTCTCCTTTGCAGCCTCTCAGGGTAACTCTTCTCTCTCTCTCTCTCTCTCTCTCTCTCTCTCTCTCTCTCTCTCAATCTCTTGGAGGGGTATCCTTCTCTCTACCTCTCTCTTGCAGCCTCTCGAGGTCTCCTTATGCTCCCTTGTGCCTCCCTATGCCTCATATTTATAATGAATTAGATAAGGGATGTGGCTGAGAACAAGAGTTCTTGGTGGAGGGACTCTTGCAATTCCTCCCTTTTTGTAGTCTATTGCAATTCCTTGATCCACATCCATTCTTCTACCTTCCTCCTCTTATGTATTTAGCTTTACTACAGATCTAGGTACATATCAAATTAAGCAATGTTTCTCTACACTTCAAGAAGCTATCCAAATAAACAATTTTTCTACCATACTAAGGAATGTCTCTAGCAACCAATTTGTGTTTTGTTTTAATTACACAATTAGAATATACAAAAAGTAATGGGAAACACAAAGTAGCATACTTCTAAGTGAGCATTTAGCTCATCTTAGTAATTGGATGATGCTAGTTTGGCTTTGTTCTTCTTCAAGATCTCCCCAATTTCCCACAATATTGCAAAAGATGTAGTCATTATACATATCCCTATTCTTGTATAGTTGCAATAGGAAAAGAATAGAGATGGAAAGGAACACCCTATGTGGTCATAGTAGGAGGCAAAAGATTTGGTAAACATTTCATTCTCTCTGACTGCATATGCAATCCAATACCTTACTTTCAAAGAGGTAGTTGTGGTGCTTGAGGATGAGGAAGCAAAGAGAGCTGTTGTTGGTATTATCATGTGTCAACAAGAAGCACTAAGGAGGTGCTTTGGGGGCCAAAGAGTAAATTTAAATATACCATGGCTTCCCTTTGTTGTAGACCACAAATACTATCATAAGCTCTAGGTCCATCTATGCTAGTGCATTACCCTCCTACTATTTAGGATAATCTATAATAAATTTTCCTCAAAATCAATCAATAGTGGGAAAATTTACAACTGCTTGACCAAAAAATTTCGAGCTCAAGAGAGCTCACCTCTCTCCAAAAATGCTATCAATGTCAAATTCCAACCTTCGACCTGCAACAAGCTTCATAGTAGGCAAAAACTACACAATTCATGAAAAGTTCAAGACAATAGAGTTTCCAAGAAAAGAAATAGATGTTTGCTGACTTATATTTTTTATTTTCACAAATTTTTGCCTCGCCTCTACTTTTCTTTATGTCTTTACATAAATTGAACACAACTGACGATCTCATCTATCATGATAGATTTTCTAGTTACTTGTCCATTTTTCTAGCATGATCTCCCATTGCTATAGCCCAGCCCTACAAATATTTCATTCTTTCAATTATGTTCTTTTTCTAAACCTGCATGTGACATGTTTGCAACACGAGGAGATGGATCCATGAGACAGTCATAAAACATAATCATTGATATATTGTTTTGAACTCAATGTGTAGGACCATAAAACATCGATAAGAAACTTTAAAGCTACATGCATTACGGTTACCTCTTACCTATGCAATGATTGTTTGTTTCTTGATCTTTCTTTCTCTATGGTGTATATAGTGCCTTTGGTGGTCCAGGAAGCCTTGAGCACTCTTTCACCGGCTTAGGTATACACTGACCAGAGAACTATTGATTTGCTCTGCATTTGGCTTGGATTCATCCTTTGGAACCATACCCTTTCATAACCTTTTCTCTCGACTGATCCCCTCAGTCCCTGCACCATTCGCACAAAATAGAGAGAAAAAATTGTGCTTGAGCAACAAGCGCCAGTAAACCTTATTTCCTTTGCAATGGATTGTGCTACACTTGTGGAGAATGTGATTACCTTCAGGTGATTACTGTTTCCATGTGTTCGATTACCAAGCACAGAGAAAGGCGCATCATATCTACATGGTTGTCTGATCCATTCCACCCCTCGCCCCTTCCTTCCCTAGTATGCAATATGCTGGATTCAAAAGAATGAATATCGCAAGGAATGGTGATCAAGATCGTTCACAGTCTTAGTGTAAAATATAAGTGTGTCACATGCCATTTAGTGGTCCCACCCAAACAATGTTGTCCTTATTTTGAAAAGGTTTTCCTTTTTTAGAAGAGAAATTCAATCCCCTCTGGGCAAGAGAATGATCACAATGGCCTTTGCCTATGGAAAGTTAAAACAAAAGCCTTAAAAATGAAGGAAGGAAGGAAGGAAGAAAGGGAAAATGAGAGAAAGGGAATGAGGAGGAGGAGGAGTAAGAAGAAGAAGAAGAAGAAGAAAATATCAAGAAGATGCATGCACACTTACATCCATGGCACATGCATATATTGCCAAAACTACCATAACTCAGATTATTGATGTACAGGTCATCACTATACTAGTCATAGTATATGCTTTTGCTACAAAAAGCTACTAATATATTACACTCGCCAAGTTGATACTTCTAAGTAACCATGATATCAAAGCACCAAGATACCATAATAGATTAACAAGGTAAGGAGCTACGTCCTCATGCCGAATTTCATAGTTAGTATGTAGGCAATACTAACTCGCATTTATGGCCATATGAGATGTATCAATCATTGTGGGCATGGTCTTGTTGCCATACTTAGCAACCCTAATAAAATATGCATTCATGCAAAACAATAATATATCAAACTCATACGTCCAAACTAGTTAATATAGTCAGAATTGGATATTCTATTTAGTGCCATATCTAATATGCCCCTAGCTCTAAGGCAAAAATATGCTCATTTGGATTGGTGTATTAATGAGCGATATTCTAGCCTATATTTCAAGCTCGAGGATCTCCATATAAATTATCCCCATATGTTATCTCTTTGAAATAGTAGAAGTAAAGTAGTAAAGCATAGCAAGACTCTCAAATCACTTACCTACCCACTCAAGCCGATGTTGATTTGACACCTAAAAGAGCTCAATGCTTTTCATGGAAATGTGATATAAGTCACAAAGGTGGAAGAATTCCATGTCAGGCCTATGTTGATTGACACCTAAAAGAGATAAATGATTTTCATGAAATGTGATATAAGTCACAAAGGTAGAATTCCATGTAGAACCATCCAACATTGACCCTTACAAGATAAGTAAGTTGGCTTCTTCTATGAAAATTCTTGTAAGAGTATGTGTAACTAATTGTACATAGACTTTCTAATGGCATGGGATCAAAGAGATGTTAGATTATGTGATGTAGCATATATGTGTATATAGAAAGTTTAAAATCAAATGTCAATACCTGTGTGTAAGGGTGAACATGAGAAGGTGTATGAGCATCTATAGCATGTGTGTGTGTGTGTGTGTGTGTGTGTGTGTGTGTGTGTGTGTGTGTGTGTGTGTGTGTGTGTGTGTGTGTGTGTGTGTGTGTGTGTGTGTGTGTGTGTGTGTGTGTGTGTGTGTGTGTGTGTGTGTGTGTGTGTGTGTGTGTGTGTGTGTGTGTGTGTGTGTGTGTGTGTGTGTGTGTGTGTCTGTGCGCGCGCGCGTGTGTGCATGCATGCATGTGTGTGTGTGTGTGTGTGTGTGTGTGTGTGTGCGCGCGCGCGCGCACGTGCGTGCGTGCGTGCATGCATGTGTGTGTGTGTGTGTGTGTGTGTGTGTGTGTGTGTGTGTGTGTGTGTGTGTGTGTGTGTGTGTGTGTGTGTGTGCGCACGTGCGTGCGTGCGTGCATGCATGTGTGTGTGTGTGTGTGTGTGTGTGTGTGTGTGTGTGTGTGTGTGTGTGTGTGTGTGTGTGTGTGTGTGTGTGTGTGTGTGTGTGTGTGTGTGTGTGTGTGTGTGTGTGTGTGTGTGTGTGTGTGTGTGTGTGTGTGTGTGTGTGTGTGTGTGTGTGTGTGTGTGTGTGTGTGTGTGTGTGTGTGTGCGCGCGTGCGTGCGTGCGTGCGTGCACTTTTTTTTATAAAGGACCAAAGCTATTAATGAAGGAGAGGGCCAAAAGTAGTATCATAGGAAAGAGTTGCTAGAACTTTTTAAGCCAAAAATGGGGGCACCAGTGCCAAATCTCCCTCTTTCTCTCTCTGTCATTTAAAAAAATTATATATGTGTGTATATGTGTACACATGTGCATGTGGGTGTGTGTTTGTATGTATAGGAAGTCTTAACATGTGTACACATATTAGTTCAAAGAGTGTAACTGCATTTGATAGCATCATAGCTTTTCTTGGCATGCCTATCCCTCACTACCTGAGTTCTATCAGTGTGGTCTTCGTCGTGTAAGATAGTTGCATGTCACATGGAGTTCAAGCTTTCATTCGAGGTGGGGATCTTTGTGATATGCAAGTCTTACAATGATGGCACATACCTACTAGCCCTATTGGATGGACCGAATGACTCCTTCCTCCTCCAAACACCCCACTTTAGTAGATGGTGAGAGGGCCAAATGTAGGATGTCATAGGAGACCATGTCTCTAATCTTGTTTCACATTAGCTAGGAGAGCCAAGGCTAGAGTTGCCCTTAACTAGTAGCCTAAATACAAGATGGACATTAATTGGTGGACCGATGCAAAGTTTCCACACCTTACCATTCTCCTCTACACCATGCCATAGTGGTGCATAGCATAGCTATGGATGTGATCAAGTGGCCATTAGCCCAAGGTAGAAAATATTATTAGGTCATTACCCACAAACCAGTATGGAGAGTGGAGCTTGGCCTCTAACCTAGCCACCAATTGCCATTACACGTCACCCAATTCTCCATCCTCTTTGTCTTTGATCGTCTTGATTAGGAGCCTATTTGGAAAACCTTAGGGTGTCCCTATGAGCATTCACCTTGCATCCTAGAACATGAGTAGCCTCCATTTCAATGGGGCATAAGGTCCTACAAATCTAATTGTGTGATAGGAGTTGCATCTATCCCTTCTAGCACATATTGATGTTCTTATTCTTCTTCAAGAGCATACGCTCTCCCCCTTCCAAGCCTATTCATCAAACTTTAGAGTGTTCCCATGAGCATTCACCTTACATCCTAGAATGTGCAAAACATCCACTTTAGTGGGGCACAAGATCCTATGTTTCTCATTGTCTAACAATAGCTACAACTAGCCCTTATAGGAAATATTGACATTCTTCTTCTTTAGCACCATAAGTGTTGAAGAACTAGGTCTACCTATGATATATTATTTATAATATTCTTTGATTGCACATCAAGGTACTTTGGGATGAATCTGCAATGCACTAGGAAAATACTTATAAATATATTTTAGGATATAAAGAAACTACCTAGGGACTATTTATAAATTCTAGGAAACTACCTATAAAGGTAGTTTTGAGCACATGGAGAATACCTACATAGGAGTGTGTGTGAGGAATGAGATTTGGAGCAAGTTTTTTCCTCTTGGAAACCCCCATTATTTTTGTTCACATAGTTCACTTGTTCTCTTTTTGCAACCAATGCTACCACTACCATTTCCACTACTACCATCATTGTCATTGACACCACCACTACCCGCACCACCACCATCTCCACCAACTTATCATTGTGCTACCACTCCTTTTTATCCTCCTCATTCTACTTCTATCTTTTACATCCCCCCCCCTCTCATAGATCTCCCAACCTTCACGTCCCCCTATTCTTCTCCTCCCCTACTCTCTCTCTCTCTCTCTCTCTCTCTCTCTCTCTCTCTCTCTCTCTCTCTCTCTCTCTCTCTCTCTCTCTCTCTCTCTCTCTCTCTCTCTCTCTCTCTCTCTCTCTCTCTCTCTCTCTCTCTCTCTCTCTCTCTCTCTCTCTCTCTCTCTCTCTCTCTCTCTCTCTCTCTCACATTGTGATGAAGGCTAATGGTATGTAGCCAAGATGGTATCCCTTATACATTACCCATTGAAAATTCATATATAATTGAAGAAATAAAGAATAAGGTTATCATTCATTTTCTATCCATATGACTCTCTTATGTTCTTCTCTTTCTCAACCCTCTTGCATTCCATAAGTATTACCTTACATTTCACCATTGCTTCTCTCTCAGCTAGCATTTTAATGTTTATGGGAGCTTATGCTTGGAGCAAGGAATATGAGGAGTGAATCTTTTTCATGAAGTTCAAGGATTTGAGCTTGTTCTTTGACATTGGTGCTTATTGTCCACATCTTGATAGAGGTAATATTCGCATCATGAGCTCTATATTTAAGGTAAATAGGTTCTTCAACTTGTGAAACCATTGAGACTTGATTTGAGGGCTTCTACAACCCAATTTGGTTGCATTTAGGAAACCATTAGTGATTGTAATTGATTCGAAATAGCTTGGATTTGGATGTTTAGAAAGAGGTTTTAGATGCCTAGAAATATTGAGCAGCATTGAAACTTTTCAAGAGATAAGGGACCATCATTCTATTCTATTTTCCTCCTCTCAAATATATGTGTAGCTAAGAAGAAAGTGAGAATACCTTTCAAGCATTGCCTTTGGGAGCCATTCTATCCATTTTGAGTAAATATAGATCATGTTGTGTAGAAGCCCTAGATAGTTATGGTGGTAGTTTGATAGCACTTTAGTATTGTGGCTATAATTTTTGCATCTGATATCTGATTGAATGTCCTAGGGCTCGAAAGAAATAATGTGATGAGAGCTATATATTTACATGATCATAAAGTTAATCATATGAAAATTGTAGTTCTTTGTTTTACATAGAATAGACCAATTCTAGTTTGGATAGCACTTTTGGACAATAGCTCATACTCAGAGATACTCAGAGGCTCTTTGATTGCTCCTCCTAACTTCTGATATGTTTATCAAAGTGAATGATTTTTCATGTTCATTTAGGCTCACTTTGGAAAGACTATGTTGGTTAAAATTGATTTGTGAAGGCATTTTGCATGTACTTAGTATTTACTAGCCATTTTATGCTCAAAGAATAGTCCGAATACTTGCGAAAGCTTGTAGAGAATTCATATACCTTTGAAATTATTTAAATATCATTTTTGCATTTGTTTTATGCTAGTTTGATATTTGGCTATCCATTACTTAGCTTTGTGGGGCACTCCATTTGTAGTTCATTGGTCTATTTTGAGCTTGCCCATTTAGTATATCTTATTTTGGGTGTGCAAATGTACTTTTATCATTATGGCATCTTCATCAAGTTCAAAGAATGCATTGTTTAATATTAAAATCTTGATGGAGTAACATTTTTGTATTAGAAAGAGCAAATATATAATGTACTAGTCCAAAAGCAACGGGTGAAGCTAATCAAATGAAGTGAGATTAAGCTTGAAGACATGGATGCATATGTATGGCATATGGAAAAATCTTTGTGACCTGTATGACAAATAAAGTGCAACCTCGCAGCTCCCTCATATGTTTATTGGATTGAAAAAACTCATCGATCTCCACGTGGAGAAGGGGGACTTCCAAATCTAATCACCTCAATGAGTTCAACATTATTTTTAGCCAATTGACATCTGAAAATATTATATTTCATGATCCAATGAAGACCATATTCTTGTAAGTTAACTTGCATCATGAGAGTAATGATACTTTTAGGACTACCATTAGTAACTTTGCACTCACAAGTGGTCGCATGAGTGCTAATGCTAAGAGTAGTTTGTGGATCAAAGAACTCAAGTACACTTAGCATGAGAGGAAGGTCAAATGCAAAAGGGAACTATCATGAGAGTAGCAAGTCAATAAGGAATTCACACAACAAAAAGGATGTAGAATGCTTTTCTTGTAATAAGAAGGGACACATTAAAAGTGGTTGCTACAAGTAGAAGAGTAAGAAAAATGGGGAAAAAAATGAGGATGATGGAAAAAAGGAAGAGAAAAACAAGGCAAAGATAAAGGAGATAAAAGCAGGCAATAGTGCTAATGGTCATGTTTTGTATGTATCCTCATTGGGTGATACATTCTCGGTTACTATGGATAATGGCATGCCTCAACATCGGCTTTTATATTCCAAAGCATCATTTCATGTGATTCCACATAAAAGTGTTTTTCTATCTATGATATTGGAAAAAGAGGATGAGTTCATCTTGGAAGTAACTATGCATGTAGCATTGTTGGCATTGGGGATGTATACTTGTTATTGCCAAATGGTTTTTCTTTTGTCATGTGGAATTTACAACATGCTCTAAAGCTTACCAAAATTTTGATCAATATACAATAGCTTGATGATTATGGTTATAGAGTGATCTTTGGTGATCATGTGTGGAAGATTTGCAAGGGATCTTTAGTTATAGCCAAAGGGTTGAAATTTGATACTTTGTATCCTTTGCATGTTTTTTGTGTTTAAGACCATGTTGTAGCTATCACCAAACATCTAGCTATTTCTTTATGGCATTGCCATTAGAGGATAAGTCAGCCTCACTAGAATGAAGTTTGTGCCATTTAAAATTTTCTAAAATTTTTTAATCTTTGTTTTTGTGAGCCACTACAAGGGAATAGGGGTATAACACTGGGCATTTCTAACGTAAATTAGCGGTGTCGCTATTTGCATCGCAAATACCAATGGTACTCTAAGAAAAAAAAGCGGGTGAAACCTGGGCGCAGCATTTTTCCACAAAGAGTTTGAGAGAGAGCGAAAGAGATCGTGGCTTTGGGGAGGGAGAGGGAGAGGAAGAGAGGAAGAGAGAAGGAGAGCTTGTTACTCCCACTGCTACCACCATTTGTGAAGAAGAGGAGGAAATGCACGAAGGAAGAAGAGAGGCCCTCGCAAAGAGGAGACAAAAAATCCATCCTCGAACCATTGCAATGAGTACATTATCTCTTTTTGGTTTGTTCTCGTTCTTTCTTATTTTCTTTTGTTTGTTTTTCTTGAGAATGAGGTGTATTGAGGGAGAAAGAGAGGAAATGAGAGATGGAGGAGAAGAAAGGAAAAGGAAAAGAGAACGAGAGAACGAGAGAGAGAGAGAGAGAGAGAGAGAGAGAGAGAGAGAGAGAGAGAGAGAGAGAGAGAGAGAGAGAGAGAATAAACATGAAAGATAACAAAGAGAGAGAGAGAGAGAGAGAGAGAGAGGAGCATGAGTGAGAAAACACGAGGGGGTGGAGAGAAATAAAGAGAGGGGCAACAAAGAAAGAGAAGGACAAGAGAACATGAAACGAAAAGTGCAGAGAGAGGTGGATAAATTGTGTTAGGTTAGTTATAAAACTAAAGCTACTCTTCAAGGGAAGGCGGTGTTTAAATTGCCCATGGATATTTTATACAGCAAAGTGGTCTTGGTTAGCCAAGATAATTCCATTAAAAATTTGAAATGCTAGATTATGTCAAGTTAGGAATGATTGAATACCAACTATCCTATTGTGTCATCCTAGATCCAAATTAATGTTATTTTATGGGGCCTTAGTTGAGACTATACCTATGAGATATGATAGCAAAGTAGTTATCTTAAGCTAATGTTAGATAGCTATGGTAGGAGACTATAGTCACGATTTAGGCTTGCTGATCCTTGTGGAGTTTAGGTGGAACTTTCCCTATGAGGTAGACTTAAGTAGTTTGAGGTAATGCAGTTTGATTATTATAAGGGAGTTTTGAGTGAAAGTTACATTGATTACCTCTTGATAAATTTATGCCATTAGGATTCGGTGGATAGACATGTTATAAATATAGATATGCAAATAGATATGACTATAGTCTCTAAATTTGCAAGGCCATACACTCTCTGGAATTTGGATAAAAAGGGATCAATTTGTGCACACCTTAGATTGACATTATGATTTTTCTACATTATGAAAGGTGTTGGATATGGAATGGCATGTAATGCTTTATCAATGCCAATCATCTTCCCTATATTAGAACCAACCTTAAGTAGATACAGTGGATGGAAAATCCAAATGTTGTTTAATGTTTATTTTGAAGGAATCTATGGTTAACCATACTATTAATGTATCTAATTTCCATGGGAAAATCTTTATAGTAGGATTCTTATCATGATGTAATGTCTCTTAGCTATTGGAAAAACTTAAATAAATTATGACTCTTTGCCTTCTACTTGTGTAAATTCAATAGCTCCTAAAATTTTATATTAAAATGTAAGAAGGTTTATATGGAATCTTTATAATGTATATTGAACTAGGTCATCGTGTGTTGTAAACCAAGACATTTTAGTTGACGTTAATTCTATTGAGTTACAATAGAAGAAATCCCTTCTCAAACAAATTTTTTAAAAAAAGAGAATGGGAACAAAAAACTGTTGTTTGTCATAATGTAGACAAAATGGAAAATGATGATGGCCGTTATGTTCAAGATTGCGAAGCGTATCCTTGCTCTCAATGCAAGCTGTTAATAAGATGAAAGTTTTGCTTATCTATAGAACATGTATGATGCTTCAACGAGATCCAATAGAAGATATTGATCAAGTGATCTCAAACTTTGAGCAAATGGTAAGGAAAGTGTGTATCAATCATGCCTTACATTCACAAACTAATTGAATATCATATAAAAAAACGTTAGACGTGGCCATAAAATTCATACAGGGAGGTGACGTCTCATCCCAAGGAGGAATGCACCTATTGTGTCCAGTTAGAAGAGTTCATGGGCGTGCGATGGATGGAGTGCCTGAGCCAATCCACCACTTGGAAGGCACGACTCAGTCTCTAAACCATCAATACAAGAGGAGATGCGCAGCCTTTCAAACCTTCCTCCAATATTGGAGCTTGAGATGGAGGCAATGATCGATGCATTGATGCCCATGGATGCCAAGACATATGATCCGCTAAGAGAGGAAGCATCCATACCATTATATGATGGGTGCCGAGTATCTCACCTAAAGATGCTACTTGTACTTCTAAGTGTGTAAGAAAAATACGAGTGGAGTGATATGAGTATAACTGAGTTGTTCAGGTACATTCTATGTATGCCCCGTTGATTTTTTTTAAGCATCATTTTAAAAAACAATTGTGCTTTTTCAAGGTGTTTTATGATTTTTTCCAGGTTGCTAAAGTATCATATATTACCACTTGGAAATACCATGCATGAGTCACGTGATGATGTGTGACACGTTTTACAAAAGCTTGGCATAGACTATGACATCATCCATGCATGTGTCAACAATTGTGTGTTTTTTTTAAGGAGAGTAAAGGACTATGGAGACATGTCCAAAGTGTGGTGCTCACAGGTATTAACAAGACTTGTAAGGGCAAACCATCCCTCAGAAAGTTCTTAGACACTTTTCACTTATCCCCCGTATATGTCACATGTTTTGTATCTAAGACATGGTGAGCTTGACAATGTGGCATGTGTAGAATGGATCCATAGATGGAGTCCAATGAATATAAGTGGATTCACATGCATGGAGCCACATTGACTCTACCTTTCTAGGCTTTGCACGAGAGCCAAGGAATCTTTGGCTTGGTCTTACTATGGATGGCGTGAAACCATACAGTGTGTGGCATGTAGTCGTTGTTAACTACAACATCTCGCCATGGCTTTCTACGAAGAAAAGACACCTGATCCTTAGCTTGCTCGTTCCTGGCTGCTACAAAGTCAAGAATATGGACGTCTATCTTCGTCCATTAGTCGATGAGTTTAAGATTTTGTGGGACGAGGGGGTCGCCATGGAAGATATGAGCAAGTGTGATGGTCGATAGACTGCCAATATACGAGCCATTCTCATGTGGACCATGCATGACTTTCTGGATTCAGAGAGTGCTCAGGTAAGTAGGCTTTTGCTCTCCTTGGTGATATCTATCATAGCTCATTCAAGTTTGTGTTCACTTATTGGGATAGGCCTAGTTACCTCAGGTTATCATACATATCCATTGTGTGGGCCACAATTAGACTCCTCAAAGTCATGAACCATGAAGAAGATGGTATGTCAAGGACACACGAGTTTCTTGCCGAAGGGTAATGAATTGAGGGAAGGTTTTCTTGGACGACCTCTAGCACGAATGAACACCCAAAGCTGATATGAGTTGAAAATGGTCCACACGGAGTCACATCTAAATAGAGTGCTACTGTTCTTGATTTTCTACAAGTTGCCGTATTGGACCCACTTTACATATCAACTACTTGTTGGATTCCATGCATATTTTGAAGAATCTGGACAGCTTACTATGGGACCACATCATAGGAAAGAGAGACAATGCAGGGGTAGCACGAATGGATTTGAAGGAGGTAGGCAAGATGAAGGCACTTTGGACATAGTCAATCATTGATGGTCTCTTGCAACTACCTCACGCTCCTTGGGTTCTTTCCACTAAAGAAGAGCACATTATGAAGCAAATTATCAAGTCTATCCGCACCTCGACAGGTATGATGTGTTCTCTCAGATCCACTTTTTCTAAACATGACCAACTATTAAGGCTAAAATCTCATGATTGGCATAAGATATGTTAGGTATCTTCTAGCCTCGATTGTAAGTGGCCTGCATATTTTGGTATTTAGCATCTAGTCGATGTTCATAATGCACCTTCATTTGTAGGACTTTGTACTACTGATCACGATCGTAGGATACCTCACTCCAGAAATACGCCGGGTGATTTACAGGTTGTCAAATTTAGAACAATGGATCTCACAAAAGGAGATCAAGACATCCTCTATTGAATCCGCAAAGTAGGGAGCAGTGGAGACAGTTTGTCTCTTTGAGAAGTACTTGTCCACCAATATCCTCACGATACAAACCCATCTCCTAGTGCATCTTATAGATGAAATGGAGATTGTGAGACTCGTCCATACACAATGGATGTTCTTCTTGGAGTACTTCATGAAAACCTTGAAAGGCTTTGTGCGACAATGAGCTCAGCCAGAAGGTAGTATGGCTGAAGTGTTGAGAAATCAAATGATGTATGCCATAGAGGCTAGATGTATGCCATGAAGAGGCTAGAAGATAGACAAATGAAGTATGCTCTAGGAATAGATGTTCATAATCCCATATGCACAGTGAGGAGAGTGGTGCTATCCAAAAAGATATAAAGGCATGTACTTGACACTCATTTTAATATAGAGGAAAAATAGTTTTGAGTCACTCAAGATCGTGTTTATGAGTCCAAGCTAATCCATCTTGGAACCTAATTCACTTGAGTTAAAATTTCTCATTCTAATCATGTATCATTTGTTTGATTTGCATCCACCATAGCTCATCTAATTCTAGATCTGTATTCTCAACATGGTATCAGAGCCATGGCTGAGCTAGGTAGCTAGTGGTGTGATTTCATTTGTTTGACTTTGAGGCCCAATGATCTCAAGAGAGAGCCAAGCTCTAGTTCTGTGACGCTCCCATCTGCATCTCGATCAAACTTGAAAAAAAATTCCTTCAATTTAGCTAGTTGCTCATGATCAAAAGGTGCACCAGCTATGGCGAGGGACTTCCTGAGAAAATGGGTTGGAGCATATGGATTGAGTACAACAACCTTGTTATTTTACCAGAAATTCCTCCTCAAATGCTAAAGATATACACACCAAGTCTCATCAATATTCAATCGCAGGGTATAATAGCCCTGAGGCACAGAGATCATATGCTTTCTTCAGATGATCCACTGGACGGACAGTGACCGTGGAGAACACACGACGCAGAGAGCAAATACGAGTAACAATAGTTTTATCGAGTTTCAAGAGTTTGTTGATCTTCTTGCCCTTGATTTGAGCAAGGAACAGCCATCACCATACACAAAAGAGCAGCTACAGGCTCTTTTTCATACGTTTGACACAGATGGCAACGACTTTATTACTACAGCGGAGCTGGCTCATTCAATGGCCTGGCTTGAATATGCACTCACAGCTAAGGAGCTCATCAAAATTATAAAAGAGACTGGAGCTACCATCATCGATGCCCACAAATCAGATCGAGAGGAGGAGATGGAAATGACGCCAGAAGCTATCTTGTTGTTCATGATGGCATAATCCGTCTTTTTAAAACTAAAACCCTATATACTAAGGTTAAAACTCTCCCCTTTTTTCAAACATTTTTACACTTAATTACTTGCCAAATCAATGTGTTATAAAGCCCACACATCTCCTTCTCCAAAACAACTCCATTCACAAGCCTATTTCACACTCTATCTCTTCAAACCAACCTACTCATCTCACACTGCATCATCAAATTGCCTTCACATTTAACTAACTTTCACACTATACGTGTCTCAACTTGGCTTGAACTAAAAGAACGGATTGTTAATACGCTTGATAATTAGTTATCAAGAATCCTTAGAGGTTACTAGTGATTAGAGTTTCTATTGAACTCCTATTCTTGTAAGGAACTAGACATTGCCCGAGTATACTCGCGGTAAGACCTTCCCACATGAAATGATTTTCTTCTTGCACAATAGCTCAAAAGGAAAGCCAATGCCAAATGAAAACCCAAAAACCATGTATTCCAAAATTCATCTCATGTGTGAGAGTTTGTCAAACAAAGCTCATGTATCCATCAGTGTACTCACGTGTAAAAGCATGAAGCAAAATGATTGTGTCAAGAATATTGAAGAAAAAAGAGAAGTACCACACATTAGCAAAAGGGATAAGGAGCACAAAAAAAGCCAAGGAGCATGAAGAAAAAGAAGTCCAAAAAGATGAAGAAGATTAAAGGTTGCCAAAGAAGCAACAAAACAAAAAGGATGAAGAAAATATTTTCCACTACTACAAACCAACAAAATGTTTTGCAAAAATTTTCCATAGAGGATCTCGAATTCCCTGAGTGGATTTGCTTCCCATAGTGGATGTGTTTTTTTTTTTTAAACTTATCAAGATGTAAAGTTTCAAGCCTTAACTTGACTAGGCTGCCAAAGAGCTAGTCTCCTAGTCCATGTTTGCATGCAGGAGCAGCAAAAAGGCAACAAGGGTAGAGACTCATCATTTGAGGGGGGGTGTTGAGAAATCAAATGATGTATGCCATAGAGGCTAGATGTATGCCTTGAAGAGGCTAGAAGATAGACAAATGATGTATGCTCTAGGAAGAGATGTTCAGAATCCCATATGCATAGTGAGGAGAGTGGTGCTATCCAAAAAGCTATAAAGGCATGCACTTGACACTCATTCAATATAGAGGTAAAATCATTTTGAGTCACTCAAGATTGTGGTTATGAGTCCAATCTAATCTATCTTGGAACCTAATTCACTTGAGTTACAATTTCTCATTCTAATCATGTATTGTGTGTTTGATTTGCATCTACCACCATAGCTCATTTAGTTCTAGATCCGTATTCTCAACACGAAGGTTGTTTGGTGTCGGAGGTGTTAATGCATATTTCACAATGGCTACCAATGGTGGATTCAAACAACAGTATGCTATTGTCACTGAAGGACGATTATAGATTGACCAGAGATGTGGTGGTTGGAAATGGGGTAGAAAAAAGGATGGATACTACAATGGAGAAGAAAGTGAATCGTTTTTGTATATTGCACCATGCATCCATGGAGACGTGACTTGCTAGGTACGAGTAAGCTAGGAAAGATCGAGAAGAAGTGCGATGATAATTTCAATGCAGTACGTGCCATCGATCGATTAGATATCCTAAGGGCATGGAGGAGATGCCGTGGTTTATGTCTATGCGATGGTTACATTGAGCTTTGATCGCAGCCTCTCACCACGAAGGGGTGGAGATCTCTACTGAGGAGTGGGAATTCCAAAGGTGACCACATTGTTATATCAAGATTTTATATGTGACAACTAATCTAACCCTTTCAATGTACATTACAAAATATACAATGTGGCGTGGTCGCGCAGGTGACATTTTCATGTCGAGCGTATCAACAAAATGCGCTCCATAATGGATTGTGGTGTCATGGCAAAGTTCGAGCAAGAGAGCTAATGGCAAGCCACAAATCCAAACACCAGTATAGATGAGATGGAGCATTTTGGGAACTTGCAAAGTGTTAACTCAGTGGATTACCATAGCTTCTTCATGATCATATTCGATGTGTAGTGGTTCACAGTGGTATTGGAAGGAGTCGGAGCAACCATTCGGCGAGGTCCATTTGGATTTCTTGAAATAGATTCCAAGAAAAGATGGACAGATCTACGTGACACATTTGTCTTATCAGCCCATTGTGAACAGGTGCATGAATAGTTTTTTTTTAATTTTTTACGACACAAATATATCACAAATGTTGAATCTCTCTTATATGTGATTTTAAACAAGTAATTTTCTATCCAAACCCCCGACAACCTCAATGGTGGTATGTTGTGCATTCAGCTCCTCGGAGTGTGAGAGTGTATGATGAAAGCAATGTTCCTAGTCTAGATGAGGAGATTATGCAGGTGGAGGGGTCGATATTGCAAGGGGTGGAGGTCGAAGATGGCTTGGAGCGTGCACAGGAGGCAGAATTGGGTAACAATGATTGAAAGACAAGAGGCTAGGAATTCTTTGAGAACGAGGTGGACTCATCCTTTTGTGGTGACATGTTTATTGACCTTCCAATGTATGCAGAGTTATGCCAGGAGATTGACATGGAACCATAGGCTATGTCATACTTGCAGCATTTTCCTACTCAATTCGTTGATGAATCACTTATAAGGGTACTCTAGAATATGCATTTTAAGTAGTATCATTTTTTTCAGAGTTATATTGCCGTGCTTTGCTTGAATCTTTATATTGATTATGCTAACATCATTTTCTGTCTGTGTAGATGACCTTTGACGATATTTGGAGAGTTGGACGGGTTGAGGGATGAGCGACGAGGAGTTGCAAGAGATGTTCACATATATGTCTCTAGATCAGATGGCCCGATTTAGAGATATGGTGGTCTTGAATACCATCAGGCCATTCTGTTAGATCTACTTCGACATGCTCTGATGCTTTGGTTTCTAGTAGTTGAGGTCGATGCTCTAGATTGGGCCTATCGAATGGAGGGAGTGGTTTCGGGGGGTGTGTTGCGGAGATGTGGATGATGTGAGCCCACGGTGGGCTCAAGATACAGGTGCTACTCCTCGCTCTTATGCAAGTTTGAGAGAGGGTGGCTCAGGTGGTTGTTGTGGAGGCACCAATGTAGTATCTCCATCTCGTTGTTCTGGTGGAGGCGTGTCACATGTAGGATTTGTCACACCTGTGGGGACATCTACTCCAATGACTCTAGCTTTTGTTCAACCATCTACGGGTGGTACCCCTATGAGTGCTACTCCAAGAGATACCACCCTCGTGGGTACACCAGATATACAAGGGTCTCTTGGTTATGTCCAAGACCGTAGTCATAGATGGGAGAGGACACACCTTAGACATATCCCAGAGGGGTATGGATACCTTGTAGATGATAGGATAGGAGCCGTGATCATGAATGATGAGGGGACGAGGGTGATGTCTCGTATGAGAGAGTTGTACCAACAAGTTTTTTGGCACAACGTCTTGGACCATTGGAAGAACATGCCCAAGGGGAGCAACGACTACATAGTAGCATCCTTACACAAGGAGTTTCCAATACCCACTGCGGCGGCAGAGAGGTTTTCCACTGGGTGGATGATGGAGTGCATGTCTGCATACATGTCACACATACAATCAAACACATGCAAGGCACTCAAGAGTAGTGCCTCAAAATCCGAGTGGTTAGACACAGATGAGTGACTGAGACTCACGGAAGAGGCTACAGATTCTCCAGGATATTGGCGATAGGAGCAGGAGGCAGTGAGAGCATGACAAGATGGGAGGCAGTGAGGGCATGACAAGACTGGAGGGGTGACTGGAGGCAAGGCTGGTTCATCATCTTGGAGGTGGTAGCCACATGACTTATCTAGAGGACTTTGTAAGTTTTTCTTTTGTTATTCTCACTTTCTTATTTACAATATCACTTGTACTAACAATCGTGTTTCTAACAGTTGTATTTTATTTTCTTTGCAGCACTCCATTACAAATCGTGATCCCATTGGCTTGGAGACTCGATATGTAAAGAGACACGGTCTCACTGCATTGATTGATAAACTATATGCACGTGGTAGCCCAGTAAATCACTCATCTTTCTTGTCCAGTAGTTACAATTTTTATTAAAATGCATTATGTATGATGGGCTGATGTGTAGTTGTTCATTTTGCAAACTCCATTCGATGCTTCTTTGCGTCGGGATGAGGTTTCAGATGGCAAGGATCTATAGCTCACACTTGGATTCATGGAGTGCGCATCCTCTTTCTTTTTGGTACTATGATTTATGCAAGCATCTTCTATGTACTATGTTGTTATCATCCTTTGTATCTTGCCATAATTCCATGAGTTTTCATCAGCGATATTGTCGTTATTCTATGTATCAGTCTCGTGGGTTCAAGTACATTTTGCGCTAATCTTGACGACTATTTCACACTTAACATGTAATCCATTTGTAGAATATAAATACATCACATATCTGCCCTGCCACAATTTTTTTTTCTTTGTAACCATCACTATTAGCATCACAAATTTAGTGCACGTGTCGCTATTGGCATCGCAATACGTGTTGCAAACCGTCGCTATTTGCATCGCAAAATTATCACAAATTGCGACACTAATAGAGATGCAAATACCGACGCAAATTGCGATGGTTTTATGGAGACACTAATAGCAACGAGAAGGGAAATTTTTTTAATGAACATTTTCATCACTTTGGACATCAGTATGAAGCCTGTATGTTGTAGTGATCATTACCTCTTTGGAAAGAAAAATGTCACATAATAAAGTTTTTTGGATAGAAGATCAAAATGGCTTGATTTAATTCATAGTGATTTGTGTGGGCCAATACCCATGGCTTCATTGGCATGAGCATCATACTTTATCATTTTTACAAATGATGCCATAAGAAAGTTTTGGGCTTATCCTCTTCACAAGAAGAGTGATCTATTGGATGCATTTCAAAAGTTATTATTTAGCATTGTAGAAAATCAATCAGGTAACAAGCTTAAGTGCATGAGGACTAATAATGGTGGAGAATACATTTTGCATGCCTTTATGGACATGTGTGCAATCCATGGTATCAAGAGAGAGTTTATATCTCCTCGGAATCTTTCTCAAAATGGTGTGTTTGAGAAGATAAATATGACTATTGAGGAAAGGGTTTGTAGTATGGTCTCTAAAATTGGTCTAACTAATGGATTTTGGACTGAAGCTATAAAGATAGCAATGTATTTGATCAATATGTCTCCTAACAAGCCATTGATTAGCTAGATACAAAAGGATTTATGGTCTAGCAAGAGACCTAGCTATGATCACTTACATGCTTTTTGCTACAAGCCATTTATGCATACACCTAGGGACAAACAGAGTAAGCTTGATCCTAGGTTCATGAGATGCATTTTTCTTGGCTATGGAGAACCATATGAAACAAGCTATTGCTTATAGAATCCTAAATGAAAGAATATAGTATGCAACCATGATTTCATTTGCAATGAGAATAAAATGCATAACCTATAAAAATAGTTAAGATCCATAGGATGGTATTTCAAGTGCATGGGTAGCAAGTATATGAGTATGACCTATTTCACATGATGTAGGGCTTGGATAGCCTGCTAATATATAATGAGGTGGAAGTACCATGGGATGATGGACAATCTCATGTCTTATAGAATAGACAAGTGGGATAGCTAAACGATCCTATTGAGTGAGTTTTACATAGGTCTATGAGGGTCTCTAGACCATCAGATAGATATAATCCAGCTCTAGACTATGTTTTGGTCACAAATTGGGATGCACTTTTTTGTTATGCTGATGCTCTGACTAGGGATGATAGTCATAAGTGGCAAAGGGCTATGCAATCTAAGGTGGATTATTTTGAAAAGAATACAACTTAGGAGCTTGCTCCTTTGCCTAAGGGAAAACATGCACTACCATGTAAGTGTGTTTACAAGTTGAAGGTGTATTTATCTAATGTGTTGTCTTAGTACAATGCAAGATTGATAACCAACAGATTTAAGCAAGAGAAGGGGATCTCGACTTTGATGAGATATTCTCGCTAGCAGTCAAGATGAACACCCTTTGCTCAATCCTTGCTATGGTTACTATAGAGGATATAGAGTTGGTTTAGATGGATGTAAAGACCACTTTCTTGCATGGGGACTTGCATGAGAGTACTTACATGCAGCAGCCTAAGGGGTTTGTTGTCATAGGCAAGGAATAGTTTGTATGTAAGTTGCATAAGAGCTTATATGATTTAATAAGCTCTTAGGGAATGGTGTCATAGGTTTATGCCTTTATATGATCTAAGGGGTACACTAGGGGTGAGATCAATTACTGACTGTACACAACCTTAATCCTTTATTGGGTGAGATACTAATTGTTGGAAAGTCGCTAATGGTTCAATGTGTATTATGCAAGATCAACACAAAAAGATACCCTACTTTATCTCAAAATAAAAACATTGGGAAGGTATTGTAGCATTTTAGTATGGAGAGAGGAAAGGCTATCAATGTTTCATTGCCTACATATTTGAACTTAGCCAAGAGCATAGCCCCAAGTCAAATGAGTAGAAGGAAAAAATGACCAAGGTTACTTATGAATCTATAGTTGGTAACTTGATGTGCACCATGGTTGCTTTTTTGCAGGAAGGATGAATGTATTCTTAGATATGTAGATGCTGATTTTGAAGGAAGTGTAGACCCTAGGAGGTCTACCATAGGGTCTTTCTTCACTTTCACAGATGGTACAATATCCTAAGTCTCTTGATTACAACCATTTAGGGATTTACCTACCATTAAGGTAGAGTATATTGCAACCACTGAGGTCTACAAGGAAGCTATATGGTTTAGTCATCTAGTGGGATCCTTGGCCATTGCAGAAGAGGTGCTTACATTGCACTATAATAGTCAGACTGCCATTTACTTGACATAGAACCCGATTTTTAATGCAAAGATAGGGATTTACCTACCATTAAGGTAGAGTATATTGCAACCACTGAGGTCTACAAGGAAGCTATATGGCTTAGTCATCTAGTGGGATCCTTGGCCATTGCAGAAGAGGTGCTTACATTGCACTATAATAGTCAGACTGCCATTTACTTGACATAGAACCCGATTTTTAATGCAAAGATAAGGTACATTGAGGTGAAGTATCACTTCATCATGGAGGTGCTTGAGGTTAAGCACATTGAGCCTATCAAGATCCATACAAATGATAGTTATCTAGATCTTCTTACAAAGACTTTACTTCTAAGTGCTTTTCACACTAAGTGCTAATGAGCATCACATATGATACTTCATTTACTCCCATAAAGATGCATTAGCCTTTAAATAGGAGGTGGTTGCAATAAAGACCCAATGGCGTATGGCCAAGCAAGCACCCCTTGTATATGTACACAATATATAGACATATATAAGTGAAGACAAAGAATAATTATACTTTTCATTTTATACCTACATAACTCTCTTATGTTCTTTCTCTCAATTCTATTTTTCTCCAAAGCTTCCACCTCAGATCCCAAAATTGCTTCCCTATCATCTCTACCTATGCATGACTCTTATTCTTATCTCTCACTAAGCTTGACTCTTCTAACTCTATGTAATGTGTGTGTGTGTGTGTGTGTGTGTGTGTGTGTGTGTGTGTGTGTGTGTGTGTGTGTGTGTGTGTGTGTGTGTGTGTGTGTGTGTGTGTGTGTGTGTGTGTGTGTGTGTGTGTGTGTGTGTGTGTGTGTGTGTGTGTGTGTGTGTGTGTGTGTGTGTGTGTGTGTGTGTGTGTGACTCTTATCTTGATATCTCACTATGCATGTTTATGGAAAGTCTATATGTGTATTTCTACTTTCTCGCGCATGCGTGTGTGTGTGCACGCATGAACTTATGACCCTTATCTTAATCTTTCATTGTGTACGTTCCTCTCCTTCCCCCTTTTGGTGGTCTCTTACTTAAAGTACCTCTTTTTCTCCATGCACATATATTCCTTACATGGGATTATCTCTCTATGGAAGGATATATATGTGTGTACACGTATGTGAGTGTGTGCACACACATGTAGAGAGAGAGAGAGGAGGAGGGAACACAATAAGACATGGGATTATCTCTCTATGGAAGGATATATATGTGTGTACACGTATGTGAGTGTGTGCACACACATGTAGAGAGAGAGAGAGAGCGGGGGAGGGAACACAATGAGGATAATGCAATCAATGTCAAGTTTTTAGGATTAAGGACTCAAGACATGGCTTTAAACATTATTTCTCAAAAAAAAACTTTAATTCAACTTTAGTCATTAATTTATCAATGAGATTCCTAGTCTTAAGTATTTAGAATTTTTAATATAATTTGAATTTGAATAGCATTACAATAGAATTGAGAGAGAGAGAGAGAGTGTGTGTGTGTGTGTGTGTGTGTGTGTGTGCATGTGTGTGTGTTATATAAAAATAATATTTTGATGAGAGAGAAGAGAGAAGAAAGAGGTAAAAAAGGATGTTTGATGAGAAAGAAGAGAAAATATATATACTAGTTAAGTGTATCATATAGAAAGTGTACCTATAATATTTTCTAAATGTGAGACATAGTAGATCGAGACTTTGTAAATGAACTATATTGAAATGAATGAGCTTTATTGAAATGTGTTGTTAATGTGAGGTATAGTAGATTGAGACTTTGTGAATGCTTGGACCTTATTAACAAAAATTGATTCCTCTCTATTGGGAAAATTTTATTTTCTAGTATTAAAAACAAACAATTGATATATCATACAATGACTATTCTATTGGCGTTGTATGTTTGAGAAAATGGAAACCTTGTCAAATATATTTTCTACTTATGAAATAATGACGAAAACATGACTTTTTAATCTTTAGGTAATAGAATCCTTAAAACATAGAAATTTGATCACAAGCTTGAGAGAGAGAGAGAGAGAGAGAGAGAGAGAGAGAGAGAGAGAGAGAGAGAGAGAGAGAGAGAGAGAGAGAGAGAGAGAGAGAGAGAGAGAGTGTGTGTGTGTGTGTGTGTGTGTGTGTGAGTGTGTTGATGAAGGTCCAAAGCTATTAATATAGAAGAGGCCAAAAGGTAGAATTGTAGTATTGTAGGAGAGAGTACTAGATTTTTTATTTATTTTTGAGAGAGAGAGTGTGTGTGTATGTGTTTTTTGATAAAGAACCAAAACTATTGATGTAAGAGAGGGCCAAAGGTAGTATTATAGGAGAGAGTTGCTACAAATTTTTAAAGGTAAAGAGGGGTAGTGCTAACACTTAAGCCCCCCCCTTTGCCTTAAAAAATACAACAACTCTCTCTTATAATACTACAATACTACTTTTGGGCCTCTCTTATATCAATTAGAAAAGAAAACCTCTTTAGCCAAAATACTTTTCATATGTCTTTCTCTTCTCTAGTGTCAATAATTTTCTAAAAAGTCACCTCTCTTTTGTCACTCATCAATAAATTCACACACACACACACACTCTCTCTCTCTCTCTCTCTCTCTCTCTCTCTCTCTCTCTCTCTCTCTCTCTCTCTCTCTCTCTCTCTCTCTCTCTCTCTGTGTGTGTTCAAGCTAATTCTAGCAACTCTCTCTTACAATACTGTAATACTACCATAAAATTACCTAAATACAATCAAACAAAAAAGTCACATTCATTATTATTTCATTAGTATAAAACTTTTCTATATTTGATAAGGTCTCCATTTTCTCAAACGCAGAATGCCAAGAGAATAGCCATTATATGATATACCAAGTGTTGAATTTCTGTGTTAGAAAAAAAAAATCTCCGAGAGAGAGGGGCCAATTTTTGTTCATGAGGTTCAAACGTTTCAATATTGCTCATTCACAAAGTCTCAATCTACTATGTCTCACATTAACAAAACATCATATATATACACATAATATGATACTCTTAGCAATAGTTATTTTTTAATATTCTCTCTTTGGTTATCTTCTCTCTCACCAAACATTGTTTTTATCTCCTCTTCTCTCTCCTCAAAAGTAACATTCATCTCTCTCTCTCTCTCTCTCTCTCTCTCTCTCTCTCTCTCTCTCTCTCTCTCTCTCTCTCTCTCTCTCTCTCTCTCTCTCTCTCTCTCTCTCTCTCTCTCTCTCTCTCTCTCAACTCTATTAGATCCTGGTGTTTCTCAAATTCAAATTACATAATAATATTTTTCAATACTTAAGACTAGGCATATTATTGATAAACTAATTACTAAATTTGGATTAAAGTTTTTTTAAGAAATAACATTTAAAGCTTGTGTGTGTGTGTGTGTGTGTGTGTGTGTGTATAGAGGGGGTGGGCGAGGTTGAGAAAGGACTAAAGTTATCAATGTAGGAGAGGAAAAAAATCTAGCACCTCTCTAGTATTATAATAGTAGTTTTGAGCCTCTTTTACATCAATTTGAAAAAGACTTTTCATATGTCTTTCTCCTCTTTCTTAATGACAATTTTTTAAAAAGACACCTCTCTCTTGTCTCTCATCAACAATTAATTCTCTCTCTCTCTCTCTCTCTCTCTCTCTCTCTCTCTCTCTCTCTCTCTCTCTCTCTCTCTCTCTCTCTCTCTCTCTCTCTCTCTCTCTAAACAATTATTTCCCCTTCACTTGACCAACTCTCGAAGGCACCACTTTCTTCTGTGTGTGTGTGTGTGTGTGTGTGTTTTCACTTGTGTCTCTCTCTATCTTTATCCCTCTCTCTCTATGTTTATGACCCTCATCTTAATCTTTCAAACTCTCTTTCTCCATGCACATGTTTCTCTTATATAGGATTGTATTTGTGTGTGTGTGTGTGTGTGTGTGTGTGTGTGTGTGTGTGTGTGTGTGTGTGTGTGTGTGTGTGTGTGTGTGTGTGTGTGTGTGTGTGTGTGTGTGTGTGTGTGTGTGTGTGTGTGTGTGTGTGTGTGTGTGTGTGTGTGTGTGTGTGTGTGTGTGTGTGTGTGTGTGTGTGTGTGTGGGTGTGCGTGCGTGCGCGTGCGCAGGCGCGTGCGCGTGTGCGTGTGTAGAGAGAGAGAGAGAGAGAGGAAACACAATGAGGCTAGTGCAATCAAGGTATGATTTTCTAGGAGTAAGGACTAAAAACATGGATTTAAATATTATTGCTAAAAAAAATTTAATCCAACTTTCAAACTTTCAAGAGAATGTTGATGAGGAAGTAGTATTTCTTGGGGCACCATATGTTTCTGGTGAGGCGAAGTTATGCATTCTACCTTTCTTCAACTCCTACTTATATATTTTCAAAGGCATGCTACAAATGCTTGCATAAGAAAGCAAAGTTAGAGATTAGTGAATGTGGATAAGAGTGCAGATGTGTCTAATGATCACCACATGATCGTTAGACACACGATGTGGATAAGAGTATAGATGTGTCTAATGATCACCATATGATCATATGCATTGCATATTTATGTGATAAGGACAAAGGACATGTAGATAGTTGTTTACATAGTGAGTAGACAATTGTTTTAGCTAGTCAAAGTCAACTCTAGTAAGCCACTAGATACGTCAATAGAATGATAATAATGAGTATAAGTATATACAGTCTTTCACTCTCCCAATAGTAATCAATCTTATCAACAAGTATGGTGTTGTTTTGACAGCTATTGCTTTTGCAACTTGGCATACTAACCAAATTGCTACATTAACCAAAGATAAATACTACCCAAAGTAGGCATTTCCTTACTACTCAAGGTCTATATCATCCACAAATAATCTTAAATAGCCACTACCATGTCATATCACACACAACTTTTTTTATTCAACTTGTGACTATGCTGAATTAAGCAGGATATCACATTGATTTTGATGTCTATACAACTAGGGCACCTACTCTAGTGTTAGCAACTAAGTTTTATATATGTTTCTATGTCACTTTCAAAAGTTAGAATTTACACTTCCATCTCAGAGTAGTTAGCTAGGTATATAACATGTATCGCATTAGTCAAGGCACTAGCAATTTTATTGTGTAACCATAAGTCACAAGTTAACCAAGGGGGGTTATATTCAGTATTTAGTTGTTTCATCTAACCATAAGTCACAAGTTAACCAAGGGGGTTTATATCTAGCATTTAGTTATTTCATCTAACCATAAGTCACAAGTTAAGTATCCACCCTATCAACAAGTGCTGCAATAGATCATCACAATATTTATTATGTTAACGATTGACACAATAAGTGATTAGGTCATCAGACCTTTTAGTCTACCTATAATGATCCAATGTTAACTGTATAATTATTGTTTTATAATCTATTCAATTTACCAACTTCAATATTAGACGCCTACTTAAATAATCTAATAACTTCATTTTTTATGTAGCTCATATATAGAGATTAAGAAAAAAATGGGTATGTAGCCATTTAGAAATAATCATCAAGTCTATTTACTTATAAAAAAATTAACCTATAGATTGGTCTTAAGAGCTACAATACCCACCATGTATTTGATTTTTTCCAATCAAGGAGGACAACCTCAACTACCAATGATGTAAGATCAACCATCAATCTAGCTACAAGTCTGCAACTCTCAGACACTTACTCTACTACTATCCATTATGTTCCCTAGATGTTTCTATGCCAAGGTATAGATTAATATTCTATATCAAATAATTGGACACTTACAATTGACCCGTTTTATTGTACCAAGCTATCAGACTAACTTGCTTTGTGTCTAGTTTGTTTCCTCATAATTAAGACATGTGTATATGTACTATGCAGTCAGCCTAACATAGTAATCAATCAACATAGTAATGAATCAAGGAATTCATTAGTTTAGCTAATAAACTAAACAACCATTATGGATTTTCTTAAGTGGGCTCAAGCTATTTGCTAATGTGTGTGACACTCTATCAAATCCATTGTAAATGCTCAAAAAAGACAACCATTTGGATGAATGTAGTAGCTTGAGTAAACCATAACCACCCTTGGGGTAATTAGTTTTTTCATTCAATCAAAAAGATGTAAATCAACCACTAGATATGTTTCCTAGTTATCGGCATGCTTAGGCAAATACTATTTTTCCATCCTAGAGAATTGTCTGAGCAAACATTGATATCCATGTTTTTTGTGTAGCACATTAACAAATCACCTATCTTAAGATTCATTTTTATGCCTCACTATATAGCAAGTGGTGATTTCTAATACGTTGATATCAATAATTAAATGAACTTCATGCTAACAATCCATTAGGTGTACAGAAAGCACTGCCCTGCTACACTATCGGTTTGGTTTACCTTTGTGTCTAGTATATTTTGAGCATTCAAGTGGACTTACCCAAGTCTTGCAAGTAGTGATGTATTCCACTGTAAACCTAGGTAAGCAATCAAGATGCACCATATACGATGTCATATATTATCATTTTATCATATCAAGCAATGAAAGTAATATCAAGTAGTCTACCAAGTATAGTCAACATCTTGTATCATGTAGCCTACAATATAGTGTTAGATTTTAATATCTGAAAAGCGACATGATACTCTAAGACTAAGCTAATCTTAGAGTATACCTACCAATAGTTCACTGCTATGTGTAAGCAAACACTAATTTTCCATTCTAGAGAAATTTCCATCAAACATCATTACCCCCTTCTTTTGGGTAGTATAATAGCAAATCATCCAGCATGGCATCTATTTTTATTTAAGAATTCATTGCATGTTGATATCCTATTCTAAATAGTAGGTGTTCATTTTTGTATACATTCACATCAATAAGATAAATTAACCACTTGTTTACACACTAAAAAGTGCATTAAATACTATCATTCTTACAATTTTAAGTCAAACATATGGTAGATTTATGCTATTTACAATGTCGAAGTAAACAACAAGTCTACCACATAGTTTTCCCATTATTAAATAAAGTCATACCTATGCTTTACTAGTTATGCCAATGCAAACTTATAGTTCTATGTCCAACACATATTATGCACTTAAATTGTCATTCTAATAAATTTAAGACTTCAATATGCTAAAGTGTCCATTAATTTCTATGGCTACCTAAACTCTCAAAAGGATAGGTCTATAACCAAATTAAGTTTTTTACCAAGTACTATAACCCCATTTTTTAACAAGATATCATTATTAATCTCAAGTATATCCCTAGTATGTTGCAAGTCATCACCAAACTACTTGGTTTATGGTATATTGTCTATATTTGTCTAATTGTCAGTTGACTATCCTATTATATTTTTACATCTGTCCCATGATTATGTAGCTATGCGCCAACTAATAGATGATCTTGGCCATGCAATTTGAATTTGGGAAGACTCTAATGACACAATGGAAATAGTATAATAGCCAGATTCAAAGCAATCTAATAATTGATCTATAGATCTATGAGATTAGTTTTAGATCAACATGAAGAAAATGGTGACTTTAAGGGCATCCATACATCCATGCATGTAGAATAGAAATAGATCTTACAAAGTATTGCAACATAGATACTTTGAACAATCATTAACCCAAAAAAAAAACTAGATTCAAACTTGATTTGAGGAGGTTGAGATGAGAGCCATTTTGGTGCCAGTTGAGGCAAGATGACAATTTGAACTAGACCACATAGTTGCTAGAAGGGGTATGCAAACCACATAGTTCACATCATTTGAGGCATCAGGAGTAGAGAATAAAGATAAAGACATTTGAAAACTATAACAAGTTTTTTGGTTGGAAAGGGCATCCACATAAGTGTAGTCCTTGCTATGAAATGTCCAACATTCTACATTCAACTTGTAATGCATGTAGGCACATGAAGGGGGATGAAGGACCGCCCATAGTATGCATGTTTAGAGAAGGTGTAGTGGCTTATTCCTAAAAAATGAGGGTAAGAAACTATAGAAGGAAAGCGTTTCATGTATTACACAAGTATAATGTGTGTGTGTGTGTGTGGGTAAAAGTGTGTGTACCCACCCCTAATGTAGAAGTGGGACTATCAACATGGGTAGTATGGCCCAACTTGAGGCCTTATTCCCCACTATAAGGATCATAATGAGTTCTTGAATATTACACCCCGACTTTTGGGAGATGCATGATTTTCAAAAATTTCACTATGTAGCTCTTTATATGTGATTCATCAAAACCATTATTTTGAAATAAGGTGTACACACATGACAGTTGTGAAAGAAGTATCAGAGACATTATAGATGATAGGGAGTACCTATGACACACTTATTTTGTGAGATATATTTTTGGTTTTTTCACCAAAAGCATTGGTGAAGGCCACACTACTATTATGAGCACATCAAGTGCTCTTCGAGAGTGAGGATATTGCTCTCACAACTTACAGGAGAAGAACTTGAAAGAGAAATTGAACTAGAACTTGATTGTGAGATAACTCGATTACAAGAGAATGCCACAAGAGTGTGGCTTGATTACAAGACAAGACTAGATACAAGACAAGAACTAGAAGAGGACTTACTTTGCAGAAGTGTCATAATTGGTGTTGGCAAGATTGAAGGGCTTGTAGCCCAAGACCCCTATTCATACTAGAATTGAGAAGGTTAAGGGAAAGCTTCTAGATGATGACATAAGCATCATTGATAGAAGTGATGACATAAGCAATGTTGATATAAGCAATAATGCAAGACTCTTTTAGAACTTTCTGAAGAATTATCTAGAACCTTCTTAGCCATTTAGTATTTTCTCAAATATTCTAAAAGGTTATAGAATCTTCTAGAAATTTCATGGAACTTATTGCATATGAACCAAGGGATGTCCTTACTTAAGCGTCTCTTACATTATTTCCCCTTCTAGCACCAAGGTCCATGAGGGGTGAGTGGTGTGCTTTTGGATAAGCCTTGCCTTGGGTGGGTGTTGAAGATGAAATCTAAGAACCTTAACAACAACTCTATGAAGATGTGAAGTTGGTTCTCACATTCATTTACTTGCATCGTACTTCCAATGCACAAGATACTATAATCTACCTCTTGAAATTCTCGAATCCTAGATTTTGTCTACTTCATAATCTTGGTGATTTTCAATTATGATTGGTGGCAATGGCTTTGGTATTTTGCTAGGGATAAATTTGGATGTATGACATGGCTCCAAGGCTAAAACATGGAATACAATATGGATTTTCATAGATGTGGGAAACTGGAGACAATAAGTGATTGGATTTACTTGGCCAAGAATCTTGAAGGGACCTAGTTGTTGATCATCTAGTTTATGGGAGGGGGGAGAAGAACATAGATCACATTGAAGAAAGAAAAATTGATATCGAATTTTGTATGATTATTGTTGCTTGCAAAACTTGTCTACATTTCTCTTATATTTCTCTTGAGCTTGTTTGATATGTGCTTGCAAATCTTTATGAATATCAAAAAGGCGTTAAGAAAAGTCTATAGTACTAGTTGGATTCTTCTCCTATGATGTTATGTGATTGCCTATCCTTGGGTGTTGACATAATTAGCAAAGAACGGTGTAAATTGAGAGGAAGAATGGTAGGAATTATTGTATGCAGACTCAACAAAGGGTAATAGATCCACCCAATTGTCTTTATGATAGTTGATTGTGCATCAAAGGTCTCCAAGGCTTGATTCACTATTTTTGTTTTTCCATCACTTTGTGGGTGATTGGCTAAGGAAAGAATCACTTGTACTCCCAGAAGTTTAAAGAGGCTTATCCAAAACCTAGATATAAACTAGGGGTTGTGATCATAAACAATATCATCAAGTAACCCATGGTGCCGATATACCTATTCCAAGAAGAGCCTTGTTGTCCCTTCCCCATTAATACTCTTGGTTGTTGGAATAAAGTGTGCCATTTTTGTGAATAGATCAACCACCACCAACATGGAATCATACCATCTAGAAGAAGGTAGTTTAACAATGAAGTACATAGATAAGGATGCATATGGCTTACTTGGAATAGATAATGGTTGAAGAAGGCCATGAGGTCGATAATGAGGAACGTTAGCTCAATTCTAGATTCTTGTCATCAGTACAGATAGTAATCTTATGAGGGGTGTCTTCAAGTAAGTGTCACCAAGTCTCCAAGGAGTCCACCATATATGATTTTAGTGGCTATATGTTGCCAAATGGCTATACTTTTATTTTTTAAGATTTTTTTTCTTCGAAACTCAAGTAGGTTCAGTTATAACTCCAAATTTTTTTATTTTCCAACATTTATAAGGTATATCACAAGCATCTCTCAGTGCTAGCTGAAGTAGAGCCCAAGAGTGTTGTTGATTGGTCCTAGAGTGGAAATAACAACACACTAAGACCAATCAACAACACTCTTGGGCTCAACTTCGGCTAGCACTGAGAGATGCTTGTGAAAAACATTAGAATGTCCTAGTCATCAGTAAAGGTGCATCTATTTTCGTCCTAAATAAATGTGATAGTCTCTCTTTGATGCTTAGCTTTGAGAGGATTGAAGTAGAATTGATATGGAGCATCTCTCAGGAGGTCCCACCTAACTTAGCAAGAAGATCCAAATCAAATGTTTGGGTTGCTAACACACAATGATAAGTAACAATGTCGATCAAGAGGTTGGTACCCTCAAGGTGGTTAGCTATGTGCAACTCCTTCTCGAGTAGGGTTTTATACAAGAGGGGCGATGCTCTAATTCTGGGTTTCATGAGAGAATGATGGAGAGAAGAGAGACATTGTTGCAGTGAGTTGGATTCGATTGAATTTTTTTAGTGGTACATTGCTACTCTACATTCCTCATGATTTGACAATCCCTACAGGGTTTTATACAAGAGGGGCGATGCTCTAATTTTGGGTTTCATGAGAGAATGATGGAGAGAAGAGAGACATTGTTGCAGTGAGTTGGATTCGATTGAATTTTTTTAGTGATACATTGCTACTCTACATTCCTCATGATTTGACAATCCCTATAGGCACTGTCAACTCAATGCATATACAATTTCTTCTAATACGGGCATTGAGAGTTGCATTTTTATTTGATTTCGTTGACTTGGGATTGATCTTGAATTTTTGTGGCAAGTGCACAACTAGGGATAAGCCTAAGTGCTCTAGCATTCTTTTTGGGCAACATCTTTAGTATGACTCATCATGACTACCAGTTGCATGGGGCATCCTTCAATATGTATAGTCATGTGATTCACAAGCAAGCGCATGAGGCCTTGATTTTTAGGAAGGATGTCCATCATTTTTTCCACATTGGCCATTTGGATTGAGACAAAATTTTATGGAGTACTAGGGAACTTCCTTCTTATGCACATACTTCAAGCTAAGTTGAGTAACACCTTAGTAGGATCAAGATTCATGCTCTATGCTAGGGTGATAGTTGTGTGAACACAAGCATTTATAGTACATGGTGCAAGTGAAACTCAAGAGTCACTGCATGGTTGCAGCTCAACAAGATAGAAGTACTCTGGTATTACCTTTTTCAATGATATTTGTATACTGGTGGTATTATTTTTTGATTATAAGTCACTTGTGGATGAGGGAAGGAGAAATTTGACACAAAAGAAAAAGGCTTGTAGGTGATAAGTCTAGCAAGAGATGTTGAAGACTTTTAGAGCTAGCAATGCAGGTTGAGGGCTAGACGTTGTACTTTAGGTGCGAAGCACCGACCTGGGTGCATAGGACCAAGTAAAAGCATTTACAAGTCTAATATTTATGTGAAAAAACCTTGCATGACTATTGATTAATAGGTGTGTGCACCCATAATGTTCTCCTAATGATAGTAACTCCATGGCTTCTTTGTGATCAAAGGTAGAAATCTCTTCTACATATGCTTCCTATGGGCCTTGGAGTTTAGGAGCTCATTTCCAAGTGAGTAATACTTATACATGGCAAAAGAAATGATCATGGTGATGCCATTTGTTGATCATCTTGAAACGTGGTGTACTCTCTCAAGTGCCTCTTGTTGGATATAAGGAATGACAACAATAGCAAAAATGGCATTTGAGATGTTGTGTAGTAACTCCAAAGCAACATTGCACCTTATTTTCCAAAGAGTAATGTTTATGTAGATTTTGATTTTACAAATGGAAATGATGATAGGCGAGAGAATATTTATGTAGATTTTGACTATACAAATGGAAATGATGATAGGCAAGAGAATGTGGGTGAGTTCAAAGCTTCACAAGAGACAAAGTAAGCATTTATGAGCTAGATTGCTATTTCTAGATTATGGTAGCACAATTTTTTATGCATTTCTCTTGAGATAATGAATATTCTCAAGTCAAATATCAACATAATCAAAGCACACCATTATGCATACTTTCTTAAACATAAACTCTATTGTTGCCACATTAACATTGCAATGAGCTTTTAATCCATCCCACATGGCGTAGATGGTATACCAATCAAAGTCTATAGGGTCTTTAGCTCCATTGTATGAAAGGAACATGTGTTGATTCAAGGTCTCCAATGGTAAAATCAATTGCAATCATTGGACTTGATGTGTGTGTGTGTGTGTGTGTGTGTGTGTGTGTGTGTGTGTGTGTGTGTGTGTGTGTGTGTGTGTGTGTGTGTGTGTGTGATACACTATGTATGGCCAATAAGAGGCAAGCATAGTGAGAGATAAGGATAAGGGTCATGCGTAGAGAGAGAGGACAAAATTAATTCTTGATGAGAGATGAGAGAGATGTGTCTTTTCCAAAAATTATTGATAAGAGAGAAGAGAAAGAAAATTTGAACACTATTTTGGTTAGAGATGAGAGAGATGTAGGATGTAGAATTTCGAAATTTGTGGAAAGAGTTGCTAGTTTTTTTTAAGCCAAAGAGGGGAGCCAATAGTACTTTTAGCCCTTTATCGCCCCCACCCCCAAACACACACACACACACACACACACACACACACACTCTCTCTCTCTCTCTCTCTCTCTCTCTCTCTCTCTCTCTCTCTCTCTCTCTCTCTCTCTCTCTCTCTCTCTCTCTCTCTCTCTCTCTCTCTAAAATTCTAGCAACTATCACCTATAATACTACAATAATTATACCTTTGGGCCTCTCCTACATTAAAGTCTTTGGACTTTTATCAAAACAAAGACTTGTGATCAAATTTCTCTATTTTGAAGTTCTTATTACCTAGTAAATAGAATTAAACTAAAAAGGCACATTCATTATTATTTCATTCATAGAAAGCTTTTATGTTTTTGATAAGACACACAATGCTAAGAGAATAGCCATTATATGATATGCCAATTGTTAGTTTTCTATGTTAGAGAGAAGCTTCCCCCAATAGAGAGAGGACAATTTTTATTCATGAGATCCAAACATTTCAATATTGCTCATTTACAAGTCTCAATCTACTATGTCTCAAATCAACAAAACACTATACAAAAACACATATTATGAAACTCTTAGCTAATATTTATTTTTTCTCTTTTCTCTCATGAAACATTGTTTTTAATCTCCTCTCTCTCCTCTTATCTCATCAACCATTATTCTTATCTCATCTCTCTCCTCTTCTCTCATCAAATATTGTTTTTTATCTCTTCTCTCTTGTCAAGGAGAGGAATGGAGAGAAAGAAAGAAGAGAGAGAAGTTTGTAGAAGAGAGAGAAAGAGAGTGATGAGGAGAGAGAAATATTAGAAAATGAAAGAGAAAGACAAAAAAGAAAAGAAGCTATAGAAGTTGTGAACAAGGAGGTGAGGTAAGAGACAATAATGTATTAATATTCCAAAAGATGTGAAAATTTACATGTCTCTCCCTTTTATACTTATGTCAGTGTGACATGGTATTATTATTATTTCTACACTAAACATATTTTCTCTTCACCTTCTTATAATCCATCCCGCCCAAAGGTTTTTGCCCACAAAAGCAAACTTACCAAAGTTGGAAAGGATGGATAAAACAAAGTATTGCTCAATTTTTAGTTATACAAAGTAGGGAAAATAATAAAAGATTGAAGACATATGGACCGAAATGAAGAAATGAAAATAAGCCTCAGCTATATACATGATCTTGAGTTCTTCAAAAGAGTTTGGAGCCTTAAAGTCTTCAACAAATAGACTCAAAATGAATAAGATTGCTTGTTGTAAGAATAGACCCTATTGAACCAAATTTGCCATAACTTCTGATAGAAGTATCCAAATGAAGTGTGATATATGTCAAAAAGTAGCTCTTCAAGAGTACTTTGATCTATGTAGGTGGCATAATTCTAAATATTTGATATAATAAAAACTACTCTAAAAAACAAACTACTCTTAGGACCATGTCGCTACCATAACTGGCTCCACGGTAATTATGCTTCAACCACCATGTCGGTACCATAACTGGCTCCACGGTAATTATGCTTCAACCACCACCAATATGTCCCATAGGTAAGGAAACTCATCTAATATAAATCCAAGCCTCCAAGAAGCTTCTTCAGGTGGTAAGCCTCTCCATCTAATCAAATATTCAATGATAGATTGAGAGTGAAGCTTCTTCTCACCTTAACCTATGATAGCCTCAAGAATGTATTGAATAAGACCTTCTTCATCTATAGGTGGCAGCTCATCAACTGTACCAATAGGAGCACCATAGAAAGGCTTGAGCTGACTAACATGGAATCCATTATGAATCTTAGTGGAAGAGGATAGTTCCAATCTATATGCCAAGTCTCCAGTGCATTTCAGGATCTTGTAGGGTCCATAAAACCTGTTAGCAAGCTTGTTACGAGATCCATCCTTCAAAGTAGAGTAATGAGACTTGGGTAGTTTCAGCAATATTAATTCTCCTTCTTGGAACTCTAAAGGTCATCTCTTCTCATATGCATACATCTTTATCTAATATTGGGCCTTTCTAAGATTCATCTTACACTGTTGAAGAAGGATCTACATTATTTCCAAATCTTCTCTCCCATGAGGATTGATTTTCTCATTGAAAATAATTGTGGATAAGAGCACCTTATAATCATACATAACTACCATGAGTGGAGTTATGGTAGGAAAACTCAGTCAAGTACAACCAAGAATCCCATGAATGCTGCACATCATGACAGAAATGGTGAATGTAAGTCTCCAACCACTTGTTTACCCTTTCTATCTATCCATCAATTTGTGGATGATAGGCTATAGAAGGAGCAAATGTAGTACCCATGGATGTGAATATTTCCTGTAAAATTTACTCATGAAATTTGTATCTTTATCATAAACAATCACCTACATTAATCCATGTAATCTAAAAATATGCTCCATAAATTGACTAGCTACCTATGAAGCAATAAACTAGGTCTTGGTTAGAATAAAACGGGCTGCCTTGGTGAGCCTATCCACCACCACATATACACTATTCCATCCATTTTTGGTAGTAGGAAAGCTAGTAATGAAGTCCATGGTAATGTGCATCCATTTGCTCGTAGGAATAGGTAATGGTTAGCAATAAACCACATGTCTTATGGGGTGTTGTCCTTATTTTGCTACAAAGTGGCATGCAATTCATGACAAAATCTTTAACATCTTTCCATAGTCATTTCCAATAAAAGCTTTTGCTGATCTTATCATATGTTTTAAAAACTCCAAGGTGTCTAGCTAAAGGTGAAGAATGCAACTCCTCCATACTTTTTTGCGTAAAAGAAGAAGTAGAGAGAATAAAAAATTTTCCTTTTAACCAGATTAGGCTTTTTTAAGCTAATAATGTGAGTTTTTCTCCATGAGACCTTACTGTAAATTTTTAAAAACATGGCTAATCTCTTCATCCAAAATATGAACTTCTTGTAATTCTTCCATCTAGTCACTATATAGCTCAGTCATAGATGAAACTTTACATGCCCACATATGAGAAAGAGAATCAGCCACCACCACATTGTCTTTGCCCCTTGTATGAGTGATGTCAAAATCATAATTTTGTAGAGTGGCTACCGACCTATGCTGCTTAGGGCTAAGATTGAACCGAGTGAGAAAATATTTTAGGATCCTATGATCACTTTGAACTCTAAACCGGCTAGCATACAAATAATGGTGCCATTTCTTTATCACATAGACATTCATAGCCATTTCCTTATCTATAAGCTTGTGACTTTCAAATGCAATCACTCTATGCTTTAATAACAAAATAGCCCCTATGCCTCAACCATTGGCATCACATTGTATGGTAAACTCCTTCGAAAAATCTGAGCATATTAGAATAGGAGCAAAGTAAGGAGTTCCTTTGACTAGTTGAAGCTACTATATGCAAAAGTGCATCCCAAAAGAAAGCTTCCTTCTTCAACCTGTCAATCAAAGGAGCTACAATAGCCACATAATTCTTGATGAATTGGCGATAAAATGAGGATAGAACAATAAACCCTCTAAGTGAAGTAGTGATAGTAGGTATTGGCCAATCTTTAACACACTGTACTTTCTTGGGATCAATCTGGATTCCTTTTTCACTAACAATATGGCCCAAGTACTCCACCTCAGTCTGCATCTCAGTCTGCATAATGATAGAGCATTTCTTCTCCTTAACAAAAGAGTTTGTGATGCCTCAATACATTAAAAAGCTTCCTCATATGTGACAAGTCTGCATAATGATAGAACATTTCTTCTCCTTAACAAAAGAGTTTGTGATGCCTCAATACATTAAAAAGCTTCCTCATATGTGACAAGTACAACTGCATTGACCTCATCGATGTCATCTTGTATACACACTTTGTTGCATGATTAGCTATATACTTTTCTCCACATTTAAAGTATAAGCCTTTTTCTTTTCTTTCTTTGTAGAGGCCCATAGGAATGGACTTTAGATTCACATTAGCTGAAGTAGATCTAAACTTATTGTCCCCTTATTTAAGATCCACTCTTGGACTATTTGTTGGCCTAAAATTGCCTTGAGATCTTGAAACATTAAATGATGGATAAGTTGGTACTCTTAAGCTCTCATTTGGTGCATGATTGTTGCCATAGACATTGCCAACTTGTCCCTATTTTAAGACAGTCTTGGCTGCCCATAACTAGACTAAAATGAAGACTCCCTTTTATACTTTCTTCCATAACATTTTGCAAGCCCAATAGCTTTGAAAAGATTGATAGGGTTTTGCACCATAGCATCACCTAATAAAGAATGTTCTAAACCATGCATATACTTGCAGAGTTTAGCTTCATCATTAATGCTCTCTATATACATGGTAAGGTTGAGGAATTGTTTTGCATAATCCTATACATTTAGGCCTCTTTACTCTAGTCCATATTATCTCTAGACCAATTTTTCTTTTTCAAGGGGAAAAACAAAGATTTCAGCCATAAGTATCTTGAATGCATCTAATTCTCTACAAGTATGTTCTCTTTCTTAATGTATCTCCACCAAGTATACACAAATCCTTCCAAATGTAAAGATGCAAAATGAATCTTCATATCATTAGATCTAGGGAATATATCAAAATAAGATTCTAATTTTGAGATCCATTCATCTAGATTGAATGGTGAAGATGACTTCCCATTATACTTTACCAAAATGATCTTATCCTTCAACTCCCTTTCATGAAAGGGTTGCTATCCCAAAATGGACTGCTCATAGTTAATAGGCATTAAACCTCCAAAATAAGATGGTACTCTTCAAATAGGTAGTTGAGAACAAATGTGAAACCTTCCCAATGGTAGAGGACCTCCAGGGGGTTATTGATTTAGCCCATAAGCTTGGGAATTAGCACCATTCATACTACCCAAATAGTCATCATGACCTTGTGAAGTCTCACCCACTTTATATTGACTATTGGGAATGCCCCTTCATCTAGTGACACCACGACCTTAGCCATTTTGGTTAGCTGGCTAAAGTGGGGCTGAGGGATCATTGTTTGAATGATCTTTCTCCTTAGCTTCCTTGGTTCCCATTTGCATTTGTATACATTCTACTAATTTGTCAATTGAAGCCTTCATTTGAGTAGTGGAATCCACCAACTTCTCAATGGAAGACTTCATTTGATTAGTAGACAATATTGTTCAATTCTAGATAATAGCTCCCTTTTGAGCATGCTTATTCTCATGTTCACATATAATATTATTAAGTGCACTAATTTCTCCTTGTATATAAGGCTCTTCAAGGCTCTCTTGAGGTGTATTTTCTAGTATTGAATCTCTAATTTGCTAAGCATATTTATCATGGGCCTTACTCTTTCCCTTATGACTTGCCATAGTAGTGCAATCCTGCAGTACCCCCTATTAGAAAATTGGCTATAACTTGAGCTAGAGAACTCCGATTCCCAAACTTTTTGACAAAATGGATCCAACAATGCCCTCTTTAAGATGAGCTATATTATGTCATAACATGTTTAGGACATAAAGGTGTGCGATTCAATTCTCTGAGGTTGAACTATCCACGCTTGCATCCTATTTTAACATGTAAGTACATGTGTCCACCTGTCAGAGCAAAATGAGAGTGCTTAATGGCTACCAAACCTTATGGAAAGCTAGATAGGACCTATGGGAAACTTGTAGTACTTACACCTATACTTTAGTGATAAAGATGGTGCCTATAATAACATGTATATACCCTACAATGTCCTATAAAATCCATGTTTCACAATGTTTTGATCTTCAAGGTACTTGAGTTTTTAAGAGTGCTTCAATCTTTAATTCTCCATTTGTTGTACCTGTGTGAGGGATAAAACGGAAAGACAGACTCACTACATGGGCTCCAAATCATTGAAAAGTGGGGGAACTTACAATCGGCACTGAAAACTATCACAACTGAAGTGTGTTAGTAACCAGACATGCAATAGGCATAGATATCATGCACAGGGTAGATCTCAAAAGTAAATGAAGAGAATTGACAAATGCATAATCAATTGAGAAAATCTCAATACATAACACAGAAGCATATAAATAGACATAAGTACTAGATCCAAGCAAAGAGATCAAATCAATCCATGATAGGGTAACTACATCCAATACATATCAAGAAAGCATGTACATGTCACAATGAGTCCCATTGTCTCACTATAATACACTCTTATGGAATTCACTATTCATATACCCTCTATATCACATGCATTCAAGGCCTATTTATAAATATCCTTATCTATGAATTTTTTTTAATAAAACATAACTATTTTTTATTCAATCTATAAGTAACCCCATTTATATGGAACCCTTTTGTATGTAGAAAATATGTAAAAATGGTATTTTAAACATCTCTTATGTTGAACCCATGTAATACATACATATATTTATGACTAGCCTCCATGGGAATACACTCAAGCTCCTACATTGTAAATATTAAGTGCTCTATGTAACATCCAAGTGTCAATAGGGCTTCCACTAGAACAAAAGTCAAATGTCAAATGAGCAATGCAAGCTGAATACACTAAGTACATGACATCCGAGCATCCAAGGTACATGAAGCATAAGTTGGAGGCATAAAACCCAATATATTTCAAGCCCACAATGGCAATGAAAAAAGCAACTAAAGCATGAAACCAAGGTGCCAAAGCATCCAATGTGGCTCAAAACAAAGCCTCAAATGTCAGCATAGACATGTCCAAGCCCATACATCAATGTAAAGTACATTAGCATATGTCATATTCGAGAAGCATGTAAGCCTTCAATACATAAGGCTTTCAAGTGAAATACTTGCTATTCACTATATGTATAGTAAAGAACCCTACTTTAAACTGAGTAAAGAGAGTTCAAACCTATCCAAGAAGCATCTCAACACATGTACCAAGCATCCCAACATCAATGCATAGGTGTATGAGCATTCATGAAGCTCAAACAATGAGGTAATGGTTATCAATGTTTGTCTTATAGTAAACTATCATAAACTATAAGACAATGGCTAATCCTAGGAGCCTCAAATGATGCCTAAACTCAAGCCCAAAGTGTTGAGTACAATGCCAATTGAATGCCCAAGAGTGCTTAGGAGCTCGGGAGCTAGAGATGATGGTGAGGTTGATCAAGAACAGGGGCTTGAAAATTGACACAAATCACGTTGAATTGCTAATCACTATACTGATCTCGCTACTCCTTTACTGAGCCCCAAGAAATGGAAAAAAATGTGTCTTTGACTGCTAGATCAATCCTCAATGGGTGTGAACAATTGGGGAAGAAGCGGAAGAAAGATTCATACCTTGGGAAAAAGAGGATTGAAGTGCCATGGAACCTTCAAGCTGAAGCTTTGTCTCACGCTTAAGCAAACTGAATAGAAGAGCTCCTTGATCTCAACTTTGATACTAATTGAAGGGAGTGAGCTTGGAGTGGAAGCTCACAAATGGAAGCAAGAGCTATGGTGGAAGGAGCAAGAGACACAAGATGTGGGAACTCCAACAATCACAATGTGTGATTGGCCTTCCCTTATTCAAATGTCACTAAAAGAATAAAGAATAAAGTGACAATAATGGGCATCTACCACCTAGAGTGTACAAGTGTGTGGAACTATTAGTGTAACTAATATATGGGTAGCTAGGAACGTGCAGCTTTACCCCCAACAAAAGGAGAGATTTCAAGAAGATAAACCAATAAGAAAAGAAGAATCAACAATGACAGTTTGTAAAGGTAAAGGAAAATCTAATTTTAGAGGTAGAAGTGGAAGAGGAAGAGGCCAACATCAAAACCACAACACAAGAAGCTTTCAAAAGAAAATAAAGTCTCCAAAACATGGCAACCACAATATCAAAGAGGAAGAGGGAGGTATGAATATTCAAGAAGAAGAAGCCACAACCAAAGAATATCAAGATCATGCAACTATTACTACATTTTATGCCTCTCAAAAAGAGAATGTAAAAAGAAGATGGCAACAAATGGAAGACTTTAATTTAAAAATGGACCAATCAATTGACAAATCTCAAATTATGTTACAACAAACTCAGTTCAGCCTTGAGTTCAAGGATCTTCTTCTAAACAAATATTCTTGTTGCCTCTTTTATGGCACATATACCAAATGAGGTGGAAGATTGGTATGTAGACTCTAGAGTAACAAATCACATGGCATACATATGATGAAGGATGGTTTAAATCAATTCAGCCCTTTCAAAATTATTCACTAAGTAGTAATAATTAGAAATGGTTCTTGTTATGCAATACAAGGATGAGGTAATGGTCCATTGCAAACACCATCAAGTGAAGTGAAAGATTTAGCAAATGTTTTCTTTGTTCTTGGCATAAACAAAAACTTGATTTCAATTGGACAAATAGTGGATCAAAATATGGAAGTAAGACTCAATCCTAAAAAGTGTTTTATTTATGAGTTGAAATAAAATGGATAGATCATCGCACATGGATAAAAGGTCAAAAGACCCTTCAAACTTAAAATATATCTATCATTGATCATGTAAGCTTTTCATCATAATCTCCTTCAAGCTTTCTCATACTATAGCATAAGAGACTAGGCTTTATGAATCACAATAGTATCATACACTTGAGAAGAAAAAATCTAGTGGAAAGACTACCCATACTTCAATTCAATGAGCAAGAAAATGCATGTCCATAAATTGTGTTTGGAAAACAACAAAGAACAAGGTTCAACAAAAGGTCTACATATATTGCCATTAGTTTTTACAAACTAGAATGGCCACATGGGGTGCCTTTTTCCAAACAACCAAAAAACCAATTTTACAAATTCATACCTTAAATGTTAAATTCATACCAAAATCAATATTTAGAAAAGTAATTTATCATTAATATTTAACATTAGTCACCAAAATTCATACCTATTATTCAAGAACACATCATTGTATGAGGAAACTTTTAAATAATGCTTACATTTGGATCAAAGGCTTTTCAATAGAACTAGTGTTTTCTTCAATTGAAAAGTTTTTTTAAAGAAAAGATAGATTATAATATTTAGAGTTCTACCCTAGTTTTGCCAAACTAGAGATGATTTGCCAAGTTGTAAGCACTTGCCTTATATGCTAAATTGAAATTATAACATCCTATTATTGTGTAAGAGATTATCTCATACTCTAGAATATTTATGATTTGAGATAAAATTTTAAAAACACAATAATTAATATTACTATTGGATATTTTAATAATTTATGTAAAAATTTAAACTAATCATATAAAATGAGTTAATAATAATTTTAAATTGATACTTTATAAATTAATTTTAATAATATATTATCTTAGTAATAAATATTAATATATTAATTAATTAATTTTAACTTAATAAGATAATAATAATTTATCATTTATAAATATATAATTTTAATTTATTAATAATTTTGATATTAGTTTGCTAATCACATCGTTCAATAAAATTTTATTTTATTTTTAAATAAATTTAATATTTTCTAGTATTAATTTAGTATTTAGATATTTATCATTTAAATTTTATGAAAATCTAATGATCTTTTTATTATTCTATTTTATTGGAGAATTTCTCACACTTTACTAAGATAGTTAGGAGGTTTAGATTATTCTATTATGTTAGGGAATTTCTCACACTAAGAATAATTATGATAGACTATAATTAGAAGATTTTGATATATTATATTGGAGAATTTCTCATACTTTGAAATAACTATGATAGTAAGGAGCTGAGCAACTCTTATTTGTTTAAATGTGTTAATAAATTTTGATAACTTTATTGTGTTGGAGAATTTCTCGCACTTTGAAATAATTTTGGTAGTCAAGAGTTTAATTTATTGTGTTGGAAATTTTATCAACACTTTGGAAGAGTTGTGATAGTTAGGACTTAGAAGTTTATTTTGTTTTATGGTATTGTTAATTCACGTGGTTTCAAAATAAGGTATTTTTAAAATACCAATTTTATACAATTTTTTACATACAAAAGGGTATAATATAAAGGGGTTATTTACAGATTGAATAGAAAAGGGTTATGTTTTATTCAAGGAAAATTCACAGATAAGGATATTTATAATTAGGCCTTGAACGCACATGATGTAGAGGATATACATATAGTAACTTCCCTGAAGTCCCCCCCTTTGGGGAGGAGATTGATATATTGCATGACATCTATCCTGAACCAAAGCTGCTCTCTTGGAAAACATGTATCAAGGGGTCCTTCACCTCCTTCTACTAGAGAAAAAAGAAGGCCCTAGATAGGCAATCCTCTCCTTGGTATTTCTACTCATCCTATGCCTAAAAAGTGCAAAAGAGCTCCTTCTTAGTGAAAGGGAAAGGAATGACCATCTTATCTCCTCCATCACTAGGGATGGGATGTGGTCCCCCATTTTTTGTGGTTGTAGCAGATCGCCTGAGTTGGGACAATCTCCTATTGGAAAACTAGTCTACAACAATCAATAATGAGGTTGGAAAAGCCATCCATGCTCATAATTGTTGAGTGCGGAGAAATGCTTGCCAAGTAACTCTTATAGAAATCTTTGAATGGCTAGTAGATCCCACTGTAAGGTCCTCTCCTCCTTCTGGTTGTCAGGCATGGAGAGCTACCTCCTAACAAATCTTGCTTGACTCTTCCAGGGCCTCTACCACCTCCTCTACAATCCCTCCATCCTACACCCACTACTTGGAATAGAAGGCTATATGACCTATCTCCTCACCTCCTTACAGTTATAGGTCGAATCTAGGATTCGCCATGAGTGGAGGTCAAGGGCTAAACCAAGAGCATTTAGGAAGAGGAGAACTAGAGCATGATTTGATAAGGTGGTCCTCCTTACTAGCTTTTTCACATGCCCTCCCCGTGTGCAACCCCACTCCCCCACAATGAGCCTATCTGACCACTCTAGGAGGATGCCACCCAACTACTTATACCCCTAAGAGAAATCCAATCATGCATCACACCCATAGCAAGTTGGGTCCCTCCAAACATCATGAGCTCCTACCGCGAAAATGAAGGCTTTCCATGGCTCTTGCTTCTCATCTCTATGCCCTAAAGTCGATGCCTCTACTGTGCTAATCCTTTGAGGTCTCTAGGATGTTGAAGTCACCTCCAACAATCCATGAGTCCACCTCAGGCAATCCAACCATGATCTCCATCCAAAAGCCAATACATGCTTAAACCTTTGTAGGTCCATAGACATTGAGGAACTCATGCATGAATCCCAATATCTAATCTCACCCACAAGGCTCTACATGTCCATCATCCCATGATCTTGCATATAGGATAGCAAGATTGGGGCAATTGAGATGCATAATCCTCCACTCGTACCACGGGCACCAATAAAATCCTCCAAATAGGTTTGAAAACCTGCCAAAAGCACCTTCTCAACTTTGCTAGCTTGGCAAGGGGGATAGCTTATAGTTAGGAAAGTGGTCACAAACTAGTTATCACTACAAACAATCACTAATTTACATAGTAAATCAACTAGCATTACGTATATAAAACTTTATGAATTGATCTTATATTGAGCTCTAATAACTACAAGTGTACCAACGACCAAGAAACAAAGGAAATAACACTAGCTCACTTAGATTGTTCTCCTTGTATATTTACATGTGTTGGATGTACAAGGGTTTATATAGAAATTGGCAATAGTAGCCTACTTCAATTCCTATGTGACTAGGGTTGGTTTGCATGTATGTTGCAAGAGCTACAGTAGCATATAGCGTGCAAGATCTTAACTTAACTCACAATGAGGCTCAAGTAATCATCAAAGAAGAACAATAAAAGCATGGTAATCAAGATTTGTCAATTGTCCTCCAATGTGAACTAGTTGATGAGATTGGCAGCAAGACACTTTCACTTAAAGAAGTTTGTTTGATAAATGGGATCTTGTTAATGTCTTTAAGCAATAGATTCAAGTATGAGTAGCACAAGATATCCATGCAACTTCAAGATATTTCTCCATTATCAAATTAGTAACTCCTTTAAAGTTTGAAGCACTATTAGTGACACTAGAAGTGACATTCTTAGGCCCTCCTAGAGAAGCAATGGCTCCCTCATATGCTTTAGCCAAGTATGTGGAAGTTTTCTCCTTGAGGGATGTATCAATTGCCTCAAGGAGCATAGAACCTTGAGGACAAATACACACGATATCGATCAAAGGTATTTTTTGACCATTGGTCCACCCATCCAATGTTATTGTGCATCCATACATTGGTACAAAATCAAGTATAGTCCTTTCAAGCATAGCTTTGGTGCTACTCTTAACTTTATGTACACACTTTGTGCACATTCGATTATAATTAGACAAAACAAAGCCTTTTTCATTGTGCTAATCAAAGCATCTTGAATCACATTGAATGGCCACATACTATAAAATCCAGTGTCCACTTCAAGTAAATTTTAAGCATCAGAGATTTATCAAATGCCTCTTGTAAAGTTTGTGTTCTTGTCTCTCTAGAGGTATACAAACTTGTGCACTATACAAAAAAGCATGCATGTGACCCACACCCTCTTGTCTCTTCTTCTATCTAAATAGAGCGAGTGCCATCCATATGTGAAATAAAAGGTCTACTATAATTAAGACCCCTTGATTTTTTCTTAATACCAATCCCATTTGTCTTAAGTTGGATGCATATTTATTTAAGTCAAACATGTATCTTAACTAGTGGATATGTGTACCCATCCACATTACCAATAACCTTGAAAAGATACTCCTTAATTCATGTATCATTGCTTGTAAATGTGCAACCACAACTCTTGCATTACAATCACAAACAATTTTTACCATCTCACCAACTCTTCTACATATGTCCACTCTAGTCCATGAACCATGAAAGTAACTTACCCGAGGGGGGGATTGCTTGGATTTAACCCAATGATGGCAGATCACCTTAATGTTAATGGCCTATAAGGCACAAGCAAAGATGTTTTGTAGTCAACTTTGTTCCATTCTCTTAAATATCATTGATGACACACAGTTTATCTTCATCCAGGATAGGAGCATCCTAAACAATATCTTTACCTTCTTTGAGGTTATAAAGTAGGCCCAACACGCTAGCTAAAGGGTTGCAATGCTTCTCTTGGGCTTTGAGAGGGCTTGTGTGATAGGGCTAACAAGGATGTCTTGGAAGTTACCATGGCAGGGTTAGGTTTCTCTCAACAATGGATTAGCAATGTTTGTGCATTATAGAGGTGGGCTAATAGTCTTGTAATCATAGGGGGGAGGTAGGGTGTAGAGTTTCACTTGGAGTGGTTAGTCTAATAGGGATGTCTTTTAGCTCCTTACCTCTTCCTTCTATTTGCAGAGGCGATGTCCTACTTCCTTTATTCAAGAGTTACTGGGTTGTGGGGACTCATGTTGCTACTCTGTTGCTAGTGCATGCTGAGATAGACTCAAAAGTATATACTAGATGGCATGGATCCCTATGTTGAGGATGATGAGGTGATGCTCAAGCGGGTGAGACTAGCACTGCTTCCATTAGAGCAACAGGTCACCATGGCTTATGAGCTTCTAGGTTCTCAACATTCCATTCGTACTATGGATGTATGTTTAGGGGAAAAAAGAAGATACAAATTAAAAATAGAAGTTTTGTCGTTGATTGAACGAGAGTTAGCTCAGGAGTGTGAAGACCGTCCGTGGAAGAATCCGTCACGGGCTCGTCAATGACACAGAGAGAGAGAGAGAGAGAGAGAGAGAGATCTTTGGAGCCTCCGCAGGGTCCAGAAAAGAAGAAATATACACCACTGTTACATCTTTCTTTCATTTGGGTCACCCACTATCATCTCTCTGCTTTCTTGATTTCATTTGCACAACCCACAAATCATATCTGCATATAGACATATGTGTGGGTTGAATGTGGTGTGTATCTTTCTATGGATGTATGTATATGTGTATATAATTCAGATACACAAGTACGTACATAATGTGTGAATACTTATGCTCGAAGCACAAGCTGCCATCATCCATGCATACAACAACAATTATTCCATTTGTCTTATCTCTTCCTCCCTCCCTCTCTGTCTCTCTCTCTCTACACACACACACACACATATATATAATATATGCTTTCTTGTCCACACCCCAATATAGGAGTAGTCTATATATCTTCCTCCTCTGACCACCTTTGATCTTTGTAGGAGCCGAATTACAGTACAGGCATCAATGCTACATCTGTAAGGAAGGTGTGTTACTAGAGCCTGATGATAGACAATGTCAAAATAAATCATTACCTGCATGCTAAGCTTGATCATTGAACAAGAGCTGTCCATACCATATGAGGAGTGAACATCTCTGATCATGAGCAAATAGTAGATTATACATTATCAATTCAGGGTGGGAGGATTTGAGAGTACTGTAGTTTATACAACATATTTTAGCACGTCTAATCATGAGCAAAAAGTTCGTTATACAAGATGCTTTAACATCTCTGATCATGAGCAAACAGTTCATTATGCATTATCAATTCAAAGAGAGAGAATTTAAGTACTTGAATACGATCGTATGCTTCAAGTTGTTGATCAAGTATGTGTGCATGCAGTTACTACCAGAGGCAGTTGAAGGCAGTAGAAGCTGCTCCCATTAAGACTACATGGGGGTTCTCTCTCTCCCCTTAATTCACATGATGCTTTGTGATTGTTGTTAATACATATGATGCTTCGTGATATATTGTGTGTGTTCAGATGAATCTGCTTTCTGATACATTTTTTATGGTGCTGACTGTGTCACAACAAAAAAGAAACCCCCAAAAAAAGAACAGGAATTGTGTGTTTGGATCTTTTTTCTTTGAGGAGAGAGAGAGAGAGACAGAGAGACAGAGAGGTCATTCCACAACAAAGATGTGTCTAACAAGAATCTAGTGTCCACCTTCCAGTTCTTTCGAAGAGCCTTGGAGAATTACCATGCAGCCATTAACAAGGTCTTCTCAGACTATGGTGAATATGTTGCACGTCAGCCATTTGTACCATTGGTGTATGTGTAACAGAGCCTTACTTCTCCTTCTTCAATAACTGTTGTTTCTTGGGATGTAAAAAGTCACATGTGTTGGATTCATGTCTTGATGGTATCCAGTGTCGGAATTCTTTTGCTTGGAGCTCTGTGCATCGGTCTCCTACGTGCACACAAAGAGTCAGACCTTGAGACATTGTGGGTGGAGCAGAACTCTAGAGTCATTCCAGAAAAAAAGTTCTTTGATTCTCAGTAAGTGGCAGTTCTTGACAAAACCAGGCTTGGTATCATGAATGTGGGTTTTGAATGATATAGATTATTCGACGCACTCCTACTGTAATAGATTTGGGACACATTTACATCTGGTCATGCTTTATGAGTATTGGTAGAATTCAGAAAGGTTGACATGCCTATCTCCTCAGAAGTGAGATTGGTTCAGTAGAAATAAAAACAATAAGCCATTTGATGGTGGTGCAGCTTCGGTGGCTTACCACGCAAGGAAGGAGTCACCATAAATCTGAAGGAATCTCTGGATGAGAGTTTGAAAGATTATGGACAGGCAATGGATGCTTTAGCGTATGCGATTTCACCATTATATGATAACATAACATGGAATACCGCAGTTGATGGGAAGGAATTCGAACTCAAACAGGTGTGTCAGAGTTCTTCTAGGCAGCAGTGTATCATGGTGTTCTAACCCCTATGGGTTGTAACTACTATCATTGCCATTGCACATCATTCTAGATTCCTGTGTGGTAACTTGTTTTCCTGAAGAGAGTTGCTTTTGTAGCTTTCAAAGCCTGAACTTATAAGGTCTAGTAAGCCGTGCTTCTAAACAAATATGATCTTCACAGGGAGATTTCTGTGAAAGGCCACCGGTGCCCCGAGCTCTCAGCAAGGGGATTGCTCGTCCTGATAACTACTTGGCATGGGGATATCGTAACATATCAGAATGTGTGCTAAATGCAACCGCGGCTTTGCAATTTCCGGATTTCAATCGTTCATTGTATGGCCTTCCTCAGGATTGGGGATTTGACACATTCCCATGTTTCAAGCTCACACCAATGGATTGTTTCAAAGAAGGCCAGAGCTTTGACTATCCTGAGGCACTTCAGCAACTCGAGCAAATTGGTAGGATGCAGATTCTTCCATCGATAAGGAATAGAACTTTTAAATTTTCCAATGTAATCAAATTAAGGAAATATATACATATACATATACATATACATATACATATATATGTATACATGTATATGTATATGTATATATATGTATGTGTATATACACACATACCTAGTAGCTTGACAAGAAGAGAAAATAGCTAAGCATAAAGGATATACTTTTGGAACTTGTGGTCTGTCAGGAATACTTCTCTTAGCGTGCCAGCTTCCTTGAAAAACATTTTAAAACAGTTTCTTTTTTTATAGTGCTGAACAATATTCTAAGTCACCTGTTTGGGCTGTACAGTGACTTTCAACCACACCAATGCACCACTGAACCTTCTCGTACTTTATTTTGAAACGTTGAGAGGGCCTGACTATATGTATGAATGCGTTGGTGAACTAAACTACACTCTGACAAAGAGCAGTATTTATTCTGCAGAAGAAATCATCAGTGTAAGTTAAGAGCTGCTTCAAGTGTTTGTAATTTCTTTCTTTTTAAAAATGGAGAATGACACAAACATATTTTGTAGACTTAGCCATTCAGTTAGTTGGGTACTCCAGTCACTTGTCCCTTCAACAGCATCAACCTCCTGAAATCCTAAATAGCTAATATGTTGACAGATAATAGATGGTGTGAAGGGGATAGTTGGAATATTTGGAGCTTGGGGCTACAATTGGCGTCCCTCTTATAAGTTGATGACAAGCACTCAGGTGACTTAACCTGTATCTTAAGAGTTTAGGCCTCTAGCATATCCATCCAATACATATCATTAATGTCTGAGGCAATTGCATATTTGCAGATACTGGAATATTTTAATGGAGCCATTGAAACGGCAAAAACTGCAAGCACAGACCCCACAGATCCAGCGGTAATCTGATTGAAAGAACTTACCTTGCCCCGATCCTTTACAAACTTCCAGTTTTCTAGATCTTAAAGATTTGCATGTTCACCTGACACATTGGCTTACTCCTGTTGATATTGATATGCAATATACTGTTCATAGTTATTGTAAGCTGTTGGTCACAATACAACCAGCCTGTGCTAAATCTATACACCAATAAGGGAACATGGCATTTTTTATTCTCACTGGCATTGGTGCCACAACTCAAGGCATGCGATTCTTTTGCAGGTTTTACACTGTCTAGTGGATAAAAAGCCATGCTGTCTTTCCTGGTTTGGTGCACATGTTCCCATCTCAGCATCATTTGGTAGTGTTGACTATGATGCCTCTGGGGCAATCAGTGGGGTAAGAGATACACATTTTCACGCTCAACTGTGCGAATGACAAAAGAACAGAGCTGAAACTTGCATTATCTACTTATTGCATGTGTATCCACTTAGATGTTTTCACATATGGACATAATTTCAAAGATACATACCTGCACAGAAAAGTAAATTGGCACAAAGTTATTTCCTAAGTGAAGTTTTCCTGCAGATAGGTGCAATTCGATGGGGAGCTAACCATTGGCATCAAGATCATCCAGAATGGGTTGATTATATCAGTAACAGGTTAAATTACAACCTTTCTGCCCGTGATCGGAAAGATCTGGTAGTCAGCTGGGAAAATCTACTAATCGAGAAACTCGCCCCTTTGAGAGAAAATAAGGAGGGAACAAAGTTTGCAACTGGCCAAATCTATGAAGAGCTTCAGGTTCAATTCAGTATGTGGGTAAGTTCTAAGCAGGATGCTCATCAACCTTATCATACTTTAGGCTTGCAGCTACATTTTAATCATATGCTTTAGTTCCATATTAGAAACACGGAACTTTTTCCCCCATTATAAAAGAATTGATAAGGCATGGAATGGACCAATGGCACATCTAAGACTGTGTGAGGGGTATGTGCACATACATTGTTGTATGAAAAATTGGTTCTGAGAGATGATGGAAGGAACACACATACACACGTGCGCATGCGCATGCACAACTGAAACCATGGAACTAATCTGTCATAATAACAATCCTCACACCCAACCTACATCACCGCGGATACCCGAGATCAAGTCAAAAGTGAATGCATTATGAGTCCACCGGATGTGCCAAAGACAAGTCAATTGCCTTTTGGCTCAATCAGTATTTGCTGCCTGTTTTCTGATTCTGCTTAGCTGGCCAGAAGGCCTGTTGTAAATACTCCGCTTCATTAATTCAAACATCTTCATATATATATATATATATATATATATATATATATATATATTATATATATATATATTATATATATATATATAAAGTGGCCAATGAAACCCAATAGATACAATGTCATGATTTGAAAACATACATCATCTGGATGAAAGAAATAAAAATTTGCCTAAGCTAGAGTTAAAATTCTGAGAATGATAAAAGCACACTAGACTAATTTGGATCTACAATCATGATGGCCAATAGCAGGGTATATGTGCATATATCGCATGAGAAACCACAATGATGCCAGGGGATAACAAAACCCCTGGACTGGGACCCTTTGTACCCGTGAAGCTCAAGTAGGTATAGTCGAAAGCTGGCACTGGTCCTGCCACCCTCATCAAGTACAGAAAGGAATCAGCTTTGGTGAAGAGGCTTCTGTAGTGATCTCAAATCTCCTGATATGCTTGGCAGTGGCATGTGTAACAATCCCTTGACTCTATCTTCTCATGGCAGACCAGGCATAGGGTGCCCACTGGTGTACGCCCCTCTGGAGGTATCTAGTAGTCTCAACACAGAGCTAGTGTGAGCATATGTGGAGTTGTCCAATCACACACCACACCCCATAAGATAGATGCAAGTCCATGTATCATGGCTGTAACAAGAAGCTGTCCGGTGTTGAAGGGAGTAGATGGTCTTGATAGAAGGCCAGATGCACATCCATGTATCTTGGCCGTAACAAGTAGTCAGAGAGAGTAGATGGCCTCAATAGAAACAAGAAGTCAGAGAGAGTAGATGGTCTCAATAGAAGGGGATTTTGTACCCAAGGGTCATGGTGGTTTTTCCCAAGTATTGACCATGTCTAGTTTGACCATGTCCTGATTGATCACCTAGTTCCAGTCATGGCAACTAAGTGCATAAGATGGTCCTCCAAGCTATATTGAAAAGGTGGCAATGCCTGGGTGCTGATCCTATGTAACCCAGACTAGACATCAACTTAAGAATACTAGCACGATGGGTCATCATCTGGTGCTAGCTATACCAGGACTCAAAGGCTAATCTAGAGTACCTGTTCTTGGGGGTGTCCCATGGTCAATGTAGAAAGCAGACTCAAACAAGGCCTAGGTCACAATAGGTGTGGCTACTAGCTCTGCAAGTACAATTGTGTGTGGGAATGAGGCCTTGCTTTGGTTACATACGGCAGATCATCATCACTAGAGGCCACTCCCATGGCAGCCATCCATCATAATATTCCTCAACCCTTTGTGCAGACTCTACCATTGTAGTAGCCTCCATTGCACCATCCTGGTCCCCCCTTTTGTACAACACCTGGTGTGTCATCCTCTTGTGCCATCTTTGATGGCATGGATCTTTCACTGGTTACAGCACCAAGGTCGTCTCTGAAGGCTTGGGTGTCTTGCTCTACCTAGAGTTGTGGCTTGCTCCAAGGTGGCTCCTTACTCTTAAGGGAAATATTTTGACATAGGTGTTGGTGTTGATGCTCATCCTAGTGAAGAAGTTGGTCAAGCCTCTTTGTATATGTGGGTCTAAGGATGCTGCCCCTCTCTTAGGAGGGTCTCCTTGTGACTGAAGATCTAGCAGGAATCGTCCCATACAACTTTGATCTTTATACTCCATGATCCATTGTAGCAGTCCAAATCCCTCAAGAAAGAGACAATGATACCTTCCCTTGATCTTGTAGTACACCATACAATGCCATGTGTAGTGATCATCAAACTCTTCTGATCCACATAACTAGCACACATGGTCCTCTGGGACTATGTCCTCATATCTCCCTAGCTATCCTCAATTGGTGTGATAAGGTGTGGATCTGGACAATGGCACATATGAGGCCCTGTAAGAGTGGTGTGTCCATATAGGCTGGTTGTCTGATGAAACCATTGTTAGAGAGGTGAAAAAAGTGTCTAACGAGGGTGTGTCCATATAGGCTAATGAATCCTCAAGAGGTGGAAAAACTGTCTAATAGTCTGCCAATGCTAGCACCTCCTTTATATTGTTCCAACAAGTTAGTGCCCTTGAGTTTGGCGATCTTGCCAAGCCATTGTGAATCACAAGTCTGTGCACTACCCTTGGTCAACAGATGTGTCTCATATCTGGTAACATCTCCTTTATCCTGCGAGGTTCTTTGCATGCCTATCTCTTCTAGTGGCAGCTGTAGTTGTTTATACATAGGATCATCCCTATCATACAAAGATTGTCTGCAAGTTGCCGGTTCGTGCAAGTCTCTTACTAGTAGTATGTCTACCATGATGATAAAGCACATAATATCCTCATATAATGGCATGTAGGTTGACTTCCCCTATGATGTGTAGTGTGAGTAAGTAGGTGCAAAGTAGCGTACTACAATTAAAGATATCTCTTTGTGTTTGAACTTTGTGTATACAACTTAACTGATTTGTATTTGGCCTCTGCATCCTTGCACAATAGTTGTATTGTATTTGCTACTTCCTTTCTGAAAAGAACTACCAGTCCTCATTAGCCTCTAGTGCTCCATGTGGTCCAAGGTTGGTGACAAAAAGCTGATTGCCATCTATATCCATGCAGTGGAAGCTTTCTGCCCATCCATTGGTGTGTTTTAGCATAAAAGGCAATGCCTCTCCCTTTGAAGGTGTCATCAAAGTAGCTTGCGTCTAGGTGCAAACTTCCATTGCATTTCCATGCAAAGACTTTCAGGTTCTCATAGATGATGATCACCACCTTTTCATCTCTGCAGACTGTCCATTTTCCTACTTTCCTTCTAGCACTTTGGGCATTTCATATGTGCCACTTAGGCTGGGATGAGCTCGTCCTCCAAGTATATTTTCTGGCCTTCTAGTAGGTATTGATACTTCCCCAAGGCCAGCTCCCTCTCCTCCTAATTTACCAACGTCTGTGTGCATGTGCGTATGTGCGTGCGTAGGCATGTGTGTGCAGGTATGTACCAATTTATAGTCCGAAAAGAGTGGGTGAGAGTGGGAAATCTTGCTTCACCCAAATGGTGCCGATAGTCTCTCCAAAATCCCTCTTGGAGCTCAGACATGTTGTGTGAGTAGTGAAAGGGGAAAACCCTATCAACAACCTGACAAGGAGAGACAAAGGAGCATTGGTGATAGTGTTGTGACTTGGTGCTAGGCCCAATTGGTGTGGTTTTTGGCAACCACGACTCTTTGAGCAATCTTGGTAGTGTAAGACAATAAACCAACCATTACATCTCATCCCAATACCACTACCCAGCCACCCAGGAAAGCATCACAAAAATGTGCTAGTGTAAGGAAAGCATAAAGATCCCTTCAAGACCTCTTCCACCACAAGGCATTAATAAAGTCCCACTTATATTGAGATGTCAAGGAAAGAAGGGTACAACATGTCCACTATTTAATAATACCCTGACTTGAACCAGAAGCAGGTATGGAATAATCTTTGAAAAAACCTTTGGCTTAGTGCATCAAGAAAATATTTCAACATTCCAACCAATTGTGCAAATGTAGGTATCTCACTTAGGAAGATTGCCCTTAAGCAAAGAAACATCAACGCATCCCATCCCTTAGCAAGAGCATGGGTTACTCCACATACATTCTTAGGGGAGGATTTGCATTCACAAAAGTGTGATCTAGTCCAATCCAGTACTTAAGAAACAAGCAAAACCCAATCTCAAGCACATGTATAACCCTTCCTGCGTTCATAAAGGCGTAGGAAAAAAGACTATTCATGAGCTTGTTGGCATATATCCATTAACATCAAGTGCACTAAGAGAATCTTGAGCATCAAGTAACATTCTAGCTTCAAGTTTATGTTTTTTGGGTCTTCAACCTTAGTAGTTGAAGTCTTTACATAGGAGCTCAAAGGTTGAATTATTTACATTCTAGTATAAAATTCAGCAAACAATACCAGCTGCATCCTTGTCAAGTTAATCTGTAACCTTCTCCCTTAATGGACACAGCTCTATATGACTAAGAGATGGCAGTCGTCCGCCAGAACCGTTCTTGGTCAGTTCAGAAGGACTGCGTCCATCCAGCAGCATTGAATTGGCATCTGCAGGCTGAATATGACAATCACCTCCTTCCTCTATAGCTCTTGACTTTAATGGATTCCATTTGCTCAACCACAGTGCCTTGAACTGACCTTCCCCGCTGGTTTCACTGCAGTGTCTCCTGATTCAATCGACTTATCTGCTGCAGTCAATTATGCTCCTTCCACAGCATCTATTCTGGATGATCATGCTCTCTCAGCACACAATCCTGGATCATGGCCTCTCTCTCAAAACAACGACCACCCCCTCCGTCAGTCTGATCTCCCCTATATTTGCGCCACCTGCAGTATTGCTATTGTGGATGAAGACAGGACCGATGATCAAGGTAGGAAGGCTTGCTTAGTAAAAGATGTCCTGATGCAGCCACCCCTCCATGCAGCTGGATGTCACCCTCTCCAATGGCATATGCCCACTGTAGAGAAGCTTGATTGTTCTTCCAGTTCAATGACCTGCTGATCTACGTGGTTTTCTCCTGAGAATTCATTGTGTGCTTTAGAACCTTGCAGAAGATGCAGCTCCCCTTCAAAGTGCTGCTATCCCTGAGTGATAGCCACCCTGTTGGATCGAAGGTCCCCACTGTTTTTGAGCACAATAAGGCTGCTGCCATATCTCTGTGGCCTCCTGAAAATCGATCCCTATTGATTTATGATCATGATCCCCTTTGCTACTGACGATCACTCCCAGTTCTGCATGATCAGCAATCAGGATCATCGCTGGCCCTCCTCCAACTTTGGTTTTCATGTTGGAGCCTTTTTTTTCCATCCATGCATAGACAACTTGAAGGAGGAATACATATTTGATCTTCTTAGACACTTCTAAACTTTGGGTGTGTTCTCATGTCCCCCGATCTTAAAAATGCGGGAGCACACTTTGATCGGAATCATCTTCAAATAGCCACCTGCCGCTTATCTCACCTTGAGGGCATGCCATCACCTGGATTTGCCATGTTTATCCCGTATGTAGACAAATACCAAAACTTGAAAATCCTGCTATGTTTGCTGATATGCATACTAGTATATGATTTTATCACTTCATCTAGGGGGTCTCTGTATTATTTAGGAGAGAGAGAGAGAGAGAGAGAGAGGCAACAAGAGGGAGTCCATAACTCTTGCAAGTTGCAACATTTCCAATGGTTCTTGCTTCTGTAGTACAACTAAGGAAACTTGTCAACATCAGTTTCTCTCTTGCTTGATGGCAAGACACACATGGTCTCTATTGTCCAAAGTTTGGTGCTATGTTCTTCTGTAATCCATGCATCCAAGAGGCTGCAAACCCAAACTGACAAACTCTGTGCAGCCACATATGATGATTGTTTTCCAATTTTTGCACCTTTGGGGCTGCTCGCATAATTGGATTATCTGGAATGCATTCATTTTTTATTCCCATTCCCATACGTATGGTGCTCTTGTGACTCTTGTATTTTACATTCACAGTAATTAATACAATCGCCGATTATGGAGACACACACAGAGATATTATGGAGAGAGAGAGAGAGTGAGTGTGATTGGGTCTTTGTGCAGCCCAAATACCCAACACCGGCACAGCCACATATGAAGCCAGTGTTTCACTTTCTTCGATATTGGGGCTGTTGGCATAACTGGACAATTCGGAATGCTTTTCTTTTTGATTCCGCCTGTATTGTTCAGCGGCATATTGTTCGGCTTAAGGGGCTCTTGTATTGGCAGATAGATCTTCTTCAGCATTCTGACTTACTTTCCCCGGAGGACTGGCGTCCCTGGCATATGGCAATTTCCTCTATATCCTTGCCATGACCTTGTAACTCTTAGAACTAGAACTGTTTCACATAATGGCTTAGTGCCATCATGTATCTTGTAATCAAGTAAACTTGTACTTTTTTCGTAATTAATACAATTACCCTTTACGAAAAAAAGAGAGAGAGAGAGAGTGTGTGTGTGTGTGGCTTAATCTCTTCATAGCTCACAGTTTCCTGTTTCCAGAGGTCATCAGAAGATGTTTTGAAGGATGCCAATCGGACACCTATTTGGCAGCTCATATTAAGTGCAGCTCTGGTTTCCCTCTACTCTTTCTTTGCTTTCATCAACTTGCGAGAGCCTATCCACTCACACACTTGGCTGGTTCAAACTGTGAGAGCACATTCTATCTTCCAACATTTGAATATTTACAGACAGCATTTTAAGCAGGCAAGAATGAGCTTTTTGTTTCAGCAACAGCTTACTGAGATGCTGTTAATTGCTTTGTCAGGGTTTGGGTGTGGTATCTTTTGCTGTTGTCGCTGGTTTTGGGTTGACATCTGCAGTTGGCATCAAACTTACTCCTTTGGCAGGATCAGTTGTTCCATTCCTTGCACTTGGGTTAGGTACGTGATTGCCTTAACAATAGTTTTCATATATGGAACTTGCATGCTCCAAGTATGAAGAGCAAAGATTGAGACTGAATGTATGCTTAATGGAGAAGTGTCTTACGGTTGATCTGTATTTCACAAAGAACTGAAAGTCATCTAAACATGAGAGTTACATTCTATGGTTAAAGACAATGCCTCGCCTCTAGCAGTACATGTGCCAGAAATAGACCAGTTTTCATATTTAGAATACGATGTAGAGACACAGTGCAACCCAAATCAAACACCCCTTTGTCACGTTGTGTTTTCTATGGTTCTAGGCCTTACCACGATTAGGAGTTCTCAGCCACTATTAAGCACATTTTCCCCTGTACAAAGGCAATGCATCAACCCTGATGTTAACACCCCCTCGGCTCCATGTTTTGTTTCTACTGTCCAAGATATCCACACCTGACCAAATCTGTCATTGTCTTTTGGACTCCTATGAAGGGCATGCTTAGATATAAGGGCATACTTATATATGAAGGGCATAGTTAGAGGCTATCCACTTGATGCTTTTTACTGTGCTTCTTTTCCTTTTGACTAAGCATTAATTGACCTTGGAGATTTTTATTCCTAATTCAAATGCTGCTCTAGGAAAATTTCTAGGATTTAGCCACCTCACAACTATGATAATTTCCTTCTTATTACTCTAGGATACATGTTCCAGAATCCAGGACCAGATTTGCACTTCCTAAATTATGATAATTATCCCCTTCACTTAACTGTAATTCACCTACCTCATAAATTGCACTAAAACTGCAACATGGTTAAGTGAGATTCTCTTGAATTCAAATGAATCTACAGCACAAGCATTCTTACTTTATCTGTTGCTCAAACTTCATCCTACTTTGTTAATGCTCACAAATTAAAACATCATGAGGTTCTCCCCAATTCTTATAAATCAACAGCAGAAACTTCCTGCATGTATGAGATTGCTGCAGTGAGTGGTGAAAGTAGTGTGTGCATACACATTTGTCATGATATCACAATCCACATTCTCAATTCAAATTTTATGTTTTTCAGGTGTTAAAAGTATATTTTCAATGTTTTCCCGAATCCCCATCCCTTGCTTTTGGCTGTCCAGCAAATATTGCACCAAAATTCAACTAAAATGTATCTGCATCCACCATCTTTTACTCATTGTGGCAAATCAGCAGTTGACACAGCATAACATTTAACTAAAAGCATGCAGCTTTTTTCTGCTTCCACAATATTGAAGTTCTTTTTGTTTTGAGGAGGACAGGTGTACATTCTTAGAGGTTTTTAACATTATCAATATACAGAAGCCTACAAAAAAGGCGACCCATTCTGAATTTCTGCAATGCGTTTGAATTATATTATCGTGACAATACGTGCATCTCCCATATGGGTAAAAGCCCAGATACCACACCAAGGTAGCTTTAATGCCTACCTGCCATTTTGGCTAACATGGCTTGGGTTACCCCAAAAACCTCTTGACTGCAGCCAACTAGCTTTCCTCTAACATAGTTCAGCCTACCATGGACTATGTTGTTTCTGAATGACCAGACAACATGAATTACAACTGCCCTTAGCACAGCCCACACTGTGTATCATTCAGATTACCTTTGTCACCTGGGAGCATCTACTTCCGACTTACTTCACTATGCAGGTTCAGCCTCTTCATCCTACCTATCACTGTATTCCAGAGGGCTTTTGCTTCAATACAGCTCCAAAACAAATGCTTAATCCCTTCCAGGTCTTTCCCACATAGCACGCACAAGGGAGAGGTGCTCAAACATACATAACTTATCTTTGGTGGCAAGCTTTTTTGAAATCACTAAGAGCTAGCTTTGTACTTTTCTTTCTTGAATTCTCAAGTTGAAGTATTCATTCTTTGAAGCTGTCGTCAAAAAATACTATGAATTCTCAAGTTGAAGTATTTATTCTTTGAAGCTATCGTCAAAAAAACCAATTGAATAGCTCCTCAAGAGCATTGCTTTTTGTAACTCCACCTCCATGTCTTATGCTTCGAAAAAAACTTGTGCGTGCTTGAGAGAGAGATTTTTCCATGCCTTGGCCACTATAAGTTTCAGTCTAAAGGAGGGAATGGCCTGCAGGGCTGTCTTGGACCTCTTCTTCCAAGTGGTCTGATAAGCCCTCAGGCCATCTCTCCTCCAAGCCTCACTAGTAGCAAAAAACCATCTGGAGTTGGGAACTCTAAAATCACTTCTCTTCTTCGAAGTCATTTCCTCAACCTTGTACGAGGTCAGCCACTCAATTTTTTTCCTAGATAAAACCATTTGAAGCCAGTTAGCCTCATCTTCAGTCAGATTAAACTGCTCTCTTATCACTTCAGGTGCCTTGAAGGTGTCCTCGTTATCCCATCTGTCTGTCCAACAGACAACTCCTTTCATGTGGATTCTATGAGACACAGCCGAGTTCTTGTCAGCTGGAACTAGTCCCCCTTGATACACACGACCATTCATCCAGATGCTAAGTGATAATGATGAGTCACTCATCCCTCTCTTGGCACCTTCCCACACCAGCTCGGAGGTGACCTCCATCCAAGCCCTCACCAATTGCCGAGCCATCTATGACTCCTCAATTCTGATGTTAGACAAGCCACTGAAGACAATGTCCTGCCACTTTATTCTATGCCAAACTTTCCCTTACGCTTTAGCCTTAGGAATCCTAAAAGCCAAAATGACAGACCAGGGCTGCCCCTCAAACACTCTTTTGAGACTTGAGAAGGCAAGCCGAATAGCCTTCTCCTAAAAGGCTCAAGCCCCAACCATCCTTCAGAAGCTGGTGAGGCTATTTGATCCCAGGCTATTGCAACCCAAGTCTCGATGTCACCAAATCTCCATAGGAAGTCTCTGAAGAGTTTTTTTATCATATCAATAATCTTTGATATGAAGCACTTGTGGCAGTGGCCTAGAGTGATTCCTATCTTGGTACCCAATGACCCTCCCTTAGGAACTTCACTGAAACCCAACAGTGAGACCCAGGTAGGCCTATCCCCATAAGAAATCTGAGATAAAGGAGGCTAGTGTCCCCTTAGAGAAATCTAAGGCTCGGTCTAATACAGCCAACAATGGGGTAAGCAGCAGAGGCTAAGGGTAAAAAGAATGCCAGTAATGAGATTATAGTGCTATCCTCAATCAACACTAACAAGGGCAAAGAAATCAAAGGAAACAACAATCCAGATGGCAAAGAGAACTCACCTCTTGAAGCGGCGTGGCAAAGAGCTGAGAAAGCTTAAGTAGGCAAAGTGTCAATAAAGAAGCTGGCGAGGGGCAATCAACCTTTTACCAATCTTTATGCTCCTTTGGGTAGCCTTGCTGAAAAATAACTCCCACTTTCTGATGGACAGGCTTTCAAAGAAGATCACTGTGCTATCTTGGATCACAAGGGGGATGTGTTCGAAGAATAGGCAATTTGAGGCGGCAGCTCTAATTAGGAAGCGCAGATCAGATGTAGTAAGGTTTCAACTTTCAAGAAACAAAGCTGGGTGAAGAAGACACTTTAGTAGGCCTAGTGAAAGGTTATTATTATTTCATATGCTTGGCAGCCTGTGCGAAAGGGGGCATAATGCTGGTGGTCAAAGAAAGTCTCAATCCAACACTTCTGATCAAGGATATTGAAGGCTCTGTATTGGGGGTTAGGACTAAGGTAAGTGGGAAGTTTTTGGACTGCATTACTGTTTATGCCCCCAATGTTTCATGCATGTGGGAGCAGAAGTGGTGGTGGCTCAATGAGCAATTGTTAGGGGACGCTGCCATGCTGTTTGATGATTGGAATATGACATTAGACATAGAGGATAGATTGCGTAAATCTGTACACATGATAGGGGATGAAAAAGAGGCTTGGGCCTCCCGGTCCATCAAGCATCAGCTTGTTGATGCTGCAGCTCTTATCCTTGGGAGTGACCCTAAGGTCCTTACTTGGCACAATAGGCATGTGGATACTACTTGGAGAGCGGCCAGATTAGACAGATTTTACCTTAATCATGGGACTAGCTGGGCATCCCCTGACTTCAGATATTTCGTCCTTTCTGATGTGCTGACCTACTCCTGTCATGATCTCATACAGAATTATCTGTAATCGAAGTATTATAAAAGGGCCACCACCCTTCAAGCTCAATACAAGCTTTATTAGGCAAAAGAGTTATCTGGCTAGTGTTAGCAGGGTGTGGGAAGAAACAAGATTAACTACTACCAACCCAGTCACCAATTGGGAGGCTTGCATGAAAAGAGTCACTGGATTCAGTAAGAGGTATGGGAGAACTAAGGCTAAGGTAGGGACAGAGCAATTTCATGTGGCTAAACAATGTAGAGGTTATCTTATTAGTGCTCTTCTTCTCGGGCCTGATGATGGTATATTACTTTATCTCCTGCAAAACACTGAAGATTTTATCAGGCCTGATGATGCTATATTACTTTATCTCTTGCAAAGCACTGAAGATTTTATTAGGTATCAGGAACGCCATCAAATTACAACTGCACAAATATTGCTGAGGTCGAAGAATTTGATGATGAAGGAAGCCCCTAATGCAGAATATCTAGCTTCCCTAAGAATGAAGCAAAGAAGGGCGTCAATAGTGCTGATCAAGGACGAAGAAGGCAAGGTCCATACCAATGAGGAGGTCATATCAAAGGTATTTCACAGCCATCTCTCTGCCATAGTGAGCAGGCATTTCGAAGGAGGGTTGGAGTACGACAACAAGGTACGACCCTTTCTAGGTAGTATGAGAAGATTGATGTGGACGTTGCTCTTTCATTGGAGCGACCTTTTACCATAGAAGAGTTCTATCAGGTCGCAAGAACAATGAAAAGGGGCAAGGCCCCAGGGCCGTATGGTTTTCCCATTGAGTTTTACCTGCAGGCTTCTTAATCACTTCAGAGCAACTGGTACAATGTCAGCTGCTGCAAACGAGGGGGTCATCAAATTGGTTCTCAATGGTGTGTAGAGGTGCAACATTGGCATCTAGGATTAAAGGTATAATTCCTAAGCTTGCCATAGAAGACCGTATGGATTTGTCCCAGGCAGAAACATACATGATGCAATCTTAGATATTGTTCTTTGTATTGATCATGCCTTAGCCGGCAAGCAAGACCGTGTTCTTCTAAGGATGGATCTCAAAAAAGCATACGACAGGGTTTGCTGGCAGTTTGTTTTGGCTGTGCTTATTGACAAGTTTGGATGTGGATTGATGTTTATCCAAATGATTACTGCCCTCTTTTCCAATGCCTCTGCATGCATTTCCATTAACAGGTATCATTCAGGTAAATTTGAACTTAGGAGGAGCATCCGACAAGGATGCCCTATCACTCCCCGCTCTTTTCAAGGGCTACTCATCCTCTCTTGTGTAATATTGATGTAACAATCAGGAGGGGACTGGTAAGACCTCTTGTGCTCCCAGATAGGCAATATATGTGCACTCAACTTTTTGCAGATGATAATTCCAATTTGATGGAGGTGGACTGTGACTCTGTTCAGAACCTCCTGCAAATTTATGATGAGTTTGCAATGCTGTCTGGATTGAAGATAAGCAAGCCTAAGTCAGAGCTATTGACCTATTCTGAATTTACAATTCAGCTGAGAAAAATGGCTTATGAAAAAAGTTCACTATGCTGGTGTATGAGTGCCAGTTCAGAGTACTCTGTGACACTAAGCTGCATAGGTAGTCATATTATCAAGCCTAAACACTAATACCTTCCATCTTTTGGGTCTCAAAATCCGGTCTCCCCTTACCTCAAAAACACACCATTGTTGTCCTTTTCTCAAACTTATAACTTTTCTCTCTAAATGCATAAGCAAGAGGATTGGATGCAATCATTAGGTCCTCAAAGAGGAGAAGATTATGGTTAACACTTGTTAATTGAATTTCTCATACAAACTTCGAATAATTGACAGGCATTGATGATGTCTTCGTTCTTGTAAACATCTTGCGAAACTTTTTGGAAGACCAAACAATTCAGGCAAAGGAGCAAAGTGGATCCACTGTTCCTAAGCACGAAATGAGATTGACAGTTGCCCTGGCTGGGCCCTCTGTTGTGCTAACGACATTCTCTGTCCTTGCATCATTTTTCATTTCTTCACTTGTAAGTCACCAAATATTATATCCTTGCATCCATTTTCACTTCTTCACTTGTAAATCATCAAATATTATGCAAGATCAATCTAATAATTAAACAAGTCCTAAAACTAATCAATCTCCTTGTCCTTTTTGCTTTCCAATCATAGAACCCAATGCCAATAGTCCGTTGGTTTTGCTGGCAAATGGGAATAACAGCTACAATTCATACATGTGGGATGCTGCTGATCTTTATTCCAATCATGGCATTGGATGCTAAACGAGTGAAGGTATCCCTCTCTCTCTCTTTTTTCATAGAGTGATTATATTAATTACTGTAAATGTACAAGAGTACAAGAATCGCAAAAAACTAAAGATATGGTAGAATAGCTGAGGAAACTCCCCCCCCCCCCCCCCCCCTCCCTCTCTCTCTCTCTCTCTCTCACACACACACACACACATGTCATGACGTGTTAACGCTGGTCTGACGTGACGTGATGTGACGCTGGTCTGATGTGATGTTAATGCTGGGTCTGACATGATGCGACACTGGTCTGACGTGACAGGATGCTTGTCTGACATGGTCGTGGTGAACGGACTGCAAGCTGAGCTCTGGACATGGTCGCACTGGACATTCTGGACATATCCTCTCAATGGTCACACTGGATGTGTCAGAGTACCAGTGTTATGGTTGTGTTGTAGTGGCAGTGACCTCCCCCTTCCCCCCCCTGGCAGTGCAGCAGCGTGAGTGATAGGTCCTCACCAAGGACGCGCAATGGAAACCTCTGGTTAGACGCCGGTGCATTCTACAAGTGCCCCTTGATCAAACACCTTGCGCGTCGTCCTCTCTGAGGAACAGCTCTTAGCCATTTGTGCCACAGAGCTGCAACTTAAAGAAATAGCGATCTTTGGTCAGGTAGTAGGACATTCCCCCTTCAGGGCCCAGCTTCGGGTTGGCTTCACTACACGCTGCGCATTGGCACAGCGCAGATAATGGAGGCGGTTCTAATGGGTCAAGGGATCTTCATCGTACAACTCACCTCAACAAACGCATCACATGAGCTACTTGCTAGCTCACCCTATGCCTCCACGAAGGGGGTCATCCATATGGTTCCCTGGTACAGTGGCTTCATAGTGGAGGCATTCACGCTCCACAATACTTTCCTTAGACACCCAGTTACTCTACTCTTCCCCGGACTAGCGATAGAGTATCGCCAGCTTATGGAAGACTTTGGACAGCTCTTCGGCACTGTTCTTCCCGCCTCTTTCGCAGACGTAGTGACGGCCGCACGAATCCCAAAGGTACGGGTGGCAGTGAAAGAGACAAAGAATATACCACAGTTTCTAGAGATTGAGGCAGGCGAACACTCCTTCAGGCAGCAGGTCATTGTGACTGGGCAACTAGGGCAGTGCTTGCATTGCCATGACTTTGGGCATCTGGTAGCAAAGTGCACGCGATTCGAAGCCAAGGCGGCTTTGTCGACAGGCCCATAGGTGGACGCAAACAGAACTTTACACGAGTCCAGAGACAACAAAGAGGGAGACGGCAGGGGGGGGCCGCAGCCCCTCAGACACAGCCACGGCAACAAGGAGCAGGAGGGCGAGTGTCACCCCCCTGGCAAAGCACCACGTGGCCCCCCCCTCCTCACCCCACCCGACAAGACCACAGGCCTACACATCCAACCCCCATGGAGGCGTCACAGGCCGCTTCACCTGAGGACGCACATCCCCCCCCCCAACGGTTTCGCTCCCGACCCTAGTCCACAGCGCCCCCCCCCCCCCCCCCCCCCCCCCCCCCCAACACCAGTCATGTGCCTCCGACCACCCCACCATCCCTCGATCCTCCCCCTCCCCACCATCACCCCCACCGACCAGTCCCCCTGATCCCCCACCCAGCACAGGTGACCCCCCTCCCACCCATCCCCCCCCCCTTTCCCACAGGAGGTGAGAAGCCCCATACGCCGACATCCTCCACTCACCGGCAATCTAGTCCCCCCTTCCTCTCCCTACACAGCAACTAGCTCATTTGTCCATGCCGCCCATCACACTTTCCCATGCGCAGCTGCTATCTCATGTGTTTTTTTGCAGTGGGCCGTGGACTTACCTGAGAGTTGCGGAGTGTGGAGAGTTCCCACTACCCTTGGAGGTGGGAATCTTCATGGTACGCAAGTCAAGGAGTGGCAAGGTCTATCTACTAGCACCACCGGATGGACCAAACTACGCCTTCTTCCTTCAGACCTCTCACACAAGAGACTGGACGACAACTCAGATAGAGGAGGAGGTGAAGAGCCAGGTGGCAAACCACATCTCCCAGTGGATGGTAGAAGGTGGACTGGCACTTTTTTCCCAGCAATGGCCAGGTTGCATGATGGACATTAACTGGTGAGCTGGGGCCGAGGTTCCACATCTAAGTATTATCTTTCGAGCCCCTCCGTAGTGGACAGCCCTAATGGATGTGATCGAGTGGCCCCTAGCACAGGCGGCCCGTTTCTAGGAGTGTACAGAGTCTCGCCTCTTAGCCTGGTTGATAGATGCCCTGGTGGTACTAGGTGGTACCACCAGGCGCATCCATCACCCCCATGGTCGGCCGCCCGAGGGCTACCATGGGGAAATGGAGTTCACTTTCCAGGCCGGCAGCGAAGCGTATCCGCATGCCTCATGGCTCCTCTTCATCATCAACAGCTTCCACACCGAACAAATACTTGTTCGGTCAGTCACAGGTTTCCCTATGAGTTTACATCTTGTATCCTGGAATGCGAATAGCCTCCACTATAGTGGAGCACGTGGTTCCAAGAAGTTGATTTTTCGGCAGCAGTTGCAACTTGCCCTTGCCGGATGGATCGACATCTTACTTCTATAGGAGCACAAGCTTACTCCCGCCCACACCCAGTGGGTAGGGAAGGTACTCTTGGGCAATTCACACACTTATTGAGAGCACGCCATCAGTGCCCACGACGCAAGTGAAGGCGTATGCACCTCTATTAGCCCGAGTCTCACCACCTATATATGAGACCACAGGACGATAGTGGCAATGAGCGTTCTATGGATTAGGTTGGATATTTGGAGACTTGTGCCTTGGAGTCCTCAATGTCTATGCCCCTACTGAGGTTAGGGCACACAACAAGTTCTAGGTGGAGATTGCAGCAAGACTCCTAGTGATGGACTCCTAGATTGTTGGAGGAGACTTCAACAACCTAGAGGCTTAGAGGACCAGCAAGGCGAAGGCAGAAACTACTAGGCATGGCTGGGAGGAGCAGGAGGCATGGGAGGTCTTTCTACTGGCAGTAGGAGCACGCGATGCTTGGAGGGACCCAGCTTTCCACAAGGAGAGGTCGTTGGGCTTCTCTTGGGGATATAGGTGGCTAGGTGGAGTCTTGCTGGAACGGTTGGATAGGTTCTATATGGGAGAGTGGGGATGCTCTCGCAAAGGCCAGGCAAGGCAATTGGCGGACACCACTTTGTCCGATCACTGCCTGGTTCTCCTAACACTTGATCCCCCAGTATCTGCCCTAGACACACAATCCTCTATCGGATCCCTGACTCGATCTATAGGAGGGAGGAGGTGAAGAGACAGATTGAGCAAATTTGGACCAGGGAGTGGGGCAAGAGGGGCCGGATCGCAGAGGAGGTTGTAGAGGTCCTAGGCAAGTCGAGCTGTATCTCCAGAAAGCAGCCCTACAGGCCAGGCAGCAGAGCTAGGAGGAGGAGAGAGCACTCCGGCGAAACCTTGCAGCCATGCAGAGATTACTACAGGAGGCACCAAGGGATCACACCCTCCATGCACAGGAGGTGCGCTTGTGAGCAGCCATCGCCGGCGTAGAGGACAGGTGCTCAGAGTTCTCATTCCACACCTGAGTAATCTTCTGGGCATGGAAGGGGGACACGATGTGCAGGGAATTTTTCCAGTTGCGCCAGCCATGCACCTCAAGAGAGCAGATACGCAGCCTTCGGGATTAGTATGGGAGGACTCATTCTAGCCCAGACGAGGTGATGAAGATTGCCACCGATTACTACAAACGTCTTTTCCAGTAGGAGACAGCCTCAGCTAGAGGACAGCGATGTAGACAGCAGGTCTGGGATCACATCCCGTCCCTCATCACAGAGAAGACGGGACGCTCTCTCCTAGTCCCCCTTCACAGATAAGGAATTAGAGGAGGCTTTCCATACACGAGACGGGCAGAAATGCTCGAGAGAGGATGGCCTCTCTAAGGCCTTCTTCAATACCTACTGGGAGGTGGTGAAGGACCCTTTACTGCTGGCCTTCCAGGAGATTTTCACCTCAGGACAGATGCCAGGGAGTCTTTCGGTAGGCCTTATCAGTCTCCTCCCCAAAGGAGGAGACTGGTTGGAGCTATCCCAGTGGAGACCGATCACCTTATTGTCAGTGGCCTATAAGGCACTGGCAAAGATGATTGGTAGGTGACTCCGCCCTGTGCTTCCAGACATCATTCATGACACACAGACAGGCTTTGTCCAGGATAGGAGCATCCTAGACAATGTATTCACCTTCTTTGAGATGACAGAGTGGGCCCAGCACAATGGTCAGGGACTGGCCGTACTACTCTTGGACTTCAAGAAAGCCTATGATAGGGTGGACTGGGACTTCTTAGAGGACACCATGGTGAGGTTGGGCTTCCCCCAGGCATGGATCCGCAGGGTCTCCGCACTTTACAGATTGTCTACCAGCAGGGTTCTCATAGGTGGCAGGCGAGGGGAGGAGTTTCAGTTGGAGAGATTGGTCCAGCAAGCTGTCCCTTGGCCCCATACCTATTCTTACTCTTTGCAGATGCGATGTCTCACTTCCTCAGGTCATGTGTGAGCGGGTTACGCGGCCTCCGACTTCTAGTGAGAGGAGACGGAGCTGTTAGACTCAAAGTATGCAGACGATGCAGCACTCTACATAGAGGATGATGAGTTGATGCTGGAGAGAGTGAGACTAGCTCTTGAGGTGTTCTATACTAGAGTGGGAGCGAAAATCAACTGGCGCTTTCCTTATGGACCTGGACTCTAGCACGGAGTGGGGCGTCCACCTGGGATTTAGATGGGTGTGCAGAGGGCAGACCGTCCGTTAAAGAGGGTTCCAGGTGGGACTCCACATCACTCCTGCCCAACAGTTTCTTCCAATCCTTGACTCTATTCGGAGAAAGCTGACCTACTGGAGTACGGCTTGCCTTTCCCTAACAAGCCGAGCCCTAGTGGTTAACCACGTCCTCCCAGCGACAGCTTGGTACATTGCCTCGTGTTGGTGCTTCTCCTCATCCTGCGTAGTTCAGCTTCGCCTCCTAGTGCGGACCTTCCTTTGGACCGAGTCAGACGGTTCCAGGGATTCCTGTGCCAAGGTGGTGTGGGAGACCATCATCCGGCATCGTTCAGAGGAAGGGCTTGGGATCATAGACCCAAACTATCAAAGTATGACCCTCTTAGGCAAGCTAGTAGTCCGCGGCCTCACACCAGGAAGGCAGACCTGGAAAGTCCTACTACAGGAGGGTCTCCAGGATTGTAGACTGAGGCTTGGCGGTGATTGGAGGCCATCCCTGAGATGGATCTTCACAATGGCCTAGATCACCGCCCCTAGATCCCCCTTCCTACACAACTTTCTTTGTGTGTAGCAAGGCCTCCGTAAGGCCCTAATTCAGAGTCTCCCCAGGCTGCCAAGAGGAGATAGACCGCTAGCCGGTGATCCGGAACCCCTAGGTCAGAGATCAAGATGGGGTACAGATTGCGAGTGCCCCCACATCCAATGGGTTGGTTGGGAGGGCAGCCCGGCTCGTACCATCAGGACATGGTGGGAGGTGTATAGGATGGTGGACGAGGAGATGCTACAGCGAGCATCAGGCTACCAGAAAGAGGTTAAGTTGAGGAGAAGGGAGATAGACGCACCAATACCTCAGGAGTGGCTTGCCCCTCCAATACGAGAGCTGATAGAGCCCGGGGAGGTATGGGCCGCTAGGTTTTCACCAACACGTATCCCCCTACAGGTGGCAAGTAGAGTGGGTGGCCCTCCACATGGGACTTTCTTCACCATGCATGAGGGGGGGGGCATCTGTCCCTTGACAGAGGGGAGCAGAATGAGGGGATAGTTGTCCTTTCATGGAGGAGGATTCGGGCGGTTGGCCTTCAGGGGAAGACATGGCGGCTAGACCCTTATGTCTTTTGGGAGGAGCTCAGGAAGTGGCACCTTTGGATTTGGGAGGGCAGGCCACTTGATAAGCTAGAGTGGGATCCGGGAGAGTGGCTATGGCCGGCCACTGCGGGCCAAGAAGCCACCGAGGTTCCTGGAGTACACAACCAGGATTGGCAAACACGTACTGATGCAAGAGGACATGGATTGGGCATCATCACATAGCAGGTAATAGACAGAGCACAACATTATGGAGGCTTTCCGACAAACCTTCTGGCACCACCTATGGGATAGCTGGAGACCGAGGAGGGTATCATATTTCTTATGGTTGGTGGCACATGGAGGCCTAGCAATGGGAAGTTGGTTAGTCCAGATGCAGAAGGAGGGAGGTTGTAAACGCTGCACACAGCAACCTCTGGAAATTCCAAAGCATTGCCTTTGGTCGTGTGAGGTGGTGCAACCCGTGTGGAGAGGGGCATGCCGCATCCTCCGCCATATAGCACCCAGCCTTGGATGTATCTCATGGGGAGCTTTCTGCTGGCAGGCAGTCAGCCAGGGGCGTCACCTTCTGTATGAGGCCGGGATGCAGGACACGATATTCATTATTGAGGTAGGGTCTTGCTGCGCAGTGGTCGAGATGGAGGCTCTACCCATCTACTAGATACTGGAGCCCACAGCAGAACTTTGAGGTATGGGAGATCATAGAGAGTCTTATTGGATGGCATATCTGGAAGGTGTGGTGTTAGGAGGTTTTTGGTGGAGATAGACTTTTAATACAGGCAACCTTAGCAAAGCTCTGAACCTCCATCATCCACTCCCTCCCCAGCCGATGGAACCAGGTGCAAGGCAAGTCTCAAGCTCTTCAAGAACTCCGGTTTCATTTCATGCGCACTTGGGGCAGCCAGGATCTGTTTTTCACAATGCATGCAGGCAGCCCCAAATGGCAATACACCCCCCCTCCATGGCTTCTTGCCCCCATCCCCCCTAGACCGCCTTGAGAAGCTTGTACATTTGATATATCTGTGACTCTGCATCAGCTCCAACTAGTCTGTTGAGCATGAGCACTTCCTTGTATTCAAGGTTTTTTCTGAAGTAATATAATTAGCCACACTTTATTTGCAAAAAAAAAAAACCCTAAAACTTATAGAAATCACAGACATTGCTCTGATTTGACGTGTACAAAATACAAGCTGAGTGGCTCTGCACACATTGTGTGAATGTAGTTAATTATGGGGATGGATGATGCAAACAAATGTAAACATCAAACCATGGAAAATGAATATTTAGGAGACCAATCTGATCAAGAACTAACAAAACCAGCCATAGAAGCAGTGTTCCACACCCCTTCTAAGAACACATGGTACAAGACGTATGGCCAGAGGGCCCGTGATTGGACCATCTCCCCAAGATTTGGCAGGCATGGAAAGACCTCATGCACCATGAATGAAAGGAAATACGAAAAAATTCATCTCATGATTCACTCTGAACTATGAATTATGAGACAAGAGTTGGAAAAAGAAATACGAGAGCAAGTCAAAGCCGAACTAATGGCAAACTAGAAGGCAAAAATGCAAGATATACAGATAAAGATTAAGAATGAATTGCAAGCACAAATGCTGACCAAAATGTACACATTGAAAACTCAAATGTAGAAAGTGGTAGATGCTTGCAAATTTGAAATCTTGGAATTGAGGGAAGAATTGAACACATTTAAGAAACAAGAAATAAATGTGCAAGAAGAACAACAAAAAGAGAAAGAGGCACTAAAGGCATGTGAAAGGGAGGTTCACTCATGGGCAGAAGTGGTAAAGACAACACAAAAGCAGATAGAAGGGGCCAACCCATGGATTGAGGTAGTAAAAGGAATAAAGGAGCGTCAGTGAACAAGATTGAGGTAATGAATGCTACTTTAGAAGAAGAGGCTAGGAGACAAGCTAGGATACTACATGTACGGGTAGTAGGATGGGAGGAGATGAGTAGCACAGAGGAAGATGCTAAGACACTTGTTGATAAAACTAGGGCTTTAGATGTACCTATACTTAGTGCTTGGAGAGTGGGGAAAGAGGACTCTTAAGTCCAAGGCTTGATCCTTCGCTTTGGGGACAGAGAAAAAAAATACCTTCCTCTCTAAGAGGACAACTCTCAAAGGTGAAGATTTGAGGGTCTTACCCTACCATAGATGGGCACATTGCAAAAATAACACATGCCCAAAGTATTTGAAGCCCGCAAAGAGGAAAAATGGGCTATCTATAGGGATGGACGGGTCACCATCATTCACAGAAGGACCGCATGACGGTACAAGGCCTATGAGGCACTTAGGATGAAAATGGGTTGTCTATAGGGATGGGCAAGTCATCATCACTAGCAAAAGGACTGCATGATGATACAAGACCTATAAGGCACTTAGGATGTCATTGTGGAACTATAATGGAGCCCTACGCTTGAATGCTGGTTACTTTGAAGATAGTTTCGGCAACATAAACATAGCCATGTGCATAGAGAGACACCAATGTAAAGGTAGTTGACTACTAGATGTACAGGGGTACATGTGGAAAAGTGTATTTGGTCCAGTAGCTAGAAAACTAGGAAGCCCTAGGTTCTGGAGGTGTGGCCATACTATATTGGGAAGATCTCAAGGGGATGCTGCATGTAGAGAATGATGATGCACAATACTTATGGATTAGGATACATAATATTTTCATTGTAATATGCTACTTTCCTCTTGCAAACTCAACCTATACCACACAAGATGGATCTCCCTTTGATGTACTTTGTGAGGATGTTATGAGATATGCTAGCATTGGGAACATATTGTTAGTGGTTGATTTCAATGCACGCACTAGAGATAACAAAGTGATCTTTATATGCATGATAATGCCATTTTCAAAGAGATTGACATAGATGAAATAGGCCTATATAAGAGAGCCCAAGATAAAGAAGTGAGTACCTAAGTGCACATAGACTAGCCATCTTTAATGGTCTACCATAATGGCCAAGATCTGACACTTTGACATGTTGGAATCACAAAGGAGGGGCAAGTACTGTGGATTACTTGATAGGCTCACTAGCATTGATACCAGACATCCAAAACTTTGAGATATCTAAGAGACCGATTGGCATAGCAATAGACCATGCTATTTCGACTTTCGTGCTCTCTTGTGGACATATGAAACATGGAACACCACCTCTCTAAACATCCCAAATAGCACTTTGTGGAAGATACCTCATACATCAACATTGGCTCTTTATAGAATAGTTTACATACATTGGACTTGAGCAGATCATTGGAGGAATGTACAAGGGACTTAGCGAAAGCCATACATAGATCAACCATGTATGCATTCCCACACACCCTATCCCAATATTGACCCACACTCTCCATTGCTCCCCACAATAGTTCGTATGATGATGAGTGCACAATTACTTGCGCTAGCTTACAAAGAGAAGTGGAACTAGGCACTCGGACACATCGTCAAGCGAGGACATTCTTCAAACACCTTGTGCGAAAGAAGAAGCGAGACTACTTAGCAAAAGCAACAACATAGATAATTAGTTATTTTTGGGACAGGATAGCAAGAGTGCATGGAAGATGTTTCATGAAAGATAGCCCCCCATACAGATTACATCACTGGATGCTTGGCTTGAACATGGAAGACAGCTATATGATCTACAAGACAACCACCTATGCAGCCCCCACATGCCTATAAGCCAACATAGTGGTCTTGCTTCACTTGGAAAATGGTTAGAGATGAAATTTATAGATTACAAAATGGGAAGGCACTGGATGAGGATGGGCCAATGGCAAAACGTTTCTTACATGCTTGCGATATACTAGCACATATGTTCAATAGAGCAGTATGTGAGGTTTTCCCTGTAGAAATTACACGAGATAGTGGACAAAATCTGAGCAAGGAGTAGAGAATACATAGCAAATATGAGAAGAACATAGACTGGTTTAATTTCAAACGAACTAATACAAAGATGGCTTTGTCCACCCATATGCTTTCATTGTGAAGCTTAGATAGCAATCTAGATAGATGACAGACAAAGAGCTTAAGGGTAGCTTTGATTGGGTGAAATATAGATTAATGATGGCTTTAGAAGGGTCTTCCTTTTATAGCCCGGGAAGGTAGTCTGGTCGGCACGTCCGACCATATTATAAATCTTCCTTGGTTGGCCACGGAATATTCCCTTTACCGTCGGCGAGCTGGGGATGTTGCTCTCCTTAGACTCTCCTTATGGGGACCGTTGCCCCCCTTAAGATCCCCCAACCAAGGGCTGCTTTTGCGGCCCCCAAACCCCAAAACAAGGACCCCTGATAACTCCCATACCTCGCAACTCAATGCATTGTACCTCAAGTTGCTACCAATATAACTACTCTATCTAACCCAAAGGCTAGATCCATAAATGTTACATAGACCTCATCTGATATACAAGTCAGGACCCACCCAATGTCCATACTCACATATGGCTTCTTCTCATAATGTGGGCCTTACAACTTAGAGCACTACGGATCATTGGTGGCACTCTATGAGGGTGGAGCAATGTCCACCCACAAGTAAACTACATTCTCGGCCCAATGCCAAGTCTTTGAAGATGAATTCGAAGGAGATCCTTCATAAGAGCTTTGGTGAAGATATTTGCTTCATTCTCCTCTATTGGACAATAGCCAGATCTACTATCCCATCCTCGATCAAGTCACGCACATAGTGATATTGGATCTCAATGTGTTTGGTGCGTGTATGAAAAACTAGATTTTTGGCAATGGCAATGCAACTCTAATCATCCCATCTTAGCACGGTTGCATCTTCATCCTGTATTAGGATCCTCCTTAACCATACTGCTTCACATACAGCAAAACAAGCTGCCTTGTACTCTACTTCGGTATAAGATAATGCCACAATTGGTTGCTTCTTACTGATCCAAGAGAAGATTCTTGAATCTAATGAGAAACAATATCCAAAAACTGATTTCCTAGAATTGATCACCTGCCCAATTTGAGTCACAGTTCCCCATAAGAGCACTTTGGAAATTGTATGTGATACCATATTCAAGAGTTCCCTTCAAGTAGCTATGCACCCACATGCCAACTTTTCAATGAGAACCTGCTCAAAATCCCAACAACAAAATTGATATCTAGCCTGGTGTTACACAAGTAGATGAGGCTGCCAACCAACCTCCGCTATCTCCCAATGTCTGCTACTATTGATGTATCCTCAATGGATAACTTCACATTGACCTCCATAGGTGTAGCTATCTCCTTATACTCAGTCATGCCAAATGCTTTCAATATCTCCTATGCATATTTTTTTTGAGAGATGAAGATTTTGCTAGACTTCAATCCCCAAACAATAGTGCAACAAGTCCAAGTTTGTCATTTCAAACTCAGCGCTTAAAGCCTATCGAGTCTAATGGATCATATCTTCATAGTCACTTGTAATAAGAAGGTCATCCACATATAGGACAATCACTATAGACTTTTCACTATCCCTGTAAATATACAAGTTAGCGTCTGAGATACCTCTTTCGAAATTCAAACCTAGAAAGAATTTATCTATCCACTAGTACCATGCTCTAGGGGCTTGTTTCAGCCTATACAATACCTTCTTCATCTTAAAAACTTTGTTCTTAGAATGGGGGACCTCAAACCCTGGTGGCTAAGCTACGTACACCTCCTCCTAGAGGTCACCATTCAGAAACATTGATTTAACATCCATTTGGTAAAATGGCTACTTCTTATGAGCAGCCACTACAAGTATTGTGCAAATAGTGGTCATTATAGCAGTTGGAGCAAATGATTCTTGAAAATCAAATCCTTCAACCTGTGAGAATCCCTATGTAACTAATCTGGCTTTGTAACTTTCTAATTAATCATAAGAGCTTAAGGGTTGTTGGAAGAAATTTGATTGGGTGAAAGATAGATTAATGATGGCTTTAGAGAGGTCTTCCTCTAGGGCACTATCAAAGAGGATTGACAATACCATATTATTTGGTCTATATATAGATGAAGTGTCTGATTACATTGACTGAGGAGGAGCCGGAGTTAGTAGGGGTGTTGATACTAATATTATTGTATGTAGATGACATTGTTCTTGTTTCGGATTCACCAAAGGGATTGTAGTGCCACCTAGATGCTTTGCACGTCCTTTGTAAAATAGAAACCTCATAGCAGTAAACCTTGGAAGGACAAAAACCATGATCTTCAACACTTCAACAGCATGGGTGACTAGATCTATGTACCAGTTCACATTTGGAGAAGACATGGTAGAGCATGTGAGGGAATATGTTTATTTGGGAGTCACCTTCTCTGGCCCATGATTTACATTGAGAGGGGCATTAGAGGCATGTGTGGCACGAGGCTATGCAACAACTGGGGGCACTTGAGAGTCAATGTGCTCACATACAATTCTAGGAGCCTCACACCAAACTATGGTTTTTTGACACCCTAGTCACATCTACACTACTATATGGATCAGAGGTATGGGGCTACAGCTTGTACCACAAGCGTCTCAGTCCACTCACTAATTAGACCGGAACAAAGAGATTATTATGATGGCTAGTATGGCATGGACAGGTCACTGATCATGATGATAGTACATATGATCAGGAGTAAGCCCTCCACCCCACATCCCATTGTCAAAGTAGAGCTGGGGGAAGCATCTATAGTCATAGAGGCACTCTTTAGGGTAATGACCTTTTGGCATAGATTATGGGATCCCTTGCATCATAGATACTCAAGATTGTCACTAACTTCATCTAGATAACTAGCAGCAAAGAGCGAGAAGAACTGTTGGCTTTCATAAATGACTATCTGGACGAGCCGACATGGTTTAGGTATTGACCGCCTTCCACCTTTTGACTACCGCCTTAACTGCCCTACACTTCCTCTCAAATTATCAAAGCTGAACCAGGTGATCAAAGTTGATATCTTGAGGACTAAGACAGCGAGGGCATGGATCCACCCACCACTCCCTCTAGGATTGAGGATGGAGTTCTACCAGAGTCACTTCTTGTCTCTCTAATGATGGATATTCGGCCAGCATACATGGACACCCATCTCTCCCACAGCATACGGGCTGCTATTGGACAGATTTGTACCTCCTCTCATAGACTATCATAGACTACAGGTGGAGACAAGTAGATGGATAGATACTCCATTAGAGGATAGGACTTCCCACCTTTGTGGCCAAGAGCTTGAAACAAAGGAGCATCACATATGCACATGTATAGTATACTATGACACACGAGGATGGTACCAATGCCTCTTCCATGATGGTTTTTAACCTCTTCGTTGTGTCATGGAGTACGAGGACTAGAGATACCTAGGTCTTTTCCTCCTCGAGCTCTAGAGGCACTGCATAGCACCATTGCAAAGACACAAGATCAGCTCACCTAGAGAGACCCACACAGAGAGCAGTGATAGACTTTTTTCACAAATTTGACCCTACTAACACTACTAGCCTTGCAGGGACAGAGCCACTCCACTAGATGCCTCCCATTCCACGCTGTGGAGTCACATTGGATAGAGCCATTTCACTTTGTCGACCACAATGACCCCATCTACCAAGACCATGTCCGAGGAGGCCGCACCACAATCAAATTAGAGCCATTATCACGAGACACCGAAGACTCACCACCAGGTATATCAGCGAAGCAGTTATGGATCACATCATAGCTGAGATCGTGTGCAGACCTTGAGATCAGCTACAACCTATAATCTCCACCACATTTTTCTGTACATGGTTCTGACAGATCTGGGTTTCCTTTTCTTTCTATTGATTGGGATAACCCTAGACATGGTTTTACTCTGGCTTTTACAACCGGTCCTCAATTTTCTACACCTGATTGGCATCATTTCACCAACATGGCTTTGGAATTCCTTTCTTCCATTCTTCCTCCAATTCACGGCTTTCCAGATATGCGAACAGACATTCATGGGGCCATACAACCTACCTAGTGGTCCCTTGCTTTGATGCAGTATTTTTCCTGCTTTACAGATACGTCTGGCAGCATATCCCTTGGGCTCTTCATCCAGATCTAATAGCCATGTCTTATGGACACATGGCTGAGTTCCATGGCTGCAGTGTTCAGTGTGTTAGGATTGTTGAATGTTACTACACACAAAAAACAGTGATATATTGATCCTCACCCTCCCTTAGTCATGTTGGATGATTAGCTGTGTCTATGGGTTCTTAAGACAAGGGCATTATTTTTATTGCAATAAACCCAAGGAAACAATTTGAGTGCATTATCCATACCACCCTGTAGCATCCCGGGAACCTGCTCTTCCAGTATACATCTTATCTGTTCCCAGATTCCAACAGTACTTATCACAATTTTGCTGTGGGTACTTGCCTTCCAAAGATGGTCCACTCTCCAGCATGTCAACTTGGTGGTTATCCCCTGGAGATGCCTTGTCACTAATTATTTAGGACTTCCCATCTCATTAGCAAGTTTGGGTTCTCAGTTTTCAGGTTCAGTTTTCAAGTATCGTTTCTTGCCTAGATTGTGTTCTTATTGTCACTTGGGCCATAGTGATGGCTTACAGTTGTGTCCTTGGCTATGAGGATGCATTACTGGCCAGCTTATGATAAAACTTACTCGTCTCACATAGAGCAGGTCCCCCACACCACAGCCTATTGCCTAGGCTATCTATGCTTATACTCCATCTCCAAGGCTGGACCTTCTGGCTAACCTTACTGCTTGGCATATTTGGACTGTCGGTTGCTGTGCAGTGCATGTTTTAATAGATACAGATATGATTAGATCTCATCTACACATGTAAGGCTCATTGGTACAAGGTAATAGCATACATCACCTTCCCGCATGGAGCACTACAGGACCTATCTTGCTGCATGGAAACCGAGACCATTTCTGGTGGATCATGATGTGGTCTTTATTGGGAGCATTAACAGGCCCAATGATAATTACTCTCTCCTCCTCCTTCCACAGCTTTTTGTGTGCGTATATAGTCTGGTACTGCATAGAGTTGGCTACCCCGAGGATCTACTTTGCTTCTTTATGTTATTGTACTAATTGGTTTAAATAGTAAAAGAGATTTTCTTCTTACCCAAAAAAGAAAAAAAGGGAGTGCACACAAAGATAATGTTATTTAATGTTAGAGATCTCTGTGATTTTTTCCAAACAGTTTACATATGTCATTCTTCTTCCTAGGCCACAGCATGGGTGTGTACAAAAGCACATTATATGCAGCCTTAGAGATTCTCTTAGCAGACAGTTAAATTGCTCTCTTTCTTCAATGCAGTTACAAATCAACGATCCAAATCTATGGCTGCTCTATGGGCGCCGAAATATAAAAGGTAAACTCATATTTACAAGAAAGCTAGTTGTCCAGACTCCACCTTTAAAATTTGCCATACTCAAGCACATAGAGGTGAGTATTTCTGGTTAATAACAAGAATAATATTGGATCTGCAGAAAATATATCATACTCGCGAAGCTTTGATTTCACTGAAGCGACTATCCAAGAAAATATTGCAACATCACCTATATCTAAAGCTGTTGCCAAGTACTATGCCCCACTGTTTCACAAGAACGCATTCAAAGTTTTTGTGGTATGGATCATGTCTACACCAGTTTTGCTAATCTCATTAACAGTCACGTTTAAATTTACATCAATAGAACAGTCTCTTGAATTGTTAAAGTTATGTATTTCTGAATCTCAACCAGAGTAAGAAACAAAGATTCTAATTGATTCGGTTCTTACATGAAATTCCTCGCAACTTTTCCACCTTTGGCCAGGTTATAATTTTTGCAGCTTTCTTGGGATCAATGACCTATTTAGGGTTTTGGAAGGTAGAGCATGGCCTCAAGCTATCTGAAGTCACATTGAAAGGTAATATTAAATTTTTATAGAAGCATATGTATACTGCCGATAACTTTTTGAATCATTGGTGGTGAAAGCAAGCATATAGTAACAGAGGAATTGAGCCAGTCATTGCTCCAAAGAAAAGAAAGTTCTATTGCAAGGGCTGATTATTAGAAAGGTCTTTTCATGTGCAAGTTTCTAAGCACTACCTCTGCTCATTACACTGCTACCCCTCCCAACATCAGCCTCTCCCTGTCCTCCATATCATCCAAATGCTCAAACCTAGGCTGCAGAGTCATCTAGAATGAATTTTTGCACAAAGAAGAATTGTCCGCACACTATCCTTTAAATTGGAGTATAAAATCCATGCATAGAACTTTGAGGTTTCAGAGGCTTAATTAAACTCACAAATTAAAGGTCACCAATTTTTTTCTTCAATGATTTGTTCAGTGAGTGGTTAGTGTATTATATGTAGATGGATCAAGGCATTATGTTTCATCTCCTTAAGAATTTAACATTGTTATTTATTTTAATTCTTCTTATGTATTACACTCCTTTCCTAAATAAATTGTGCTAGGCTCAGTTGGAGTGGCAGTAGGAGCTCCATGAACGTAGTTCGAGAGGAGGACTACTTTCTTGATATCTTCAAATGTAGCTTTTGGAACGTAGACTGCATTATCATTTTTTGTCCCAAGAAAGAATAATTGTACTAAAATCTTCTTAGTGATAATTTCCATAATCACTAAAATTAAAAATGTTATACGAATCCAAATGTATGAAACAATATAAGCACAGGGAATAGACCTCTGCCAAAGTACGGCTCTCAAGGTATTGGAAGAAGGAGAATCCAGAATTTCTAAGAAAGTATCTCGGCCCCATTAAACTCTGAATCTCCCTGTAGTTTCTCCCATGTGTGTCTGAGGGTATATGCATGTTCTCTATCTAAATGTGAGTAAGAGCCTCTGAAGTGGAAGTGTGCTGGTGTTCCATAGCCTCACTGCATCTCGCTGTCAATGTCTAGCATCCATTAATACTAGAAATGAGCTCTCATTTGTCATATTGTCCTACCATCCACTTAGTCAGTGTGTGGATGATCCTCATCTGGTGGTCTGAATCATAAAAGTAGATGCTCTCTGAATACCCTGTAGACAGCATCATGTGAAAGGATCCAAAACTTAAAATTTTCCTGCAAAAAGGAGGGTGCATGGCCACATTCATACACTTGCAAATTCTTAGGGTGGGGGGAAGGAACCTATAGAGCGTTTGATCTGGGAGTCTACCAGTGCCCTCTTAGTTCTCAGAATAGTCTATACCCATGTTACACTGTGCAACTATACTCTTCATTCTCAGAATAGATTCTTGTTCCCATGTTCTTAGTGTATTGCCTGTTCCATTATTCTTCTACATAATGCACTTCTAACAATCTTTCCTTTTCTAGCTGTTCAATGTAAGTTGATTAAGTGCAACTAAGAGTAATGAACATTTGTCATGCAAGCCTTGCCATGTTATACTAACTAGATATACTTCTAGGTCGTACATCTAAGTGTGGGTTCCACTCCAGCTTTACCCAAATTTAATTTTTCACAAATCTACTTGACCTTGAGCCTTATTTCTAATCCCACGGGCATTCCAATTCTAGCTCAATTATACTCGAGTATGGTACCAAGGTGTGGCCTGATGGTTAAAAGTTGGCCTCATAATTGTGAGGTTGTGCGCTGGTGCATCACTTAATTGGCATGGTGTGGTCATGGTGTGTTCATGATGTGTTCATCTAGGTCCAGGCTCTTGCCCACTTTAAAACTCAGTTAGTCCTCGTCCTTGGCAAGGTCGCTGAGGAGAGGTTTCTTGCCAACTTTAACACTCAGTTAGTCCTCGTCCTTCACATGGTCACTGAGGAGAAGGTCCTGATGCAATCAAGCTCCATTGTTTCATTTGGCTTGCAAGCTATCTTATCTTTGTATAGGAATAGTGCCAGGGTTATAAATGCACCAATTTAATAGTTGATTAAGTGCAACTAAGAGTAATGAATATCTGTCATGCAAACCTTGCCATGTTATACTAACGAGATATACATCTAGGTCGTACATCTACGTGTGGGTTCCACTCCAACTTGTGCATTTTCCACAAATCTACTTGACCTTGAGCCTTATTTCTAATCCCATGGATATTCTAATTCTAGCTCAATTATACTTGAGCATGGTACCACCACACCACTACAAACCCCCCCCCCCCCCCCCCCCAAAAAAAAAAGGTCTCTGACAAAAAAAACAAAGTACTTGAGCAGGGTGGCAATTCTGATTCGATTAGAATCCAAGATTCGCTTGAATTAATAGTTTCTTATAGGTGCAGGATTAATGACATCAGTATTTGCTTACATGTTCTATCCTAAGGTTTAAAACCTCGCATTGTTGGGGCCTGTTTTAACTAGAACAAGTTCCAGCTTTTATTTAAATCTAGTTCCATTATCAGTTTTGCAGATGTGGACATGTAATCTGGTGGAGTGGTATAGTGTTACACACCTAATTTGTGCATTCTTTGTCATGTGAGATTTATGTACTATGGCACATACAACCTATTTGTATGACAGCAGTTTTCTCACCTTACTTTCAAGTACTGCTGTATCCATCAAAAGCTCCCTGACGTGATTGTGTAGTTCCCTAAGCTTTCACATGGATCATTTATGACGCTTTTCATGACTGCAGGTTCATATCAACATGATTATGCTGTTGTCACAGAGGACAGATTTCCAGCATATGACGTGGTAAGGATGTATATCAAGCAGGAGACTTCCGTTTGATAGTATTACAATGTAAATTTCCTTACACATTAAATTTCTTGCTGCAGTGGATTGTGACTCAAGATTCAGTTGACTATTCTAGATCGCAAAAAGAACTGATAGAACTATACAGCTCTGCACAAGTAAACCTTTCATACTGGACACCAGCTCAACCAAAGGTACAAGGTTTTCCATCATGAACACTTTTCAGACATGCTAATACACTGTGCCCTAATTCTAGTATCATACATCATTTACTGGTTAGAAGGTTGTGATATTAATAGATAGTAGTGTTATGGATTCAAAAATGTCATGATTCTTAATTAATTTTTTGGCCCCTGTTTCTTGCAGCCAAAAATATAAAAAATCACTAAAAATAATCGTGATTTGGAAGCTTTTTTCAATGATGCTACCAATGTCAGCCTAATATTCATAGATACAACACCTCTAACATGTTACTACTTGTGCAGGTCTTCGAGTTCTCATGGCTAGGAAACCTGTATTTGGCAATGAATAGGTCACTTAATTTATCATATCCTTTGCCATCTCAAAGTTTCCAAGCCCTGGCTGAGCTATGGTCATCATCTGCACTGGGTAAGAGAGACAAGTTTCCAGTATTCCATCCTCACTATTTAGTATACTAAGTTGCTAAGGCAGACATTTTATACAAGTAATGCAGGTATATTCTCTTTACAAGACATGTACTGCATAAGCACATCCACAGGAGCCCATGCCAGTTGTTTTGCTGAGCAAAATCTTCCCGATTGGAGTATTGTAGCTACAAAATCAGCTGTATGTGTCCTTCCAATCTAGGAGCTCATTTCCATTGATTTTTTTGCAGTAGACAAACCAGTCCGGCCCTATTAACCCAGATTTTAAACTCAAAAGATCCAAATTTAACTTTCAGACTTCCTTTCAGTGCAATCCAAAAGTATCAGATTGTTTTAGACATGTGAAGCTATGATGCATCCATAATGTATTAGATCTACACAGAGACACGAGCCTTGCCTTCAGAATGTATGTTTGCAAACAGCATGAACAAGTCTTAACAATGTAAATATAATGCTGGTAACAAAAATCAAGCCTGGAAAAGCTGTAGGTGCAAACTCGCACAGTTTCTGATTCAGCAAGTCAAAGTTTGGTTTTGGCATCAAAATTTGAGTGTGCCTCTATGGATATCCCTTCACTGGCCACGACTTACGGACTGGATTCTCCGGGAGAAAACGATAAAAAGTGTATTGCAAACACCCACAAAGCTGCATGCTACAGTTTAACATCATCTTAACATCACAAAGTACTGTAAAATGTTGATATCAACAATGAGTCCTTGTGCTGAACCACTTCACAAGATGGACAACTTCCCATTGAACATGTATAATGATAATTGGAGACAGTTTGCCATAGTTTATTTGAGCCCTTTTGTGATGAAAAGATAAGAAATACAAGTAGCCCATAAATGCTTGAGCTCGTGGCACTTGAATTGAAATATAGCACTTGGGCAAGAGCCCAGTGATTCATTTGCACAAATTTATTGACATGAAACCGGTGAGGCTTTGGAGAGCTACTCCTAAAACTTGTATAAATTAAATAGCAAAAGTTCTGAATAGCTTTGGGAAGTATGAGTAACAAACTTATCTAACCAGCTCATTCTGTCCAGATTTTTGCTGAGCACTTGGGAGCCAACACAGAACCTAATCTAGACATGATAAGACAGACCCGCAAATTTGCAGATGACTTCAATGACCGTTATTTCAATGGAACAAAAGTTGCATATATGTACGGCTACCCATTCCTTTTCTTTGAGCAATACCTGCATAGCTCACACGATTTGTACATTGTGGTCGGGCTTGCTTTAGGTAACTTTCCTTCATTTCCAAGTTACTTTACTTGTTCATAAATTAACAAATTTTCAGCTCAGGATATTGAAGAGTTTGTGCAACCTATGTGTCATTGCTTCAGCAATAATAGTGTACTAAATTTCACTTGTATTATTAAGCACATTGTTACAGATTCTGCACAACCAAAAAACACATTACTGTAATTGGCAACTATCAGCACTTCCCTGAATTTACATTTAAAGAGGGCAATTGCTCAATAGTTTGCCCTCAACAAAAGGATGAAGCCAGAAGACATTGAACAGATGGACCAGAAGAATGTAGGGCTCCAAGATTAGTCTGTAATAGAAGTACAGAAGATCAAATTTATCTAGCATCGCTCTAGAAAATGCACAAGCAGTCAATGTCGAATAAAAAATCATGTAATGTCTCTCTATGCCTCTGGACATTGAGCCCTCGTGTAGACAACTCAGAGCCTACAAGGTATTCCCCCTCTCAAAACCAACTCTACGACTTGAGTCAAAAGAAAGCCTGTCATCTGCTACATGGGACATGACTCCTGCTTTCTCTCCTGCAACCACTGACAACAAGCCAAGATGCACAAACTGCAGATGGATGATGAGGTACATAACTACAGATGGAAAAATCCACTTTACTCTGCATCTCTAAAGCACACGCAGGGGGTCAAATAAATCTCACTTAGGCAGTGCACATGGATCTTCATGTGTAACATACATAACCATTGTACTATCTAAGTGAGGTGCTTGTGTTCTTCGAGCTCATATCCTCTCATTTAATGTAGGAGGCCCAGGTATTTCATCTGCCATTGCTCAATATTTGTTTGTGAGTTTGCCCTTGTGAGGAAGAAGATTTTCTGTGCTTTCTGTAAACTCAGCCCAAGGAACTTTCTTATCGCTCTGCATTGCGGCCTACCCGTTCTTCCTTAATAGTGTCCTCTTAATGTTCTTAACCCAGGTCTCTTGGTAGATCTTGTAGGGCAACAAATTAGAAAGCATGGTAGAACTTCAGTCTTTGTAATGCTTATGTGCATCTTTAGGCTATCCAAATTGAGATGTGAACTTGTCATGCTTCCCTCTCAATGTAAGGCTTGCATCCCTGTACCAGACTATCTTGTGTGACTTCTTGAAATACTTGCACTATGACTAACATTCAACAAATAAACACAAATGCACCAAGTCTACAATTGGACTCTCTTGGAGAAGGGTGAAAGTGTTGATGAAGAAGTAGCCAATGATGGTGAATTCCAGAAGATACAAAGAGCACCTACATAGATTGTGAATTAGGGGATGAAACCTCACACCTAGCACTTCAAACAATTGACTACGACTCTAATGGCCATACAATTGAGGAGATAATCATCGATTCTAAATCCACAAAATCCCCAGTGTTGCTTGTCAATGAAATAGTCAAAATGGATTGTGATCGTACTAGATTATGAGCAAGGAGGGCTCAACCAAGGTGATTTAGTGACACTATACAAAGTTAGAACCGCTTCAGAGCTATGGCCACTTGGAGAAATACCCTCATCTAGTGAAGATTGCAAGTTTAATCATGCAATCAAGCATAACCCACTAGCCACTACTTTCTGCTTAATGGCTTGCCAAACACTGCAATCCACCAGAAAAAAGACCAAATTTACTACTCCAGGAATAGATTCAGCTACTTCCAAGCCGTGACTAATCCAAAACGAATTTGCAAAAGAAATGGTGCTTGCTGGCCAATTTTTCCCTTTCTTCCAAGTGTGGATGCCTCACCAGTGCTGGAAGTTACACACCTCTCCCTTCTGGCAGTGGCATTACACACCTCTCCTTTCTGGAAGTTACCCATGTATACATAAATTGGTTTCAGAAGATGCCAAAACCTTGAGGTGATTGAGAGCTTTCTCCCCTTTCTGTAAAAATCTCTGGTACAGCTAAGAATTGAATGCAATATTATCACTAGAAAGCTTTTGCCACAGCGACACTTTGGTGGTTGAGATCCTACTAAGCACAGCTTGATGCAGTAAAGGAAAATGAGAGAGCCACCTTAACCAGAGAAAAGTGTGGGGAGAGAGAAGATCAAACCATGAGCATGCACACTTGCCAGAGTCGGTGCTTTATTACATCTTATTTAGTCACTGTCTTCTGTCTGTGATTGCAGTGGGTGTTTTTGTTGCGGTGCTCATCTTCCAGTTCAGCATTGTCATCTCCCTTATCATAGCCCTTGTGTTGCTTATGGTAGACATTGAGGTTTATGGGTTTTTGTACATCATAGGGGCGAAGTTGAACTGTAAGTACCGAGTTGAACTTCACTGGAATTTTTTTACCTTTGACAAGGATTCTTATACTAACCCAGAAAACAATGGTGGTGGTATTGAACTTATGGTGCAGCTCTCTCTCTTGTGAACCTTGGGATTGTGGTAAGTAACATGGCTTTGTGCTCTCTTCCACTATATGTGATTTATCATTCAACATATTTGAAAACTACAAGGACATTAGTAAATTTAGACTTCACAACCTCTCTGAGTGACCAAAAAAAAGTGAGGAGAGAATATGATTGCTAAGAAAGACAGTGCAAGGAATTTTGTAAGCATAGCTGTTCAACAATCTAGAGAATCTAAAGAACCTTGATCAATACAAAGAATCTGAAGAACCTTTATGAGTCAAGGAAAACTTTCTGCAATGAATGTTTATCATTTTTATTAAACCAAACACAAGAACTTTTATACAAATTCCCACTATAATTTCCACATTATGAATTATGACAACCTCATTAGCTTCTGTGAGGGAGGGGTCACATACCTAGATAGGTGCAGGTGGGGGCGGAGGGCTGCTGGCCCCCACCCCCCACCATACCTGGCTGGGGGCTGGTAGCCACAGCCCCCTGCCCCCCCAACCCAACCCCGACTGCATCTAGCTAGGTACGATGCTGCCCAAACAGAAGGTCATGATGTTGAACACTATAGGGAAAAACAAAGGGAAACAAGCCCCTTTATCCACATGGGAAACTGTCAAAAACTTCTTGTGTGTGCAACCATCCCGAATATAACAGAAAAGGAATAGCTGTTCAACAATCTAGAGAATCCAAAGAATCGTTATCAATACAAAGAATCTGAAGAACTTTTCTGAATCAAGGAGAAGTCTTTGCAATGAATGTTTATCTTTTTACTTGAACAATCTAGAGAATGTAAAGAATCTTTATCAATACAAAGAATCTGATGAACCTGTCTAATTGAAGGAAAACCTCTGTAATGAATGTTCATCCTTTTTATCAAACCAAACCCGTGAATGCAACCTATGTTAGAGGTGTGCTAACAACTTAGACTTTCTTCTTTTGGAAACTGTAAAAACTTAGGTTGGCATGTCATCTGAGTTCACCTACCTGGCGAGGTCCTTCTTGATGGTGGATGGGTCGAGGAACCACAGAGTAGGCAAGGCATTGGAATGGACCTTTGAGCCCCTGCTGCATGGCTTCGGCACCCAAGTAGCAGCCACTCTGCCTCTCATCTTCCTCAAGTAAGGCCACCTGACAAAAACTTGCTTCTCTTTTAATCATCCACAACACTAATCCTTCTCACTTACAAATCAGGCATAATCCGGCCAAACATTTATCACACCTTTCCACCATATAGTCACACTAGTGCAATCTTGACTGCCCACAATGATAAATGCTTCCACTCCACCTGTGTGTGTGTGTGTGTGTGTGTGTGTGTGTGTGTGAGAGAGAGAGAGAGAGAGAGAGAGAGAGAGAGAGAGAGAGAGAGAATATATGTATTTGAGTGAGTGTGTGTGGTGCCCACTTGATAATAGATTAGGTTCTTGCATGTAAATGTTTAAAGATGAGCTTTATTTGTCTTAATGAGTTTGATTAAGAAAGGGCATGCAATGTTTAAAGTTCTCCCTTGTTACTAGAATTGGAAATTCTAGCAAGAATTAAGTCAAAATCTTTCCTAAAACCATTCACTTACCACTCAAGAATTGGAAATTCTAGCAAGAATTAAGTCAAAATCTTTCCTAAAACCATTCACTTACCACTCGAGAAGACTTTACAATTTCATGAGTGCTTAAACACACGAATAGCATATATACAATGACAATATGTTGAAGAATGTTACACTATATAAATTGCATTGACTTGTTCAATAGCCAAATGTGTACATGCAAATGTTAATGTGATGAGAAAGCCCCACTTGAAGGCATGAAGCCAATGAATGAATCTATGTAGAGATAAATCATGAGATGAATAACAACCTTGTGAAGGAGTTGTTACAAGAGGAAATTCTTCAAAGAGAGATTATAGATATAATGTAATAGGATGCTCCTTGAATACATGTGAGAAAAATGAGAATATAGGATAGCATTGAATGGCTTCCAAAATACTCCCTAAGCCTTAAAAGATAGCAACTCATCTCAAAATTTTGGATTTTTTATAAACTCTTAAGCCTCAAATAATGTAACTCGCAACCCACTTCAAAATTTGGGTGTTTCACAAAGGCATGAAATTGGAGTAGAAGTTGGCAACATTATCTCCAAAGGAGCTTTTGGAAGGCTTGATACTCCAACTTCATAGAAGTCTTGTAAGATGCCTTTGTGAAAGTCATTAACTCCACCTCATAAGGCTCAAAGAGCAATCTTGATCTGAAAGTAATCATAGAGAATCCTAGTGGCCTGAATGCATAGGTAGAGATCCTAAGCTTGGGAAATGACCACCTATAACGACTAAATATACTGATATGGAGGAAGCTCAAAAGAAGCTTCCAAGGGTGAAAATTATCAAGAACAAAGCACATGAAAGATACCCTTTCCATCCAAAAGAAGAATAAGATGGAATATCAATAGTAAGACAAAAAGGAAAGATGCCAAATCATAATGAGGATGGAAAAATGGCTCTCAAACTCAATAGGACAAACCGAGCTAATGGAAGATCAAGTCCCAAAAAGTAAAGAGGCTCATCCCATATACTAAAGGTCTAATGGTTAACACATCAATAGTAGTAACTACATTGAGTCTCACACTAATACATGGTACAATGATAAATGGGCACTAATGATTAGCAATTGTTGATTGCATTGGCACACTAATCATGATCATGGCTTTTAAAATAATCCATCAAAATACATGGCAACGATTAAATCAATCCATCTCATGCCACAAGTATACTTCTTGAGACCAACCATCTTTGTGAACATGTTTTGTCATTAATTCTCAATAAAAAAGCATCCTGGCAAGGTCAAAGGTTATAAAGGATGTTGAAGAGGATGAAAAGATGCTCGATAGGAAAACCTCAACCATTTGCATGATAGCATGCACAAATATGATAGTTTCTAGATGATTGTAGCACATGATGCTTTGCTATTGTCTAGATCATAAAAGCCAAATTATGGTTTCCTATGTTCAACTTATGTGGTCATAGTAATTCTTTAAAGGTTATGTTTGCAAATGTTTGGCTTATATGTTCATGGTAATTCTTTAAAGGATATGTTTGCAAATGTTTCTTATTGGCAATTGCAAAGTCTCCTATAGTAGATAAATGTTTATTGAAACTTATGGATGGGATATCCTTATAGAGTTAGAATAGTTCAAGGAAAAAACAAAATGATTTGTTACAATTCCACTTTCTTATAATAGCATCCAAATTAGGATAATATATTGGTAATTTCAACATAAAGTTATTCACCTTGAAACCACACATGCAAGTTTATTGATAAGTTTTGGTGTTTCATTTTAAATTATCAACATGCTCCACATGAGAAGTGATAAGAGTACTTTAAGCAAAGCTAATAGAGAAGTCTTCTCTCAAGTGATTGTGTGCACTTTAACTATCCATGATGGCTAGAGTGCCCTAATCTTAACGGCTCTATAATCCGCTCATTTCATATAAAGTTCTTCCATATGTTTAGTCCAATAATGATGCAGCTTAGGTTTATAATGAAGGTAAAGTTACAATTTTGTGTGCTAAGCATGCATTAATGCCTTTGGAGGATTAAATTATGGATGATGCAAGATTGGACATTTAATCACTTTTGCAAACTATAATTAGAACCAATAAGCATATCTCACATATTGATATACAATAAATTTTTAATGAAGACTAAAAAATATTCGAGGGTTTTGCAGATACCATGCATTTCGCGAATACTACTTTGCAATGTTCACAATTATGGGGGTGTTAGGATTCTTGAATGGATTTGTTCTATTACCAGTCTTATTATCATGGTTTGGACCTGCACCATTGCCTCATGTGCAAAACCAATCTGATTCTGAATTGGATGTAATGAAAAAGGTTTCCAACAATGACCATGAAGCTGTCAAAGATGTAAATGGATAGATGTAGGTAGCAACAATCAACACGATAGTGAAGTTGAGCAAGATGGAACAAAAAATGAAGATTACAAATCATAAAGAAGTACCACAATGGCATCTTTTTTATTAGATGTTACTTTGACATGAAATCTCATGTTTTATCTTGTCATGCAAGAGAATTCTAAATTTTTAAAAGAAGCACATTTTTATATGAAACCTGAAGCATTGAAGAAGTGTCATAGCCACCCTTTGATAGCATTTTAGTTTATCGTTAAGATCTCTACAAAGATCTATGCTAGTTATTTATTAGTTGTTCAATTTAAAGTAAAAACACATTAGATGACTAACGTCTATATACATGCTTATGTGTGCTTTGAGTAAAGTGACCACATGAAGAGAGAAGATGAAAATGTCACAACAATCTTGCATTCAATTTTTTAGCATCCATACTATCAAAGTTTTTGGTTACACACACACACACACACACACTAGGTGCCCTCTTCTCTCTCTCTCTCTCTATCACACACACACACACACACACACACACTCTCTCTCTCTCTCTCTCTCTCTCTCTCTCTCTCTCTCTCTCTCTCTCTCTCTCTCAAGTAAAAAACTATGTCAACAAAGGTTTACTTCAAAAAAGACTTTTTTCTTTCCTCATTTCCCCCCTCTCTCTCCCTTTTTTCCTCTTTCTCTTCTTCTTCTTCTTCTTCTCCTCCTTTTTTTTCTTTTCTCTCTCTCTCTCTCTCTCTCTCTCTCTCTTTATTATTTCTTTAAATGTCTTTCTTTTCTCTCTCTCTTTTAAATTTTATATTTCATTTCTCTATAACTCTCTCTCTCTCTCTCTCTCTCTCTCTCTCTCTCTCTCCATATTCTCTCTTCTTCTTCTTCTCTCTCTCTCTCACTCTCTCCCCCCCAATTTCCTATGTCTATTTTTCTCTCTCTCTTTTTCTCTAAACCTTTTATTTTAGTTTATTTTCTCTCATCTCCTTGTTCTTTCTCTCTCTCTCTCTCTCTCATCAAACTTAAAATTCTCTCTTTGTCTCTCTCTCTTTCCTTTTCTTCTCTCCCCTCTCTCCTCTTTTCTTTCTCTCTCCCTCTCCTCTTTTATAAAAATGGGAGAGGTATGGGAAAAACACTAAAGGAAGCAAGAAGGCTTGTCTCATTTATAAAAATGGAGGAAGCTTAAAGCTATAGATATTGATGTAAGGCATAGGCCAAGAAAAGGGGGGGTGTAGGCCACAATATTGATGTACATTTTCTAGAGAATCCATATCCTAGTTCTTGTGTCATATCATAAGAGAAAAGGGATCTCCTCTTTTATGGGTGAATGTGAGTACTCCCGAATCCCTATGTAAACATGCATTGGCATTGTGCACTACCTTGATGGAAAAAAATCCCGTGTAGCTATGCCTACGAAGAAGGTACCCCCTTCCCTCCAAACCAATGTTCATAATTCTCAATAACTCATATTCACTCTCTCTCTCTCCATAATGGTTGGAAGAAGCCTTAGGAAAGAAGGGCAAGTGAATGTCATTCAAGTTGAAGTTGGAATAGTTGAGCTCAAGTGAGCTTGAAATTGTAGACTGTGAAGAGGGTATTTGATGGGATTGACGAGAGAAAATGATGCTCAATTCTCTTCCGATGTTGATGCCATCCATGTGCATCATGTTTTTGTAGTTGCTAAGCATGAATATGGTACCAACTCCCTACCAAAGGATATGTTGTCCCAAGTTATGGAAGTGGATTCCCCCCTTGCAAACTTAAAACCTAATAAATGTTTGGATAGTATAGTTACTCCAAATGATGATGGCATTGTGTCAAACATAGAAGTATGTAAGAACTCAAGCTAACTAATGCATGTAGCTTAAATAAAGAAGCTTATGTACAGGAACATGTAGATGGTCAAGATAGACAAGTGTAATGTTAGACTTCTCAAATTCCCAACTTGAGCAAGACCTTTTAGTTTCTAAAGAAAATTCTAATTTACTATCCAATAGAGAGACTGAATTCAAGGACCAAAATCAATTGAGAGTGAAGGACATTAGGGAAATCTAAATTTTGTAAGTGATGATCTTCATATATCTATTGGAGAAACTAGATTGTTTACAGTTGCACAAACTCATGAGAACGTTGGGTTTAAATCTCTCTCATGTTTAGGGGTTAGTCTCATCTCTTGCAATGCCTATACCTATTGAAGAGGTCACTCTTATTGACACAAGAATAGAATTAACAAATGGTTCAATTGTAGCTGCAAACTAGAGATTTTTAAAGCTCATGATGTTGTGAATACAAACAACAAACTGAATATTTTATTTCTTTTTGGGGATATATTAGATCTAGAAGATGGAGCAAAGTGAGAGGAATGAGCATTAGGGACACTATGCTTCGTGTAGACAAAGTATTACCTACCTTTGTTGTACTGTGAAACTTTAGAACTTTAGACAAGAAGTACCCAGCTTGATTGTAGTTCTCTACATGGGAAAAAAAAAAGATTTTTTGTTTGTAGGAAAACCTTAATTAAACCCTAATTTACCAACATAGACATCTCAACTTTCATTCTAAAGAAGTCCAACAATGTGCCTAAATCTTGGGAGCACTTTTTCCAAACCACAACATAGAATTCATAAGGAAGACTATCAAAGCTAGAAGCTTTGCAAATTTTCATTTGCATAAGTACATATTCTAGCTCGTGTATGCTAGATAGTTTATTAGATAAAAGTGATCATCATGGTAGTGCATCAAGTAGTACCTATGACCACAATGTTGAATATACCATGTAAGGTTCATCGAGATTCATTTATCAAAGAAATGTATTGATAGGATGTTGCTTATCTTGTAATTTCTCCCAGGTATCCTTCTCCACCTAAATCATGTAGCCATCCAAATGCAATTTGTTACATAGATCCTCTCCAGTAATTGCAATCCTCTCCACTAACATTTTTTGAAACCAAAAATTGGTTTTTGAGAGGATTTACTTTAAGACATGTTTTGTGAGTGGAATGCAAAAGTGGGCTTATATTTTGTTTGCATTTACTTTCTTCATGTAGACCTTGGGGATGACTCCTCCCATTTCTCATTTTACTCGAAGTACTTCCTTTATAGATTGCATATTTTTTAAGTGACCTCCATTCTTCTTATGTATAGTTCCTACCTATAGCCCAAGATGATGCCTTTGTTTGATATTTTCCTTCTCTCTCCTCTCTTTTCCCTCTCTCCTCTATTTTCCTTCTCTCTCCCTCTCCTCTTTTTTCCTTTTTTTTCCTTCTATTCTCCCTCTCTCTTCATTATTTCTTTAAATCTCTCTCTCTCTCTCTCTCTCTAATTTTTTCTTTCCTCTATAATTCTCTCTCTCTATGTTCATATTCTCTTCTTCTTCTTCTTCTCTCTCTCCCCTTTTCTTCATTCTCTCTCTCTCTCCTCCTACAATGAGGTTTCAACATTGAATGTAGCCGAGCCTATCAAACTAGATCCAATTGATGGAAAAGCTTAGCAAACGCACCAAAGAAATTTGATGAGAGGAGAGGTATGGGAAAAACACTAAAGGAAGCAAGAAGGCTTGTCTCATTTATAAAAATGGAGGAAGCTTAAAGCTATAGATATTGATGTAAGGCATAGGCCAAGAAAGCATAGGGGTGTAGGCCACAATATTGATGTACATTTTCTAGAGAATCCATATCCTAGTTCTTGTGTCATATCATAAGAGAAAAGGGATCTCCTCTTTTATGGGTGAATGTGAGTACTCCCGAATCCCTATGTAAACATGCATTGGCATTGTGCACTACCTTGATGGAAAAAAATCCCGTGTAGCTATGCCTACGAAGAAGGTACCCCCTTCCCTCCAAACCAATGTTCATAATTCTCAATAACTCATATTCACTCTCTCTCTCTCCATAATGGTTGGAAGAAGCCTTAGGAAAGAAGGGCAAGTGAATGTCATTCAAGTTGAAGTTGGAATAGTTGAGCTCAAGTGAGCTTGAAATTGTAGACTGTGAAGAGGGTATTTGATGGGATTGACGAGAGAAAATGATGCTCAATTCTCTTCCGATGTTGATGCCATCCATGTGCATCATGTTTTTGTAGTTGCTAAGCATGAATATGGTACCAACTCCCTACCAAAGGATATGTTGTCCCAAGTTATGGAAGTGGATTCCCCCCTTGCAAACTTAAAACCTAATAAATGTTTGGATAGTATAGTTACTCCAAATGATGATGGCATTGTGTCAAACATAGAAGTATGTAAGAACTCAAGCTAACTAATGCATGTAGCTTAAATAAAGAAGCTTATGTACAGGAACATGTAGATGGTCAAGATAGACAAGTGTAATGTTAGACTTCTCAAATTCCCAACTTGAGCAAGACCTTTTAGTTTCTAAAGAAAATTCTAATTTACTATCCAATAGAGAGACTGAATTCAAGGACCAAAATCAATTGAGAGTGAAGGACATTAGGGAAATCTAAATTTTGTAAGTGATGATCTTCATATATCTATTGGAGAAACTAGATTGTTTACAGTTGCACAAACTCATGAGAACGTTGGGTTTAAATCTCTCTCATGTTTAGGGGTTAGTCTCATCTCTTGCAATGCCTATACCTATTGAAGAGGTCACTCTTATTGACACAAGAATAGAATTAACAAATGGTTCAATTGTAGCTGCAAACTAGAGATTTTTAAAGCTCATGATGTTGTGAATACAAACAACAAACTGAATATTTTATTTCTTTTTGGGGATAAATTAGATCTAGAAGATGGAGCAAAGTGAGAGGAATGAGCATTAGGGACACTATGCTTCGTGTAGACAAAGTATTACCTACCTTTGTTGTACTGTGAAACTTTAGAACTTTAGACAAGAAGTACCCAGCTTGATTGTAGTTCTCTACATGGGAAAAAAAAAAGATTTTTTGTTTGTAGGAAAACCTTAATTAAACCCTAATTTACCAACATAGACATCTCAACTTTCATTCTAAAGAAGTCCAACAATGTGCCTAAATCTTGGGAGCACTTTTTCCAAACCACAACATAGAATTCATAAGGAAGACTATCAAAGCTAGAAGCTTTGCAAATTTTCATTTGCATAAGTACATATTCTAGCTCGTGTATGCTAGATAGTTTATTAGATAAAAGTGATCATCATGGTAGTGCATCAAGTAGTACCTATGACCACAATGTTGAATATACCATGTAAGGTTCATCGAGATTCATTTATCAAAGAAATGTATTGATAGGATGTTGCTTATCTTGTAATTTCTCCCAGGTATCCTTCTCCACCTAAATCATGTAGCCATCCAAATGCAATTTGTTACATAGATCCTCTCCAGTAATTGCAATCCTCTCCACTAACATTTTTTGAAACCAAAAATTGGTTTTTGAGAGGATTTACTTTAAGACATGTTTTGTGAGTGGAATGCAAAAGTGGGCTTATATTTTGTTTGCATTTACTTTCTTCATGTAGACCTTGGGGATGACTCCTCCCATTTCTCATTTTACTCGAAGTACTTCCTTTATAGATTGCATATTTTTTAAGTGACCTCCATTCTTCTTATGTATAGTTCCTACCTATAGCCCAAGATGATGCCTTTGTTTGATATTTTCCTTCTCTCTCCTCTATTTTCCCTCTCTCCTCTATTTTCCTTCTCTCTCCCTCTCCTCTTTTTTCCTTTTTTCTCCTTCTATTCTCCCTCTCTCTTCATTCTTTCTTTAAATCTCTCTCTCTCTCTCTCTCTAATTTTTTCTTTCCTCTATAATTCTCTCTCTCTATGTTCATATTCTCTTCTTCTTCTTCTTCTTCTCTCTCTCCCCTTTTCTTCATTCTCTCTCTCTCTCCTCCTACAATGAGGTTTCAACATTGAATGTAGCCGAGCCTATCAAACTAGATCCAATTGATGGAAAAGCTTAGCAAACGCACCAAAGAAATTTGATGAGAGGAGAGGTATGGGAAAAACACTAAAGGAAGCAAGAAGGCTTGTCTCATTTATAAAAATGGAGGAAGCTTAAAGCTATAGATATTGATGTAAGGCATAGGCCAAGAAAGCATAGGGGTGTAGGCCACAATATTGATGTACATTTTCTAGAGAATCCATATCCTAGTTCTTGTGTCATATCATAAGAGAAAAGGGATCTCCTCTTTTATGGGTGAATGTGAGTACTCCCGAATCCCTATGTAAACATGCATTGGCATTGTGCACTACCTTGATGGAAAAAAATCCCGTGTAGCTATGCCTACGAAGAAGGTACCCCCTTCCCTCCAAACCAATGTTCATAATTCTCAATAACTCATATTCACTCTCTCTCTCTCCATAATGGTTGGAAGAAGCCTTAGGAAAGAAGGGCAAGTGAATGTCATTCAAGTTGAAGTTGGAATAGTTGAGCTCAAGTGAGCTTGAAATTGTAGACTGTGAAGAGGGTATTTGATGGGATTGACGAGAGAAAATGATGCTCAATTCTCTTCCGATGTTGATGCCATCCATGTGCATCATGCTTTTGTAGTTGCTAAGCATGAATATGGTACCAACTCCCTACCAAAGGATATGTTGTCCCAAGTTATGGAAGTGGATTCCCCCCTTGCAAACTTAAAACCTAATAAATGTTTGGATAGTATAGTTACTCCAAATGATGATGGCATTGTGTCAAACATAGAAGTATGTAAGAACTCAAGCTAACTAATGCATGTAGCTTAAATAAAGAAGCTTATGTACAGGAACATGTAGATGGTCAAGATAGACAAGTGTAATGTTAGACTTCTCAAATTCCCAACTTGAGCAAGACCTTTTAGTTTCTAAAGAAAATTCTAATTTACTATCCAATAGAGAGACTGAATTCAAGGACCAAAATCAATTGAGAGTGAAGGACATTAGGGAAATCTAAATTTTGTAAGTGATGATCTTCATATATCTATTGGAGAAACTAGATTGTTTACAGTTGCACAAACTCATGAGAACGTTGGGTTTAAATCTCTCTCATGTTTAGGGGTTAGTCTCATCTCTTGCAATGCCTATACCTATTGAAGAGGTCACTCTTATTGACACAAGAATAGAATTAACAAATGGTTCAATTGTAGCTGCAAACTAGAGATTTTTAAAGCTCATGATGTTGTGAATACAAACAACAAACTGAATATTTTATTTCTTTTTGGGGATAAATTAGATCTAGAAGATGGAGCAAAGTGAGAGGAATGAGCATTAGGGACACTATGCTTCGTGTAGACAAAGTATTACCTACCTTTGTTGTACTGTGAAACTTTAGAACTTTAGACAAGAAGTACCCAGCTTGATTGTAGTTCTCTACATGGGAAAAAAAAAAGATTTTTTGTTTGTAGGAAAACCTTAATTAAACCCTAATTTACCAACATAGACATCTCAACTTTCATTCTAAAGAAGTCCAACAATGTGCCTAAATCTTGGGAGCACTTTTTCCAAACCACAACATAGAATTCATAAGGAAGACTATCAAAGCTAGAAGCTTTGCAAATTTTCATTTGCATAAGTACATATTCTAGCTCGTGTATGCTAGATAGTTTATTAGATAAAAGTGATCATCATGGTAGTGCATCAAGTAGTACCTATGACCACAATGTTGAATATACCATGTAAGGTTCATCGAGATTCATTTATCAAAGAAATGTATTGATAGGATGTTGCTTATCTTGTAATTTCTCCCAGGTATCCTTCTCCACCTAAATCATGTAGCCATCCAAATGCAATTTGTTACATAGATCCTCTCCAGTAATTGCAATCCTCTCCACTAACATTTTTTGAAACCAAAAATTGGTTTTTGAGAGGATTTACTTTAAGACATGTTTTGTGAGTGGAATGCAAAAGTGGGCTTATATTTTGTTTGCATTTACTTTCTTCATGTAGACCTTGGGGATGACTCCTCCCATTTCTCATTTTACTCGAAGTACTTCCTTTATAGATTGCATATTTTTTAAGTGACCTCCATTCTTCTTATGTATAGTTCCTACCTATAGCCCAAGATGATGCCTTTGTTTGATATTTTCCTTCTCTCTCCTCTATTTTCCCTCTCTCCTCTATTTTCCTTCTCTCTCCCTCTCCTCTTTTTTCCTTTTTTCTCCTTCTATTCTCCCTCTCTCTTCATTCTTTCTTTAAATCTCTCTCTCTCTCTCTCTCTAATTTTTTCTTTCCTCTATAATTCTCTCTCTCTATGTTCATATTCTCTTCTTCTTCTTCTTCTTCTCTCTCTCCCCTTTTCTTCATTCTCTCTCTCTCTCCTCCTACAATGAGGTTTCAACATTGAATGTAGCCGAGCCTATCAAACTAGATCCAATTGATGGAAAAGCTTAGCAAACGCACCAAAGAAATTTGATGAGAGGAGAGGTATGGGAAAAACACTAAAGGAAGCAAGAAGGCTTGTCTCATTTATAAAAATGGAGGAAGCTTAAAGCTATAGATATTGATGTAAGGCATAGGCCAAGAAAGCATAGGGGTGTAGGCCACAATATTGATGTACATTTTCTAGAGAATCCATATCCTAGTTCTTGTGTCATATCATAAGAGAAAAGGGATCTCCTCTTTTATGGGTGAATGTGAGTACTCCCGAATCCCTATGTAAACATGCATTGGCATTGTGCACTACCTTGATGGAAAAAAATCCCGTGTAGCTATGCCTACGAAGAAGGTACCCCCTTCCCTCCAAACCAATGTTCATAATTCTCAATAACTCATATTCACTCTCTCTCTCTCCATAATGGTTGGAAGAAGCCTTAGGAAAGAAGGGCAAGTGAATGTCATTCAAGTTGAAGTTGGAATAGTTGAGCTCAAGTGAGCTTGAAATTGTAGACTGTGAAGAGGGTATTTGATGGGATTGACGAGAGAAAATGATGCTCAATTCTCTTCCGATGTTGATGCCATCCATGTGCATCATGCTTTTGTAGTTGCTAAGCATGAATATGGTACCAACTCCCTACCAAAGGATATGTTGTCCCAAGTTATGGAAGTGGATTCCCCCCTTGCAAACTTAAAACCTAATAAATGTTTGGATAGTATAGTTACTCCAAATGATGATGGCATTGTGTCAAACATAGAAGTATGTAAGAACTCAAGCTAACTAATGCATGTAGCTTAAATAAAGAAGCTTATGTACAGGAACATGTAGATGGTCAAGATAGACAAGTGTAATGTTAGACTTCTCAAATTCCCAACTTGAGCAAGACCTTTTAGTTTCTAAAGAAAATTCTAATTTACTATCCAATAGAGAGACTGAATTCAAGGACCAAAATCAATTGAGAGTGAAGGACATTAGGGAAATCTAAATTTTGTAAGTGATGATCTTCATATATCTATTGGAGAAACTAGATTGTTTACAGTTGCACAAACTCATGAGAACGTTGGGTTTAAATCTCTCTCATGTTTAGGGGTTAGTCTCATCTCTTGCAATGCCTATACCTATTGAAGAGGTCACTCTTATTGACACAAGAATAGAATTAACAAATGGTTCAATTGTAGCTGCAAACTAGAGATTTTTAAAGCTCATGATGTTGTGAATACAAACAACAAACTGAATATTTTATTTCTTTTTGGGGATAAATTAGATCTAGAAGATGGAGCAAAGTGAGAGGAATGAGCATTAGGGACACTATGCTTCGTGTAGACAAAGTATTACCTACCTTTGTTGTACTGTGAAACTTTAGAACTTTAGACAAGAAGTACCCAGCTTGATTGTAGTTCTCTACATGGGAAAAAAAAAAGATTTTTTGTTTGTAGGAAAACCTTAATTAAACCCTAATTTACCAACATAGACATCTCAACTTTCATTCTAAAGAAGTCCAACAATGTGCCTAAATCTTGGGAGCACTTTTTCCAAACCACAACATAGAATTCATAAGGAAGACTATCAAAGCTAGAAGCTTTGCAAATTTTCATTTGCATAAGTACATATTCTAGCTCGTGTATGCTAGATAGTTTATTAGATAAAAGTGATCATCATGGTAGTGCATCAAGTAGTACCTATGACCACAATGTTGAATATACCATGTAAGGTTCATCGAGATTCATTTATCAAAGAAATGTATTGATAGGATGTTGCTTATCTTGTAATTTCTCCCAGGTATCCTTCTCCACCTAAATCATGTAGCCATCCAAATGCAATTTGTTACATAGATCCTCTCCAGTAATTGCAATCCTCTCCACTAACATTTTTTGAAACCAAAAATTGGTTTTTGAGAGGATTTACTTTAAGACATGTTTTGTGAGTGGAATGCAAAAGTGGGCTTATATTTTGTTTGCATTTACTTTCTTCATGTAGACCTTGGGGATGACTCCTCCCATTTCTCATTTTACTCGAAGTACTTCCTTTATAGATTGCATATTTTTTAAGTGACCTCCATTCTTCTTATGTATAGTTCCTACCTATAGCCCAAGATGATGCCTTTGTTTGATATTTTCCTTCTCTCTCCTCTATTTTCCCTCTCTCCTCTATTTTCCTTCTCTCTCCCTCTCCTCTTTTTTCCTTTTTTCTCCTTCTATTCTCCCTCTCTCTTCATTCTTTCTTTAAATCTCTCTCTCTCTCTCTCTCTAATTTTTTCTTTCCTCTATAATTCTCTCTCTCTATGTTCATATTCTCTTCTTCTTCTTCTTCTTCTCTCTCTCCCCTTTTCTTCATTCTCTCTCTCTCTCCTCCTACAATGAGGTTTCAACATTGAATGTAGCCGAGCCTATCAAACTAGATCCAATTGATGGAAAAGCTTAGCAAACGCACCAAAGAAATTTGATGAGAGGAGAGGTATGGGAAAAACACTAAAGGAAGCAAGAAGGCTTGTCTCATTTATAAAAATGGAGGAAGCTTAAAGCTATAGATATTGATGTAAGGCATAGGCCAAGAAAGCATAGGGGTGTAGGCCACAATATTGATGTACATTTTCTAGAGAATCCATATCCTAGTTCTTGTGTCATATCATAAGAGAAAAGGGATCTCCTCTTTTATGGGTGAATGTGAGTACTCCCGAATCCCTATGTAAACATGCATTGGCATTGTGCACTACCTTGATGGAAAAAAATCCCGTGTAGCTATGCCTACGAAGAAGGTACCCCCTTCCCTCCAAACCAATGTTCATAATTCTCAATAACTCATATTCACTCTCTCTCTCTCCATAATGGTTGGAAGAAGCCTTAGGAAAGAAGGGCAAGTGAATGTCATTCAAGTTGAAGTTGGAATAGTTGAGCTCAAGTGAGCTTGAAATTGTAGACTGTGAAGAGGGTATTTGATGGGATTGACGAGAGAAAATGATGCTCAATTCTCTTCCGATGTTGATGCCATCCATGTGCATCATGCTTTTGTAGTTGCTAAGCATGAATATGGTACCAACTCCCTACCAAAGGATATGTTGTCCCAAGTTATGGAAGTGGATTCCCCCCTTGCAAACTTAAAACCTAATAAATGTTTGGATAGTATAGTTACTCCAAATGATGATGGCATTGTGTCAAACATAGAAGTATGTAAGAACTCAAGCTAACTAATGCATGTAGCTTAAATAAAGAAGCTTATGTACAGGAACATGTAGATGGTCAAGATAGACAAGTGTAATGTTAGACTTCTCAAATTCCCAACTTGAGCAAGACCTTTTAGTTTCTAAAGAAAATTCTAATTTACTATCCAATAGAGAGACTGAATTCAAGGACCAAAATCAATTGAGAGTGAAGGACATTAGGGAAATCTAAATTTTGTAAGTGATGATCTTCATATATCTATTGGAGAAACTAGATTGTTTACAGTTGCACAAACTCATGAGAACGTTGGGTTTAAATCTCTCTCATGTTTAGGGGTTAGTCTCATCTCTTGCAATGCCTATACCTATTGAAGAGGTCACTCTTATTGACACAAGAATAGAATTAACAAATGGTTCAATTGTAGCTGCAAACTAGAGATTTTTAAAGCTCATGATGTTGTGAATACAAACAACAAACTGAATATTTTATTTCTTTTTGGGGATAAATTAGATCTAGAAGATGGAGCAAAGTGAGAGGAATGAGCATTAGGGACACTATGCTTCGTGTAGACAAAGTATTACCTACCTTTGTTGTACTGTGAAACTTTAGAACTTTAGACAAGAAGTACCCAGCTTGATTGTAGTTCTCTACATGGGAAAAAAAAAAGATTTTTTGTTTGTAGGAAAACCTTAATTAAACCCTAATTTACCAACATAGACATCTCAACTTTCATTCTAAAGAAGTCCAACAATGTGCCTAAATCTTGGGAGCACTTTTTCCAAACCACAACATAGAATTCATAAGGAAGACTATCAAAGCTAGAAGCTTTGCAAATTTTCATTTGCATAAGTACATATTCTAGCTCGTGTATGCTAGATAGTTTATTAGATAAAAGTGATCATCATGGTAGTGCATCAAGTAGTACCTATGACCACAATGTTGAATATACCATGTAAGGTTCATCGAGATTCATTTATCAAAGAAATGTATTGATAGGATGTTGCTTATCTTGTAATTTCTCCCAGGTATCCTTCTCCACCTAAATCATGTAGCCATCCAAATGCAATTTGTTACATAGATCCTCTCCAGTAATTGCAATCCTCTCCACTAACATTTTTTGAAACCAAAAATTGGTTTTTGAGAGGATTTACTTTAAGACATGTTTTGTGAGTGGAATGCAAAAGTGGGCTTATATTTTGTTTGCATTTACTTTCTTCATGTAGACCTTGGGGATGACTCCTCCCATTTCTCATTTTACTCGAAGTACTTCCTTTATAGATTGCATATTTTTTAAGTGACCTCCATTCTTCTTATGTATAGTTCCTACCTATAGCCCAAGATGATGCCTTTGTTTGATATTTTCCTTCTCTCTCCTCTATTTTCCCTCTCTCCTCTATTTTCCTTCTCTCTCCCTCTCCTCTTTTTTCCTTTTTTCTCCTTCTATTCTCCCTCTCTCTTCATTCTTTCTTTAAATCTCTCTCTCTCTCTCTCTCTAATTTTTTCTTTCCTCTATAATTCTCTCTCTCTATGTTCATATTCTCTTCTTCTTCTTCTTCTTCTCTCTCTCCCCTTTTCTTCATTCTCTCTCTCTCTCCTCCTACAATGAGGTTTCAACATTGAATGTAGCCGAGCCTATCAAACTAGATCCAATTGATGGAAAAGCTTAGCAAACGCACCAAAGAAATTTGATGAGAGGAGAGGTATGGGAAAAACACTAAAGGAAGCAAGAAGGCTTGTCTCATTTATAAAAATGGAGGAAGCTTAAAGCTATAGATATTGATGTAAGGCATAGGCCAAGAAAGCATAGGGGTGTAGGCCACAATATTGATGTACATTTTCTAGAGAATCCATATCCTAGTTCTTGTGTCATATCATAAGAGAAAAGGGATCTCCTCTTTTATGGGTGAATGTGAGTACTCCCGAATCCCTATGTAAACATGCATTGGCATTGTGCACTACCTTGATGGAAAAAAATCCCGTGTAGCTATGCCTACGAAGAAGGTACCCCCTTCCCTCCAAACCAATGTTCATAATTCTCAATAACTCATATTCACTCTCTCTCTCTCCATAATGGTTGGAAGAAGCCTTAGGAAAGAAGGGCAAGTGAATGTCATTCAAGTTGAAGTTGGAATAGTTGAGCTCAAGTGAGCTTGAAATTGTAGACTGTGAAGAGGGTATTTGATGGGATTGACGAGAGAAAATGATGCTCAATTCTCTTCCGATGTTGATGCCATCCATGTGCATCATGCTTTTGTAGTTGCTAAGCATGAATATGGTACCAACTCCCTACCAAAGGATATGTTGTCCCAAGTTATGGAAGTGGATTCCCCCCTTGCAAACTTAAAACCTAATAAATGTTTGGATAGTATAGTTACTCCAAATGATGATGGCATTGTGTCAAACATAGAAGTATGTAAGAACTCAAGCTAACTAATGCATGTAGCTTAAATAAAGAAGCTTATGTATAGGAACATGTAGATGGTCAAGATAGACAAGTGTAATGTTAGACTTCTCAAATTCCCAACTTGAGCAAGACCTTTTAGTTTCTAAAGAAAATTCTAATTTACTATCCAATAGAGAGACTGAATTCAAGGACCAAAATCAATTGAGAGTGAAGGACATTAGGGAAATCTAAATTTTGTAAGTGATGATCTTCATATATCTATTGGAGAAACTAGATTGTTTACAGTTGCACAAACTCATGAGAACGTTGGGTTTAAATCTCTCTCATGTTTAGGGGTTAGTCTCATCTCTTGCAATGCCTATACCTATTGAAGAGGTCACTCTTATTGACACAAGAATAGAATTAACAAATGGTTCAATTGTAGCTGCAAACTAGAGATTTTTAAAGCTCATGATGTTGTGAATACAAACAACAAACTGAATATTTTATTTCTTTTTGGGGATAAATTAGATCTGGAAGATGGAGCAAAGTGAGAGGAATGAGCATTAGGGACACTATGCTTCGTGTAGACAAAGTATTACCTACCTTTGTTGTACTGTGAAACTTTAGAACTTTAGACAAGAAGTACCCAGCTTGATTGTAGTTCTCTACATGGGAAAAAAAAAAGATTTTTTGTTTGTAGGAAAACCTTAATTAAACCCTAATTTACCAACATAGACATCTCAACTTTCATTCTAAAGAAGTCCAACAATGTGCCTAAATCTTGGGAGCACTTTTTCCAAACCACAACATAGAATTCATAAGGAAGACTATCAAAGCTAGAAGCTTTGCAAATTTTCATTTGCATAAGTACATATTCTAGCTCGTGTATGCTAGATAGTTTATTAGATAAAAGTGATCATCATGGTAGTGCATCAAGTAGTACCTATGACCACAATGTTGAATATACCATGTAAGGTTCATCGAGATTCATTTATCAAAGAAATGTATTGATAGGATGTTGCTTATCTTGTAATTTCTCCCAGGTATCCTTCTCCACCTAAATCATGTAGCCATCCAAATGCAATTTGTTACATAGATCCTCTCCAGTAATTGCAATCCTCTCCACTAACATTTTTTGAAACCAAAAATTGGTTTTTGAGAGGATTTACTTTAAGACATGTTTTGTGAGTGGAATGCAAAAGTGGGCTTATATTTTGTTTGCATTTACTTTCTTCATGTAGACCTTGGGGATGACTCCTCCCATTTCTCATTTTACTCGAAGTACTTCCTTTATAGATTGCATATTTTTTAAGTGACCTCCATTCTTCTTATGTATAGTTCCTACCTATAGCCCAAGATGATGCCTTTGTTTGATATTTTCCTTCTCTCTCCTCTATTTTCCCTCTCTCCTCTATTTTCCTTCTCTCTCCCTCTCCTCTTTTTTCCTTTTTTCTCCTTCTATTCTCCCTCTCTCTTCATTCTTTCTTTAAATCTCTCTCTCTCTCTCTCTCTAATTTTTTCTTTCCTCTATAATTCTCTCTCTCTATGTTCATATTCTCTTCTTCTTCTTCTTCTTCTCTCTCTCCCCTTTTCTTCATTCTCTCTCTCTCTCCTCCTACAATGAGGTTTCAACATTGAATGTAGCCGAGCCTATCAAACTAGATCCAATTGATGGAAAAGCTTAGCAAACGCACCAAAGAAATTTGATGAGAGGAGAGGTATGGGAAAAACACTAAAGGAAGCAAGAAGGCTTGTCTCATTTATAAAAATGGAGGAAGCTTAAAGCTATAGATATTGATGTAAGGCATAGGCCAAGAAAGCATAGGGGTGTAGGCCACAATATTGATGTACATTTTCTAGAGAATCCATATCCTAGTTCTTGTGTCATATCATAAGAGAAAAGGGATCTCCTCTTTTATGGGTGAATGTGAGTACTCCCGAATCCCTATGTAAACATGCATTGGCATTGTGCACTACCTTGATGGAAAAAAATCCCGTGTAGCTATGCCTACGAAGAAGGTACCCCCTTCCCTCCAAACCAATGTTCATAATTCTCAATAACTCATATTCACTCTCTCTCTCTCCATAATGGTTGGAAGAAGCCTTAGGAAAGAAGGGCAAGTGAATGTCATTCAAGTTGAAGTTGGAATAGTTGAGCTCAAGTGAGCTTGAAATTGTAGACTGTGAAGAGGGTATTTGATGGGATTGACGAGAGAAAATGATGCTCAATTCTCTTCCGATGTTGATGCCATCCATGTGCATCATGCTTTTGTAGTTGCTAAGCATGAATATGGTACCAACTCCCTACCAAAGGATATGTTGTCCCAAGTTATGGAAGTGGATTCCCCCCTTGCAAACTTAAAACCTAATAAATGTTTGGATAGTATAGTTACTCCAAATGATGATGGCATTGTGTCAAACATAGAAGTATGTAAGAACTCAAGCTAACTAATGCATGTAGCTTAAATAAAGAAGCTTATGTACAGGAACATGTAGATGGTCAAGATAGACAAGTGTAATGTTAGACTTCTCAAATTCCCAACTTGAGCAAGACCTTTTAGTTTCTAAAGAAAATTCTAATTTACTATCCAATAGAGAGACTGAATTCAAGGACCAAAATCAATTGAGAGTGAAGGACATTAGGGAAATCTAAATTTTGTAAGTGATGATCTTCATATATCTATTGGAGAAACTAGATTGTTTACAGTTGCACAAACTCATGAGAACGTTGGGTTTAAATCTCTCTCATGTTTAGGGGTTAGTCTCATCTCTTGCAATGCCTATACCTATTGAAGAGGTCACTCTTATTGACACAAGAATAGAATTAACAAATGGTTCAATTGTAGCTGCAAACTAGAGATTTTTAAAGCTCATGATGTTGTGAATACAAACAACAAACTGAATATTTTATTTCTTTTTGGGGATAAATTAGATCTAGAAGATGGAGCAAAGTGAGAGGAATGAGCATTAGGGACACTATGCTTCGTGTAGACAAAGTATTACCTACCTTTGTTGTACTGTGAAACTTTAGAACTTTAGACAAGAAGTACCCAGCTTGATTGTAGTTCTCTACATGGGAAAAAAAAAAGATTTTTTGTTTGTAGGAAAACCTTAATTAAACCCTAATTTACCAACATAGACATCTCAACTTTCATTCTAAAGAAGTCCAACAATGTGCCTAAATCTTGGGAGCACTTTTTCCAAACCACAACATAGAATTCATAAGGAAGACTATCAAAGCTAGAAGCTTTGCAAATTTTCATTTGCATAAGTACATATTCTAGCTCGTGTATGCTAGATAGTTTATTAGATAAAAGTGATCATCATGGTAGTGCATCAAGTAGTACCTATGACCACAATGTTGAATATACCATGTAAGGTTCATCGAGATTCATTTATCAAAGAAATGTATTGATAGGATGTTGCTTATCTTGTAATTTCTCCCAGGTATCCTTCTCCACCTAAATCATGTAGCCATCCAAATGCAATTTGTTACATAGATCCTCTCCAGTAATTGCAATCCTCTCCACTAACATTTTTTGAAACCAAAAATTGGTTTTTGAGAGGATTTACTTTAAGACATGTTTTGTGAGTGGAATGCAAAAGTGGGCTTATATTTTGTTTGCATTTACTTTCTTCATGTAGACCTTGGGGATGACTCCTCCCATTTCTCATTTTACTCGAAGTACTTCCTTTATAGATTGCATATTTTTTAAGTGACCTCCATTCTTCTTATGTATAGTTCCTACCTATAGCCCAAGATGATGCCTTTGTTTGATATTTTCCTTCTCTCTCCTCTATTTTCCCTCTCTCCTCTATTTTCCTTCTCTCTCCCTCTCCTCTTTTTTCCTTTTTTCTCCTTCTATTCTCCCTCTCTCTTCATTCTTTCTTTAAATCTCTCTCTCTCTCTCTCTCTAATTTTTTCTTTCCTCTATAATTCTCTCTCTCTATGTTCATATTCTCTTCTTCTTCTTCTTCTTCTCTCTCTCCCCTTTTCTTCATTCTCTCTCTCTCTCCTCCTACAATGAGGTTTCAACATTGAATGTAGCCGAGCCTATCAAACTAGATCCAATTGATGGAAAAGCTTAGCAAACGCACCAAAGAAATTTGATGAGAGGAGAGGTATGGGAAAAACACTAAAGGAAGCAAGAAGGCTTGTCTCATTTATAAAAATGGAGGAAGCTTAAAGCTATAGATATTGATGTAAGGCATAGGCCAAGAAAGCATAGGGGTGTAGGCCACAATATTGATGTACATTTTCTAGAGAATCCATATCCTAGTTCTTGTGTCATATCATAAGAGAAAAGGGATCTCCTCTTTTATGGGTGAATGTGAGTACTCCCGAATCCCTATGTAAACATGCATTGGCATTGTGCACTACCTTGATGGAAAAAAATCCCGTGTAGCTATGCCTACGAAGAAGGTACCCCCTTCCCTCCAAACCAATGTTCATAATTCTCAATAACTCATATTCACTCTCTCTCTCTCCATAATGGTTGGAAGAAGCCTTAGGAAAGAAGGGCAAGTGAATGTCATTCAAGTTGAAGTTGGAATAGTTGAGCTCAAGTGAGCTTGAAATTGTAGACTGTGAAGAGGGTATTTGATGGGATTGACGAGAGAAAATGATGCTCAATTCTCTTCCGATGTTGATGCCATCCATGTGCATCATGCTTTTGTAGTTGCTAAGCATGAATATGGTACCAACTCCCTACCAAAGGATATGTTGTCCCAAGTTATGGAAGTGGATTCCCCCCTTGCAAACTTAAAACCTAATAAATGTTTGGATAGTATAGTTACTCCAAATGATGATGGCATTGTGTCAAACATAGAAGTATGTAAGAACTCAAGCTAACTAATGCATGTAGCTTAAATAAAGAAGCTTATGTACAGGAACATGTAGATGGTCAAGATAGACAAGTGTAATGTTAGACTTCTCAAATTCCCAACTTGAGCAAGACCTTTTAGTTTCTAAAGAAAATTCTAATTTACTATCCAATAGAGAGACTGAATTCAAGGACCAAAATCAATTGAGAGTGAAGGACATTAGGGAAATCTAAATTTTGTAAGTGATGATCTTCATATATCTATTGGAGAAACTAGATTGTTTACAGTTGCACAAACTCATGAGAACGTTGGGTTTAAATCTCTCTCATGTTTAGGGGTTAGTCTCATCTCTTGCAATGCCTATACCTATTGAAGAGGTCACTCTTATTGACACAAGAATAGAATTAACAAATGGTTCAATTGTAGCTGCAAACTAGAGATTTTTAAAGCTCATGATGTTGTGAATACAAACAACAAACTGAATATTTTATTTCTTTTTGGGGATAAATTAGATCTGGAAGATGGAGCAAAGTGAGAGGAATGAGCATTAGGGACACTATGCTTCGTGTAGACAAAGTATTACCTACCTTTGTTGTACTGTGAAACTTTAGAACTTTAGACAAGAAGTACCCAGCTTGATTGTAGTTCTCTACATGGGAAAAAAAAAAGATTTTTTGTTTGTAGGAAAACCTTAATTAAACCCTAATTTACCAACATAGACATCTCAACTTTCATTCTAAAGAAGTCCAACAATGTGCCTAAATCTTGGGAGCACTTTTTCCAAACCACAACATAGAATTCATAAGGAAGACTATCAAAGCTAGAAGCTTTGCAAATTTTCATTTGCATAAGTACATATTCTAGCTCGTGTATGCTAGATAGTTTATTAGATAAAAGTGATCATCATGGTAGTGCATCAAGTAGTACCTATGACCACAATGTTGAATATACCATGTAAGGTTCATCGAGATTCATTTATCAAAGAAATGTATTGATAGGATGTTGCTTATCTTGTAATTTCTCCCAGGTATCCTTCTCCACCTAAATCATGTAGCCATCCAAATGCAATTTGTTACATAGATCCTCTCCAGTAATTGCAATCCTCTCCACTAACATTTTTTGAAACCAAAAATTGGTTTTTGAGAGGATTTACTTTAAGACATGTTTTGTGAGTGGAATGCAAAAGTGGGCTTATATTTTGTTTGCATTTACTTTCTTCATGTAGACCTTGGGGATGACTCCTCCCATTTCTCATTTTACTCGAAGTACTTCCTTTATAGATTGCATATTTTTTAAGTGACCTCCATTCTTCTTATGTATAGTTCCTACCTATAGCCCAAGATGATGCCTTTGTTTGATATTTTCCTTCTCTCTCCTCTATTTTCCCTCTCTCCTCTATTTTCCTTCTCTCTCCCTCTCCTCTTTTTTCCTTTTTTCTCCTTCTATTCTCCCTCTCTCTTCATTCTTTCTTTAAATCTCTCTCTCTCTCTCTCTCTAATTTTTTCTTTCCTCTATAATTCTCTCTCTCTATGTTCATATTCTCTTCTTCTTCTTCTTCTTCTCTCTCTCCCCTTTTCTTCATTCTCTCTCTCTCTCCTCCTACAATGAGGTTTCAACATTGAATGTAGCCGAGCCTATCAAACTAGATCCAATTGATGGAAAAGCTTAGCAAACGCACCAAAGAAATTTGATGAGAGGAGAGGTATGGGAAAAACACTAAAGGAAGCAAGAAGGCTTGTCTCATTTATAAAAATGGAGGAAGCTTAAAGCTATAGATATTGATGTAAGGCATAGGCCAAGAAAGCATAGGGGTGTAGGCCACAATATTGATGTACATTTTCTAGAGAATCCATATCCTAGTTCTTGTGTCATATCATAAGAGAAAAGGGATCTCCTCTTTTATGGGTGAATGTGAGTACTCCCGAATCCCTATGTAAACATGCATTGGCATTGTGCACTACCTTGATGGAAAAAAATCCCGTGTAGCTATGCCTACGAAGAAGGTACCCCCTTCCCTCCAAACCAATGTTCATAATTCTCAATAACTCATATTCACTCTCTCTCTCTCCATAATGGTTGGAAGAAGCCTTAGGAAAGAAGGGCAAGTGAATGTCATTCAAGTTGAAGTTGGAATAGTTGAGCTCAAGTGAGCTTGAAATTGTAGACTGTGAAGAGGGTATTTGATGGGATTGACGAGAGAAAATGATGCTCAATTCTCTTCCGATGTTGATGCCATCCATGTGCATCATGCTTTTGTAGTTGCTAAGCATGAATATGGTACCAACTCCCTACCAAAGGATATGTTGTCCCAAGTTATGGAAGTGGATTCCCCCCTTGCAAACTTAAAACCTAATAAATGTTTGGATAGTATAGTTACTCCAAATGATGATGGCATTGTGTCAAACATAGAAGTATGTAAGAACTCAAGCTAACTAATGCATGTAGCTTAAATAAAGAAGCTTATGTACAGGAACATGTAGATGGTCAAGATAGACAAGTGTAATGTTAGACTTCTCAAATTCCCAACTTGAGCAAGACCTTTTAGTTTCTAAAGAAAATTCTAATTTACTATCCAATAGAGAGACTGAATTCAAGGACCAAAATCAATTGAGAGTGAAGGACATTAGGGAAATCTAAATTTTGTAAGTGATGATCTTCATATATCTATTGGAGAAACTAGATTGTTTACAGTTGCACAAACTCATGAGAACGTTGGGTTTAAATCTCTCTCATGTTTAGGGGTTAGTCTCATCTCTTGCAATGCCTATACCTATTGAAGAGGTCACTCTTATTGACACAAGAATAGAATTAACAAATGGTTCAATTGTAGCTGCAAACTAGAGATTTTTAAAGCTCATGATGTTGTGAATACAAACAACAAACTGAATATTTTATTTCTTTTTGGGGATAAATTAGATCTAGAAGATGGAGCAAAGTGAGAGGAATGAGCATTAGGGACACTATGCTTCGTGTAGACAAAGTATTACCTACCTTTGTTGTACTGTGAAACTTTAGAACTTTAGACAAGAAGTACCCAGCTTGATTGTAGTTCTCTACATGGGAAAAAAAAAAGATTTTTTGTTTGTAGGAAAACCTTAATTAAACCCTAATTTACCAACATAGACATCTCAACTTTCATTCTAAAGAAGTCCAACAATGTGCCTAAATCTTGGGAGCACTTTTTCCAAACCACAACATAGAATTCATAAGGAAGACTATCAAAGCTAGAAGCTTTGCAAATTTTCATTTGCATAAGTACATATTCTAGCTCGTGTATGCTAGATAGTTTATTAGATAAAAGTGATCATCATGGTAGTGCATCAAGTAGTACCTATGACCACAATGTTGAATATACCATGTAAGGTTCATCGAGATTCATTTATCAAAGAAATGTATTGATAGGATGTTGCTTATCTTGTAATTTCTCCCAGGTATCCTTCTCCACCTAAATCATGTAGCCATCCAAATGCAATTTGTTACATAGATCCTCTCCAGTAATTGCAATCCTCTCCACTAACATTTTTTGAAACCAAAAATTGGTTTTTGAGAGGATTTACTTTAAGACATGTTTTGTGAGTGGAATGCAAAAGTGGGCTTATATTTTGTTTGCATTTACTTTCTTCATGTAGACCTTGGGGATGACTCCTCCCATTTCTCATTTTACTCGAAGTACTTCCTTTATAGATTGCATATTTTTTAAGTGACCTCCATTCTTCTTATGTATAGTTCCTACCTATAGCCCAAGATGATGCCTTTGTTTGATATTTTCCTTCTCTCTCCTCTATTTTCCCTCTCTCCTCTATTTTCCTTCTCTCTCCCTCTCCTCTTTTTTCCTTTTTTTTCCTTCTATTCTCCCTCTCTCTTCATTCTTTCTTTAAATCTCTCTCTCTCTCTCTCTCTAATTTTTTCTTTCCTCTATAATTCTCTCTCTCTATGTTCATATTCTCTTCTTCTTCTTCTTCTTCTCTCTCTCCCCTTTTCTTCATTCTCTCTCTCTCTCCTCCTACAATGAGGTTTCAACATTGAATGTAGCCGAGCCTATCAAACTAGATCCAATTGATGGAAAAGCTTAGCAAACGCACCAAAGAAATTTGATGAGAGGAGAGGTATGGGAAAAACACTAAAGGAAGCAAGAAGGCTTGTCTCATTTATAAAAATGGAGGAAGCTTAAAGCTATAGATATTGATGTAAGGCATAGGCCAAGAAAGCATAGGGGTGTAGGCCACAATATTGATGTACATTTTCTAGAGAATCCATATCCTAGTTCTTGTGTCATATCATAAGAGAAAAGGGATCTCCTCTTTTATGGGTGAATGTGAGTACTCCCGAATCCCTATGTAAACATGCATTGGCATTGTGCACTACCTTGATGGAAAAAAATCCCGTGTAGCTATGCCTACGAAGAAGGTACCCCCTTCCCTCCAAACCAATGTTCATAATTCTCAATAACTCATATTCACTCTCTCTCTCTCCATAATGGTTGGAAGAAGCCTTAGGAAAGAAGGGCAAGTGAATGTCATTCAAGTTGAAGTTGGAATAGTTGAGCTCAAGTGAGCTTGAAATTGTAGACTGTGAAGAGGGTATTTGATGGGATTGACGAGAGAAAATGATGCTCAATTCTCTTCCGATGTTGATGCCATCCATGTGCATCATGCTTTTGTAGTTGCTAAGCATGAATATGGTACCAACTCCCTACCAAAGGATATGTTGTCCCAAGTTATGGAAGTGGATTCCCCCCTTGCAAACTTAAAACCTAATAAATGTTTGGATAGTATAGTTACTCCAAATGATGATGGCATTGTGTCAAACATAGAAGTATGTAAGAACTCAAGCTAACTAATGCATGTAGCTTAAATAAAGAAGCTTATGTACAGGAACATGTAGATGGTCAAGATAGACAAGTGTAATGTTAGACTTCTCAAATTCCCAACTTGAGCAAGACCTTTTAGTTTCTAAAGAAAATTCTAATTTACTATCCAATAGAGAGACTGAATTCAAGGACCAAAATCAATTGAGAGTGAAGGACATTAGGGAAATCTAAATTTTGTAAGTGATGATCTTCATATATCTATTGGAGAAACTAGATTGTTTACAGTTGCACAAACTCATGAGAACGTTGGGTTTAAATCTCTCTCATGTTTAGGGGTTAGTCTCATCTCTTGCAATGCCTATACCTATTGAAGAGGTCACTCTTATTGACACAAGAATAGAATTAACAAATGGTTCAATTGTAGCTGCAAACTAGAGATTTTTAAAGCTCATGATGTTGTGAATACAAACAACAAACTGAATATTTTATTTCTTTTTGGGGATAAATTAGATCTAGAAGATGGAGCAAAGTGAGAGGAATGAGCATTAGGGACACTATGCTTCGTGTAGACAAAGTATTACCTACCTTTGTTGTACTGTGAAACTTTAGAACTTTAGACAAGAAGTACCCAGCTTGATTGTAGTTCTCTACATGGGAAAAAAAAAAGATTTTTTGTTTGTAGGAAAACCTTAATTAAACCCTAATTTACCAACATAGACATCTCAACTTTCATTCTAAAGAAGTCCAACAATGTGCCTAAATCTTGGGAGCACTTTTTCCAAACCACAACATAGAATTCATAAGGAAGACTATCAAAGCTAGAAGCTTTGCAAATTTTCATTTGCATAAGTACATATTCTAGCTCGTGTATGCTAGATAGTTTATTAGATAAAAGTGATCATCATGGTAGTGCATCAAGTAGTACCTATGACCACAATGTTGAATATACCATGTAAGGTTCATCGAGATTCATTTATCAAAGAAATGTATTGATAGGATGTTGCTTATCTTGTAATTTCTCCCAGGTATCCTTCTCCACCTAAATCATGTAGCCATCCAAATGCAATTTGTTACATAGATCCTCTCCAGTAATTGCAATCCTCTCCACTAACATTTTTTGAAACCAAAAATTGGTTTTTGAGAGGATTTACTTTAAGACATGTTTTGTGAGTGGAATGCAAAAGTGGGCTTATATTTTGTTTGCATTTACTTTCTTCATGTAGACCTTGGGGATGACTCCTCCCATTTCTCATTTTACTCGAAGTACTTCCTTTATAGATTGCATATTTTTTAAGTGACCTCCATTCTTCTTATGTATAGTTCCTACCTATAGCCCAAGATGATGCCTTTGTTTGATATTTTCCTTCTCTCTCCTCTATTTTCCCTCTCTCCTCTATTTTCCTTCTCTCTCCCTCTCCTCTTTTTTCCTTTTTTCTCCTTCTATTCTCCCTCTCTCTTCATTCTTTCTTTAAATCTCTCTCTCTCTCTCTCTCTAATTTTTTCTTTCCTCTATAATTCTCTCTCTCTATGTTCATATTCTCTTCTTCTTCTTCTTCTTCTCTCTCTCCCCTTTTCTTCATTCTCTCTCTCTCTCCTCCTACAATGAGGTTTCAACATTGAATGTAGCCGAGCCTATCAAACTAGATCCAATTGATGGAAAAGCTTAGCAAACGCACCAAAGAAATTTGATGAGAGGAGAGGTATGGGAAAAACACTAAAGGAAGCAAGAAGGCTTGTCTCATTTATAAAAATGGAGGAAGCTTAAAGCTATAGATATTGATGTAAGGCATAGGCCAAGAAAGCATAGGGGTGTAGGCCACAATATTGATGTACATTTTCTAGAGAATCCATATCCTAGTTCTTGTGTCATATCATAAGAGAAAAGGGATCTCCTCTTTTATGGGTGAATGTGAGTACTCCCGAATCCCTATGTAAACATGCATTGGCATTGTGCACTACCTTGATGGAAAAAAATCCCGTGTAGCTATGCCTACGAAGAAGGTACCCCCTTCCCTCCAAACCAATGTTCATAATTCTCAATAACTCATATTCACTCTCTCTCTCTCCATAATGGTTGGAAGAAGCCTTAGGAAAGAAGGGCAAGTGAATGTCATTCAAGTTGAAGTTGGAATAGTTGAGCTCAAGTGAGCTTGAAATTGTAGACTGTGAAGAGGGTATTTGATGGGATTGACGAGAGAAAATGATGCTCAATTCTCTTCCGATGTTGATGCCATCCATGTGCATCATGTTTTTGTAGTTGCTAAGCATGAATATGGTACCAACTCCCTACCAAAGGATATGTTGTCCCAAGTTATGGAAGTGGATTCCCCCCTTGCAAACTTAAAACCTAATAAATGTTTGGATAGTATAGTTACTCCAAATGATGATGGCATTGTGTCAAACATAGAAGTATGTAAGAACTCAAGCTAACTAATGCATGTAGCTTAAATAAAGAAGCTTATGTACAGGAACATGTAGATGGTCAAGATAGACAAGTGTAATGTTAGACTTCTCAAATTCCCAACTTGAGCAAGACCTTTTAGTTTCTAAAGAAAATTCTAATTTACTATCCAATAGAGAGACTGAATTCAAGGACCAAAATCAATTGAGAGTGAAGGACATTAGGGAAATCTAAATTTTGTAAGTGATGATCTTCATATATCTATTGGAGAAACTAGATTGTTTACAGTTGCACAAACTCATGAGAACGTTGGGTTTAAATCTCTCTCATGTTTAGGGGTTAGTCTCATCTCTTGCAATGCCTATACCTATTGAAGAGGTCACTCTTATTGACACAAGAATAGAATTAACAAATGGTTCAATTGTAGCTGCAAACTAGAGATTTTTAAAGCTCATGATGTTGTGAATACAAACAACAAACTGAATATTTTATTTCTTTTTGGGGATAAATTAGATCTAGAAGATGGAGCAAAGTGAGAGGAATGAGCATTAGGGACACTATGCTTCGTGTAGACAAAGTATTACCTACCTTTGTTGTACTGTGAAACTTTAGAACTTTAGACAAGAAGTACCCAGCTTGATTGTAGTTCTCTACATGGGAAAAAAAAAAGATTTTTTGTTTGTAGGAAAACCTTAATTAAACCCTAATTTACCAACATAGACATCTCAACTTTCATTCTAAAGAAGTCCAACAATGTGCCTAAATCTTGGGAGCACTTTTTCCAAACCACAACATAGAATTCATAAGGAAGACTATCAAAGCTAGAAGCTTTGCAAATTTTCATTTGCATAAGTACATATTCTAGCTCGTGTATGCTAGATAGTTTATTAGATAAAAGTGATCATCATGGTAGTGCATCAAGTAGTACCTATGACCACAATGTTGAATATACCATGTAAGGTTCATCGAGATTCATTTATCAAAGAAATGTATTGATAGGATGTTGCTTATCTTGTAATTTCTCCCAGGTATCCTTCTCCACCTAAATCATGTAGCCATCCAAATGCAATTTGTTACATAGATCCTCTCCAGTAATTGCAATCCTCTCCACTAACATTTTTTGAAATCAAAAATTGGTTTTTGAGAGGATTTACTTTAAGACATGTTTTGTGAGTGGAATGCAAAAGTGGGCTTATATTTTGTTTGCATTTACTTTCTTCATGTAGACCTTGGGGATGACTCCTCCCATTTCTCATTTTACTCGAAGTACTTCCTTTATAGATTGCATATTTTTTAAGTGACCTCCATTCTTCTTATGTATAGTTCCTACCTATAGCCCAAGATGATGCCTTTGTTTGATATTTTCTATTTTCAAAGTTGTTTGCAAAGTCTCCCACCCAAGGAACTAGACCGCTTTCCATATATACACATGCATATATTCAGCAAATTTGTGCGGTGCTAACTGCATGTATATACACACCTAAGTTTTTTCTTTTGTGTGTTTAGAAAGGGCCTACTATGTGCATACGATGAAAAAGACACCCTATCTACACATCGAGTTTATAGATTGTGGGTCGTAGCAAGCCCTTTAGACAAATATTGCATGGAGAAGATCATTTTATGGTTACTGTGTGAAATAATTTCAAATATTTAAATTGAATTTTTAAATAATAATAATATCCTTCTTCTCACACGTACCTAATTTTCTTCTCTTTTTTTATGCTAAGCTTGCTAGCTAAGGGCCCTTAAAGACATGACAAACATCTGTCAAAAGGAGATGTCTGATAAACATGTGCTAAAAAGTTGAGCATGGTCCACTCATCCATTTGGGAACTTTAGGTGGCCCAAAAAAAGTTCAAGTGCTCTTTTGTTGCATCACAAGTTTTGAATAAGTCTCCTTGTGCGACATGCCAATGATCTTTCTAGATGGGCTAAGATAATTTGTTGACATTTGTAGACCTTTAAAAAGTATAATTATCGTAGATCTTTATGTGATGGCGTATTCAAGGGTCTCCCATCTCGTTATGTCTATTCTCAAGGACCTAACTCATGAAAACATGATCATCTTCTACTTACTTGGCTTCCCTCTGTCTTCTATTTATACACCTTGCACATAGTGGTTGTTCTCTCTCTCTCTCTCTCTCTCTCTCTCTCTCTCTCTCTCTCTCTCTCTCTTTCATGAGGAAGTTTGAATTAATGAATTGAAAAATATTTTCATCAAGCCATTTGGCCTACCATGCATGACCCAAGAGATTTGGCAAATTGAAAAATGTTTACATCAAGCCATCTAGCCTACCTAGCATGACCCAAGACATTTTCCACATACACACACACTAGCTGTCTCACCCACCTCTCATTAAAAGAGTATATACATTCTCTCTCTCACATGTAGATCCTTGCCTCTCACATCTCCATCTCCATCTCCATCTTCAATAGTCAAGCCATGGAGGTTGCTTTGCATCGTCTTTGAGGTATCATCCCTTTAATGGAGCACAAACTAGTCCATTCCATTGTCTACATTGTTCAAGGTAATTACAAGCTATTCATTTCCAACATGATTCAGATTGTTATTGCTCTCTTCAACTACCTCCCCCAACACACTTTTCCTCCTCTTTTAATTAAATATTTTTAAAAGGCCTTTAAAAATTTCCTTCCCCTTTTAATTAAACATTTTTAAAGCCCTTTTGAATTTAAAAAAATTGACGTAGTTTTTCACATACTTTGAGAGAGGGTGGGGGAGGAGGGGAAGGCAAAGAGAACTTTTATGCTTTTGCAAGCACACACACACACACACACACACACACACACACACACACACACACACACACACACACACACACACACACACACACACACACACACACACACACACACACACACACACACACACACACACACACACACACACACACACACACACACACACACACACACACACACACACACACACACACACACACACACACACACACACACAAAACAATATTATTAACCCCAATTAGTGGACCTCTACATGTATCTCTTTGCTATTCTCTGTTTGTTCTATGCTGGTGCAAGCTTTCAAAATGGAAAAGCTTATTGCATTTGGAATAAAGCCAACATCTTACATGTGTCCAAATAATTTCAAAGTTTTAGCATCGTATCCATGCTTACCACAACTAGACACCAACCATTAGGGTAGTACAATAGACTATATTTAGTACTAAAAGTTTGCCAACTCTAGCTTTTACACCTTGCCATATATATATTTCCCCTTCTTGATTGTTTTTATTATACCACAAAATTTTAAAATCCAAATCAAATAAAGAAGACAACATTCGGGGAGAGTCTCCTCTTCATGTGTCCAATATGTTTCAAAGCTTTACCATTGTTTTCGTGCTCAATATATCTAGCAATTAACAATAGTCTAGGAGACTATCCCATGTTGGAATCTTAACAAAACTTCTTCTACTCTTGCAATGCACAATATATAGCATGCATGTTCATTGTTGCATTTTCCAACACAATTTTTTATATCCATTAGCTCCATCTTGAAGATCTTGACATTTGGTCTCTCCATTAACATATCACTATGCTTTCACAAGCTTTTAAATGCAAGTAAACGTTACTTTATTTTAGAAGAAGCCCTCCTCACATAGGTACCCAAAGTATCTCAAAGCTTCATCAACATGCCCATGCTCACCATATGAAAGAGGCTACTACGTTGGGGTGTTTGGACACTCCTTGTGCGTGAGAATCCATGCTTTGCATACATAAGATACTACCAAATCTCACTCATGACATGCATCATAATATAAGACCAATTGACCCTTAGCAAATTTATACTTCTTAGTCCAAAGATCATGAAGTATTTTCATCTCCTTCTTTCCTGCTTCCTAATGTAACAAGGCTTGTAATCTAATCTCATCTAGATGTGCAAGGGAAGTGAGCTTTTCTTGTAGCTTTCTCTTCACCCAAAGAATGGTTTAGAGCAAACCTTATTGTAGGTAGTTAATCTCCAAAGATAGAACACACTCTTTCCCATACACTGATTTAAAAAGGGTGTGGCATGTAACTCTTTCAAATGTCGTATTATAAGCCCAAATAGTCACATACAACTTTTTATCCCAATCACACTTACCTTAATATACAATCTTACTTGCCCATTTGCTTGGGGGTTGTAAGGCATGGTCTTATTATGCTTAATCTTCAGAGCTTCCATCAAAGCCTCAATCAGTTTATTCAAAAAAGGTTCCAAAATAAAGCTAGTCGTTTTCTTGGCATTATTCTTCATCGTAGCGTGGGCTTCATACCACTTCATTAAATAGTCTATCGCCACAATGATATAATGCTTTCATGTAGTTGATGAAGGATGTATAGATCCAACGAAATCAATGTCTTACTTATCAAATGGTAGTATAGCCATGATAGGAATCAGTGGTGGGTGCTTCCTATTCTCCCTATTGTCATGTCTTTGACATGTATTAGATCTCTTGATATACACAAATGCATCCTAGAAAATGGAAGGCTACTAATATCTAGCTCTCAAAGCTTTTTTGCAGTCAACTGTTCAACAAAGTGCCCTCCATAAGCTAAATAATGACATCTCTTCCAAGATAAATGGAACCTCATCAAGCATGACACATTAGTGATAAATATCATCGACCTCTTGTTGATATAGTGTTCCTGCAATCTAGACAAATTTCAAGGATTGCTACCTAATTCTCCTATTTTCGCCCTTCCACAAAGCGGCTCCAACCTCTCCTATGGATAGATAGTGCATTATGGCAGTATAACAGGATGGAATGGAGACCATATTGATTTTGAACAGATCCTCGATGTCACTACCTTCAGCCAAGACTTCCTTAAGCTTCCCGAAATCCATAAGACATTCAACGATACCCTGCACCTTCGGTGGCTTACTCCTAATTTCATAGTCAAACTCCTGCAAAGTGATTAGCCACTTGGCTAGCCGGTCATGTAGCTGCAACTTATTCAATAATAGTCTCAGCCCCTATACCTTTGTATGAAATACTACATTTTCATACAAGATGTAGTGCCTAAATTTATTTGTTGCAAAGACCATCCCAAGGCACAATTTCTCCATGTAGGTATAATTGATCTCAAACACCCCCAATTTGTGATTGGCAAATGCAATCAGATGATACCACTTCCCCTCCCAAATCTGGGCTAAACACAACTGATACTATACATCATAGCCACTGAAAATATATAAAATGTCTCACTCCTTTTCGATGCTTTTAGGACTCGTGCTTTTGCCAATTATCGCTTCACATCCTCGAAGGATACTTGACACATATCACTTTGTTATAAGATGGAGATACACGCTCCACCTTCTTATATACTTAAAGGATATATGGTGAATATTATGCTGGTACAGAGAGAGAATAGATGAGAGAAAAGAAAGATGTAGAGAGAAAGAGAGAGAGATAGAGAGATTGACAAGACACTAGATACTGGAAGATGGGCTAGTCCCCCCCTTGTAGAGTTATATTATTGACAAGGAGCAAGCTCCTCTATTACACATAAACCAGTTCTTAACTTGTAGATCTTAGGAACAAGATCATGGTTCCTTGTACGGTATACAACCAGCTAACATGCACAACTTGGAAGTTGGCACCTTTTGATGCTTCTTGAGTCTCTCCTTCTCTCCTACACATATTGTGTAGGGCTCTCCTCTTGGAGCTTGATTTCAATAGAGCTTCCATAGCACTTGCACCTTCTCTCCTACACAATATGTGCAGGGATCTCCTCTTAGAGCTTGATTTCAACAGAGCTTCTATAGCACTTGCACATTCTCTTCTCCTCTTGGAGCTTGATTTCAGCAGAGCTTCCACAAGACTTGCTCCTTCTCTTCTCCTCTTGGATGCATGCAAATTGATGCTTCCTTCCCCTCTCCCACACCCAAGGAGAGCCTCCTCTTTCATAGGCTTCAAGAGCTTCTCTTCTTGGAGAGAGACTTGAGTGCCAAGATTGGAAAGGTTGATCTTCATGCAAGATGTGGCTGTTCCAGGACCTACTTTGCAGCACCAATTTCAAAAGATCTCTCTATGCGTTGCTCGGATGGAAAAACGTCCAACATGAAAGTTATAGATCTTGCCGTTTCCGATAACCCCATGGGCTGTTTACAGATATCGACTTTCTATCGTGAGATATTTTAAAAATAAATTCACCATGTTTATTTTAAGAAAAGCAGCTTTTTAAACTCTACTCTTAACTTATGGTCCATGCAACCACCTTGAGCCATAGATAAGGAGAGTTCATTAGATTGCCTTGGGCCTCAACCTTAAGATTGGCTTCCCATAAAAGCTTGTGTCATCTTAGACCTTAGAAAGAGAAAATCACTTCTCTCCTCACTTCCAGAGGATCACGTTTCTTGTCTTTCTTAGTGAGAGAATTATCTCTCTTGGATTTTTCTTAGTGAAAGAATTACTTCTCTTCTTAATTCATTAAGAGAGAAAATACCTTAAAACTTGACTTATAAGGGAGAGGATGATCCCAAATGAATGCAATGCTCATTACACACAAGTAAATGTTCCCATGCATCCCTAGATGCACACATAAATACATATACACAATGCAAATGCACTTTCTCTTCTTAGAACTCAATCCATCTTCATTTATGTTTAACTCCTTGGTTCTTGTATACACTCTTACACTTGACAGACACTTCCTTCCCCCTCCATAACTTATACTTCCTGTATCAAATATCCCCATCATATTGCTTTAATCACCCCATTAAGTGATGCACTAGGAATACTGGTCTCTAAATGGTCTCATGGCCATGCTAGATCATCATCAACACTTAAAGAAAAGTGAGTCATTAGTTTATTGATATAAATTTACTAAATAGAGAATGCGTAATAAGCAATCAATTTAGTGACATCCCTCTGGCTTCTAAACAATTGACCTCAACTGTAGATGGGATACATTGTCCTTCAAAAGATCTGGAAAGTCTTGAAGTTCTCTCTCAGTCATCATAAACTGAGCATCCAATGGGAGATAATTCTTAAACTTAACTAGATACTTCCGTAATACCTTACCTGACCTTAGAGTATTTTCATGATGGTGTAAAATTCTTTCACGCGCAAGGAACTCTTCTGTTTCTTATATGTCAGGCAAATCTTCCTTGATTGGTTTCATTAGAGGTTCTCCAATATAGGGATATAGCAAACTTATATGGAAAGCATTATGAATGTTCCAATGACTTGGTAGATTCAAACAAAAAGTCACATCGTTTATCTTATTTGTGATCAATGATGCTTATCAACTTCGCATTTATGCTTCTCTTGTGTCCTTTAGATAGCAGCTTTTACTTGAGTGAAAGTTGTCTCAATGTCTCTAACAAACTCATTTGCTGCAAAGATCTTATCCTTCGTAAGAAGAATGGGTGGTAAATGAGGCTTACCATAGATGATCTCAAAGGGTGCCTTACCAATACTAGAGTGCACCGTATTATTGTATGCAAACTCTACTAAAGGCAAATACTTTTCCCATTTTCTTTGATTATCAGAGACATAGGATTTCAAAATGTCCATAACAATAGAATTAGCACTTTCACTCTACCCATCCATTTGAGGATGATAAGATTGAGTCCCAAGGTTCTCAAAGAGAGCTTGCCAAAAGAGGCTGTTTATGCGAGGATCTTGATCACTTATAATGGACTCTGGCATGCCATGATGCTTAAAAATATGAGCAATGAATAGCTTAGCCATATGATTGGATTTTATTATTTTTCACATAAGTATAAAGTGTGCTTGCTTAATGAATCTATCAATGATAGTCCAGATTGCATTGTTGCCTGCTTGTGTGTGAGGAAGCTCCATGATAAATTCCATGGCTATACTTTCCCAAGGCTCATTGGGAATAGGTAATGGCTTCAGTAGACCATGTGGTTTATGCCTGTCATACTTTACTTTTTGGCATATCTTGCACTCGTGGATGTATCTTTCAATGTCAGCTCTAAGAGTGGGCCAAAAGAAATATCTTTCCAATGCTTAAGTAATCGGTAGAATACCCCTATGTCCAGCATATAGAGATGCATGTGCTTCATTCATTACCTTGTGTCGCAATGGTAATGCTACACAAATTACTTGATGATGATACAAATAGCCATCTCGAATCGAGTAAGGTGTAATCGATTGACTTGAGTTAAGTTGATCCCATATGGTTGAGAAGTTGAAATTAGTTACATACATTTTGGTTAAATCCATGAACTCATTATGGTAAATAGTTGTGATTGCATTCACTTGAGGTCACCATGATAGAGCATCTGCTACCACATTCTTAGTTGTGATTGCATTCACTTGAGGTCACCATGATAGAGCATCTGCTACCACATTCTTAGTTTCACATGTGTGAAGGATTTGGAAGTGAAACATAGATAAGAAATTTACCTAATGCATCTGTTTCTCTGAGAGCTTCTTCTGAGTGAGGAAGTATCTTAGACTTTGGTGATCTGTTTTAATAACAAAATCTGCACCAAGTAAATAGTGTTTCCATACTTGAAGAGCATTTACCACCGCCATAAGCTCTTTCTCATATACTAGAGCATGTAGCTCATGGTCCTTGAGGTGTCAGCACTCAAATGCTACTACATGATGCTCTTGGTTAAGAACAGCTCCAATGCAATCACCAGAAGCATCGCAGTGAACTTCAAAAGGTTTTTGAAGATCCAAAACTATGAGAACTCGTTCTTGAGTCACAAGAAACTTAATTCTTTCAAAGGCTTGTAGTTGCCTTGATCCCTAGCGAAAAGGCATTCGCTTCTTAGTAAGATCATGTAGAGGAGATGCAACATACGCAAAACCTTGTATGAACCTCCTGTAGTATGAACATAGGCCCAAGAAACTTCTAACTTCATGTATATAAGTAGGTGTAGGTCATTCAACAATGGCTCGAATCTTCTCAGGATCCATTCTCACCAGATTGTGAAAAACAATATGGCCCAAGTAATGAATTTTCGAAAGGAAATTTTTACTCTTCTTAGCATTGACCTGTAGTCTATGCTTGGGAAGCTCTTAAAAAACAATAGATAGATGTTTTCTATGCTCTTCTTTAGACCATGAAAATATTAAAATGTCATCAAAGAAGACACTTGTGAACTTTGAGTGAGGTCTGAAAATTCTCTCTATCAATTGATTGAATATGGCGGGTGTATTAATGGCATGAATAAGAACTCGTATAGTCCAAACATTGTACGAAAAGTTGTCTTATGAACATCTTCAGGTGCTATCCATATCTGATGATAGCCGCTCTTGAGATCAATGAGACTAAAGATACTAGCCCCTTGCAACTTATCCAAGTTATCATCTATCCTTGGGATAGGAAAATGGTTCTTCATTGTGATCTTGTTCAAAGATCTGTAGTCTATGCACATACAAAAAGAACTGTCTTTCTTTTGAACAAGTAAGACTGGAGAGCAATATGGAGAAGAGCTGGGTTGAACTAACCCTTTTTCCAACAATTCGTTTACTTGTTTTAGGATCTCCTCTTGCTGACTTGCACTTACTTGATAAGGCGGTTGGTTAGGTGGTGAACTGCTTGGGATAAGATAAATTGTGTGATCTTTCGGGCACTTAGGAGGTAACTCTCTTGGGAGTGAATCACCAAAACAATCTTCATATTTTTTAACAAAATCATGTCTACCTTGATCAATTAAGGAGAGGGGTCCTTTTAAATCTGAGACTTAGAAGCATTAGTTGGTATTGTGTGTTCATTAGAGGCATCAAGCGCCCTTGAATCATTAGCTTCTTTTGACTCTCTCACAAAAATCATGTATGCAGAAATAGCTTTCTTCATTTCTTTAGAAATGCTAGCATGACTAACCATGGCACGGGCCAATCTCTAACATCAGCAATGCATACTATGTTTTGACCCTTGAATTGAAATGTAAGGGTCTTCTTAACAAAATTGGGAAGATGTCTAATCTTGTAATGCCAAGGCATACCTAAGATAACACACAGTTACCAATGGGTGCAAGTAGAAAAGATTCTTGGTCGTGGTAATCCCCAATTCCAGGATTCAACTTCCCCTAGATAAGAGTAGAATTGATTGTAAGTCCTTCAAATTCCAAACCTGATTCAATTGATGTTCCCAAACGATCCGGTGGAATTTGTAGCCTTTCAAAAATATCTGCTGACACAAAATTATTTGTGAACCCTAGATCAAAGAGTATAAAAAATCATTGATTGTTGAGTGTCCCCCAACCCTTTAACAGTTGTCTCTTCTTCTCATTTGAATGAGTGTTAGCTTGCACATCTAGAATAGAATTTGAGGATGGCAAAGGAGGATCTTTAATCACATTTTCTTCCTTCCTTTTGTGAGGACAATCAGGCTTCATATGCCCTAACTCACCACAAAGAAAGCACATTCCTTCCTCTTTATACTTTTGTATCTCAGAGGGTGAGAGATACTTGTGCTTCTTTTTATTACCCTTTGGCTTTGAATATTGGTCATGGGTAGAGGTAGGTCTTGTTTGATTAGACTTGTCTCTTGGTTGTTCATAGAGCTCTTCTTGTCTAGCTATATAAGAACTCATCTCCAACTTTCAAGATGTACCAGGTGTATACAAACTTTCAGGTATGATGACAGACTCCATCATGCGAGATAAGGTTTCATATGAATACATCTTCATGGTTCTCTCGGGGGGTCACCTATAGAAGCACACTATATAACATGCGCTCAAAGGATACTTTAAAAACCCCTTTTTAATTTTTTTTCACCATTTTATATATCCCTTTTGTGAATTTTGAAGGCAATAGTTATATCCCCTCTATAAATCTAAAATTTGAATCGAATGTGCATTTTCATGGCCCCTTATATATAATTCAAATTAAAACATGATACTACCATAGTGACTACTTCTCCAACTCAACTCTTCCAAATGGAAAACCATGCATTGAGCATCATGTATCCTTTTATCTCATCAAGTGGAGCATTATGAGCATTCATTGCTCATACAAGATCCCAAGCAACTGCCACACTAGTTAGGCAGTTACCCTCATCTACTCTTTACATCCACACCCTTGATTGTGGTTTTGTACTTTGAGTCTCACTTTTGTATGAACTATTGGGCCAAGTCAAACAAACAAACATCCACCAAACAAAAATCATTGCCTTCACAATCATTGCAAGCTTGTGAGCAATCCGTTGCAACACCCTTGGTCTAATGTCTTGATTTTCATTGGGGTGACCTCTTGGGCAGCTCAAACAAAATATCCATCACCTCCATGATCCTCCTAGGTCCTTGAGTAGTCCGGAGGGACACCCTTGGCACAATGCCTTAATCTCATTGGGGTGGGACTCTTTGGGTCAAGACTAGAGCCTTCCTTTCACTCTCTTTGATCACCCTTTTTGAGCATGAGAAGGAGTGTTTGTTGAGTGTTGAAATGACCTATTTTTTTGGCTGATTTTTGTTGTTTTTGAGAGCTGAATGGTTGATTTTATGAGATGATTGATTGGTTTGGAAGTGGTTTGAGAGTGTTTTGGATGATATTAATTATGTTTTGGAAGTTCATGATGTTTATTAGTGGAGATATGAGGTTATGTGATGCTCTGATAGGTTCTGATTGGTTCTGTATACCTTCTGTATAGCTTCTGTTTTGTTCTGTTTTCTCTCTGTAAGGAGGGATGGATTGATGATTGATGAAGATTTAGATCTTGTGAAAGCTTATTGAATTGTTTTTGATGGTTTGGAATGGTTTGAGTATGAGTTATGAGGTTTTGATGACCTTGTGTAACCTTCTGTAGATCTTCTGTAGAGCTTTTGTAACTGTACTGTAGCTGTTCTGTGACTGTATTGTGACTGTTCTGTATGCTTTTGTATGTGTTCTATAGAATGTATGTGTAGCTTGGGAAAGTTTTCTAGCCTTGCAAAGAGGTAAATAAAAGTGCAAAAGAGCTAAAACAAGTGAAAGAAGTAGCTGTTGAAGACTCAAGTGAAGACTGGAGTAAAGTGACAGTAGTGAGCTATGAAAGGACACTGTAGTGGCTCTGGTGACTCTTCATATCAGACATACCTCTTGGGAGGGGTATCCACGACCTAAGAAGGATTATTGAGGGTGATTATGAGAGATTGTAGTGAGAATATGATGTATTATTGATGGAGAGAGAGAGAGAGAGTCAGAGATAGTCAATCCTATTAAAACAATGTAATTGTATATGAGAGATTGAGAGAGAAGACTATGAAGATATTGAAGATGAATACTATGTGATGTATTTCCATTCAAAGATGGTGTATTCCTTTTCTTTCTTTGTTCTATTGATGGATTTTATGAAGATATTGAAGAATATGGCTGATTCTATCAAATCCGTGGGAGATCTACATGATGCTGCATGAAGATTTGTTATGCCTGGTGTTCTTTTCTTCATTGTGATAATATAAAACCTAATAAAAAAAGCTTTTTGATGTTACAAGATAGATTTTCTTGCAAGATAATTTCCTTTTCCTTGGTGTTCCTCTTGGGGCTCCATGTTTTTGGTGCGCAGCCGGGGAAGCTTGCCATCAACAAGCACCAGAAGAGGCTGAAAATGAAGGAAATGGCATTGCCAAGAAGAGAAGAATTCAATGGATGTTTGTAAAGTTCCTTATTCCACTGAAGAGTTGGAATTTCTCATAATCAAAGCCACTTTCCATAAGAAGTTTATCCCGCAATGGCGGAAACACATCACCATCATGATGCATGCTCTATGTGGTGGACAGTTTCCTCTTCCTGATGAAGCAACAGAAACTTGCATCTTGGTGGCAAACTGTTTGGGAACAAACCGAAGAGCAGAAACAGAGAGAATGACCATACATGGAAGATTTGGCATTCATTGAGAATTTTCCAGACATCATCAAGTGGGAGATTGTGAAGAAGCTTCAGGAGTCTTTGTCTGTGGAGGTTCACAGAGACAAGAAGGAAAAGAGTTGGAATTTGTTCGTGGATGCTCAACAGCAAGATACATGGGATGCTTGGTGCACTGATAATCTTCTGTTTGTTCAATTAGCAACCCACTGGAAGTTGGTAGACAGAGTGTTCTTTACAACATACACTGTTGAAACCATCAGAAGCTGGCATTACTATGATGATGGCACCACCACAATGCTTAGACGTATGCATTTTGACACCTTCAAAATCGAATATCTTCCTCTGTGCAGTGGCATGAAAGCAGAATTCAGAGACATTGAAAAGGAAGAAATAGAAGAAATGTTGGCAAGACAGTCCTCCAAAGACTGAAGCCTTCTGTTAACCCTCTGTGGAGCACTAACAACATAGTGGAGCCAACCCCCTGATGAATGACGCAATAAAGAGGCAAGCGTTAGAACGAGTCCAGAGGTACGTGAGAAGAGAGAAAGCAAAAATCAAAGCTGAGAATGAGCTCGCAGTAGAAGCCGCCTTTGACGTCCTTGTGGAACTCTTTACAAAAGTCCCAATGGCACATCAAGCCCTTCCTCCTCCTGTTGGAGGTCCACTTCCAAGCCAGATCCGTCCTAGAAATATTGATGACAAGCCAACGAATGTAGTTCCATTGCGAGTTTTTAAGGGAGAGTACAATGAAGACCCCGATCTTCATGTAGCAGAGTTTATGGTAGCATGTGTGGCTAACAATGCCAGAACCCCTGAGCATTGGTTGGCAATATTCCCCGCCACTTTCAAGGGCGCGGCGTTTCAGTGGTATGAGAGACAAGTAGTAGGAACTTTTGGCATATGGGACGACCTGAAGTTGGCCTTCCTTACTAAATTTAGGCGTGAAGGTTTTGAAGAGCGGATGCGAGAGGAATTTATGAACCTAAGTCAGTCCTTTGGAGAAATAGTAGAAGCTTATGTCTCACGAATGGAATCCATCCTGAAGAGATGGACTAACCATAATCTAGATGATGGCATTCAGAAGGGGGTGTTTCTCAGAGGATTACAACCAGAAGTCCGTAAGTTTGTGGAGCTGCAAAGACCAGCCACATTGCAAGCTGCAACAGAAGGCGCAAGGCTGTACGATGAAGTGGAAGCTAGATTGGCGATGAATCCAGGAAGAGGAGTCCTACCTCCTCTGATGCCAGGAATGATGTACCCACCAAATGCAGTCCCAGGGACTGTCCCTTACCCCTACCAACAGATGCCCCCAGTATCACAGTACAGTGCACCAAATCCACAGTGGCCACAATCAATGCCTCAAATGATGGTTCAACCACAACAACAATGGTCCCAACCAATTTTTCCAATGCCAAATCAGCAAGCAACAGTGGAACCCTACCAACTGGAGCCAACAGCCAACAGTTCAAATAGGAGCTCTGAATCAGAACAGAGACCCCTCTGCACCAGCCCAGCCTGTTTATGCAGTGATTACAGAGACTCCTCAAAACCCTACTGCCAGTACCTTAGGAGGAGAAAGCTTGAAGGACTATTTATCCAACTCAGTTGCAAATATCAAAAAGGAGTTGATGGATGTGATTACAGAGCAGCTACAGACGCTGAAAGTGAATACCGCCAGCATATCCAATGTGGTAGGAGGAGGAAGAGATGTGATGCGGTCAAATACTTGGTGTGGAAAGTGTCATCAAGTAGGCCATTTAGCCACTGAATGTACATGAAAACCAACCATTCCTGGATCCTTCTGTTCCTACTGTTTACGGAAGAACCATACAGAGGATATTTTCTCTCTGAAGGAGATGCATGATAGGAGAAGGAAGGAAGAAGACACAAGATTCAACTTGTTGGAATCCAAAATGACAACACAGGATATTGGACCCAAGCCTAGAGCCTTTGGTCCTAATTTCGGACCCAGATGATTTCCATCCCAAAGTTACAGAGGAAGACAGTCTGGCGGTGATCAGAGATCAGAAGTGGAGTGTTACAGATACGGAGAAAAGGGACACATTTCACCAAATTGTCCAAATCCTAGAAGGTCAGTCGATTACAAGCCCTTATGCAGTCGATGCAAAGGAGAAGGCCACACTGCAAAAGACTGTCCAAGCCCAGCCCCAGTGAAGAACAGTGCTACTGATAGTCCGGCCAAGAGCCTACCTCCAGTTTAGTGGAATTGGAAGTTGCTGCCATCACGTGTGCAAAGAAGAAGGAACCACCTATCCAGAAAGAAAATAATCCTCCTACCACAACAATGAAGTTCAATCTTCCACTAGAAAAACAGAACAGAACAGAGCCTGACAGTGCCGTACAGAGCACTACAGTGCCACAGAGAGTCATAGAGACAATTCCAGAGACAGGACCAGAGGTCCAGGAGATAGAAGAGGAGGAGGTGCCACAAGTGACAGAAGAAGTCCCCATGATGCCCCTGTTGGAAGAAACAAGGAAAATGAAAATGGGTGTTGCCCCATTCCCTAACCGGTTAGAGAAGCCAGTGGATCCTATTAAGGAATACGATCTGGTTAGAGATCTAGATACCTTTAAACCAAACCTCACATTCCGACAATTATTGATGTTGTCTCCCAGTTACCGAAAAATGTTCAAAAGTATACTGACAAGAAGATGTGGCTTAAGGATTGCTCCCTCAACAGCAACAAAGTCCAACAAAGCTCCGGAGCCTGTAAAAGAAGTGGACGTGGCTAACGCCTTTCTAGATCCGGGTATCCCAGAGACTGGCACGTGGATAGAATGCTGCTTCATTGCAAATGCACTGATTGATGGTGGTTCATCAGTGAACATTATGACGGATGTGACAATGAAGGATCTAGGTCTACAAGGTGTGCAACCAACCCAATGGCTCATCAGACTGGCGGATCATAGCAGAATCAAGCCTTTGGGCATTCTCCCATATGTGAAGACTACAGTGACTGGAAGAGATTATTGGCTAACCTATCTGGTGGTGAAGCCAAACTCTTATGGTACATCCTATCCCCTGTTACTGGGCAGACCATGGCTTTTTGGAGCCAGAGCAAGGACGGATTGGTTCAAAGGAACCTTGACCTTGGGTAGAGGACCCAACAAAGTGGTGTTGAAACTATATGGTGCTAAAAAAGGACATGGATCCACCTCCTTGGAATTATCTTCTAACTCCCCTAATGAGGCTATAGATGGAACATCAGTGGACAAAGATGTTGTCAAATAGATCCTTCCCAAGAAAACAGTGGCATGTTCCTTAACAGTGGATACTGTAAGCCAACTCCCAAAAGATGCAAAGCCATTATCAATGGGTGAATACTTCCTGCCTGAACCAAGAACAATTTCCGAAATCACTTCTGACAGTGAGATAGAAGCATGGATGTACTGCTCTCCCTGTTACATGGCCAGAGCAGAGCCAGAAACAGAGGCAGAAGATGAAACAGAGAACCTGTTCTTCTCTTACAGAGATCCTACAGAAACAGAGCCAGAGACAGAGACAGAGACAGAGACAGAGGCAGAGACAGAAGAGGATGGAGATGATATGGAAGAAGGAGGTTATGAAACCGAGATGGAAGAATCTATCCCACCTGAAGAGGATACATATGAAGAAGAAGTTTCAGAAGCATAAGAAGCAGAGGAGCTCATGCTATGGGACAGAATGGCGAGGGTACCATTTGGTCTGGTAAATGGATATTCTCATATGCAAAATCTGTATAAGAAATGGATTAAGAAGAACAAGCCATCTTTCAGCAGTGGCTCATGCCGCCCTCACCCACCTTTGCCAAGAAAAGATGATGATGATGCACCGTTCCGACAAGCACCAGTCTCACGATTCCAACAGGCATTAGAGGGTCCCTGTTATGTGACATTCCTGGACGCGTCATCACAAGATGAGTCTTCAAGCCAAGAGGTAACTAATCTTGAAACCAAACCCGAAACGGCTCTAATCCCATTTCAACATCTCTAGAGGCAACCTAAGTCTCCACCAAAAGAAGAAGTTGGTTCTAGTCGAACATCGGATGAGGACACCACTCCCTTGAAGGAGTCGGATCTGTATCCAGAAGCAGTCCGTGGGACCTCATCCGTGAAGTAGAAGGTGAAAGGTAGTTAACTTTTGTGGATGCAGATGGCACTGAACGCCACTTGAAGATGGGTAGCAGCCTACCAGAAGAGGAGTTGTCAACCTTGTACAACTTGTTGAAAGAGACTTTGGACGTGTTTGCGTGGTCATACAAAGACCTAAAGGGGATTGATCCTACAATATATCAGTATCATATTGACTTGGAGCCTGATGCCAAGCCAGTACGGCAACAATAGAGGCGAATGAACCCGAATTATTCCACGTTGGTGAAAGCAGAGCTACTGAAGCTTCTGGAAGCCGAGTTCATCTATCCAGTGGCAAATAGTGAATGGGTTTCACCCATCGTGGTGGTACCCAAGAAGAATGGCAAGCTTCGTATATGTGTTGACTTCTGCAAGTTGAACTCCAAGACGAAGAAGGATCACTTTCCTATTCCTTTCACAGACCAATTGTTGGACACAGTGGCAGGACATGAGCTTTATTCCCTTCTGAATGGATTCAGTGGATACAACCAAGTGCAGATAGCAGAAGAAGACCAATCCAAAACAACCTTCACCACAGAATGGGGGACCTACGCTTACCGAGTGATGCCATTTGGGCTCTGCAATGCCCCTGCTACTTTCCAGCGAGTCATGATGGCCGCATTCCAAAATCATCTATACGACTTTATTGAGGTATATTTGGATGACTTCTGTGTCTATAGTTTGATCCGGGAATACTGGGGACACCTGGAACAATGCTTTGATCGATGCCGGGAGTATGGGATTTCCCTCAACCCTGACAAATGCATCTTTGGGGTCTCTTCTGGAGTTCTGTTGGGCCACATCGTCTTTGCACAAGGGATATCAACAGACCCTGCAAAGATCGAAAAGATCGTAGCTCTGACAGCATCCACCAACCTCAAACAGTTGAGGGGATTCCTAGGCCATGTGGGTTACTACAGAAGGTTCATAGCCCATTTTGCAACAAAGGAAACCTCCTTGCACAAGCTTCTAAGGAAAGATGCAGAGTTTACTTGGACAAAAGAATGTGACAAAGCCTTCAACACTCTGAAGCAGTGTCTGATTGAGGCACCCATTCTGCAACCTCCTGATTGGATGAAAGAGTTCCATGTACACACTGATGCATCTATTGCAGGCTTAGGCGCAGTTCTATGCCAGAAGGGCTCCTCAAAGCTGGATCTACCGATCTATTACACAAGCCGAAAAGTCATTGATAGGGAACTGAACTACACAGTGACATAGCTGGAGTGCTTGGCAATGGTGTTTGCCCTAGAGAAGTTCCGCCACTATCTGATGTCTACCCACTTTAAATTTTATGTGGATCACGAGGCCTTGTCCTTCCTGATGAACAAAGCAGACGTGAAAGGACGAATGATGAGATGGCTCCTTCTATTTTAGGAGTTCGACTTTGAGGTAATTACCAAACCTGGTCGTTCCCATATTCTGGCTGATCATTTGTCGCGTATACCACAAATTGCAGACGAGGAGTAGGATGATCCAGATCTCCCTGATGCTTCCCTATTCTTGGTAGAAACTGTAACTCCTTGGTATGCAGACATTGCCAATCTACTGGCAACCCAACAATACCCTCCTGGCATTTCTAGTCGGGAAAGGAAGAAGCTTATGTTAGAATCAGCTCCCTATACCCTGCTAGGCAGTGCACTGTACAAGAAAGGCAAATATGAAGTGCTTAGAAGATGTGTTGTAGGAGTTGAGATTGGGATTGTTCTGAAGGCTTGCCATGACGAGCCATGTGGAGGCCACTTTGCAGGAGAAGCCACATCCAGGAAGGCTTCGCTAGCAGGATATTGGTGGCCTACCATTCACAAGGTGCCTATGATTATTGTAAGCGATGTGATGCCTGTCAAAGAATGGGGAAATCCACCAAGACAAGCACTATGCCACTGCAACCTATCCTTCCTTTAAAGCTGTTTGAGAAGTGGGGCATTGACTTCGTAGGCCCGATCGATCCTCCTACCAGAAGGAAGCAGAACCGATACATCCTCGTATGTACGGATTATGTCACAAAGTGGTGTGAACCTAAAGCCCTAAAGCGGGACGATGGTAACAACATGGCCCTGTTCATGTACGAGAATATCATCACCCGTTTTGGCAGTCCCTTAGAGCTGGTAAGTGATAGAGGCACTCATTTCATTAATAAAGTCATGGAAGAGTTGACAGAGTTGTATAAGATCCGCCATCGCAAGTACACTCCTTATTACCCCAGAGCCAACGGCCAAGTCGAAGTCACCAATCGCATCCTCTGCTCGATCCTGACAAGAACAATTGCCGCACATTGTCGTGATTGGGACGATCCACTTACAGAGGCCCTCTGGGCGTACAGAACCTCCCATAAAGCAGCAACAGGACAGACACCCTTCCAGCTGGTGTATGGTACAGAAGCTGTTTTCCCTGTTGAACTGGAATTACCCTCTTTGAGAGTGGCTATCAAAGAGCGTTTGGGGGATGATGAGTCACTGCAATGCCGTCTCCTGCACCTGGAATGTTTGGACGAAACTCGCAGGATGGCTCTACAGTGCATGGAAGCCACGCAAGCTCGACGTAAGGCTTACCATGACAGCTTCATCAAGCACAAGGAGTTCAACGAAGGTGATTTGTCCTAGCCTATGATTCACGATTTGGCAAGTTTCCAGGCAAGCTTCAACTGCGGTGGATGGGCCCATATAAGGTACTTGCTGTCAACCCTAATGGCTCTGTCCAAGTGCAGACCGTTGATGCCTCTGATGATCCCTTCCTGATCAATGGATATCGTCTGAAGAAGTACTTCCCTCCTTGGGGATCTTGACAATCATGGTCACCTGATCCTTTCCCCTATTGGCGTGGCACTCTCATTCTTATGATGCTACTTCTGATAGCAGTTCTTCAGCCACTCTTGATGAGGTGGATGCAACCCTCTGTCCCCTCAACCCCATCTTCCAACCTTGATCTCTTATCCTCCATTTTTCACCAGCGACAGTGGTGGCGAGGTGGGTTTTGATACATGGTATTTCCACCATTCCCTTGCTTCATTAGAAAGAAAAAAGAAAAAAGAAAAAAATATACATATCGATCATGGGAGAAAAGGACTTAGGTCCCTGTCATGCCGACCTATTCTTCGAGAAAAGGTGGAGACACCCTCGGGAATAGGGGAAAACAAGAAAAAAAAAACAAAGAGAAAAACAGAAAAAAAAAAACTGTTATGGGAGAAAAGGAAGCAATTCCCTGTCATAGCAGGCCTCGTTCCAAGAAAGGTGGTCAACACCCTTGGGCGAGAAGCTGGCTGTGGAAAAGGTGGCAACACCCAGCAGTCCAGAAAGTGGATTCCTCAATTGATATCCCCAGGATCCAATTCCGAAGCTGCCTCCCTTGGTACGCTGTGTCCTGGGTCTCTCTACAGAGTGTCTAACTGTCCTCTAGCAGACGACATGTTCCTATCTAACCCAACGTTCGATTTGATGGCTACCTCCCTGGGTATGCCTCTTCAACAACTAACGACGTGATCTTCATTGACAAACAATCGAGTGATGCGAGCTTTCATCCTAACCGGATGGGGTTGTGAGTATGGTTGCCCTCTGTATCTATCAGAGTGTGAGACAGAGGGTGGGGCGAGTGACCAATCTTTTCCCTTCAAATCAAATGAGAGGTGAGAAGTGTGAATGAAGTATTGCACGCACAGGACGGGCCTCTCAATGCACAAAGCACGATCTGTTTCTGTGCACTGCACCATAAGGCTCCCTGGCCTTCCTTCTCGCACCGTATGCTAGCACAGGGCGGGATGCACAGTTGCACCATCAAATGCACACAAGGCATACAACCTTTGCACAAGTGACCGTGAGGATTACATCAATGGGTTTCAGGACATGGCTGCCCTTCTGTATCTATTAACAGAGCGTGAGACAGAGGGTGGGATGAGTGTGACTGGTGTTTCTTCAATCGATTACCGAGAGGTGAGATTGAGGGACGTTACGACATTTGAAGTCAAGTATGTTCCCATTTCCCTATGCACCCACGGGGTGGGTCTCTACCGTCTTCACAAGACACATCACCCTGTTCTATACACTGCATTGTAAGGCTCCCTTGCCTTCCTCCTTGCACCTATGCCAGATGGGTTAGACGCACTAATGCACCATCAACTGTGCACCCTGGCATACTCCCTCTGCACCATTCCCCTGTTGATTCCTAAACTGGGTATGAGATATGGGTTTCAATCATTCTTCCTCGAGTGATATTAGTCATGGGGCGAGTGACTGTTCTTTCATTCCATATGAGTGATTGTGAGTTGAGTGTAAAATTCCTCGTCATCGACGAATTTCCTGCGATTTCTTCAACCAGCTACCTTCCTGGGTGCTGTCGTGTGGTCCCTGCCATGAAGGACGTGTGTTGGAGTGAACCTTGGTACCTCCTACAGCCGACAGCAACAATGGAAGTGCCATCGACAATCAACCTTGATTCTCTACAATATGGGCCAAGTTTTTCTAACCCTACAACTTCTGTTTCTCAGTGACGTTCATGTTTTAAGTGTGGGGACGTTAGTGGATGGTCTATTGTGTGGTCCTAGGTCCCTGTTGCTCGGTTCACCCTATCCGTTAAGGTCTTAAGTATGGGGACGCGTCCCTGCTCGTCTACATTGCATACCCTCTGCATATGCCTCCACCTGCTAATGCATGTATGCCATGCCTTGTTTTTACCCTGATGAGGTCCCTTCCCACCCAACTCGTCTATGTTCCACCCACCCTCGAGGCTGTTTCCTTGCAGTTTTCCTTCATTTCCTGATTTTGTTGTGTTTCCATGTGAACACACCCTACGTTCACCGAAGTCCACATCCAACCTTATAGCCCTATTCCTCCCTGTGAACTGATCATTTTTCCTTTTTACCAACCCCTGTTCCGGTGCACTGTTTTCGAGTTATTAATTTTTGAAGCATTTTGTGCAAATTAGCTGATTTTCCATGTGAATGCGCTTTTCTTGCTTCGGAACAGTGATCTGACGTCATAGCCCTGACAATCACTTTTTCCCTGACATTTTTCATTTTTACTCCGTGTCGTTCTGATGCACGTTTGTCCAATATTAATTTTCGCGGTTTTTCAAGACTTTTTCGTGTGTCTGTCTTTTTGACATTTTTCCATGTGATCCTGCCTTGTTTGCATCGGAATTTCAATTTGATTTGACAGCCGTGTTCACCGTGCCTTTCCCCACATTTTTCCTTTTTCCTCCTCCCTCTTTTGACTTCTGGATTATTTATTATTAATTTTTCAATGTGTTTTTGGGTGTATTTTTGGTGTTTTTCGCATGAGAACCCCTCCTACTTCCGTCGACACTGCGTTTTGACATGAAAACCCTGTATCCCCTCTTTCTGCGGACATTTTCCCTTTTTACTGCATGTCATTTACGCGAACGGTTCGTCCAATATTAATTTTCGATCCCATTTTTGGGTCTGTTTTTGGGTTTTTCCCATGTGAACGTGTCTTATCTCAATCAGAACTATGTTTTGATGTGATAGAATTGTCGGGCACGTCTTTCTGCACATATTTTCCTTTTTTTTGCACCTCGTTCCGATGCATGGCTCTTTCGATATTAATTTTTAATTGCATTTTTTGATCCGTTTTTCATGTTTTTTGCACGTGAACGCCCTGTCTTTCCCCCAGAACGTCCGTTGCACATTTTCCCTGTCTTCCCCTTGTCGTCCTGCCCACTTTTTGTTTTTATGACATTTCGTTTTGATGTTCGGATTGGGAGATATTAATTTTTCTTTATTTTTTGTGTTTTCGCGCAACTTGTCTCACGCCTGAACACGCTGGTTTTCGATTTTACGCGCCTCAACGTGCCCCGATCGTGTCTGCGTGCCCCGTACTGCCCTCCTGGCGCTATTCCGATTCCGTCACGGCAAATTTTTTTACCCCGCTTCGCGCACGCGCGCGGGACGAGGGTACACCTCTCCTTTATGGGCCCCTGCCCATTCTTTACCCATGGGCTCCCCTACCCAACCCTACCCCTACCCTTTCCCCATGGGCCTCCTGCCCATCTCCTTTGGGCGCCCCACCCTTCCGGCACGCCCCATCCTATGGGCCCCTGCCCCTTCCCCTATGCCCACCCACACCTATGGGCCCCTGCCCATACCCTCCCACCCTTTTCCATCCCCCTCCACACCCTTCCCTATCCCCCCCCACCCCGACCCCTCCCCACCCCAACTGCCTCCCTCTCTCCATCCCTCTCCCTCTGCGTGTCCCTCCCTCCTCCTCATTCCTCCTTCTCCTTCCCCTACTCTTCTCCTCTCCTCCCCTCCCTCCTCCACGCCATTCTGCCCGCGTCGCCTGTGGCCCCACGCTGTCGACAAGAGTCATTATAAATTCACTCACCACATCGGCGAGCAACCTGCTGTGAGTAATCATTATCATCTGAGCAGGCGCAGGCGAGAGGAGGCCCGGGCGAGCAGCCAGAAGAATCTTCACCACTTCCCTACTGTCGCCCACAGAATTCTCGACCACTCGGCGGTTCCCAAGGAAACCGCGGAACCTTGCCTTCGTGAGAAATGGTGGCGCGCCAAACCCAAGCGTCGCTACCACCACGACCCTTACCACAAGGCCCTCAAGACGACCAAGGGCCAGCGCACGACCCTCGCGCTCACTGGCCTCCTCCCTCCTCGCCTGACGCCCGCCCCACGCCGCCCGTGCCGCCTTGTCGCGGCTCCTCACCGCTGTGGGACGCCTCCGCCCTGCCCCGCCTGGTGTGCCGTGGCCCGCGCCTTGCCCATGCTGCCGCTAACGGCCGCTGATGCCCCCCTTTGGCCCTGCCAACGCCCCCGCCGTGCAGCCGCCGCTGACGCCGTGCTGTGCTGCGCCCTGCCTAGGTGCCGCCGTAAAGGTCCTGACCGTCGCCACTGCTGCCACCTGCCTTGCGCCCGTTTGCCGGCCCGTTGACTTCTCTTCCTCCACGTGCCCCCCACAGCCACCATTACACACCCCACCTTACCTACACCCTCCCCTAAGCCCCCCTTCCCCCCACTGTACCACTAACCCACCCATTCCTACCCTATATAAGCCCCCCTTCGTCCCCATTACCCACCAACCCTACCCCAACCCCCACCAAAGCACACTAAATCCCCTACTCCCATCTCAGCCCCCTTCCCCCCACAAACACACACCCACCCCCCTACCCCTGTCTAAGCCACCCAAGCCCCCCATCACACACACACACTCAACCTCTCTCTAAGCCCCCCTTCCCCCTGCAACCAAACACACAAAACCAACTCACCCCCCTGTAAGCCCCCTGTGCTACCCTGTAGTCCCGCAGCAGACAACCCCACCCAAACCCCTGTTCCCCTGCAGAACCGCAGAACCTCAACCAAGCCCCGGTTCATATGCAGCCAACCACCGAAGCCACCCTCCATAAACCACTGTTCACCCGCTGAACCACAGGCAACCACCCTTCCTAAACCCTTGTTCTCCCTCGAGACAGCGACACACGCGAGTGTGGTTGGGTTTGATTGTGCGTGTTCGTGCGCGGGTGCAGGAGATCGTTAGCTGGTTGCTGACATGCAACTTCCACGCAGCCTATTTCTGGGTATTTTCCCAGATTTTTAATTCCAAAACCCGCAAACCCTTAAAAAAAACCACAAAAAAAATACATTGAAAAAAAAAACATTCAAACACCCTTAAAATTCTGAAAGAAATTATAGAAAAATCTAGAAAAATCCTCCATATTTCTGCAGCAAATTGCACTCTTTTTTCTAACCTACAAATTTGAGAAAAAACATTTCAGAGACCATTTTAAAATTCCACATCTTTTAAAAATACCCAACAAAAAAATCCTAACAATTCCATTATATTTTTACTTATTTTTGGCATATTTTTCAAGCTGTAAAAATACTTCATAAAACACCTAAATTCATCAAAAATAAAAAAAATCATTTTTCATTCAAAACACAACCTGAAAAATATCGAAACAAATCCAGATATTTTTTGGATTGAGGAGAGCGCATTCTTTGCATTCACATACATCCACTACCACGTATTTTTTCTTTTATATTATTATTATTTTTTTCCAGCTACCCCAAAACCCACGGTTAATTCAAACAAAAAATGAATCCTAAACACCGCCATGGCACGCGCGCTCGCACTAAACACACCATATTTTTTTAAATAAAAATAAACTCGTCGTTCACTTAGCACGCGCTAAGTGTGCTAAAGAGACACTTTAATATTTTTAATTAAAATGAACCAGCCGTCACAAAAGCACACGTTGGCAAAAAAACGCTCCACATCACCTTAATTTTTAATAAATGAACTTGCATTTAGAGACCTAGTCTGGGTATTGAAGTCCGGGATTTGGATTAAAGCCCCGCTTTAACCTAATAATTGGTAATTACAATTTTAAGAAGGAACCGCCGTTTTCTTCTTAAGGTTTATCACTTAATAAAAATTTCACCAATTTCTTAATAATTTATTAAAATGAACCTTTCATTAAATTAATTCCCCCTCACTGCACTTAATTTCCCATTTTTAATGAACTCGTCTCGTGGGATGGGTACGCGAAGTCTTCGGAGTTGTCTCCATGGCCAACACATGTTTATCAAAAGTTGTGGTCTTGATATGTGTGGGTTGTGGTTATGTTTTGGTTCAGTTTCTTTGTTACGGTTAAGGGTACGTTGTGTAGTTTTTTTTTCTTTTATTGCCTAATACGGGGTTTTGGGTGTTTGCATGTTGCATAGCATGAAGCTTTCGGTCGCATATGTCTAGAGGTCATGTCGAATTTTTTCTAGGCTGTGGTTTGCTTGGGGATAGTTGGTCGAGTCACGTTTTACTATTTTTGGTTGATATCTTATCCTTGGTTTTTTGTCTGTTGCTTTGCAGGCATTCTCCTTGTTTGTCTGTGCTTGTGGTGTGTGTGTAACCATCTGAATGGCGCCTTCTCACGCTCCTCCCCCTATCCAGTATGTCCCACTAGTCAGTAGGGATTACTCTTCCCTACTCACTTTTGAGCCTCTCACGAAGGCGGGGCTCACTGCTTTTGTGGCTGTCTCCTTTTCATTGCTTCCAGAGGATCCATCGATGTGTGATGAGTTTCTGGCCTCCTACAGCAAGAAGTCGGGACTGGTCTAGGGTCTTTCCATGACTTTGACACCTCGAGGCCTAGGGAAGGCTCTGTCTCTTCCCTCCAAAGGTGAACCCTTTGTTACCACTCACCAGCTTTTCTCTAATGAAGAGATTTTGAAGCTGTTACAAAAACAGACAAGGGAAATTTTGGATGTTAAGAAGGTGATCAACTCTTCAGGAGTTTCCTTTTCCATGATCACTAATCCTGTGTGGAAGTTGGTCTGTCAGTTTCTCCAAGACATGTTTATGCCTGCAAAAACGCCATCCCATTACTTGTCCAAAGAGCTATTCACAGCTTCAAGGATGGTGTTGAAAGGAGTAGCTATTGATTGGAGCACTTACCTCCTCACTAAGATGGTTCAACATTTCGTCAAAGTCACCAGGGGCAATGTTACCAATGTCACCTATGGATCGTACTTGCCTGCCTTCTTGACCTACTCAGGTTTACAGAAGAGTGTGCCTCCACCTCCTCTATCTGATCCAGTTCCTCCTCCTCCACCTTTCGATGAGTCAGAACCCATTGATATAGAGGATGATGATTCTCCGCCTCCCTTGGTCATACAGCGCAAACGCTTGAAGCGGGTAGCGGATAAAGCTCTTTCAGTTCTTCCTTCAGTGCCCATTCCTGCTACCTCTGGCAGTGATCTTCCTGGTTATCTCACATGTAATAACCTGTTCAGAGCACATCGAGAAGGGTTGTTGGATATATCAGTTCCCTCACTGAACAGTCTAGTATCGAGAAATGCCATTCCTTTCCTATGTAAAGACATTCAGAGTTACATTGAATTGTCAGTGAGCCTGTGTTCAACAGCTGTACGCTTCCTTTTATAAAGAACTGATACGGTCTAAGGACCAGTTGCATAAGGCAACATCCGACTTAGCCTCTGCTAAGGATACCCTAGCAGATTTTTTTAAGCAGATGGAGCAACAAACCCAACTGGTTGCAACCCAAAGAGATGAGATATCTTCTTTGAAGACTCACTTAACAGAGGCTCAATCAGAGGTTACTAGCCTTTCAGAGGAGAAGGAGAGAATGTCCAAAGAAGTGTAGGAGTTCCAAACTCTTTTAGATGTCAAACTTTCAGCCTTACATACTGCTAATGACACAGTGGAATCACAAGCTTCCCAAATCAAGCAGTTGCAAGATCAACTGGCAAAGTCACGGTCTGTTCCTCCAAGCCCTCATGTTCCCTTGATCCCTTCTCTCTCACAGCAGGACTTGGCAGCTCTTCAGAGATAGGCTACCTTGTGTCCTCTCTTCCAAGATAAAGTGGAAAGATTGCAATCCAGAATGGATTTGTTATGGTCTACATTTGAGCAGTTTCAGGAATATATTCCACTAGACCATTCTTTCTTTGTCCCCTATCAACAACAGAAGTTGGCCTTCTACATGAAGCTTTCCACGATGGATCTTCCTATTCTAGAGGATGGTTGGAGTGGGGCTTGGTCTCCTGAGTTGTTGACAGAGGTAGTAAGGATGGTGTTTGAAGATTTTGTCATGACAGATACCATGTTGATGTCATATATGTATCTACGAGGAGACTTGTTGATTCCAGATGAAGTGGATATGGCTTGATATGTGGGAGACATGGTTTTACAAGCTGTTTTGTATGTCAACCATTTGGAGTTGCGAATAGATGACATGTTTCAGAGTTACTTCTCCAAAGTGGCTACTTGCCTTGATAATTCCTAGCATACCATGATTGATTATGTGGTCCTGAATCAATGACAGAACACAGTCCCTACCTATGTCTAGAGTACTAATCAACTGCGGGTGGATCTCTTAGCTTATCTTTCAAAATATAATCCGTTTGATTCTACCTTTTTTTATGCCTATCAAAGAAGATCTATCTTAGGACCTTCTGTTCCTACCCTACTTTATTACCAACAAATGGCTCACCGTTATGATATATATCTTTCCCTCTGTCAATCCAATTCCACCACCATCTTACCCCTTCTTTTCCAACCTCAATCTTTTTCTCAAATTCCCATCTTTACATACGGTTCTTTTATTGAGGATAGAGTATTTTCCCTTCTCCACCATGTCCTTCTCCATCCACTCATGTACCTTCTACCTTTCCTATTTATCAGTTAACACCCTTCTTAAGTGATTCCCTACAATTTTCAACCACTCCTTCTTTAAATTATTCTTCCTTTTATGATTTTACCTACCCCTCTCTTCATCCACTTTTCCTTATTCCACTTCCCTCTCCTGCCACTTCTATATCTCAACCACCTCAGTTGGTTATTGACTATGACGGGTTTGATCATCAGATTTCCCGAAGAAGGGGATGGAGCTCGAATGATTCCCTTACAGGACCTCAGATAAACTGGCCAGTAATTCCAGGGGAATGGACAGCTGCCAGTCAAGCCTACCAGAACTATATTCATTTTGCTCACCAATATTCACAGTCTCTGGATCCTTCGGTAAGATTAACTGCTCATTTTGCTTGGTATCTTGCGTATATGCATAAGCATTCTCATCATGATACAAAGCCTATTCCAAAGTTGTGCATGAATGTCAATGTGAGCATTGATTCCCAGCAACTGGATATATTGTATTTTCATGCCCTTTGTTTGCCTAGTAGATACCTTGTCTTGTTGGAAAGGATGTGCTGCTTGTAGTTTTTTTAGAATCCTCCCAAAACATTTGTAGATGAATCTTTATCTATGGATCGTTTCCGAAATCACCAATCTTTCAAGAGGGATCATCTTCATTGATACCTTTTCCAATGTATGGTGGATGATTTTTAATGATAAAATCTCTCTTTTTGGAGGAGTCATTCAGATGGTTATGTTGTGTGTAGTGTTTGTGTTGTGAGTTACTTTCTGTAATAAGATCGTGGTGGTTTCCTATTGGATTGGCTTTCGTGCGAGCTACATTTTGGAGAATTGTGGTGATGGGGTCGTGGTTGGAGAGTTGAAGATGTTGCAGAAGAAGAAGCAACCTCTTATATCCTTTACAAGTTTGTTGTGATTTTTAGTTTGATAAGAAGTGTTAATGTATAAAGGGTTTTCCTTTCGTTGTATTTTTATATCAGATACAGGTGATAAGTTGGGGTCGTGGTTGGAAGGCTTGTTTTTGAAGATTTATTGAAGATCAAAGTTGAGCTTTTGAATGAATTTGTATTCCCTTTTTCTTGGGTCGCGAGGACGCTTCCTTATTAAGTGTGGGGATATGTTAAGTGTTGAAATGACCTGTTTTTTTGGCTTGATTTTTGTTGTTTTTGAGAGCTGAATGGTTGATTTTATGAGATGATTGATTGGTTTGGAAGTGGTTTAAGAGTGTTTTGGATGATATTGATTATGTTTTGGAAGTTCATGATGTTTATTAGTGGAGATATGAGGTTCTGTGATGTTCTGATAGGTTCTGATTGGTTCTGTATACCTTCTGTATAGCTTCTGTTTTGTTCTGTTTTCTCTCTGTAAGGAGGGATGGATTGATGAAGATTGAGATCTTGTGAAAGCTTATTGAATAGTTTTTGATGGTTTGGAATGGTTTGAGTATGAGTTATGAGGTTTTGATGACCTTCTATAACCTTCTATAGATCTTCTGTAGAGCTTTTGTAACTGTATTGTAGTTGTTCTGTGATTGTATTGTGACTGTTCTGTATGCTTCTGTATGTGTTCTGTAGAATGTATGTGTAGCTTGGGAAAGTTTTTTAGCCTTGGAAAGAGGTGAATACAAGTGCAAAAGAGCTAAAACAAGTGAAAGAAGTAGCTGCTGAAGACTCAAGTGAAGACTGGAGTGAAGTGACAGTAGTGAGCTATGAAAGGACACTGTAGTGGCTCTGGTGACTCTTCATATCAGACATACCTCTTGGGAGGGGTATCCACGACCTAAGAAGGATTATTGAGGGTGATTATGAGAGATTGTAGTGAGGATATGATGTATTATTGATGGAGAGAGAGAGAGAGAGAGTCAGAGATAGTCAATTCTATTAAAACAGTGTAATTGTATATGAGAGATTGAGAGAGAAGACTATGAAGATATTGAAGATGAATACTATGTGATGTATTTCCATTCAAAGATGGTGTATTCCTTTGCTTTCTTTGTTCTATTGATGGATTTTATGAAGATATTGAAGAATATGGTTGATTCTATCAAATCCGTGGGAGATCTACATGATGCTGCATGAAGATTTGTTGTGCCTGGTGTTCTTTTCTTCATTGTGATCATATAAAACCTAATAAAAAAAGCTTGTTTATGTTACAAGATAGATTTTCTTGCAAGAGAATTCCCTTTTTCTTGGTGTTCCTCTTGGGGCTCCAGTGTTAGGCTACCTTAAATTGCCTTTCAAAGTACCATGGTTCTTATATCAGCCCCAAAAAGTAATTTTGTGTTTTAGACATCACACAAGACATTTCAATAGGATAACTAGCTCAAAATGTTGTATTAAAGAGGACCCAATGTGCACTCCCATTTTCGTAAGTTGATCTTTGTGATTCATTTATATAGAATGTTTTTTTTCAATTGTTGCATTTTAAGAAAACCTAACTACATGGTTGGTAGATGTTTTTTTGAATACAGCCATGATGTGAGACTTTGACTTGATATGCTCTGTGAAAATCGTGTGCAAGTCTGATCTTGAAGGGCACAAATGCAATCATTTCTGATCATAATTTTGCATACAACTCTTACTCTCCCTTTATCTTTGTAGTCATTTAATGTTGCCTCAATAAGCTCAAAATCAGATCCTGTATAATTTCAAGTCAAGATTCTCACAAATTAATATCCAAAATGATTGGAAATTAGCCCTAAGATACATATAAAAAAGTGATTTTAAAGCAAACCCAAACCTTACTAAAGCTCAACTCCTTCATAAACCAGTAATTATCATATATGAAAATAACATTTTACTAGAGGTTTCAATTGTCTTCTACGTCTTTTGAGCTAGACGACGTTGCTCCCATCTTCAACCCTTGATTTGTCAAATATCGTATTTGATGCACTTGATCTTCCAATATATGGGTTCTCATGAAATAAGAAAGACACGAGTAAGCAGATTGCTTGCCAATGACTCGCGATCCATAAGGAGCTTTTGTTAGGAAGGTGGCTAAAGTCAAGTTTGCACCTTAACAATAGCTTCCTAACATGAGTGGAAGACAATGATTGGCTTATCTTCTTGCCTTCTATGCATAGAGGGGGGGTGCTATCCATACTAAGATGCAATTTACTACTACACCATTGTACCACTTCTATTTTGACCACTATCCATGATAGTTTACAAGGTTGAGCAAGTTGAGCAACCTCTTGATTGCCCTCCTCCAACACTTCTAATCTGCCTTGATGTAACCAATGCCTAATTTTTAGGACTCCCTTTTTTCCAACATCCACAACTCTTAACTCATAAAATGGGCCACTTTACTCAAGATAGTGAGCCACTTAACTTGAGTAAAGTGTGGCTAATTTTTTGGAGCCATGCACCACCTTGCCATGCACCATTTTACTAGCATATGCCCTAAAGGGAAAGGCTATTAATATTGCAAAGAGAGGAAACAACTATGGATGCTTTGCCTCACCCGAAAAAAGCACCTAGTGTGTTGCCTATAGTCCTCAAACTTGGAAGTTGTCTGGATTTTAATGTGAACACAAGGTAAATTCATATTGATGAAAAGCTATGATAGAATCCACGCCCCCTCCCCCTCCCCCATGCTAGTTGTAAATATTTGTCTCATGAGAATATATATGCCTTTAAGTATTGATCCCCTCCCCCCATCTTCCCCCCACCCATCCCCTTCCCACCCCACACCACCCCTCCCCCCCCCGCCTCCCTTAAAAAGTGTGCTTCTGAAAAAATTTGAATAAAAACACCCCTAATGTAAATTTTACATGAGGTGCATTTATAAACCCCTTCTGTTTTTGGAAAACTGTAAGTCAACATAATAAAAATACCCTTTCTTTTGAACTCACGTGGTATATTACATGTTCTATAAGGTGACCCCTGGGAGATGGTTCTATATAAATGAGGGAGTAGGCCAACTTCAAACTTCATTTTCTTCTCTTTGTCGCTGATCTCCATGAAAGGAGTAGCCTTGAGAAGAGTAGACCAAAACTTGTCCACATAACTAGTGATCTTCTCATGCTCTTTCTGGCCTAGCCAATCCCACTCCTTCTTGACATCATTCTCAAAATCAGGAGGCAAGAACTGAGCATAAAACTTCTTCTTGAACTTTTTCCAAGTTGTAGGTTTCCTTCCCTCCAAAATGAGAGTCAACCACCAATTTCTAGTAGTGTCTTTCAAGTGCATGCCTACATGCCTGAGTTTGGACTTTTCTGAGAAATTACCATAAAAAAAAGCAACGTCAAATTGCCTGACAAAGGCTAATGTCTTAGCAAGATCTCTCTTACCGGAGTAAGAGTCAAACTTTATGTCCTTATCCTCAGACTTGAAAGCCTTAGTATTTTAAAGCTTGCTCCTCTTATGGTCCCTCTTTGTCCATTTGCGGATTGTACGAGACTTAGAACCAAGAGAGTAGGAACTAGAAGATGATGAGGAGGAGGAGAAGCTTGAGTAATTAGGGGAGTAGTTGGTTGCTGAGGGAGATGACTCCCTCATTATCCCCCTCACTCGAGGTGAGGTCTTTTTACCCTTCTTGACCCAAGAGTCCTTCCTTCTAGGAAGCTTCTCAACAATTGGATGCTTTGCACCTTCACCATCAATTGGTGCAATGGTGTTTTCTCCAATATCACCATCTTTTGGAGGATTTGTTCCTTCATAAGTAGCTTCTTCCCTTGCCCTTAAGCTGTCAATCAATTGACGTACTTTAAGAATCTCCAACAAGCTACAATACTCTGTCAATTGAGCCTGTAATTGCTCACTTTAGGCACTTCATCAATTGCCATTTTTATCTTCTTCTTACAAGGATTGCCTTTACTTTGAGAAAAGCAAAGAGACCTGCTCTAATACCATTGTTATAAGATCCAAGATAGACGCTCGACCTTCTTATATACTTAAAAGATATATGGTGAATATTATGCTGGCGCAGAGAGAGAACACATGAGAGAAAAGAAAGATGTAGATAGAAAGAGAGAGAGATAGACAACACACTAGGGACTGGAAGATGGGCCAGTCCCCCCCTTATGGAGTTATATTATTGACAAGGAGCAAGCTCCTCTTACACATAAACCAGTTCTTAACTTGTAGATCTTGGGAACAAGATCACGGTTCCTTGCACAGTATACAACCGGCTAACACTTGCACAACTTGGAAGTTGGCACATTTTGATGCTTCTTGAGTCTCTCCTTCTCTCCTACACAATATGTGTAGGGATCTCCTCTTGGAGCTTGATTTCAATAGAGCTTCCATAGCACTTACACCTTCTCTCCTACACAATATGTGTAGGGATCTCCTCTTGGAACTTGATTTCAATAGAGCTTCTATAGCACTTGCATCTCTCTTCTCCTCTTGGAGCTTGATTTTAGCATTGCTTCCGCAGTACTACTTGCACCTTCTCTTCTCCTCTTGGAGCTTGCTGAAAAACCTTCTCTTCTCCTCTTGGAGCTTGATTTCAGCATAGCTTCCCCAGTACTTGCATATTCTCTTCTCCTCTTGGAACTTGATTTCAGCAGAGCTTCCGCAGTACTTGCTCCTTCTCTTCTCCCCTTGGATGCATGCAAAGTGATGCGTCCTTCCCCTCTCCCACACCTAAGGAGTCCTCTTTTATAGGCTTCAAGAGCTTCTCTTCTTGGAGAGAGACTTCAGTGCTAAGATTGGAAAGGTTGATCTTCATGCAAGATGTGTCTGTTCTAGGACCTACTCTGCATCACCAATTTCAAAATATATCTCTATGCATTGCTTGGATGGAAAAACGTCCAACATGAAAGTTGTAGATTTCATTGTTTTTGAAAACCCTAGTGGGCCATTTTTAGAGATCGACTTTTTAACACGAGATATTTTAAAAATGAATTCACCATGTCTATTTTAAGAAAAGTACCTTTTTAAACTCTACTCTTAACTTATGGTCCATGCAACCACCTTGAGCCATAGATAATAAGATTTCATTAGATTGCCTTGGGCCTCAACCTTAAGATTGACTTCCCACAAAAGCTTAGGTCATCTTGGACCTTAGAAAGAGAAAATCACTTCTCTCCTCACTTCCAAAGAATCACGTCTCTTGTCTTTCTTAGTGAGAGAATTATCTCTCTCATTTTTTTCTTAGTGAAATAATTACTTCTCTTCTTAATTCATTAAGAGAGAAAAGACCTTAAACCTTGACTTGTAAGGGAGAGGATAACCCCAAATGAATGCAATGCTCATTACACACAAGTAAATGTTCACATGCGTCCCCGAATGCACACATAAATACATATACAAAATGCTAATGCACTTTCTCTTCTTAGAACTCAATCCATCTTCATTTATGTGTAAATCCTTGGTTCTTGTGTACACTCTTACACTTGGCAGACACTTCCTTTCCCCTTCATAACTTGTAATGCCTGTACCAGATATCCCCATCATGGTGCTTTGATCACCCCATTAAGTGATGCACTAGGAATACTGGTCTCTAAATGGTCTCATGGCCATGCTAGATCATCATCAACACTTAAAGAAAAGTGAGTCATTAGTTTATTGATATAAATTTACTAAATAGAGAATGCCTAATAAGCAATCAATTTAGTGACACACTCCAAATAAACATACGATTAAAGGAAAATAGATACGTCAATGGTAATGTCCTCTTAGCTAGTCATTAATAAAGTGTCAATAATATCCGATTGATGATAGAAAACAATGCACTTCTTTAGGAGTACATGACAGAATCCTGGAAATGATAACCTTTATCTTTTTAGGATCAGTCGCAATCCCAGTAGAGCTAACCACATGGTCCAATAGCAATCCATAGGGCACTCCAAAGATATTTTTTCTTGGATAAAGAGCAATACAAAATTTCCTACAACACTTGAAATATTTTCTTAAAATAATTAGATGTCTCTCCCTTGTGGTGGTTGCCCCTAGGTTATCAATAAAGGCTTTTATCTCCTCAAGGAATATCACTGAAAGTTTTATCAACCGTATGTTGCCAAGACCCTGTCACATTGCATAATCCAAAAGCCATAGCATGATATGCAAAGGTACCAAATACTGTGACAAATATCAATTTCAATTTATCTTCCTCTACAACAATAGCCATTTGTTTATAACTAGCAAAGTAGAATTTGTTGAACGAATGGCAATAGTGTCAAGGTAATCTACATGTATGGCAAGAAGACACCGAGTCTCTAGCCATAGAAATGAATAAGAGTAATAATGGATGGATAGGTGTATATTATGTTAGAGAGATTCTTAAGTGAGGATTAACGGTAGTAAGAGATTAGGAAGATTCTTGTATGAGAGCAAAGATGATGATGGAGATGACATAGAGTAGAGACCGATGAGAGGTGAAACAACACATATGCAAGAGATCAAAGGCTCAAAGTATCCCAAAACCAATCCTTGATTAAGAAAACCTATTTAGAATGAGTCTCCCCTTCACCATGTCTTATTTCACCCTGTTATATCCATAAACTTGCGCTAATAATAGCTTCTACTTTGTTTCTCAGATGGCAAATCTGATGTTTCCGTTGGCTTTGAAAGGGGGGTTAAACCTTAGGACACCTACTCAAAATTCTCTTGGATTACTGCTCCTCGCTCTTCCCTATCTGGAGTGTTGTTTGCTGTCTGAAAACTGCGATTGTGTACCGTACAAATTTGGAAGCCCTTCTTTTTGCATGAGATCTCCAAAATTGGCTAAAAATGAACTTTTTTTTTGCACACACATATTCTAGAAGTTTTCTACACCTTTTTAGGATATTAACAGAAAATAATGTTCAAAATATAAAAAATAGGCTAAAATTATCCAAAAATCCTGTAAGGTCAAACCATCCATACTATGGACACTAACACTAATGACTAATATGACATTGACTCTCTAGATTAATAAAGCTGAATGATGATACACTGGAGGGTTTTTCACACTGTGTCCACGTAGTAGTACAACATCCACCCCCTCTAAAACTACATATCCTCCGTTATGTGCCACATAATTAATCTTCATGTGGATCAACATATTCATCTTCCATCCTTGCATCTTCATCGTCCTCTTCATCATCCAAGTCAATATAAATATGTTTTTCATCCTACACATGTTCTTCAATTGGTTCACTTACATTCCGTTGCTTAAAACTCTTGATCATCTTTCTTGCAATAGGAATCTTCAAATTTCTACCATCCAGCTCACACAAAGAATATGTCACGTTATCATGCACATGTTTCACAATATAAGGGCCAAACCATCTCTTAGAAACCTTTCTGAGTGTACTATGTTGAGCGTCAAGACTATTGTCATACACTATCCTTTCTCAATGGGTTTTGGATGGAGCCTGTGTTTCTTATCAAGACTATCTTTATTCTTCAACCTAACATCTTTTAAACACATGGTTGCAATCTCAATGTCTTCAATCTCCTTTCTAGCTATCAAATCTGTAAAGCAAGAAGGTCCTTCGTGTTCATATCATTCTCCCAAGGTATCACACTCCAAGTAGTAATAATATCCTCAATAGGCATAACAGTTTTTGGCCATACATCAACTTAGCAAGCATATATCCAATCATTGTACTATGTGTAGTGTGATTAGCCCATAAATCATATAGAAGTAGCATGGGCCATTCTTGAATCTTACCACTACATACCTTGGCTAAAGCTTTGATGACAGGTGGGCATCTGCATTCACTTTTTCCATTACCTTTAGGGTTGTATGCTAAAGTGAGAGCAAGCTTTATGCCCAATATCAAGAAGAATTCCCTAGCTTCTTCTGCATTCAACTCTCCTCAATCTGCAATTATCTTTCCAACACAACCATAGCAGCAAATAGCATCTTCCAAAAGAAATTTACATACCGCACTTGTAGCATTTGTTCTTAATGCTCAACCTTCCACTTGATTTGTTAGATCTTCCTTGGCAAGTACAATGTATCACATTTGCCAATGTCCCATAGGCATAGTCACCAAGTCAACCACCCATTTGTAATGCATGGTTAATGGATAGGTAGGAAGTAGACCATCACGATATCGCACATTGGAATACTTTTGGTAGTAGCACAGGTCTCTACAAACTACAACACATCCTTATACATACATTTTAATCAATATCATTCTTTGATATTCATAAAAGTGATCCACACAACTCGATGGCTAGCTCCCCATAGACTCTCATGAAACTATTTGATAATTTGTTGTTGAGTCTCCTTATCACATATTACCCTTTGTGGAATCTTGTTTCTTTGCTTTAGATGCTTCCATAGATGGCCATTCTTCAAGAAATAACTATATGCTTTTCTTTGAATTCTCTTGAACTCCTAATCAGTACATCCCTCCTGTTAGTCAAAGTGCTCAAGTAGTGGCCAATAAGCAGCCATCACCACCATACATGTCTTCTGAAAATGATTCAAGAAAAGATGCACAACAACAATGACCTCATTGAACATAAGAAGTGGAGTAGAAATTTGTACCAACATCATCTCCTTCAGTAACCATGTCTTCTTCATTCTCATACCTAGTTCTTGATAACATATCTACAACAATTGGATTATCTTTACCTACAATATGGTGAAACTCTAGGTTCAAGGACTTGATATAAGCAATCCATCGCAACATAGCAATATCCGGAGTTGAGCAATTAGTGATCATCCCAAGCAAAGGTAGACAATTTATCTCGATAACCCACTGATGCACCAATAAAGCGTTATTTGTCAGAGTTCAATGTAATGACCACTGCCCATCATTCCCTCTTAACCTATGGATAATTTTGTTATTGAGGACTTAATAATTTGGCTCCAAACAGCACAATATATCTATTTCCCTCTTCATCATCTTGTCCAATAGCCCATCCAATTCATGTTGGACTAGTATCCACTATAACAATGTTAGGCCTTCCATACTCATAATTTACTTTCCTTAGTGTAGGTGCATATAACAACAAATGTTTCAATTTCCTCATTGCCTTTGTATGTGATTCTTCATGCCAATGAAACTTTTGACCTTTCCTCAACAATTGATAGAGTGCATCTTCTACATATACAAAGTGTGGAATCCAAATAAGATAGAACACACATGCACTCAAGAATTGTCTCACCTCAATTATGGAAGTACAAGTATCCTTTATCTTTTTAATGGCTTCAACATTTATTGGAGAAGGCCTTCAACCATAAGGCCCATACATATGTTCCATAATCAAAACTTTCTTAACTCCAAAAGCTAGCTTTGGCTCAAAAAGAGTAAGATTTACCTCTTCTAACTTGGATGAGATCTTCTCACAATCAAAATAATGATTTGCAACAAACTTGCAGTAACCTATGGTATGAAGTCACGAACATCTTTGTTCATCCCATTCATCATATGTGAAAACCACGTTGGTTGCTCCCTGAGGTAAGGTACACATCCTTACTAAACCCAAAGGTGTCCTCATAGTTGTTAAATTCTTGCTATCCACATCCAATTGAAATTGATCATATCCATAGTAGAGATCTCCCATAGAATAATAGAATAAATCGCCCTTCCTGCAAAAGTTTCTGCAAAGTCATCCACAATTGGACCTATACCAACATTCTTGATAGTCACTTTGTTCACTGGTTGCATATCCTGTATAAACCTCAAAGCTCCATTCTTCTTTGGCACGGTGAACCACCTGTTTGAAATGGACACAAGAGGGCTCCAAAATACCCATCTTGATCTTTTCATTCAACAACTCAATCAACTTTGGTAAGTGAGCCTTAGTAACAAGAATAGGTTTGAATTTCCAAGGTACATGAGGCATAGTGAAATAACCATTGGAGCAACAACACTAGGATCCACATATCCAATTTCATGTGGTTCAAAAGCAAAGGCCTTACCATGTTTTGATAGCATCTCCTGAAAGCACTTTTTCTCCTATGGTGTAAGAAATCGCTTGCATCCAATCTTCAATTCCTTTAAAGTCTCTGGTGTAGATGTATGTCCAATTCTTTGTGGATCTCGTAGGTTTGGTTGTTGAGAGGCTTGGTTCATCTTCTCTCTACTATTAGAAGGTAGAGGTTGAGCAATAGGTTTTACCTTTTTAGTGACAGGTTTTGTACTTTGGTCTCTACATGCACTTTTGTCCTTCACTTGCTTTGGAACACATGTCTTCTTTGAAGCCTTCAATCACTTTGTACATGTTCACTGAACATACTTTGACAACTTTATTACCTTCCTCTAGATTTGAATCAACTATGGCTCTACGTTCTCCAATGGTATCAACAAAAGAAACTTCTTCAAAAACTCATGAAATCCCTTCATCATCTTCAATCACATCACTTTCCTTCAAGCTCTTTTGAACATTACCAACATGTTTCTGTTCCTTCCTTTGCAAGTCTTAAAACTTTCTAAAACATATGGAACCTTCTACAGTTAGCCTTATAAATCCTATAGAAAAAGCTTTCTTACCTTCTAAATTAGGTGAGAGCCTTTTTCTTTGTGCACCATCATAGTCTTACTTTACAATTGTACATGTAAAAAACCCATCATATCTCAATGCTCTTTGAACTCCTTGCTAATCTTTAGTAAAGGATGCTCACAAAGGCTTTCTCGATTCCTCTCATGACCCACACATATGGTCAAGAACTGAACAACATGTTGCCCATCATGACTTCTTATTCTAGTATAAGTAGAACCATTATACATCACATTAGTCTCCATACGGAGTGTATTGATATATGGTTCAAAGGGTAAGAAGAAATATCATGTACAATGAAATTTTGCTCATTTGAAACATCTCCAATAGTCACTTTCACATTAGGATAAGCATCATACAAATCCCCTGATGAGTTGTTTGCAACTCAAATTCTCCACCCATGATCCATATCAATTGACCACTTTCCTTTGGAGTAGAGAGTCTTTGACATAAGATTGATTTTTGAACCATGATCTATGAGTACAACACATGGCTCATCAAGATCACCAACCTTAACTAGAGTCTTTGTCGTAATAGCCCTGGCCAAATGATTCCTTGAATAATGGCTTTTGTGAAAGACTTTAGATTCCCCATCATACTCAAATCGAACTTGCTTTATTGTCTTGAAACTGATTACAATCCGCCACACTTCTTGCATCTTCATCTTCATGTGCATGTGCCCCGTGTACCTCCTGTATACCTTGTATCCCTTGGGACTTTAAGGTCTCTCCATCTCCTTGTGAGTGAGGATTGGTAAGATCTCCCAAAACTTGTCACTTCCTCTTAATGACATCAATGATCTCCTCATGAAACTCACGTTTAGCAATTCCAAGTACCTCTCCCAGAATAAACTCCACCTTGCTATTGAGAATTCTTCCTTCCAACACTTTCTTCACATCTGTAGCCAATTCAATGTCAGGTTGTAATTTGTAGGCTAGAGTTTTAGATTTACCTTTGCTTTGCTCATGCTTTTCCTCCCTTGGTGCATCATCTATGGGTACTTTGGGTGGAGGAACATCACGTGGAGTTGCATCATGAGGTAACTTTGTCTGATTTCTTCCACTTCCCCTTGTTGCCCTCTTTGAGGTACCTTAACTGCTTTCTTCCCGTTCATGCTTTTCTTCAATAATAGCTTCATTGTTTTGGATCCTAGAAAGAGTCCACATGATGATCCCAACCTATTGTTTGTCAAATACAATTGCCAACTTGGTGCAAAACATCCCTAGAAACCTTCCCTCTTTCTGTTGTCATTATTGCATAAGACCAAAGCTCATTAACCTATTCAAAGTTCTCATTCATTTTAATTTATTTCTGTGATGCACATTCTACCTACAAGCCATATGTAGCAGCTTCCATAATGGCTAAAGCATGTCTAGCTAACATATCATCCTCAAGTTTTCTCATACCACCTTTTCCAAAGTTGGTACCAAGAGGTAAACCTGTCTCCCGTAGATGAATTTTGCCACCTTTACCTAGTGCATCTTTGAATGAATCACAATTCTTTCAAAAGTGATCATTACTATCACACCATATGCATCTTGAAATAGAACCTCCACGAGTTTGATATCTTTGCTTAGAGGGTTGTCCTTTTTCTTCAAGTCTTGAAAACTTCAATTACAACTCTCTCATACCTTTCATCGACTCATCCAAAATTGAGTCTTCAACTTTGCGACTTATAGTTATTGGCTTGGTTACCTACTCCATTGAAGTAGAAGTTGGAACAATACTAGCCACAACCATCATGTCCCTTCATTTCTGTCTCTTTGCAAAAAAGCAAAGAAACAACATCTTCCACCTCTTTCCGATCAATTTTCAGTCCTTGTTCAACATCCTTATCTTCCGAAAGTACTTCAATACTTTGAAGTGTAGGATCAATAGTCTGCAAGAAAAGTTCAGTCTTTTTAACCTCCAAAATATCAAAAATAGGCTAAAGTTATCCAAAAATCTCGTAAGGTCGAACCATCCATAGTATGGACACTAACATTAATGACTAATATGACATTGACTCTCTAGATTAATAAGAAAGCCGAATGATGATGCACTTGAGGGTTTTTCACACTATATCCACATAGTGGCATAAGAATAGATAGTAATCTTTTACTATTTGTATATTGAGCTCCCTAAAATCTATACAAAGCTAAATTTGATTATTTTTCTTTTCCCTAATAACTAGTGGTAAACACTACTCCATGTGTTGTACAAGAAATATCAAACCAGCCTTAATAATTTGTGTAGCTCCTCTAATAGTTCGTTCCTTAGCTCAAAAGAGATATGCCTCACTTTTTGTCGAATAGGATGGCTATCTTCCTTTAGGGGAATAGTATGCACAACCAGACTAGAAGGAATATTGCTTAGCTCATCCATGCCAAAATATCAGGGAAATCTTTGATCAAGGACACATAGTCCTTCCTCTCTTCCAAACTAAGCATAGATCCTAATTTAATCGCTTGTGGATCATTCAATGTATTGAGATCTAGCTCAATTACATCCACATCTATGATTTTTTCTTGAGCTTCTATCGACTCATTCAAAGTTACATGGTAGACATCTTTTATAGTGGTCCCCTCTCTTGATTCATCGCTTTTGATGAAGTCTTATTGCTAGAAGGATCCTATAATGCATCTAATTCTGTTGAAGCTAAGGGTACTCTCTCGCTTTGACGAGATTCAAGATATGCATCCACTATTATGCATTTGACACCTTTGCTAAAAATCAAATGACCAGCGGGTATCTCAACTCGACAATCAGATTGCAAGATCCATGGGCTTCCTAATAATATTTGATAGCTTGGTCGCCCTGTAAACCTAATAACCCTAAAGTCCAAAGTGCATTTCACATTAGCAATAGTTGCATGGACTTTGGTAATGAAACCTTCCGGTTGCATTAATCTGTCATTAGCCATTTGGAGAATCATGGAGGTATCCTTTTGGATTTCTAGTCCATCAATTTTGAACTCATAATGTTGATGGAATATCTCTTATCCACAATGGTATGCTCCATTAATATGTCATCAGCATATGTTGTCACCCTTAAGCAATGTTTCTAAGCATGCTCAAAACAGTCATCTCCCACATGGGCTATTCCCAAGGGTTTGATACAATATACCTAGTGCAAAGTATCTTCTTAAACTCTTTATGCACTCTTAGAGATAACTTGATCAACTATTGCAGGAGATTCACATCAGGCTTCACCTCACAAAGAACACCATATTAGAGATTTTGGAAATCTCCCAAGTCCCACTTTCAAATAAGGGGTAAAGATTTGGCCATGTGGCTAAATCTTAACCCATGCTTCAAAGTGGAACTTGGAAAGACAATCTATATAGTAATTAGGGTAGACTCCACTTTCAAGTAAGGGGACAAGATTTGATCATGTGGCCAAATATTATCTATATTGGAAATTCTTAAACTATATGAGAATTCCCAAATTCCTTAATATAGTATTAAAGAGAATTGGCTAAGTCAAATTCATGATAATTAGCAATGGTTCTTTTCTCTCACTAGACCATTCTTTCTCTTGGTCATTGAATGCCTCTTTCTTGGCTTTTACCTTCTTCTTTGGTAACTCCTTATTGGAGTTAGCTTTGCCATCAGGTATCTTTTAGAGGATTGGCTTTCACATCAAGGTTAAGGACTTGCATCCCCTTATCAACTTTTTTAGGCTTTTTCTCAATAGGTTTTATATTATTCTTATTGCCTTCTTTAACCTTCTGTCCTCTTGTAATGTCTCATAAATTGGAAGCCTTAATGGTGTTGACACACACAACTCCTTCAATATAGTTGACACCACTACCACTAGGCAGCTCTTCTATGATAGCTTTCCCTCTTTGCAATATTTGCTTTGGTCCTTCATCTTGTTTTTGAAGGTTATTCCCTTGTGCTTGATGATTAATTGGACCTAGTTGCCTACTCCCTTGTTGAAGGTAGCTAATCTTACTCTAGAAAGTACTAGCTAGATGGTGGACTTCCCACACATGTTCCATTTGACATTAGGATAGTTTGTTGAAAAGTGCTGACCACCACACCACTTATAGCTATATCTTGATGGACCACCCTCTTCAAAACATTGATTTTGTAGCTATTTATCTATACTATTCCATTGTCATATCGGTATAATGCTTCATCATGTCCTTGACTTTGCCAAGAATATTTAACGCATTAGACTCATAACTGTGATTATCCACTTGCTGTTCAACTAGCCTAACCACCTGATTAGGGATCTATCATTGTATTAGAGTTCATCATTTGGCTTCTATTATTTAGTGGAACCATTTGGCTAGCCATTGGCATAGTAGCATTAGGAGGATCCAATAGCATGGACGCATTTTGCATTATGCTTCCTCTTCCATTCGAATTATTCATAGGTGTACTTCCACTTATCAATGCCAAACTAGACTCAAATTTAGGTTAGTCCTAGATGTGTAGGCCACTTGTAATCGCAATTCTACCTCCTATGCTTGTATAATAGCATGTCTATATTAGCAAGAGCAACACTACTCAATTGTACTTGGATATTGAAGTCAATCCATGTAAAAAGTATATTCATTGGGCAACAGGTGGAGTAGGAATAAAGGTTTGCAATTTGTAAAACACTTCTTTCAGTTTCTTGGCATATGCTTGAGCATTCTCATGGGGATCTTGATGTGTCACATTCAGAACATGCAGCCAATATTGACCACCTCTCTCATGGGTAAACTCTCTTCGGAAGGCTATAAAGAATAACTCAATCGTGGTTATGGTCCATGCTTTCAAGCCATGATACAACAACACAACTCTTTCTTTCAAAGTCATATTAAAAAACATCATAAGATGTCCTTCATCCTAGATTCGATAGTTAAACATTAACTTTTGGAACTCACTAATGTGGAGTTATGTATCCTCCTTTGCTAACCCATTAAAAATGGGTAGAGGAAATCCAAGCATTGAAAAATTTGTCATTCATGCAAGTATCACAATTGGTTGCTCTATCATGACGATCGGGTTTTCTCTAGGGGTTTGTATTGACGAGAGGGGTTACACTTCCACTCAAAGTAGATCGACTTTTCCAGGAAAGGGGAACGCTAGAGCTTCCTTCTTCCCCTGACTAATTGGGATATTGATTGGGTCAATAAGACCTCTCACTCTTAGCAATATCAGATAGTATGCATAGGAGAATCCCTCCTAATAATTTATGATCTCTGTCTAGCCCTTTCAGCTCATTCTTATCATTGAACCTTGGCTTGATGCCCACTTGATGGTGTCTATTAAGAAATAACATATCTCTTTCAATGCTCTTTGGCATACACTAAACAACTAGTTCCTATTAACCAAGATTAAAAAATGGTCACTTATTAGCAGCTCTGGATAAATGTATCACCTATTAGGCTCTAGGGCTCTAGCCAGGCTCCTATGCTCACAAAACCACCCTCACGGCCTCACGGCCAGGAGCGTCATGGAGGCTATAAATTAATCTAGCTAAATCATGTGTTTGTATCGATTTGTAGTCCAACCATTTTTCCCATCCCAACTCAAACACAGAGGGAGTATACCACACATACAAGTGATTAACACCTCGTCGTACACACATACAGAGCATCACCTAGTTGATTGTTGTGGCTCCTTCACGGCTCTCCTACACCCCGCAGATTGGCCCTAGCATGCATCGCCTAAACATAAAATACAATCTAGCATTATCCACTCTTTTAATAAAGCATTCCATGAGATAAAAAAATTTCCTAACATAAGAGTCCCCAAGGAAAATCATACTATCCTACAACTCAGGGATTCTCACACTCTCATTGTTGGTCACAACAGTTTAAAACAACCAATTGCAATGCATCCAAGAGACTTTTTCTTTCTTGATACCATATATAAGAATGCAAATGCAAAGTGTAATACTATATGGTGCTCAAACAAATTAATGACAAATCAACTAACGTGTCGTATCCAAAATATTCTTTCAATGATTTCCTTTTTAACGTATTACTGCGTTGCTTAGAAACAACACCGAACTAATCCATGTTATTGTCCCTTTAAAAATATTAAAAAAATCCTATATGCTTCATTTTAATGCACAAACACTTATATTTCTGTATAAAGTTCTTGACATTTTAGCTTCTTTATGTGTTTACTTATCATGTAGGGTGTTTTCTATGTTTTATGATATTTTTTTCATAAAAATCATCCTCTAGACAACCACTTTAACACACAAATGGGTGTACACAAGGAAAAACTCATGCTTTATAGCCATTATACACTCACAGATCTTTCTCTAAATTTTTACTAATTTTTCCTACCCTTAAACTACATTTTTCCATCAAAAAATCAAAATTTTCATGATTTTTTATCATTTCTGTAATATTAATTACTAATTCTTCCAATTTTATTTTTTTGGAGCTTATGTGGATTGTGATTCAACATTACATTCAACATAACTGCATAGGAACACTATTCAAACTATAAAAATCCACGAAATTATCATTTCTCTACTAAATCTTACATTGTAGATTTTATGATTTTAATATCTATTATATGAATTACTAGAAATTACCAATTATTCTATATATTTTAGACATACTCAAGCATATTCAATTGTTTTTAATCATTTTTCATAGCAATAATGAAAGATTCATAATTAAAAATTTAATAAAATATGCTTATGCTATAATTCGTATATGCACGCATCATATTTCGAAAATGAGAAGTTGTTGATGCTGTTTTGTAGTTGTGTTAAAGCCTCCTTTGTGCTTCCTTGTACCATTCCTCATGGCTCGTTAAAATAACCAGCACCCAATCCTCCTCATCCTCTCGGCCCATATATGAACCACACTTATGGTGGTGAAAGACAAAGAGGAGAGAGAAAGACTGAATTTCTATATTTCCATAGAATGCATCAAATTGGTTGTTGTTTCACGCGATGGAGAGCGAAGAGATTAGGGATCTCAGTCCTAGGAGCATGAAGCATGATGCCAACTGTTGTGAAATCCAAATTTTTCATGGATTGGAGAGGTGCCGAAAAAATGCCCCCTCTCCTTTGTGATGTTTATGGTGGTTTAGCTCTCCTTAATCCCAATTAACTCATAACTTACACAAAAACTAGTTCATTTTGTGCATTCCCACTGTCCTACAAGTGGTTTTGAGCCAAATTGGAGGGGAAAAAGACCTCAGATTTGCAATCTGACTGGACAGGGCATCGAAATCTATTTGCATTCGTCTCCATCACTTGCTTTCTAGCTCCTGGATTAGGTAGTTGCTTCATAACGCCAAACCTTGTGACCATTAAATTGGGGGTCAAACGGACTCCGATCGACAAAAGGAAACTTTTGGTGGATTTCTAACATCAAAAATACATCTAAGAAAACTCTAGCTCCTTGATCTGTGATCGACACATTTTTCACCAAAGGCAACTTTTTATGGATCTTGGATCACTTTTGCACTTTAAATTCATCTCTAAAGTTCAATTCTTATATACCTCATGGATCCCACAAACTCTAACTTTGGTAAGCTATCCATAATCTATTTTGACTATATATTTTTCAGATGCTATATTTTCAGAAGACCAATCTGGTTATGCTAAATTTGAATAACAACCACAACACTTGAACTTTATGTAAACATAGTAGCATTCATTTTAGGCATATTATCAAGGATAAGAAATATGTTAGCACACACATTTTTGGATAAACATGTAACCATTTCCAAGGTAATCTACATAATAGCTATTATATTAAACCAAATCTGTAATCCATATTCTACCGTCTAACCAATAGACCTTCGGGATAAAGGTGCCTATGCCTAGCTGCTTGTGTATTACTACACTGATAGTATCCACACGTGCACACTACAAGCAATGAGCGCCCATCACTATCACTTCATTCTTTATTCTTTCAGTGCCGTTCGAACAAAGAGAAGGCCTGTCACATATTTTGATTGTTCGAGTTCCCACATCTTGAGTCTCTCTCTCTTGCTCTCTTGCTCCATCTGCCATAGCTCACACCTCTCTTACTTTCTCTTGCTCCTGCTTCCACTTGGGCTTCTCCCTTCAACTGGTATTAGAGCCTGAAGGGGAGCTATGGAGCTCTACCCCGAGACCTACAGACTGCTTATTGATCAAGCGTTTCAAGCCGAGCAGCCATGGCTACCTCTCACATAGCTGACACGCAACGCCTACCTTACGGGTGTAGTGAGCTTACCTTGATACTTGATCGAGTTCCCTCCTCTCTCTTGCACTCTAGTAGCTCCACGATCCTTGCGGCAAGCTCCAGCAACCTCAAGCCCTCTCCGTCAAGCTCCATCCTCCATAGCCATGCGAGAAAAGAGAAGAGAAGAGAATAAGAGAAGATGAAGAGATAAGATGGGGAGCTTCTTCTCCACGATCCCTCACTCTCACACACTCACTCCCTCACTCCCTCACACTCCCTCAATCCCTCACTCAAGCACAAGAAAGAAGGAAAGAAACAAGAGAAGAAGAAGAAGAAGAAGCTTTGGCCACACACAAGAATGAGCTTCTCATTCACTTTTCAACTTTATATACAAAACCCTAAATCCCTTTTGGGCGGTCATCCCCTTATCCCCTTTTTTACATGGCCGGCCGTGGCCTAGACCATTTTTCCCATTGTCCTTCTATCTTCCTAGCTTCCTTTCCACCGCTCGTCTACATTTACAAATTGCACGAGTGAGAGCCCGACGCTCTTTAAATTAAATCATGATGCGCTTGCGCTCTTTTACAAAAGTATCGACTTGCACTTTTTCTTGCGCGCCTTTTTTCTTTATTTAGGACTTGTTTGCACTTCTTGTGTTTTTAGATTTTTCTTGGTGCACCTTCGTCCTCCATTTCACTTTGCCTTGGTCTTTGTCTTCTGCTTTAGCTTTTCTAGATTTTCCACCTTGTTCGTCTGACGGTTAACATTTCCTCCCTCCTAGACGAGTGCCAGTCCCATGGCGCTGTGGTGGGGAGTAGTGGGGTAGTTGGGGTTGTTGCTAAGTGGAACTGGTGGGTAGATGACCACAATCAAAAGGTGCTATTGTGAATGAGAGGTGATGGAGTTTGATTAACGATGACCGGGAGAGATTCCGACGTGCTTTAGACTTCATGAAGATGCTCAGCATTTCTCGCACAGTTGTAGCTTCCATTCTGCGTGATGGCTGATAAACATGGGGATCTCTAATCATTTGGAGAATATGAGATTCCAAAATCTATTCCAATGGTGGGTCCATCACTGAGTTTTCCTTTTGCTTGATTTGGTTCAGTCATGGTAGCCATCAATAGGCAGATGGTTGGCTATATCAAGCATGTTGGTCCATCCAACCATCGGAGTATGCAAAAGCTCCTGAAGCTACTGTAGTGGTGTCATGTCCTACTCATGGAACAATTCTTAGTCATTAGCGGATGTTGTGGATGGTCTTCTTTAGATGGGGAGCCATTCACTGAGTCACGATCATAGCCTACAAGAGAAAGTTGTGCACTCCCTAAGGGGTGTGTCTATCTCATGGTGTGGTGTAAGTGCATGTGTAGTGGAAATGGGAGATGGGTCTAACCTCTTGGGTAAGCCCTTGGAAATGTCCCACACTTGAGGACCTAGTTCGTGTGTTGTTGGAAGTGCAGTGCAAAACTTAGGGTGACAAGTCTGGAAGTCCTGCCCTTGATATGCCCTAAGCGTGAAGTGGGGGAGGGGCTAGGTGTAAACCCTAGGTGTAGTGAGTGAAGTGAGCCCTCGTGCTTTTTTTTCTTTTTCTTTTTCTTTTTCTTCTCTATCTTTTTTTTTTCTTTTTCTTTTCTCTTTTTTTTTTTGAAGAATTGCATACAAGGAAGATGTCCGGCCTATCACCTTCAGTTGGATTAGGAGGTGGTCGCAAGCATTGGGATAGGAATGCGCGACTTTGTAGATGTTCTTTAATACCGGCCCATGCCTTCAAAGGTGTGGATGACAAGAAAGGATGATTACACCTCGTGAAGCGGGTATCACTCATATCCTCTAAGATTTCTAGGCAAAATGAGGGAAGCAGGGTTGCCCTCATCATTAATCTAGTCATGGCTCTACTATCTATCCCTAGGTTGATGTCAAAAAAGAGTGGAGGGAGGTGGGCTTCCTCGGCTGTGGGTCTCTGCATTAGTAGAAACTTGATAAGCCTAAGATAATTATAGGTAGTTAAGAAGGCTGGATCTGGGCAATAAGAAAAATCCGTGAGGAAGCGGTTAATAGATGGGAGGAGATCCTCTAACCTAAAGACTAGGCATTCCTCGGGGCTCCGGGCATTAACATTATATATCTTAGGAAGGTCAAAATCCCCATGAATATTTTGATCATAGTCAACTCCATGCCTACGGGGGTAGGGTATGTAGATGGGGTCGTTGCATTCTTCAGGGAGCGAGCTACAGAAGGCGGTCCAGGCGTCAAAATTGGTATCCCAAATCCTCCTCCACCACTTCAGTTGTGCCTCGTAGCCTTGGACAATTTTGGGAACCTTGTTTACCTTGTCTTGCCAGTAGTCTTCAGGCTCTTGCCTCCATCTGGTTATTACAAGGCTTCTTTCCTCTATCCACCTGTTTGCAAGATCATTAACCAGATCCTTGACCTTGGCTAGAATACCTAGAGGCAAAGCATGGTCCAGAGAGCGTGGATAAGAAAATGAAAGTTCAAATGGCCTCGTTTGGAACTCCCGTTCATGCCATATGACCAATTACTGAGGCCAATCGATAGGATGGAGATCCCCCCGTAGTGGCATAGGCTCTTTAGGGAATTGTCTTGGCAGTGATCGTGCTCTGCGTTGGGCTTCCTCTGCTAGTTCTTGTCTTCTTCTTCTGGCTGCCACAATGTGCTCGGGCATATGGGCATCTTCAAGCGGGAGGTCTGGTAGAGGCGAACTGGGCATTCTTTATTGCTCTTCTTCAGCATCTTGCTCAAAGTTTGGACCCTCTTCGACATTCTGCTCGACAACTGATGGAACCACTTGTGGTGGTAGCGGTGGCTGCTTTTGCTCTTCAAACCCAAGTTTCTTAAGCTCAACAGTGGAGAGGTCAGCACGGCGTAGGTAGTGAAATTTCTGCTCTTTTGTGATTCCTGTGCCTGTTGGAAGCTCCCATTCTTGAAGGCCGTACTTTAGTGCTCGGGTGGTCAGTTCTAGCTTCCTTTTTATCTTCTCCATTGAATCATTGCCCTCTGCCTGGGTGACATCTAGTACTGTGCTGAGGAAGGCTTGCCTTTGTGCGTTGGGGCATACATCAACAGCTTCTACCTTGGACTCCGCAAGCACTCTCTCGCACTCAACCCCACCGGCAAGCGTTCTGTTAAATGTCTAACTCTTTCAAATTGTTCTTTTCCCACTCACTAGCTCTCTCGTCCATCTTCTTTCTTCCCTCCTCCAACTCACTTGCCAAGGTTGTCATGACCTGCTACTTCTCATTCGTTAAGAACCAGAGTTGGTTCCTTTCCCTAGATTTTCGAGCGAGTTTTTCTTCAGCAATTTCTTTTGCCTGATTTACAATGCTGAATATTTTTTCTACCTCAGCAATTAGCTCTAACTTTTCTTACACAAGCTTCTCGTGACTTTGGATCTCTGCAAGGTGCAATCTTCTTTGGGTGAAGGCCATGGCCATGAGGGCCTCTATGTCTCCCTTGGTAATCTCCAATGCATCTTGCAGTCGTTGTGCCTCATTCTGTAGCCTTTGTGCTTTTGTTGCAAGAACTCCTGGCCTTTCCTGCTCTAGGAACTTTATTTCCCTCTCCAATCTGTCTTGTTCTTCAAGTTCATACCATAGTCGGAAAGCTATGGCATCTTCTTGTCGCTCACTTGGCTCACCCTCCTGAGCTTCTATCTGTCCGTGCCTTTCCAGTTTGGCAGTTCTCTGTTCCAAGTTAGCATACTGCTGCACTAGTAGCTTCAAGCTTCACTGCTCTGCCACCAGGTTTTGCTCTTCATCTTCCATTCTTTGTCTTAGGCGGCTCTCATTGTCCTGGGCTTCCTTGATCTTTGCTGTATCGCTTTCACTTCCCTTCTTCGGTCGGCTCCTTGCTTTGAAACTTCTAGCCTTAAGGTTGTCGAAGTTTCCTTTTCATTCTCTAACTCCACCAGGGCTATCTTCTTTTCTTCTTTTGCCTTGTGCAATTGTGCTAGAAGCTCAGCCACCTAATTGTCGTAGTCGACACTAGGTGGCATGGGAGTAGGGGCTATAATGGTTGATGCCTCTAGCTTTTGTCATTTTGAATCTTGCCTAGACTCGACATCTACGGCAGCGGGCCTTTTTGCTCCGGCTTCTGGTACAATTTTAGCCACTTTACTGACAAGTAGCTACATCATGCTCATCAGTTGGGCCATATCTAGAGAGGGAGTGGGTTACGAGGTGGTTGTGGTTGTGGTGTCGGTTGGTACTGGCACAAAGGAGGAAGGCACGGGGTGCAGCAGGGACTTGCCCTTGCCTACAGTAACTAGGGCTGTTTCTACATTACCACTTGCTTCAGCTTCATGGCGGGGACTCGAAGGATCAATCTCTCCTCCCCCATGGGTTTCTTCGATAGATCTAAGAGTGGCCTCTGCCAACTCAGCCAGTTCTTTCATTCTTAGTTCTTCGGTTTCCTCCTCTGCCCTTCTTTGCCTCTCTTCTTCTGCCCTCTTTGATTCTTCTCTAATTCTTTCGAGTTCTTGCTCTTCTTTTTTCCTTTGCTCCTCCTCCACCCTTCTTGACTCTCTTTGAGCCCTCTTCATCTTGGCTCGCTCTTCTTTGCTCAGCCTTTCTTTCTTCTTCTTCTGGCTCTTGTCACTCTTCTTTTGCTCCCATGGTTTAGCCACTTGAGTGGGTGGTACCTCCGGCTCTCCTTTGTCACTTATTGTCTTTTCACTCGAGCCTTCTTCCTCATGGTGAGGTGAGCTTTGGTGCATAGCTTGCTCTTCATCTACACCAGCATCCTTGATAGCCTCATCGATGATTGACATCAGGACACCACCATATCTAATTATGGAGGCTTTTGAGGCAGGCTTTTTCCTTGCGGATCGTGCAGTAGAAGCAGGAGACTCCCCACCAGCCAGCTGGTGCTACGACTGGAGCCAGGAGCGCGGCTGGACTCTTGATAGTTTTCTACACAAAACCGTTCTAATCCACCTCCTCTGGAACTCCTGCAGCGATGCTCTCTAGTAATGGCACCCCTATTCTGTTCATTAAAGCGTTGTATCTCTGTCTTGAAAAAAGGGTGTGGACCATTTTGGCTTGGATCTTTGTTGTGGGGTCTGGAATATCAGCCAAACCGATTCCATCCACTGTGTGCACATCATCTTTTTTGACTCCCATCATGGTGTATACATCTCTTCTTGGACGCCTCTCCTTCTTGGACACAAGCCCTAGGGATTTCTCGACGATAGAGCTGCATTAAGGGGCACTTGCACCCTTCTTTCCTGGTCACCAGTCCTTACTGTGACTGTGCCACAGCTCCTACCTTCATCAAAGCTCCTTAAAAAATCAGTGCACATGCTGTAATCTACAGCCTGTCTGACCTTTTCCACATACTTTCAAAGGTTGCAATTATCCACCAACTCCTTCACGGCCGGCTCTTCCAGGATGGTATTGTCTAGATTTAGGATATGTTTGAACGTGAACTAGCTAAATCCATGTGTCTCAACATTGATCCCATACTTTGTCAGCTCCTCTTCAGTGAATGGAAGTTTACCCCCCTTTTCTTGTCCTGCCATGGTAGGTGCCAGTCATTACACCATGCCAATATTAGTGTTATGAATTGACTCATCACTACAAAACCCAAGAAAGAATGTGTGTGACAATTTGCCGTGCTGCTTCAGAGGTATGAAACTTGAAAATAATTCAAAAGCAACATCTATTTCCTCCTTGCATTCTTTCCTATTTAAATTCAATTGATCATTTTCATCCATCACTACACCTTGCTACACTACTTGGCTCTCACTTTGCTCCCCCCCTTCCTTACATTTTAAAGGAATCCTTCCTAGGATTAGCAAGGGAAGAAGGCAGACTCACATGGACTTTGTGGGGCAAGTTACTTGGCCAACAGCCAAGTATAGAGGTTAGGGTTATATTCAAGCTGGGCATGCCGATCAAGTTCACATGGTTGTATGGAAGCTTAGGTGATATAGGTCAAGACATCATGAAAGATGTCCCCGGAGTTGAGGCGACTAGCAACGTGTAGTTCCTCTTCCGTAAGGAATTGGTCAATGAAAGGGTGGGCTAACACATGGTCATCTAAGCGTATGGTGCGTGTAATGGCCAAAACCCTAAACGAAAGAGGTGCCACATAAGTAGGGTTGTGTTCAATTGTTTTGATTGCCCTTCTTTGCTCGGCATTGGTCATGATGCGGCAGCCTTTTTTCTCCCATTGGAGTCGCAAGGCATACTACAGTTGTAAGAACGAAGAATCAGAGCTGGCAAGCTGCGTAAGCTCCTCTAGTTCTTGTTCAGGTGGTGTAGAGCGAGCAGGCTTGCGGTACGAAGTAATTAGTCTTCTGAGAATGGCTTGCTCCTTTGAGATTTCTCCATTAGCAATTAATTCGATGGCAATTTTGGGAAATTTGATGGTCATAAATTCGTAGTCTTCCCAAGTGCATGGCAACATACTAACATCAGAAGCAAGGGGTTCATCGAGAAGTCCTAGGTCAAGCCTCTCATAGCTCCTAGTGAATGTGGTGAAGGTGTTATCTAACTCCTTGATGCATATCACTATGTCATCTCCCGAGGTCTCAGCAAGATCCTTGGCCACTGAAAGGAAATATTGTCTTGCATACGAAGGCCTAAGACCTGCTGGTGGTGATGGTGCGATTGGGCTGGACAGTGATGCCTCAATTGATGGCGTCATAGATGGGACTTTGCACTCAAAAGCACTTTGAGATGCTTTGGGCTCCAGCGGCATAGGAGGTATACTGCATTCTATCTGAGACGGCATGGGGGTGCTCAACTCCTCTGACTTGGATAAGTCTGGGGCATCTAGCTTTGGATGATAAATATGTTGGAATTCATTAATCACAACCGGTGCTGGTCTAGCTTGCTTTGCAGCTTGGGCTCCGTATGTGCAAGCCTCTCTAGCTGGAGTGAGGTTGCTTAGAGTTGAGCCTCTTGAATGTCCACTCTTAGGCATCCATATCTAGGGGTTGCCCTCATAGTAGCCTTGTGCTCGTAAGAGATCTTTGGGGATCCATCGCGGCATGGTCGTGCGCCTTCGTCGATAGCATTTGAGCTGCCTCTTAGGCTGTGACTGATAGTTTTTGTGACTGATGGTTGTGCGCCTCCGTCGATAGCATCTGAGCTGCCCCTGTTGTTTTGGTCCCCATATGAGCGTGGACTCCTTGGCCTTGTGAATGGCCTTGGTGGGCATGGTTTTAGCAGTTTGAGCATGGGGTGAGATATCACAGCCCTTCTCCCTAGGCTTGGTCATAGGCATGGTTGTAGGGGTCTTTAACGGTGGCTTTGCAATTGTAGAAGGATCAAGATAACCCTTGCTGAAAGTAGTCACTATGCGCACATTTCCTATAGCAAGATGGATGTGATCTAGGCTATAGTCCACATTGCAGTTCATCTACTTTTTAAAAGTGCGACCTAGTAGTGACTTATTACCAGCCCCTTTAGTGTTTGGCAACACATAAAAGAAGACTGGTATACTTTCAGACTCGATAAAGACAGCCACTTTATATTTTCCTAAGAGTGAGTAAGTGTTGCCCCCAAATGGGTTGAGTTTAGCGTTTGTGGGCTATAATTTAGGTTGACCAATGTGTGTCCAATGGTCATGCGTCAAGATATTATAGTTAGCACCTTCGTCGATCAAGGCATCAAAAGAATACATCCGTTTTGCAGTGACCGTGATTCGTAGGTAGGCGGGTGCCACTGCTTCTTCATCTTGATCTGTCAGTTCGGTAATAGTGGCCACGTAGACGTTGACAGGGGCTTCAAGCATAGGTGGCTCGTACAATGGATGGGAAGGAGGATAGTACTTTTTCATGCGACTACCATTGAAAAAGCCTATTCCTTCACCTTCGAGCGTCTCCAATTCAACATTGCCTGTTCTACTAATTGTACGTACTCGGAAAGGTCCTAGTCCTCGAAATTTCATTTTCTGCTTGTGACCCTTCATAGAGTATAGTAGAATGAGGTCCCCCTGATCAAAGTTGCGTTGTTTGATATGCTTGTCAAACCACATCTTTCTTCGTGCCTTCTTGCAAATCAGAGAGCGGGTGGCTAAGAGTCGAGTCTCCGTGAGACACTCTAACTCCACTAAGCAGTTGGTCCAAGCCTCTCTTCCCTCCCAATGCTCCTGGGCTGCTATCCTTAAGCTAGGGACAAAGAACTCTAAGGGTAGAATGGCCTTCGTTCCATAAGTTAGCCTAAAGGGTGTCTATCCTACAGCCGTCTTATAAGTTGTACGATAGGCCCACAAGGCCACCATTAATTTGTTATCCCAGTCACTTTGTGGTGTGGATACCACCTTCTTAAGCACGTTGACTAGGATTTTATTCGTGGGTTCTGCTTGGCCATTTACTTGAGGGTAGTAGGGCGAGGACCTTCTATGAATGATTAGGAAGGTCGAGAGCAGGTGGGATATCACTTCATTAATGAAGTGTGTGCCCTGATCACTTACTAGTTCAATTGGACAACCAAAACGTGAAACGACTTGCTCCCACAAGAACTTCACAGTGGTTCTAGCATCGTTCTTCCTAGTGGCTCTTGCCTCTACCCACTTCGTCAGGTAATCAATTGCCACAATGATGTAGCGTGCCTGGGAGTACTGTGCCACAGGACTGATAGGTACAATGAAGTCAATGCCCCATTTTTCGAAGGGTTGTTGTGCTATTACGGGGGTCAACTCCATCTTATCCTTGAGCACAGGCACTCTAATCCTCTGGCACTCATCGCAGTGTTTTACAAGTTTAGCAGCATCACAAAATACGGTGGGCCACCATAGTTGGGATTGTAGCACCTTATGAGCTATTATATCCCCACTAAAGTGTCCTCCAACTATTCCACCATGTGCTTCTCTCAATACATCTTGCCTCTCGTGCTCACACACACATCTACGCAACAAACTGTCTTGTCCTAGCCTATAGAGTTGGCCAGGGATCAGTTGGTATGGCTAGATCTTTAAGATAAGTCTCCTTAGCCTGGCTTTCTCAATAGGTCTCTCAGGTAGACCGTTCTCTAGCACTTGAACTACATCATTGGCCCAATATGGCATCAGATTGGCTCTAAACAAGTCTCTTTCAATAGACACGCCAAAGAGATGAGCATCCGGTAGGTCATTAGGTATGCCTTGTCTAGTAGCTTCTCCTGTGGGTATGCGAGACATGTGATCAGCCATGTAGTGATGCTTTCCCTTACGTACAACCATAGAGAAATCTAATTCCAACAAGAGAAGTAACCATCTAGCTATGTGACTTGTAGCGCACGGCTTGTTCACGAGATAAAGCAAGGCTTGATGGTCAATGAAAAAGACGAAGGGGGTGGCCAACAAATAATGCCTAAATTTCTTTACAGCAAACACCATGGCTAACCCTTCCCTTTCTGTAGTGGAATAGTTTATCTCCATTTCAGTGAGCTACCTGTTGGCAAAACTCACGGGGTAATCTAGGTTATGCTCACCAGGCTGGCATAGAACAGCTCCAATAGCAAACTTAGAGGTATCTATGTGTACATGAAATGCTATGCTCCAGTCTGGGGCTCGTAAGATTGATGCAATGGTGAGAGCCTTCTTCAACTCTTCATATGCAAGCTGGCATTCCTCAGTCCACTCGAATACGATCAACAGCTTGTACAATGGTCTAGCAATTAGTACGTAATTCAGTACAAAGCATCGATAGTATCCCGTATGGCCTAAGAAACACTGAACGCCCTTGTCTTTAATGGGTGGTGGTAGGTCCACAATGACCCTGACTTTTGAGAAGTCAGTGGCAATGCCGTTCCTTGACACTACGTGCCCTAGGATACATCCGTGCTTCACCCAGAACTGGCACTTTAAGGGGTTCAACAAGAGGTTGTGTAACCAACATCGTTCAAAGACAACTCTCAACTTTTCTAAGTGTTCGGCCCAACTAGAGTGTACGCATAAGTCGTCTACGAACACCTGTAGCTCTCATCTAAGCATATCCTTGAAGATGGTGCACATTAATCGTTGAAAGGTCACAGGCGCATTCATTATCCCAAAGGGCATAACGATGTAGGCGAATACACCCCACTCCGTGGCGAAGGTAGTCTTGTGCCTGTCGTTGGGGTGCACTTGCACTTGATTATAGTCACAGAAGCCATCCAGGAAGCTGTAGGCTTCTTTGCCTGCTACCCTCTCCAGAATGTGCTCGGTATACGATAAGGGGTAGTTGTCCCTCTTTGTAGCAGCATTAACTTTCTTGTAATTCATGCCCACTAGAATTTTACCATTCTTTTTCATAACGATCACTATAGGTGATACCCAATCCGTGTGCTGAATCTCATATATAAATCCTGCCTTCATGAGCTTATGGATTTCCTCCTTCACTGCATAGGCATGTTTGGGATTCATAGGGTAAGGATCCACTCCTTTAAGTTCCTCCAAGGACCAGGCAAACACGTCGACATACTCTCGTAGGAAAGCAACAAGTTTAGCCTCCTCATCCTTGGTCAAGTCATCAACAATGAACACAGGTCGAGGCTTCTCGCCTTCCCCTACCAAGTTGACTTCCTTGACCTTGGCGGGTCCCTCAATTGGCTCACTGGTTTGCCCTTGTCTCTTTGCTCCTAGCAGAATCACCACTCTATCACCCTTCTTAAACTTTGTGAAGTGTTTGGGGAGATCCTGCTGCTTCTTTTGCCTCTCTGCTTTCGAGTCCTTAGTTCACTTCCTGGCCTCCTCCTTTAGCCGTCTACGCCTTAGGTGGACTGGCAAGTCCCCTTTGGTGCATCTGACCTTAGAGGGTTGGGGTATTTCGGGATCACTCTTTGTACTGACTTCTGACTCCAAGTTAAACTCACATCCCTCGCTTGAGGAAGGAGTTTCGTTGGGGGGTCATAATTCAGTAGGTGTATCCGTCTTAAGCACTGGAACTACCAATGGTTGCGCCACTCCTGCCTGCTCATAATCCATGGCTCCTATGTGATCCAACCAGGATCTATCACACTCCATCCGCATGACTCCTCTTTCCTTCCAGCCTGCCCTTTCCCTTCTAGGACTAGAGTCTACCTTGATATGTTCGATCGTTCTCCCTTCAGTGTCATATTCTATCGTGTCTAACTCTTCTTCACTCCAATAGAGTGACAGTCCTCGTACTCCTTATCATTAGAGTCTTGCCCCTCTGACTGCTCGTCATCCCCTGGGATTTCCTCTCCAATCTCCTTTTCATCAGTGACTAAAGCCCAATTGTATAATAGGTTCAGATCATGAAGTTTGGTCCATTTCCACTCAGGCTTAGCCAAAAGATCACTTAGGGGTTTTAGATTGGCATCCATGTTGCCCTTTAATTTATCGGTCAGGTACTCTATGATTTCCTAAAGCTCGAGCTTTTTGGTGGGGATATGGAACGAGACCAGTTTTCCAAGGTTACGTGAGCTTCCTGCCATCATGCAGAGCGGCACGATGGGCTCCCTTGTTGGCATGCTTGGGGATCTAGTAGCTTGCCTATATAGCTCTTCCTCATTTGAGAACGGTAGGTCATTGCCAAGATGTGCATCCAATCCCACTCGTCCTCCGAGCAAGGGATGTACTTGGTCAATGACCCATAGGGTTTGCTTGCCTGTGCATCACCTTTTAGCATGATTGAGATAGCATCAAGGTTGGCTAGGGTAGTCTTCCAGGTATCCATCTCAACCCTTACCGCTTCTTTTCTATCCCACAAGAAGATGAGATTGTTACCCCAATCTTCAATAACTCGAGCGTTCCTCATCCAGGGTTGGCCTAGCAGTATGTCGTAGTCCATTCCCTTCATGACAATGAAGTTCACGGAAAATTGCACCCCTGCGACCTTCACTGGCCAGTTCTTTAGGACCCCAAATGGTCTGACCTTCATTCCGTTGGCCAATGTGACATTGAACCTAGCCATTTCCACGGGTGGGTTTCCCCAAGCCTGTAGAATTGTGTGGCTTAAGACACTGACACCGACGCCTGTGTCTACGATTACTTTTCGTATTGTATCCCCCAAGGCTAAGATAGGTAAGACTGCATGCATCTCAATGCCTTCTCAGAAAGCATTGACGTGCAGTGACCTTGGAATTGAGTGTAGCGTTAGGCTTGGAATATGCGTGACTGCATCATGCTCTTGCAAGTTAGCGGTAGTGTGCTCCTCTTTTCCCTCCACCCAGTGCTTTAATTCTTGCCATAAGGAAAGGTGCTGCCGAAGCAGATCTCCTAGGCTCAAGGTTACTAGCGTGATTACTAAAGTGGTGAGGAGGTTGCTGGGTGGTTGCCTTCCTCCTTGGTCAGCACTCTTTGGCCATATGTCTTGGTTAGCTTGCTGACATGAATCCTGGTGTTGCCTCTGTGGCATCTCATGCGGTGTGGGTGCGTTCCCCGATTGAGGTCGCAACGGTGAAACGGGTGTGCTCACACTAGAGAGGTCTTCAATTTGGTCTTTCAATATGGGCTCTACGTCCTTAAGGTGTTCCTGGGCGTCCTTGACCCACTCCTTGACTTTGGCTATAGCCTCGAGTTGTCATTTGGGGTGGGGGTATTCCCCTATCTTGGCACTCCCTAGTTCTGCTATCTTAGGAGCTGAGGTCTCTGCCTTTGCATCAGTGACCCTCTTTCCTGTCACTAGCGTTGTAGCTTCCTCAGTCTTAAGGGTAATCTTTGCATCTGTTCTCTTTCTCCTTCTCCTCTGGCTTTTCTTTCCCAACAAGGCTATATCCAGGTTATTTGGCACAGGCAATGAGATGCCTGCCTATTTTGTCTGTGCATGCATCATGACATGTAGTGGGATGGGCGTATACTCATTGTCAAAGGTCTCCACACCGAACAGCCCCAAGGGTACTGAGGGCATGTTGGTAGAACTAGTTGATGGCTTCCATCTAGGAAAGTTAGGAAATAGGTGTGTGATTCCACACTCGGTGCATCGAAGGTCAGCTTTGTCCTTGTTTGCCTGTTCCCTTTTCGGGCAACGTGATGAAATATGGTCTGGATGACCGCAAGTCTAGCATGAGATTGTATCTTGGCTTGGTCCTCCAAAGCCTCTGCCTCTTCCTCTACCTAGCGCCATCACCGGTACTAGTCGATAGTCCATCAGGATTGGATTGCCTTCCTCATCATAGGATATGTATAGGTTCACGTAGGTCTCCTCTTCACTAGGTTCTTCCACATAGTGAACAGGAGTGTCACTCGAGGGATGGGTTACATAGGGCCCTGGTGGTCTGGGTATGCTTGTTGGGTTCATCTCTAGCCTAGGAATGGCCGGTCTTGCGTCATTTGGTGCTGGAAGCACCAAAACTGGGCTCCCCTGCCAAAGAGGTTAGGTGGCTTGTTGCCTAAGTATGGAGGGTTGTATAGCTGTGCATATGGGAATCTCCTTGGCAGTCTGTAATGTAATGCGTCATGACCGAACCTACTGCAGTTTGAGCACGGCCTAGATCTAGGATCTTGGCACTCGGCTCTGTGAGGTGGTTACCGCCACAGTGTATACACTGCACATGCAACTGCACAGGTTTCCTCATTTGGTCTTGCAATCGTGCAAGCTCCATTCTCACCTCAGCTAGCTCCTGGCCTTGGTTGACACTCTTTCCCTTATCTTGTATGCTAGAGTTTTCTCTCTCTCTCTCTTGAAACTGTTGACCGCCCTGGAGCTCTTTGACTTGTATTGTCCTGATTGGTGTTCCTCATGCTTCACTCTCTAAGTTGATCGTCCGTCCTTATTGCCTCTTCAAAGACTCTAGCTAACATGTCTCGGTGTAGAGTGGAGTTACTGGCCAAAGCTTTGTAGAGCTCCTCGCTTCGAATTCCATTTATAAATACGGTAGACACTGCCTTCTCATTAGGTCACTCATTTGCAAGGATCCTCTTGAAGAGGCTATGCACATGAGTGACATAGTCCCTTACATCTTCCTTTTCCCTACATTCATCAACGGGACGATGAGATTTTCAGAGTACCCTGCCTCAGAGAATCTCTTGATAAAGAGGTCCTTAAGACGCGCAAAGTTCGTGCGCTCAGCTGCATCTAGACTAGTGTACCAAATTCTCCCCTTATCACCTAAGCACAGACCGAAAGCTTGAGAGCGTTGTGCAAGGTCCGTGAGACCGTTTGCTTTGCAAACTTGTTCAAATTGCTCCACAAAGCTATATGGGTCATTGCTAGGTACATACTTGTCTAGGTGCTTTGCTACAATAGGGATTCTAGATTGCCCCTTTGCCCCTTGCGTGACCCCTAATCCCGAGAGTAATGCGGTGGCTAAGGCTATTGCGCTCTGCTCACTGGACGTATTGTCCATGAGCAGCTTGGCTACAAGTTCACTCAATGATAAGTCAGCCTCTACTTCTCATTCTCTCTCTGCATTTGGCCCTGCTTTGGCTGCACCAGCCAAGGCTAGCACACGCCGGGCCTCGTACATGTCTACATCTTGTTGGAGTTTCCTAGCCTTCTACTCGTGGTTATAGGCAATTATGCTCTCTAGCGCCTTTCTAATCGCCTTTCTTTCCTCTTCTAGGCTTGCTACCACTTCCTCTACTGGTCTGCCCTGAACTACCGTCCTAGTCAACAAGTCATACTCATTGACTAACTCCTGCACTAAGATTGGGAATTATCCCAAGTCCAATCGGTCATCTCTTTGTCCACCTCGTGATCTTGACATTGCTCCCACTTCGAGCTCCACAAGGTCGTCGATCAATTTGAGTAGCTCTGCGATCCTTTATGATGTCGCCTTCTGGATCTTTGTGTCCTCTTAAGGTCCTAGTGATGGGGCTCTCAGGCACCCAACTATGTTTTGGGATCTTCTCCTAATAGTGGGTTCCTTGATGTTGTTATATCTCCTGATGAATTCCTTGTTATTGAAAGTAGTTGTCAATCTTATTCACAAGTTGTGCTCGTGCTTTCTAGTGCTCAGTGCGAAAACAGGCTTTTTCTTTTCTTGTAGTGCACCTTTGGTGATAAAATCAAAAGTGAGGTGCAGATGCAGGAAATACTCAATGCAAACTCCACTCTTCCCCTCACGTTCGTAGCCTGATATGGCTCTAAGTGCAAGTTTTGGCTGATCTAAGGTCTTACTGAAATTCCACACTGCGTTCTCTATTATGCTTCAGGGTTGGTTCGTTACCGAAAGTCAGGTCAAGTTCTAAATTCAGTCCGCTTAGTGTTTAACTGTTTGGAGTGAATCCTCGGTTATCCTATCTGGTCTCTAGCTTCTAAGGGCTAAATTGGGTTTCCAGGGGGGTCAGAGATGTGAACAGGGTGGCCAGGACTGTCAGGCAAGTTCAAAAACCCTCTATTTTAAGTTCTGGTGAAGTGGTTCAATTCTGGGAGTCGGACGAACTGGTCCGATTGTGAAAATCGGACAGGTTAGTCCGATCGTGAAAATCCAACAATCCGATTTCTACTTTGGTCCGATTTCCCTAGTCGGATAGGGTGGTCCGACCCTTGCGATAGGACACATGGTCTGATTTTGGCCTTGGGTTTGAATGCTGGAGTTTGATTGGACGGGGTGGTTCGATTCTCGCAGTTGGACGGTCCGACTCCAAAAATCAGGTGGTCCTATTCAGGGAATCAGATGGACTGGTCCAACTACGCAGACGACAACCCATGGGTTGCGCATGATGCCTCAAGCTCAACGCCTACTCCATGGAATCATCTAGTGCCTTCCAGATAGGTGCAAAACACTACAAGGAAATGCCAGACATACCTGGAATCACTATGCTACTCGAATCGATTGGCACTCCAAGGATCTCCCTGCAACTCTCTCTCTCTCTCTCTCTCTCTCTCCCAGTCTCTCAAGTTCACTCTCTTCTCACAAAGTAGAATGTCAAATGTGGTCTTTCCTGGTTCCCTGGGTCTCTTATTGCCCCATCCCAGCCTACTGTAACCTCAGAAGCTAATCCCTCACACTCTTCCAACCAGAAATTTGAATTTGTGCCCCTATTTCCGTGTTTCCAGCAGCAGCAGAACCCTTTCTATTTTCTTTCTTTTTCCTATCCTAATCTTAACCTAATGCAACAAAAATAAAAAACAGAGATGGAGATGGATGGTCCTACTCTAATATTCAGCAACAAATCAAAATACTTTCTTGCTCCAAGGATTAAAACCTCCTAAATCTCCTAACTATCTCGAGCACCGGTTCGGGTTGCAAACCCTACTTCTATGCTTGATTCGATGCGTGCGGCGCTCAAGGCTCAATTCCGTCGGTCCCGACAATGGAACCAAAATGAAGGGGAGCTACGAAGCTCTACCTCGAGACCTACATGTAAAATATTACATGGCGCAGCGAACAGAATCTGAGAAAGAGATAGAGAATACACAACAGATAAGAGGAGAATCAGTAAATTCTTTAACTTCAAACAACTGATACAAAGATGGCTCTGTCCACCGTGCGCTTCCACTGTGTGAAGCTTAGATGGAGATCTAGACAGAAGATAGGTGAAGAGCTTAAGGCTAGCTGGAACAACAACTCTGATTGGGTGAAAGATGAGTGAGTAATGGCTGCGAAGGGGTTTAGCTTTTATAGCCTGCGAAGGTCGTTAGGTCGACCTACCATATGAGCCTCCACTAGTCGGCCAGGGAATATTCGAGGGAATATTCCCTTTACCATCGGGCTGGGGGCGCTACCCCCGGACCCCACAATAGGGGCTCCTTTTAACTCCCTTACCATGCAACTCAATGCAATGTGCCTCGAGTTGCTACCAACTTAACCTCTCCGTCTAACCCAAAGATTAGACCCACAATGGTCACCTTTTTGCCATCCGGTCACATAGACCTCATCTGATATACAAGTCAGGACTCCACCAATGTTTGGGCTCACACTTGGCTTCTCCTCATAATGGGGGCCTTACAACTTTGAGCACCATGGATCATTGGTAGCACCTAATGAGGGTGGGGCATTGATCATATCTAACACCCCCCCTCAATGTCCACCCATAGGTGAACTATCTCCTCGGCCCAATGCCGAGTCTCTGAAGATGAACTTGAAGCAGATCCTTCGTAAGTGCTTTGGTGAAGATATCTGCTCCATTCTCCTCTGTTGGACAGTAGACCAATTCCACTATCCCATCCTCCATCAAATCACGCACATAGTGATACTGGATCTCTATATGTTTGGTGCGTGCATGAAACACTGGATTTTTGGCAATGGCGATGCAACTCTGATTGTCACATCTCAGCACAGTTGGTTCTTCATCCTGCACTCCCATATGCCATAGAATCCTTCTCAACCATACGGCCTCACATGCAGCAAAACAAGCTGCCTTGTACTCTGCTTCGGTAGAAGACAATGCCACTGTTGGTTGCTTCTTACTAATCCAAGAGAAAATTCCTGAACCCAAAGAGAAACAATAACCAGAAACTGACTTCCTGGAATCAATGTCTCCTGCCCAATCTGAGTCACAGTTCCCCACAAGAGAAGTTCCGAAACTGTACGTGATACCATAGTCAAGAGTTTTCTTCAAGTATCTGAGCACCCACATCCCAACATTCCAATGACTCTCATGAGGTTTGTTTGAGAACTTGCTCAAAACACCAACAGCATGTAAAATATTACACGGCGCAGCGAACAGAATCTGAGAAAGAGATAGAGAGTACACAACAGATAAGAGGAGAATCAATAAATTCTTTAACTTCAAACAACTGATACAAAGATGGCTCTGTCCACCCGTGCGCTTCCACTGTGTGAAGCTTAGATGGCGATCTAGACAGAAGATAGGTGAAGAGCTTAAGGCTAGCTGGAATAACAACTCTGATTGGGTGAAAGATGAGTGAGTGATGGCTGCGAAGGGGTTTAGGTTTTATAGCCTGCGAAGGTCGTTAGGTCGGCCTGCTGACCGACCTACCATATGAGCCTCTACTAGTCGGCCAAGGAATATTCTAGGGAATATTCCCTTTACCATCAGGCTGGGGGCACTGCCCCCGGACCCCACAATAGGGGCCCCTTTTAACTCCCTTACCACGCAGCTCAATGCAATGTGCCTCGAAATGCTACCAACTTAACCTCTCCATCTAACCCAAAGATTAGACCCACAATGGTCACCTTTTTGCCATCCGATCACATAGACCTCATCTGATATACAAGTCAGGACTCCACCAATGTCCGGGCTCACACTTGGCTTCTCCTCATAATGGGGGCCTTACAACTTTGAGCACCATGGATCATTGGTAGCACCTAATGAGGGTGGGGCATTGATCATATCTAACACTACAGACCGCTTATTGATCAAGCATTTCAAGCCGAGCGGCCATGGCTACCTCTCACATAGCTGACGCAGAATGCCTACCTTAAGGGTGTAGTGAGCTTACCTTGATGCTCGATCGAGTTCCCTCCTCTCTCTTGCACTTCGGTAGCTCCACGATCCTTGCGGCAAGCTCAAGCAACCTCAAGCCCTGCGAGAAAAGAGAAGAGAAGAGAAGAAGAGAAGATGAAGAGAGAAGATGGGGAGCTTCTTCTCCACGATCCCTCACTCTCATACACTCACTCCCTCACTCCCTCACATGGCCTCAATCCCTCACTCAAGCACAAGCAAGAAGGCAAGAAACAAGAGAAGAAGAAGAAGAAGAAGCTTTGGCCACACACAAGAATGAGCTTCTCATTCACTTTTCAACTTTATATACAAAACCCTAAATCCCTTTTGGGCAGTCATCCCCTTATCCCCTTTTTTACATGGCCGGCCGTGGCCTAGACCCTTTTTCCCATTGTCCTTCTATCTTCCTAGCTTCCTTTCCACCGCTCGTCTACATTTACAAATTGCACAGGTGAGAGCCCGACGCTCTTTAAATTAAATCATGATGCGCTTGCGCTCTTTTACAAAGTATTGACTTGCGCTTTTTCTTGCGTGCCTTTTTCCTTTATTTAGGACTTGTATGCACTTCTTGTGTTTCTATATTTTTCTTGGTGCCCCTTCATCCTCCGTTTCACTTTGCCTTGGCCTTTGTCTTCTGCTTTAGCTTTTTCAGATTTTCCACCTTGTTCGTCTGATGGTTAATAGAGCCTTCGTCTTCGTGAGCTCAAGCTCAATCTGGCATTGCTTTAACTTTCATTTGAGTTACCTATAACAGGGTTTCACCATTGGTAGCCATAGCCCCAACTCTTGAGGTTCATATTGAGCTCTCATTGCTCTAGGACTTCTTAGGACCTATTGGGCTATCTCAAGGCATTCTTGAGCCTACATTGAGCTTATTTCAAGGAGTATTTAGCTCAATTATTAGGGTTGGAAATACAAAAACGTTTTTTCAGCTGTGGCTATTTTTAAGCACTTGTTCTTGCTCAACCACCGACATTAGACAAAGGCTTTGGTATTGTTTACCACTCCTCCAGGCATTGGCCATTAACATTGACCATTGGATTTGAATCATTAAGCTTCAGCTATTAATTGTGCAAACAGGGCAATATGCTATCATTAAATAAGGACAACCATATATTCAATGTTAGGAGCTCGTATATGCTTCTTGGGATACCCGTATACCTATGTTTTATTGTCGGATGCTTGGGGGATCATATGCCATTGGTTTGAGATGCTATTGGATTGATTTGAGCACTCTTTTAGCTCAATTTTCTCATAGATATCACTATTGTTGTAATAGGGTTGAATGCTATTTGTCTGGGAAATGGCATGCTCTTGGCTTATGTGATGATGCTGGGATGCTCATTTGATGTTGGACACTTAGCGAATGTTTGGCCAATGTATTGGAGTGCTTTTGGACTGATTTGAGCCCATATTTGGCTTAGTTTTGTTGTCATTTTTACTACTATAATAAGCAGGGATGCAAGCTATTTTATCAATGAAACCATATGCCTATTGCTTGTTGATGCCTCCCAACTACATGGGATGATATATTGATGTCTATGGTTAATGCCACATGCTTGGTCATGCTCCCAGAATGCTTTTGCGCTTTGATTGAGCTCACTTTTGCTTAGTCTTGACTGTCATTTTACTATTGTACATATAGTGGACAACAAGCTTTAACAGGGACAATCTATGTCTAATACTCTTTCATGCTATTAGGGCATTCTATCAGATGTGTTGGTATATGACATTGAAGCTCTATGCTTGGTTATGCTATTGAATGTAGTTGAGCTTTGATTTGAGCTTAGGACATTTGACATTGGTTGTTAATTACTTCATTAGATGCTTCAGAGGTCTATGACCTTACGTGCTTGAAGCTTTTATTGGGTCTTATGCTCCCAGCTATGTACTTGATGTATCTTGGATGCTTGGATGCCACTCACATCATGAGGATTTGAGCTTTGTCTGCTCATTTGACACCAAACATCTATTCCAAGTGGGAGCTACTTACTTGACACACGGATGTTACATTGAGCTTTGGATTTTACTTGCAGTTGAGCTTGAGCTACTTCAACTTCTGATCACTTGTTGCAGGTTGTTTTGTATTAGTGATTGCCCCTATTTGGCATTGATTTCTTACTATCATACCTCATTTTCAACATGTTGTAATTGTAGACTATTGTATTGCTAATGAGAGCAATCCCCTCCATTTGATGCTAGTTTGGTCATCATAGTTTGTGGACAATTCATTATTTGGTCAGTACCTCTTGTTTTTAGCTTGTTTTAGTAGTGGTTTTGGGATTGTTTGTAGGTATTAAATTAGCCTATTTGGTCTATAGTCTGTGCCTCTTTTTCCTACAATATAGTTGGTTATTCAAATGAAAGTGTCATCTTCAACATTGAGATGTTGGATGGCAGCAATTATGGCTATTGAAAGAACCAAATTTGGCGAGTTTTGATGTAAAAATCTTAGACTAGTCCGATCAAATGCAAGAACATTAAGTCTGAAGGTCAAGATTAGGATGTATGGGATGACTTAGATGAGATTTCTAGGTCCACGATTATCATGTCCCTCAACAAGCAGGTTTATTATAATATTGTTACATATGGGTAGTTTGCATGGGATCTTTGAGAGAAAATCTATCATCTCTATGATAAGCAAAGCCTTACTTGTTAGATGTATTGGCTAAAGCAGCTTATGGACCTTCATATGAAGGAAGGTACAAGTGTTTCTCAACATTTGAGTGAGTTCATGCTATCATTGGTCAATTGTCATCGCAGGGTTTTGACTTTAAGGCCAATCTTCCACATTTGCTCTTGTTGTCACACTGCCTAAGACTTGGGACACATTTTGTATTGCTATGTGTGTACATATGCTCAAGAATGGGCTAAAATTGTCTGATGTAGAGGGTGCACTCCTAATAGAGGAGATAAATAGGAAGAATGTGGATGCTTCTCATACTTCTCATGCTTTGACTATTCGAGGTCACCATGGCAGCAAGAGTGGGAATGATGCCATTGTAGAGCCTCGTAGAAGTCTCATTCTAAGTCCCATGGACAGTCTCGCAATAAGTCCCATGGATGTAAGTTTGATTTGACATGCCATTATTGTGGAAAAGCATGATATATCACACTACACTACCATAAAATGAGCGATGACAAGCACAAGGAAAAGGGCAAAGGGAAAGCACATGCCAAGTTTGATGATCACAATATCATCCCTACTAAGTCCAATGTTAAGATCAAAGAGATCAATGTAGTGCAACAACCTAACTTTGATGATGATTACATACTTGTAGCTTCTTCTTTGGATGAGTCACAGCTTACTAATGCCTTGCATGGTTTTACTTAGTGTTGATTGATGGATTCAGGGGCATCCTTTCATGTGACCCCTCATAAAGAGAGGTTCCACTCCGATCGCAATAGTATGACTGGACCTGTCTGTTTGGGGAATGACTTGGCATTGCATATAGTTGGTATTTGTGATTTGGTTCATGTAGTATGTTTACTTTGCATAATGTTCGACATATACCACGCAGCTCTCACGAAGAGTCTTATCTCTACTGGCATACTCAATGAGGGTTACTTTGTTTCCTTTGGGGATTCTTCTTGGAAGATCACCCATGGAAACCTTGTTTTGGTGTGTGGTGCAAGTTTGGCACTTATATCTCTTGGTTGTATCTGGATCCATAGGTCATATTTTGTTTATGGTGGTTGCAGTTCCACATGTATGTCTTTGGCATCATCACCTTGGGCATATGTCTTTAAAGGGAATGAAAATGCTTTCTCGTTGACAGTATCTTCTGCCCCTTGACTATAAGTATTTTGAGTCATGTGATCATTATTTGTATGGCAAAAAAACATGTAGTATGCATAAGAAGTTTGGCACTCTGCACATGGGTGAGCCTTTGGCTCTTATTCATTCTGATGTCTATGGATCTATGCCCTATCAATCTTGTTAGGAGACAAAAGTACTTTGTCACATTCATTGATGATTACTCACATAAGGTCTGGGCATATCCCATAAAACTAAAATTTGATGTTATAGACTAAAATGCCTATGGTCAAATAATGGGGGTGAGTATGTCTCTAAAGCCTTTTAGCAATTTTGCAATGGGAGAGATATTAACCATTAGTTAATTGCCCCGTGCACTCCACGCCAGAATGGTAAGGCTAAGCACATGAATAGGAGAATATAGGAAATGGTCCATAATATGCTTAGCCATGTAGGCTTACCATAGCAGTTTTGGGTTGAGGCCATGACTATGTTGTACACTTGATTAGTCGATCTCCTTGCAGTACTATTAACTTTCAGGCTACAGAGGAGGTGTGGTCTAGAAAACCTCCCTCATATGCTCATTTGTGTGTCTTTGATTGTGAGGCTTTCTGCCATGCTCCCAAGGACAAGCACATAAAGGTGGATGAAATGCATCTTTCTTAGTTATGATGATGCATGTGAGATGGACTATCGCCTATGGGATCCACAAGCTTGGAAAGTCATACATAGCCATAATGTAGTTTTCCATGAGGAAAGATGCATAAGAAACTTGAGTGGATAGTCAAGATACGTAAGGTTATATTTTAGGAGGAGCCTCATGCTCCCGTAGGGTTATATTTCATGAGGAGATTTATATGCAGTAGCCTAAGGGCTTTAAGGAAAAAGGTAGGGAACACCTAGTGTGCAAATTGAGAAAGAGCCTTTATGGCCTTAAGTAGGTACCTAGGAAATGGTGCCACAAGTTTGATGCTTTTATACATTCATAGGGCTATACACGTAACGATATGGATCCATGTTTATACAGAAGAAGACTCGTGATGGCAGCCTTTTGATTTTGGCACTCTATATGGATGAAATGTTGATTGCTTTTGCAAAGCTCCTGATGAGCCGAATGCTCTGAAAAGTCAACTCAAGAAGAGCTTTGAGATGAAATACATGGAACATGTTTCACATATTCTTGGGATGTGCAATCTTGCATGACCGCTCTTAGAAGCTCCTTACTTATTATAGAAGGAGTACATGCAGAAGGTCCTCAAGCGATTTCATATGCAAGATGTTAAGCATATTGGCTGTCCTTTGCCTTATCATGTGAAGGTGAGCCATGACGATTATCCACAGTATGATGAGCAGAAAGCCAAGATGGCCAAGATCTTTTATGCATCTAGAGCGGGTAGTTTGATGTATTCCATGATAGCCACTCGTCTTGACATAGCTTTTGCAGCGGGAGTTGTGGCACACTATATGGCTATACCTCCTAGCAGGCGGCATTGGGATGCCATCAAGGGTATCATAAGGTACTTGAAGGACACAGTAGATATATGCATATGTTATGGTGGCCAGGATACACAAGTCGTGGGGTACACTGACTTTGATTATGCAGGACATGCAAACAATAGGAAATCCACATCTGCCTATATGTTTACCTTTGCTGGGGGGTGATGTTTCTTAGATGCCCAAGATGCAAAAACGCATGGTCCTCTCTACTATGGAGGCCAAGTATGTTGCAACCATTGAGCCTTGGAAGAAGGCTCTCCAGTTAGGCCACTTCATGGTAGACCTTGGTATGACTAACGTGGTCCCTACACTACATTCAGATTTTATGAGTGCTCTCTAGCTAGCCAAGAATCTGGTCTTCCATGCAAAGATGGAGCACATTGAGGTGTGACATCACTTTATTAGAGAGGTCATTGAGAGGACAAGTCTGTTGACCTTGTCAAGATCTCAATTGACCAAAAACCTATAGATTTTCTCACAAAAAGTTTCTTAGCAGAGTGTTTTGACTTCCTTAGGAAGTTGATGGGCATTAGATGACATGACCTCTATTCCTCATCCTGTTGTTCTCTTAATACACAATGTACTTTGTCAAAAATTTTCTTATTCTCTCTTCAGTCGAGGCACATTCACCTTTATGTGGGTGGTTGTTGGGGTTAAAAGTGCCTGTGCCTAAGCGTGTGTATTACTACACTGATAGTACCCACACACTTGCACACTACTATAGGCAATGGATGTCCATCACTGTCACTTTATTCTTTATTATTTCAATGATATTTGAATAAAGGGAAGACCGATTACACATTGTAATTGTTGGAGTTTCCACATCTCGAGTCTCTCTCTCCTCTTGCTCTCTTGCTCCATCTACCATAGCTCACACCTCTCTTGCTTCAGCTTGCTCATGCTTTTACTTGGGCTTCTCCCTTCAATAGAAACTACATGCATTACATTAGCCAAGTATTTTACTTTACCATCTTATATACCCAAAGGAACATTTTCAATGTGAGTAATAGGGTGAGGTATATTGGGTGAAAGCACGATTAGGTGGCACCAAAAAATGATGTCATTGACACCAATTCTCAAGCAATTTTATGGAGGTAATTTTGAAGACTTTAAAAGAGGAAAAAGCTTTATGAATCTTCAATTTTCCCATGTTCTTTTTATTTAATTAAATTGAGCTAGCAAAAGGAGGGTCTGCTACCACTCCTCTCGCTCTCTTTTTTAGTTATACATAACAAGGTGTACGCATGCACACACATACACACACACTCTCTATCATTCTCTCTCTCGCCTTGTTTTTGATATTGATCTCTCAACCTCTCTTTCTCTCTCTCTTTCTCTCTCCCCCTATTTATGGCATCGTCCTCTCTCTCTGTTGAGTGTTGAAATGACTTGTTTTTTGGCTGATTTTTGTTGTTTTTGAGAGCTGAATGGTTGATTTTATGAGATGATTGATTGGTTTGGAAGTGGTTTGAGAGTGTTTTGGATGATATTGATTGTGTTTTGGAAGTTCATAATGTTTATTAGTGAAGATATGAGGTTCTGTGATATTCTGATAGGTTCTGATTGATTCAGTATACCTTTTGTATAGCTTCTGTTTTGTTATGTTTTGTTCTGATTGTCTTCTGTAAGGAGGGATGAATTGATGATTGATGATGATTGAGATCTTGTGAAAGCTTATTGAGTGATTTTTGATAGTTTGGAATGGTTTGAGTATGAGTTATGAGGTTTTGATGACCTTCTGTAACCTTCTGTAGGACTTCTGTATAGCTTCTGTTTATGTTCTGTTATGTTCTGTACTGTAGCTATTCTGCTACTGTTCTGTAGACTGTTCTGTATGCTTCTGTATGTGTTCTGATGGATGAGAGTGTAGCTTGGGAAAGTTTTCTAGCCTTGGAAAGAGGTGAATACAAGTGCAAAAGAGCTGAAAGACGTGAAAGAAGTAGCTACTGAAGACTCAAGTAAAGACTGAAGTGAAGTGATAGTAGTGAGCTATGAAAAGACACAGTAGTGGCGCTGGTGACTCTTCATATCAGACATACCTCTTGGGAGGGGTATCCATGACCTAAGAAGGATTATTGAGAGTGATTTTTGAGAGATTGTAGTAAGGATATGATGTATTATTGATAAAGAGAGAGAGAGAGAGAGAGTCTGAGATAGCCAATTCTATTAAAACAGAGTGATTGTATATGAGAGATTGAGAGAGAAGACTATGAAGATATTGAAGATGAATACTATGTGATGTATTTCCATTCAAAGATGGTGTATTCCTTTGCTTTCTTTGTTCTATTGATGGATTTTGTGAAGATATTGAAGAATATGGTTGATTCTATCAAATCCGTGGGAGATCTACATGATGCTGCATGAAGATTTGTTGTGCCTGGTGTTCTTTTCTTCATTGTGATCATATAAAACATAATAAACAAGCTTGTTGATGTTACAAGATAGATTTTCTTGCAAGAGAATTCCCTTTTCCTTGGTGTTCCTCTTGGGGCTCCATGTTTTTGGTGTGCAGCCGGGGAATCTTGCCATCAACAAGCACCACAAGAGGCTGAAAATGAAGGAATTGGTATTTCCAAGAAGAGAAGAATTCAATGGATGTTTGTAAAGTTCCTTCTTCCATTGAAGAGTTGGAATTTCTCTTAATCAAAGCCACTTTCCACAAGAAGTTCATCCCACAATGGTGGAAACACATCACCATCATGATGCATGCTCTATGTGGTGGACAGTTTCCTCTTCCTGTTGAAGCAGCATAAACTTGTATCTTGGTGGCAAACTGTTTGGGAATAAACTGAAGAGCAGAAACAAAGAGAATGACCATACATGGAAGATTTGGCATTCATTGAGAAGTTTCCAGACATCATCAAGTGGGAGATTGTGAAGAAGCTTCAGGATTCTTGGTCTGTGGAGGTTCACAAAGACAAGAAGGAAAAGAGTTGGAATTTGTTCGTGGATGCTCAACAGCAAGATACATGGGATGCTTGGTGTACTGATAATCTTCTATTTGTTCAATTGGCAACCCACTGGAAGTTGATAGACAGAATGTTCTTCACAACATACACTGTTGAAACCATCAGAAGTTGGCATTACTATGATGATGGCACCACCACAATGCTCAGACGTATGCATTTTGACAACTTCAGAACCGAATACCGTCCTTTGTGCAGTGGCATGAAAGCAGAATTCAGAGACGTTGAAAAAGAAGAAGTAGAAGAAATGTTGGCAAGAGAGTCCTCCAGAGACTGAAGCCTTCTGTTAACCCTCTGTGGAGCACTAACAACAGAGTGGAGCCAACCCCCTGATGAATGACGCAATAAAGAGGCAAGCGTTAGAACGAGTCCAGAGGTACGTGAAAAGAGAGAAAGCAAAAATCAAAGCTGAGAACGAGCTCGCAGTAGAAGCCGCCTTTGAGGCCCTTGTAGAACTCTTTACAGAAGTCCCAATGGCAGATCAAGCCCTTCCTCCTCCTGCTGGAGGTCCACTTCCAAGCTAGATTCGTCCTGGAAATATTGATGATAGGCCAGCGAATGTAGTTCCATTGCCAGTTTTTAAAGGAGAGTACAATGAAGACCCCGATCTTCATGTAGCAGAGTTTATGGTAGCATGTGTGGCTAACAATGCCAGAACCCCTGAGCATTGGTTAGCAATATTCCCCGCCACTTTCAAGGGCGCGGCGTTTCAGTGGTATGACAGACAAGCAGCAGGAACTTTTGGCACATGGGACGACCTGAAGTTGGCCTTCCTCACTAAATTCAAGCGTGAAGGTTTTGAAGAGCGGATGCGAGAGGAATTTATGAACCTAAGTCAGTCCTCTAGAGAAAGAGTAGAAGCTTATGTCTCACGACTGGAATCCATCCTGAAGAGATGGACTAACCATAATCTAGATGATGGCATTCAGAAGGGGGTGTTTCTCAGAGGATTACAACCAGAAGTCCGTAAGTTTGTGGAGCTGCAAAGACCAGCCACACTGCAAGCTGCAACAGAAGGTGCCAGACTGTACGATGAAGTGAAAGCTAGATTGGCAATGAATCTAGGAAGAGGAGTCCTACCTCCTCTGATGCCAGGAATGATGTACCCACCAAATGCAGTCCCCGGGACTATCCCCTACCCCTACCAATAGATGCCCTCAGTATCATAGTACAGTGCACCAAATCCACAGTGGCCACAATCCATGCCTCAAATGATGGTTCAACCACAACAACAATGGTCCCAACCAATTTCCCCAATGCCAAATCAACAGCAACAGTGGAACCCTACCAACTGGAGCCAACAGCCAACAGTTCAAACAGGAGCTCTGAATCAAAACCAGAACAGAGACCCCTCTGTGCCAACCCAACCTGTTTATGCAGTAATTATAGAGACTCCTCAAAACCCTACTGCCAGTATCTCAAGAGGAGAAAGCTTGAAGGATTACTTATCCAACTCAGTTGCAAATATAAAAAAGGAGTTGATGGATGTGATTACAGAGCAGCTACAGACACTGAAAGTGAATACCGCTAGCATATCCAACGTTGTAGGAGCAGGAAGAGATGTGATGCGGTCAAATACTTGGTGTGGTAAGTGTCATCAAGCAGGCCATTTAGCCACTGAATGTACACGAAAACCAACCATTCCTGGAGCCTTCTGTTCCTACTGTTTGCGGAAGAACCATACAGAGGACATTTGCTCTCTGAAGGAGATGCATGATAGGAGAAGGAAGGAAGAAGACGCAAGATTCAACTTGTTGGAATCCAAAATGACAACACAGCATATTGGACCCAAGCCTAGAGAGTTTGGTCCTAATTTTGGACCTAGAAGATTTTCATCTCAAAGTTACAGAGGAAGACAGTCTGGCGGTGGTCAGAGATCAGAAGTGGAGTATTACAGATGTGGAGAAAAGGGACATATTTCACCAAATTGTCCAAATCCCAGAAGGTCAGTGGATTATAAGCCCTTATTATGCAGTCGATGCAAAGGAGAAGGCCACACTGCAAAAGACTGTCCAAGCCCAGCCCCAGTGAAGAACAGTGCTACTGATAGTCCGGCTAAGGCCCAAGAGCCTACCTCCAATTTAGTGGAATTGGAAGTTGCTACCATCACGCGTGCAAAGAAGAAGGAACCACCTATCCAGAAAGAAAATAATCCTCCTACCAGAACAGTGAAGTTCAATCTTCCACCAGAAGAACAGAATAGAACAGAGCCTGACAGTGCCGTACAGAGCATTACAATGCCACAGAGAGTTACAGAGACAGTTCCAGAGATAGGACCAGAGGTCCAGGAGATAGAAGAGGAGGAAGCGCCGCAAGTGGCAGAAGAAGTTCCCATGATGCCTCTGTTGGAAGAAAGAGGGAAAATGAAAATGGGTGTTGCCCCATTCCCTAACCGATTAGAGAAGCCAGTAGATCCTATTAAGGAATACGATCTGGTTAGAGATCTAGATACCTTTAAACCAAACCTCACATTCCGAAAATTATTGATGATGTCTCCCAGTTGTCGAAAAAGGTTCAAAAGTATACTGACAAGAAGACATGGATTAAGGATTGCTCCCTCAACAGCAACAAATTCCAACAAAGCTCTAGAGTCTGTAAAAGAAGTGGACGTGGCTAACGCCTTCCTAGATCCGGGTACCCTAGAGACTGGCGTGTGGATAGAAGGCTGCTTCATTGCAAATGCACTAATTGATGGTGGTTCATCAATGAACGTTATGACGGATGTGACAATGAAGGATCTAGGCCTACAAGGTGTGCAACCAACCCAATGGCTCATCAGACTGGCAGATCAGAGCAGAATCAAGCCTTTGGGCATTCTCCCATATGTGAAGACTACAGTGGCTAGAAAAGATTATTGGCTAACCTATCTTGTGGTGAAGCCAAACTTTTATGGTACATCCTACCCTCTGTTACTGGGCAGACCATGGCTTTTTGAAGCCAGAGCAAGGACGGATTGGTTCAAAGGAACCTTGACCTTGGGTAGAGGACCCAATAAAGTGGTGCTGAAGCTATATGGTTCTCAAAAAGGACATGGATCCACCTCCTTGGAATTATCTTCTGACTCACCTAATGAGGCTACAGATGGAACATCAACAGATGAAGATACTATCAAACAGATCCTTCCCAAGAAAACAGTGGCATGTTCCTTAATAGTGGATACTGTAAGCCGACTTCCAAAAGATGCAAAGCCATTATCAATGGGTGAATACTTCTTGCTTGAACCAGGAACGATTTCCGAAATCACTTCTGACAGTGAGATAGAAGCATGGATGTACTGCTCTCCCTATTACGTGGCTATAGCAGAGCCAAAGATAGAGGCAGAAGAGGAAACAAAGAACCTGTTCTTCTCTTACAAAGCTCCTACAGAGACAGAAACAGAGACAGAAACAAAGACAGAAGCAGAGACAGAAACAGAGACAAAAGCAGAGACAGAAGAGGATGGATATGATATGGACAAAGAAGGTTATGAAAGTGAGCCAGAAGAGTCTATTCCACCCGAAGAGGATACATTTGGAGAAGAAGTTTCAGAAGCATCAGAAGCAGACGAGCTCATGCTATGGGACAGAATGGCGATGGTACCATTTGGTCTGGTAAATGGATCTTCTCATATGCAAAATCTTTATACGAAATGGATTAAGAAGAATAAACCATCTTTCAGCAGTGGCTCTTGCCGTCCTCAACCACCTTTGCCAAGAAAGGATGATGATGATGCACCGTGCCAACAAGCACCAGTCCCACCAACTCAACAGGCATCAGAGGGTCCCTGTTATGTGACATTCCTAGATGTGTCATCAGAAGATGAGTCTTCCAGCCAAGAGGTAATTAATCTTGAAACCAAGCCCGAAACGGCCCTAATCCCATTTCAACATCTCAAGGAGCAACCTAAGTCTCCATCAAAAGAAGAAGTTGGTTCTAGCGGGACATCAGAAGAGGATACCACTCCTTTGAAGGAGTCGGATCTGTATCCAGAAGCAGTCCGCAGGACCTTCATCCGTGAAGTAGAAGGTGAAAGGCAGTTAACCTTTGTGGATGCAGATGGCACTGAATGCCACTTGAAGGTGGGTAGCAGCCTCCCAGAAGAGGAGTTGTCAACCTTGTACAACTTGTTGAAAGAGAATTTGGACGTGTTTGCTTGGTCCTACAAAGACCTAAAGGGAATTGATCCCACAATATGTCAGCATCATATTGACTTGGAGCCTGATGCCAAGCCAGTACGGCAACGACAGAGGCGAATGAACCCGAATCATTCCACATTGGTAAAAGCAAAGCTGCTGAAGCTTCTGGAAGCCGAGTTCATCTATCCAGTGGCAAATAGTGAATGGGTTTCACCCATCGTGGTTGTACCCAAGAAGAATGGCAAGCTTCGTATATGTGTGGATTTTCGAAAGCTCAATTCCAAGACGAAGAAGGATCATTTTCCTATTCCTTTCACAGACCAACTGTTGGACACAGTGGCAGGACATGAGCTTTATTCCCTTCTGGATGGATTCAGTGGATACAACCAAGTCCAAATCGCAGAAGAAGACCAATCCAAAACAACCTTCACCACAGAATAGGGGACCTACGCTTACCGAGTGATGCCATTTGGACTCTGCAATGCCCCTGCTACTTTCCAGCGGGTCATGATGGCCGCCTTCCAAAATCATCTGCACGACTTCATTGAGGTATATTTGGATGACTTCTGTGTCTATAGTTTGGTCTGAGAACACTGGGGACACCTGGAACAATACTTTGACCGATGCCAGGAGTATGGGATTTCCCTCAACCCCGACAAATGCATCTTTGGGGTCTCTTCTGGAGTTCTATTGGGCCACATTGTCTCTGCACAAGGGATATCAACAGACCCTGCAAAGATCGAAAAGATCGCAGCTCTGGCAGCACCCACCAACCTCAAACACCTGAGGGGATTCCTAGGCCATGTGGGTTACTACAGAAGGTTCATAGCCCATTTTGCAACAAAGGCAACCTCCTTGCACAAGCTTCTGAGGAAAGATGCAGAGTTTACTTGGACGGAAGAATGTGACAAAGCCTTCAACACTCTAAAGCAGTGTCTGATTGAGGCACCCATTCTGCAGCCTCCTGATTGGACGAAGGAGTTCCATGTACATACTGATGCATCAATTGAAGGCTTAGGCGCAGTTCTTTGCCAAAAGGACTCCTCGAAGCTGGATCAACCGATCTATTACGCAAGCCGAAAAGTCACTGATAGGGAACGGAACTATACAATGACAAAGTTGGAGTGCTTGGCAATGGTGTTTGCACTGGAGAAGTTTCGCCACTACCTCCTATCCACCCACTTTAAATTTTATGTGGATCATGAGGCCTTGTCCTTCCTGATGAACAAAGCAGATGTGAAAGAATGAATGATGAGATGGTCTCCAGGAGTTTGACTTTGAGGTAATTACCAAGCCTGGTCGTTCCCATGTTTTGGCTGATCATCTGTCGCGTATCCCACAAACTGCAGACGAGGGACAGGATGATCCAGACCTCCCTGCTGCTGCTTCTCTCTTCTTGGTAGAAACTGTAACTCCCTGGTATGCAGACATTGCCAATCTGCTGGCAACCCAACAATACCCTCCTGGCATTTCTAGTCGAGAGAGGAAGGAGCTTATGCTAGAATCAGCCCCCTACACCCTGCTAGGCGGTGCACTATACAAGAAAGGCAAAGATGAAGTGCTCCGAAGTTGTGTTGCAGGAGATGAGATTGGGATTGTTCTGAAGGCTTGCCATGACGAGCCATGTGGAGGCCACTTTGCAGGAGAAGCTACAGCCAGGAAGGCTCTGCTAGCAGGATATTGGTGGCCTACCATCCACAAGGATGCCTATGATTACTGTAAAAGATGTGATGCTTGTCAGAGAATGGGGAAACCTACCAAGACAAGTGCTATGCCACTGCAACCTATCCTTCCCCTGAAGCCTTTCGAGAAGTGGGGCATCGACTTCGTAGGCCCAATCGATCCTCCCACCAGAAGGAAATAGAACAGATACATCCTCATATGTACGGATTATGTCACAAAGTGGTGTGAAGCTAAAGCCCTAAAGCGGGACGATGGTAACAGCGTGGCCCTGTTCATGTACGAGAATATCATCACCCGTTTTGGCAGTCCCTTAGAGCTGGTAAGTAACAGAGGCACTCATTTCCTTAACAAAGTCATGGAAGAGTTGACAGAGTTGTATAAGATCCGCCACTGCAAGTCCACTCCTTACTACCCCAGAGCCAACTGCCAAGTCGAAGTCAAAAATCGCATCCTCTGCTCGATCCTGACAAGAACAATTGCCGCACATCGTCGTGATTGGGATGATCGACTTACAGAGGCCCTCTGGGCGTACAGAACCTCCCATAAAGCAGCAGCAGGACAGACACCCTTCCAGCTGGTGTATGGTATAGAAGTTGTTTTCCCTGTTGAACTGGAATTACCCTCTTTGAGAGTGGCTATCAAAGAGCGTTTAAAGGGACGATGATTCACTGCAACGCCGTCTCCTGCACTTGGAATGTTTGGACGAAACTCGCAGGATGGCTTTACAGTGCATGAAAGCCATGCAAGCTCGACGTAAGGCTTACCATGACAGCTTCATCAAGCACAAGGAGTTCAAAGAAGGTGATTTGGTCCTAGCCTATGATTCACGATTTGGCAAGTTTCCTGGTAAGCTCCAACAGCGGTGGATGGGCCCATATAAGGTACTTGCCGTCAACCCTAATGGCTCTGTCCAAGTGCAGACCGTTGATGCCTCTGATGATCCCTTTCTGATTAATGGATATCGCATGAAGAAGTACTTTCCTCCTTGGGGATCTTGACAATCATGGTCACTTGATCCTTTCCCCCGTTGGCATGGCACTATCACTCTTATGATGCTACTTCTGATAGCCATTCTTCAGCCACTCCTGATGAGATGGACGCAACCCTCTGTCCCCTCAACCCCACAGTCCAGCCTTGATCTCTTATCCTCTATTTTCCACCAGCGACAGTGGCGAGGTTGGTTCTGACACATGGTCTTTCTACCATTTCCTTGTTTAATTTGAAGAGAAAAAAACAAAAGAAATAAAAAGAGAAAAAAAATATACATATCGGTCATGGGAGAAAAGGACTTAGGTCCCTGTCATGCCGACCTATTCTTCGAGAAAAGGTGGAAACACCCTCGGGAATAGGGGAAAACAAAGAAAAAAAGAAAAAAAAACAAGATAAGAAAAAAAATCTGTTATGAGAGAAAAGGAAGCAATTCCCTGTCATAGCAGGCTACCTCCCTTGGATTCATCAATTGATATTTTCAGGATCCAATTCCGAAGCTACCTCCCTTGGTACGCTGTGTCCTGGGTCTCTCTGCAGAGCGTCTAACTGTCCTCTAGCAAACGACATGTCCTATCCCACACAATGTTCGATTTGATGGCTACCTCCCTGGGTATGCCTCTTCAACAACTGACGACGCGATCTTCATCGACAAACAATCGAGTGATGTGAGCTTTCATCCTAACCGGATGGGAAAGTGAGTATGGTTACCCTCTGTAACTATCAACAAAGAGTGAGACAGAGGGTGGGGTGAGTGACCAGTCTTTTCCCTTCAAATCAAATGAGAGGTGAGTAGTGTGAATGAAGTGTTGCACGCACGGGACGGGTCTCTCAATGCACAAAGCACAATTTGTTTCTGTGCACTGCACTATAAGGCTCCCTGGCCTTCCTTCTCGCACTGTATGCCGGCACAGGGCGGGATGCATAGTTGCACCATCCAATGCGCACAAGGCATACAACCTTTGCACAAGTGATCGTGAGGATTACATCAATGGGTTTCAAGAAATGGCTGCCCTCCTGTATCTATCAACAGAGCGTGAGACAGAGGGTGGGCTGAGTGTGACTGGAGTTTCTTCAATCAATTACCGAGAGGTGAGATTGAGGGACGTTACGACATTTGGAGTAAGGTATGTTCCAGTTTCCCTATGCACCCACGGGATGGGTCTCTACCGTCATCACAAGACACATCACCCTGTTCTGTACACTTCACTGTAAGGCTCCCTTGCCTTCCTCCTTGCACTTATGCCAGATGGGTTGGACGCACTAATGCACCATCAATTGTGCACCCTGGCATACTTCTTCTGCACCATTCCCCCTTGTCGATTTCTAAACTGGATATGAGATATGGGTTTCAATCTCCTCGAGTGATATTAGTCATGGGGCGAGTGACAGTTCTTTCATTCCATTTGAGTGACTGTGAGTTGAGTGTAGTATCCCTCATCATCGACGAATTTCCTGCGATTCCTTCAATCAGCTACCTCCCTGGGTACTGCTGCGTGGTCCCTGCCATGAAGGACGTGCATTGTGAAGATGCCTTGGTCCCTCCTGCCGCCGACAACAACATAGGACATGCCATCGGCAATCAACCGTGATCCTCAACAAAATGGGCCAAGTTTTTCTAACCCTACAACTTTTGTTTCTCAGTGACGTTCATGTTTTAAGTGTAGGGACGTTAGTGGATGGTCTGTGGCGTGGTCCTAGGTCCCTGTTGCTCAATTAACCCTATCCATTAAGGTCTTAAGTGTGGGGACGCGTCCCTGCTCGTCTACATTGCGTACCCTTCTGAATATGCCTCAACCTGCTAATGCCTCTATGCCATGCCTTGCTGTTACCCTAATGGGGTCCCTTCCCACCCAACCGTTCATGTTCCACCCACCATTGGGGCTGTTCCCTTGCAGTTTTCCTTCATTCCCTGATTTTGCTATCCTGCCATGTGAATGCATCCTACGTTCACCGAAGCCCAAATCCAACCTTATAGCCATGTTCCTCCCTTTGAACTGACCATTTTTCCTTTTTACCTACCCCTATTCCGGTGCACGGTTTTTGAGTTATTAATTTTTGAAGTATTTTATGCAAATTAGCTGATTTTCCATATGAACGCACTTTTCTTGCTTCGGAACCATGATCTGACATTATAGCCGTGACAACCACTTTTCCTCTCACATTTTTCATTTTTACTCCGCGTTATTTCGATGCACGGTTTGTCCAATATTAATTTTTCGGTTTTTCGAGACTTTTTCGTGCGTCTTTTTGACATTTTTCCATGTGAACCTGCCCTGTTTGCATCGGAATTCCAATTTGATTTGATAGCCGTGTCCCCTGTGCCTTTCCCCACCTTTTTTATTTTTCCTCCACCCTCTTTCGACTTCTGGATTTTTATTATTATTAATTTTTCAATGAGTTTTCTGGCGTATTTTTGGTGTTTTTTGCATATGAACCCCTCCTACTTCCACCAGAACTGCGGTTTAACATGACAACCCTGTGCCATCCCTTTTGCGAAAATTTTTCCTTCTTACTGCATGTCATTCCAGTGAACGGTTCGTCCCATATTAATTTTCGATCCCATTTTTAAGTCTGTTTTTGGGGTTTTTCCCACGTGAACGCATCTTATCTCAGTCAGAACTATGTTTTGATGTGATAGGATTGTCAACCACGTCTTTTTACACATTTTTCCTTTTTCCTGCACCTCGTTCCGATGCACGGATCTTCCGATATTAATTTTTAATTGCGTTTTTTGGTCCGTTTTTTGTGTTTTTGCATGTGACCGCCCTTTACCCCCCCCCCCCGGAACTCCCGTTGCACATTTTTCCTGTCTTCCCCCTGCCGTCCTGCCCACTTTTTGTTTTTTACGTGAAGTCCGGATTGGGAATTATTAATTTTTCTTTATTTTTCTGTGTTTTCGCGCGCCCGTCCCGCGCGTGAACACTGCCATTTTCGATTTTACTCGTCTTAACGTGCCCCAGTCGCATCCGCTTGCCTCGTCCCCGCATCCGGGCGCCTTTGCAATCCCGTCACGACAAATTTTTTTACCCCGCCCCGCGCATGCACGCGGGACGGGGGGTACGCCTCTCCTTTATGGGGGGCCCCGCCCATTTTCCCCCTTTGGGCTCCTGCCCATCTTCCCATCCTAACCTACCCCCAACCCCTACCCCTAACCCACCCCCTGGGCACCCCGCCCATTCCCACCCCTAAGTACCCCCCATGGGCACCCCTATGGGCAACCCTCACACCCTTCCACCCCACCACACCCTTTCACCCCTCCCCACCCTTCTCTCTCCCCGACCCCCCCTCACCCCAACTGCCTCCCTCCCTCTCTCCCTTCCCTCTGCCTGCGTGCTCCCCTTCCTCCATCTCCCTCTCCATCTCACCCTTCTCTCCTCCCTCACGACGCCCTCCTTCCCCTCCTACTCCTCTTCTTCCTCTCTCCTTCCTTCCCTTCTTTCCCCGCCTCCCTCCTCGCCGCCATTCTCCCTCCCCTCCTTCCCCTCCCTCTTCCCCTCGCTGCCCTCCTGGACGTCGCTGCCCTCCAGCCTCGCCGCCCTCCAACCGTGACGCGCCTGCCGCCTCACATGCCTTCCTCCACCCGTGCCGCCCGCGTCTGCAACGCCCCTCGCCATCTCCTCTCCTCCCTCCGGCGCTGCCTCCCTGCGCCCTTCGTCTGACGACGACGCTTGCGGCCGCTCCAGTGCCTTCAGCCCCGCCCCGCCTCCGTTCGAAACGCCCCCCGCCGTCAACGCGCCGCCCCGTTGACCTCCAGGTCGCCCGTCCGCGTCTACAGCGCCGTTTGTCAGCCGCCTCTGCGCCTGCCGTGCAGCACGTCGTCGCCCTCCAACAGCCCACCTTGCACGTCCGGACGCCCCCTGTCCGCCCTGCCCCCTTTCCCCCCCAGTTCACACACACCCCCCCACCCCCCAACCTAACCCCCATTCCCACCACTACCCCCACCCCAGCACACCAAAATCCAACCAACCCCCACCAAAGCCCCCTTCCCTCCACAGGCACACCCGCAAGCCACAACCCTTCATAAACCCTTGTTCCCTCCCAAGGCACACACACACACTAACCCCCCCCCCCCCCCCCCCACAGGCATACCCGCAACAACCACCCCCCTCTAACCACTGTTCATACGCCGACAACCGTAGAACCCCTTCCTCAGCCACTGTTCCCACCACACACGCAGATACCATTTTCCGTCCTTCGACACGCGCGTAGGTGTGTACGCACGTGGCTGTTCGTGCGAGTGTGATTGTTCGTGATTGATCGTGCGCGGGTGCGGGCCTTTGATCGTCGGTTGCTGCCACGCAGCTTATTTCTGGGTATTTTCCCAGATTTTTAATTCACACACCCAAAACCTTTTAAACACTTTTAAAAAACAATAAAAAAATAAAAATTAAACATAAACCACCCTTTAACATTCTGAAAAAATTCCAGAAAAATCTAGAAAATTTCCTACTATTTCTGCCACCCATGGCCATATTTTTCTAAACCTGTAAATTTCAAAAAAACACATTTTCGACCATTTTAAAATTCCTCAATCTTTTAAAAATACCCAAAAAATGAAACAAATTCATTAAAAATGCTAAAAATTTCCAAATTAATTTCTGAAAAATTCCTAACACTTCCCTTAATATTTTTACTTATTTTTTGTATATTTTTCTCAGCTATCACAATATTTTATTTCACACCTAAATTCCTTTTTTTTTTTAAAACAAATCAACAAAATAACAAAAAACCTTTTTCATCCAAACACCAACTAAACATCTCGAAAAAAATCCAGATATTTCTGGATTGAGGAGAGTGCATTCTTTGCATTTCCATACACCCACTACCAGGTATTTTCCCTTTTATTTGTTATTTTTTTTAGCTACCCCAAAACCCACGGTTAATTTAAAAAAAAACAACCACACAACACACAAACGAAAAAAAAACAAACAAAAACAAACACACAAACAAATACTTTTTAAAAAAAACCCTACACACCACCATGGCAGGCGCATTCACGCTAAACACACCATTTTTTTTAAAATAAAAATAAACCCACCGTTCACTTAGCACGCGCTAAGTGCGCCAAAGAGGCACTTTAATATTTTTAATTAACCAGCCGTCACAAGAGCATGCGCTGGCAAAAAAGCGCTCCACATCACCTTAATTTGTAATCAATGAACTTGCATTTAGAGACCCAATCTGGGTATCGAAGTCCGGGATTCGAATTAAAGCACCGCTTTCACCTAATAATTGGTAATTAAATTTTTAAGAAGGAACCGCCGTTTTCTTGTTAAGGTTTATCACTTAATAAAAATTCACCCATTTCTTAATAATTTATTAAAATGAACCTTTCATTAAATTAATTTCCCCCTCATTGCATTTAAATTCCCCTTTTTAACGAACCCGTTTCGTGGGATGGGTATGCGCAGTTTTTGGAGTTGTTTCCATGGTCAAACACCGGTCTATTAGAGTTGTGGTCTTGATGTGTGTAGGTTGTGGTGATGTTTTGGTTTATTGTCTTTGTTACGGTTAACGGTACGGTATGTAGTTTTTTCTTTATTGCCTGATACGGGGATTTGGGTGTTTGTATGATGCATAGCATGAAGCTTTCGGTCGCATAAGTCTAGAGGTCATGTCGAATTTTTTCTAGGCTGTGGTTTGCTTGGGGATAGTTGGTCCAGTCATGTTTTATCGTTTTGGTTGTTCTCTTATCCTTGATTTTTTGTCTATTGCTTTGCAGGCATTCTCCTTGATTGTCTGTGTTTGTGGTGTGTGTGTAACCATCTGAATGGTGCCTTCTCACGCTCCTCCCCCTATCCAGTATGTCCCACTAGTCAGTAGGGATTACTCTTCCCTACCCACTTTTGAGCCCCTCACGAAGGCGGGACTCGCTGCTTTTGTGGCTACCTCCTTTCCATTGCTTCCAGAGGATCCATCGTTGTGTGATGAGTTTTTGGCCTCCTACAGCAAGAAGTCGGGACTGGTCCAGGGTATTTCTATGACTTTGACACCTTGAGGCCTAGGGAAGGCTCTTTCTCTTCCCTTCAAAGGTGAACCTTTTGTTACCACTCGTCAGCTTTTCTCTAATGAAGAGATTCTGAAGCTGTTACAAAAGCAGACAAGGGAAATGATGGATGTTAAGAAGGTGATAAACTCTTCAGGAGTTTCCTTTTCCATGATCACTGATCCCGTATGGAAGATGGTCTGTCAGTTTCTCCAAGACAGGTTTATGCCTGCCAAAACGCCATCCTAGTACTTGTCTAAAGAGCTTTTCACAGCTTCAAGGATGGTGTTGAAAGGAGTCGCTATTGATTGGAGCACTTACCTCCTCACTAAAATGGATCAACATTTCGTCAAAGACACCAGGGGTAATGTTACCAATGTCACATATGGATCATACTTGTCTGCCTTCTTGACCTACTCAGGTTTACAGAAGAGTGTGCCTCCACCTCCTCCATCAGATCCAGTACCTCCTCCTCCACCTTCAGATGAGTCAGAACCCATTGATATAGAGGATGATGATTCTCCACCTCCCCTGGTCATCCAGCGTAAACGCTTGAAGCGGGTAGCGGATAAAGCTCCTTCAGTTCTTCCTTCAGTGCCCATTCCTGCTACCTCTGGCAGTGATCTCCCTCGGTATCTCACTTGTAATAACTTGTTCAGAGCACATCGCAAAGTTTCGTTGGATATATCAGTTCCCTCAGTGAACAGTCTAGTCTCAGGAGATGCAATTCCTTTCCTCTGTAAAGACATTCAGAGTTCCATTGAATTGTCAGCGACAGCCTGTGTTCAATAGCTGCACGCTTCCTTTTATGAAGAGCTCATGCAGTCTAAGGACCAGTTGCATAAGGCAACATCCGAGTTCGCCTCTGCTAAGGATACCCTAGCAGATTTGTTTAAGCAGATGGAACAACAAACCCAACTGGTTGCAACCCAAAGAGATGAGATCTCTTCTTTGAAGTTCTAGTTAACAGAGGCTCAATCAGAGGTTACTAGCCTTTCAGTGGTTGAGATGATTGATTGGTTTGGAAGTGGTTTGAGAGTGTTTTGGATGATATTGATTGTATTTTGGAAGTTTATGATGTTTATTAGTGAAGATATGAGGTTCTGTGATGTTCTGATAGGTTCTGATTGGTTCTGTATACCTTCTGTATAGCTTCTATTTTGTTCTGTTTTGTTCTGATTGTCTTCTGTAAGGAGGGATGAATTGATGATTGATGATGATTGAGATCTTGTGAAAGCTTATTGAGTGATTTTCGATAGTTTGGAATGGTTTGAGTATGAGTTATGAGGTTTTAATGACCTTCTGTAACCTTCTATAGGCCTTCTGTATAGCTTCTGTTTCTGTTCTATTCTATTCTGTACTGTAGCTGTTCTGCTATTGTTCTGTAGACTGTTTTGTATGCTTCTGTATGTGTTCTGATGGATGAGAGTGTAGCTTGGGAAAGTTTTCTAGCCTTGGAAAGAGGTGAATACAAGTGCAAAAGAGCTGAAAGACGTGAAAGAAGTAGCTGCTGAAGACTCAAGTAAAGATTGAAGTGAAGTGACAGTAGTGAGCTATGAAAAGATACTGTAGTGGCTCTTGTGACTCTTCATATCAGACATACCTCTTGGGAGGGGTATCCACAACCTAAGAAGGATTATTGAGAGTGATTTTTGAGAGATTGTAGTGAGGATATGATGTATTATTGATAGAGAGAGAGAGAGAGAGTCAGAGATAGCCAATTCTATTAAAACAGAGTGATTGTATATGAGAGATTGAGAGAGAAGACTATGAAGATATTGAAGATGAATACTATGTGATGTATTTCCATTCAAAGATGGTGTATTCCTTTGATTTCTTTGTTCTATTGATGGATTTTGTGAAGATATTGAAGAATATGGTTGATTCTATCAAATCCGTGGGAGATCTACATGATGTTGCATGAAGATTTGTTGTGCCCGGTGTTCTTTTCTTCATTGTGATCATATGGAACATAATAAACAAGCTTGTTGATGTTACAAGATAGATTTTCTTGCAAGAGAATTCCCTTTTCCTTGGTGTTCCTCTTGGGGCTCCACTCTCTCTCTCTCTCTCTCTCTCTCTCTCTCTCTCTCTCTCTCTCTCTCCCATGTACATGCTACCAGGTGTTCAGCCCTAACATGATGGATTCTCAACCACTATCACATATTGGCCTAAGTATAGGCTACTATCATGAAGATGAAGCTCATTGTGATGACACAACACATGGTCAAAGTCTTTGAGTGCATACAAATATACGTGGTTTAAGTGGCCACAAAAAAGAAGATATGGAAGCCATACAAAATTACTAAGCTACAAGGCAATGGAAGCATTACCAAAGAATAAAAAATAATAGGAGTATTCAACCATGGTATATTGATAACAGGAGGAAGAAGAGAATATATACAATTGTGGCAAATCATTGGATCAAACAACCACAACACATGGACATAGAGACTCACAAAGATGTTTTCAAGGACCTCATATAATATCCTTAATTGAGGGATTTGCAAGCTCTTGTATTACAATATGATGCAAAATTCATGTCCAACTATAATATACCCAAAATTTTCCAGGAAAACTACGTTTGAGTGCCTTATTTTCACCTCCTTGCATTCACGCCATTGAGTTTTTGTGTTTCTATATGTTCATACAACCCCACATAAGCTTAACTTTTTTAATTTGTTATTTAATTAGCTTAAAACATTCTATTATGATTGAATTATAATTTTTTTAAAATTAAGTTGAATTATCTCTATTTATTGTGATTTTATTTGGATTAATTGATAAAAATTTCAATTTAATACTAATACTTTTATTTATTAAGACTTGTTTTTACATTTTTGATAACTTTTATAAAATTTTAATACTATAAATATCCCCATTTTAAAAATATTTATAGTACGCACGTTGTGAGGCATTTTTGCGAAAATCAAATCTACCTCAAACAATGTTGAAAATATCATTTTGTTGAAGAGGAGCAAGCATACGTGAGTTTGCAAGCTAAACACAAGAAGCTTGGTTTCGAGAAATTGAGCAGGTGGAGAATCATAGGAGTGTGTATATATGCATGGGTTTTGAGCTTTAGTAAGCACGAGATGTATTTCCAGCTATTAGAGACACTATGTGGACAGTAGTGAATGATGGGAATGTTGATTGAACCCGAATATTGTTAAGTCTCGGGGAGTGTGATATTATTTAAATAACTTGACAAATATCTCTGCATACGAGATGGGATGGATGAGTATTAAGCAAATGCATTCATGTAAGTTACATGACTCCGAATTTCATGACCGACATTGTATGGTAAGTCAAATATAAGATCTATCAAGTTTTATGGGTGGAGAACTATGGTTTTTTGCTTAAGGAGTTTACTAGGTGCTCCGCGCCTAGACTCGCCCTGGCGCTTCACACTGGGGCGCGCACGATTTTCACAGGCAGGGGCGAGTGCTGGATGCATGGCACCCACCCCCGCGTTCTCTTTTTTTCCTTGTGGGGGAGGTGGGGGGCTGCCACGTGGCACCCGCCCCCACCTCTCGTTAACTAATAGTATAGATGAGATTATAGAGTCTATTAATCTAGTCTTTCAAAGGCTTTAAGGTCTTTTGCACATTAGTAGATGCCAAAATTTTGGTTATCAGAGACAAGCACCAAGCCAACAAGCCATAAACTTATACTGGCACTCCTTTTCCTCTTGTGTTTTGGGTTGTGTGAAGGGTTTATCCTCGATCATCGCTCCCGATACAACACACATGCACGCACACACGCACGCACGCACATGTATATATTAAAAATTTTGCATTTTGCTTAAGGACTTTTCATCCTTGTAAATGTTAATATAAAGACCAAAATTCTCCCTTAGGAAACCAAAGAAAAACCCCCTTTGATTAATCCAACAAACAAAGACAACCCACACCCCCTTTATAAAAACTATTTAAAGGATGTCCCTCTCTTCACAAATCATAATATTGTTGAGAGGAGGTTACTCTTGAAAGAGTGAGGGTGAGAGCGAGAAAAAAAGAGAGGCGAGGTAACTTATGCAACGAGAAGATAGCGGTCATTCGCCCACCCACACCCTTCTCATGAATCTTTTCATTCTAACACATTTTCTTAACTACCATGACCCCATGCAAGTGCATTGACAAGGTCGACCTTCATCCACCCAAAAAGTTGAAAATAGGGCCGTTGATACAATTCATGTTTACTAATTTATTTCCAAAACTCTTAAATAATCCATGTTATGGAAAAAAAATTGTAAAAATTCTTGTAAATTAGGAATGTGACTTATCTTCTCTTAGATGATTTTGGAATATTATTATAATGTAATAAATTATTCAATCATAGTAGAAGTTATACTAACCTTATTGAAGATTATTCATTTAAAGTTTAAAAATAAAATTTAACTTATGTAATCAACATAAATTTATAATTAGTTAATTAAAAATTGAAAGACACTTAAATAACTAATATAAGCTATATGAAATATTAAATTAGTAGTTAGAGACTTAAATTATTTTAAGAAATAATTTAAATTTAAAAAATTTTGGAAAAATATTGCAGATCAAACAAGCCCACATTGGATTGTCATTATTGTGGGAAGCCAGGTCATATTCGGCCACAATGCCATAAAATGTGTAATGACAAGTACAAGGAAAAGGGAAAGGGAAAAGTGCATGAAAAGAATTATGATCACAACATTGTTTCCAATAAGTCCATCATCAAGATTGAAGAGATTAATGTAGTGCAAACTAATTCAGATGATGATTACATACTTGTAGCTTCCTCTCTTGATGTTTCATAGTTGATTGATACCTTTTCTTCTTATGTTCACCATTGGTTGATTGATTCAAGGGGCTTCATTTTATGTTACCCCTCATCGAGAGTAGTTTCACTCCTATCATAACATGATAGAATTTGTCCAATTGGATAATGCCTTGGCATTGGATATTGTTGATATTGGAGATATACAGTTGCAATTTTCTTTAGGCAGCATCTTTACTTTTCATGATGTACGCCATTATTTGGCTTTGACCAAAAGCCTTCTCTCTCTACTAGATAGTTTGATGAGGCAAGTTACTTTGTATCTTTTGATGATTCATCATGAAAGATTACACGTGGGAATCTTATCCTTGCATGAGGTGCCAAGTGTAGCACTCTTTATCTCTTACTTGTATTTGGATCGATTGACCATGTTTTGGTCATGGTTATAGTACCACATGTATTATTGTGGGATTATCGTCTTGGGCGGCACATGTCATTAAAGGGAATGAAAATGCTTGCCCATTTACAATAACTTTCTCTACTTCATTATAAATGTTTTGATTCCTGTGATCATTGTCTTTATGATGGCAAGTAGACATACAGTTCCCATAAAAAGTCTAGTATTACATGCATGGGTGAGCCTTTGGCTCTTGTTCATTACGATGTGTGTGGACCTATGCCCTATCAATCATTAGGTGACATCAAGTATTTTGTTACCTTCATTTATGATTACTCACATAAGCATAGAAGTTACACAACACAACCATACAAAATCTGAGCAAGGAGTGGAGAACACATAGTAAATATGTCCAAGGACAAGCACAACAAGCTTGAGCCTAAGTCAGTAAAATACATATTTCTTAGTTATATGGATGTAGGTGAGATGGGTTGTTGCCTATGGGATCTGCAAGTTCGAAATGTCATATGTAGCCATGATATTGTTTTTCATGAGGAGAAAATGCATAAGCAACTTGAGTAGGTAATTGAGCTACACATGGTGACATTTCAAGAGTAGCCTCGTGCTCTCATAAAACCAGCTAGAGAGCTTGCATAGGTGATTCTCTAGTGGCCCATGACCATTATATTAGACAAGATGTACATGCCCCATAGCCTATAATGTGATAGTCTACTAGAGATAGATATTTGTGTGATTAGTTTGTGCCCTCCATGGACTATGTTATGGTGACAGATTCAAGTGGGCCTCTTATCTATGATAAGACTATGTGTAGAGGTAATAATCACTCTTGCGAGAGGGTCATGTAGTCAAAGTATGACTCATTGTAGAAAAATCATATGTGGGATCTAATTCCTTTGCCTAATGGAAAGCATGCTTTTCCATACAAGTGGGTATACAAGTTGAAGAGTATCCCTGGAAGCCCCAAGCCATCATATAAGGCTAGCTCAATTGCTAAGGGTTTTAAGCAAAATTTGACAACAAGATCAAGTACAATGAGAAGCAATATTTCCTACACAAAACTTACATCAATGATGGAAATAATTTAGTATCTTTTAGAGGTCATGCTAGTCATATCCACAAGTCCAAGTGAGGTAGAGTAGACTCACCTTTTTCAAGCTTGCAAACTTGTATAATCTTTGCTCTCCTTCCCAATGCACGGTTCCAACTATGCATTCTCTCTTGTCTCCCCCTTACTCTTATAGTTCTCGCACTATACAAGCTTTTTAATTGAAAGCAAACATAAACACCAAAGCGAAAACCAAACTCCAAATTCTAGTGCTAGATCCAATAAAAAGGAAAGAAAGACGGGGAAAAAAAGGAACCTTACTTTTGGCCAACTCACAAGCTCCTTCAAGCCCCCTACTTACAAGCCCCTTGCTTGCAACTCTATGGAGTATACAGAGACTTAAATTTCTTTAGTCTTTTTTTCTTTTCTAAATTTTAGCACCTGAGTACCTAAACTCTATATTTACACACAATCTTAAACCTATCTACACCTTGCAAACCAATCATCCATGCAATAAAATTGAAATTTCAATACACAAACACGAACCTTTTGTCTCTCAATGCAAAGAGAAGAGAAGAGAATAAGGATAAGAAGAGAAGAGAGGCAAGAGATTCTCCAAGATGGTCCCTCACTCTCACCAACACTCTTCCTCTCTCTCAATCCCTCTCTCACACAACAAGATGGACACGAGCAAGAAGAGAGCCACAAGTTTGCACACTCTAAGAATGAGCTTATGCTCTTATTTTTCGGCTTATATACATGTTCTCTTTTTTGGGCATCCACCCACCCTTTGCTTCAACAATGGCCCTTTCTCAATACTTGCCTTGTATTCTTTCTAAGCCTATGAAGCACAAATCATTCTATATGTCATTATGAAATTTTTGAATTTACAACTTGTACAAGAGGGAGTCTGGCGCTTGTACAACTTGAATGATTTTCCTTGTTCACTCCAATTCAAACTCTTGCTCTTGCACTCACTTGAGCTTCAAAATATTTATTTACACTTTTTCTTTCTTCCATTGCTTCCATCCTGGAAAGGGTTAACAAGTAGATAAGACCATGCATTTTTGCACCTTGGATATCCAAGAAACAACACCTTCCCAATGAAGGTAAAGGCATAGCTAGATATGGACTTCCTACTATCTATGTGTCCTGCATAACTAGAGTTAGTGTATCCATGACTCCTATATCCTGGTCACCATAACATACACACATATCTGTAGTGCACTTAAGGTATCTCATGCTATCCTTCATAGCATTCCAATACCACTTGTTAGGTGGAGCCATATAGCATGCCACAACTCCCATTACAAATGCTATGCCAAGATGAGTGGCTATCATGTCATACATCAAACTACCCAATATGAATGCATAAGGGATATTGGCTATCTCAGCATTTTGCTCATTAGATATCAGATTGTGGATAATTGGCCTGACTAATCTTCACATGAGAAGATAAAGGATAACGGATAGGCTTAATATCCTCCATATGAAACCGTAGAAGGACCTTCTTCTATGAGTTTTGAACAGAAGTCAGTTTTGACTTCAGGTGACTTGTCTAACTTGCAGAGTTGCAGACTTATGTGACTTTCAGAGTACCAGAACTTGCAGAACTTGAGTGATTTAGCAGACTTGTAGGATTTGAACTTGGAGAACTTGGGAGATTTTGTGTGACTTGTGGCTTAAGAGACTAAGCTTTAAGCTTAGTATAATTAAATCGTCGAATTGTAGAGGGGGGGCGTTTTTTCAGCCGGTGAAAATTTCGCGGACATACTTTGATACGCCGTTTAAAAATCGTGAAGCTTTAAAGCTTCTTTAAGCTTTATAAGCTTTGTATTAAGCTTTGAAGATTATGAAATTTTTGAGACTTATCTATGTAACTCCATGACTTGTATGAGAGGATGTAGGAGTGGTCCTCCGTTGTTGCAGGCCGGTCCTTCGCGATCTGAGGATGGAAACAGAGGTTCTTGACTGCCAGGAATCGACCGTTTGCGATGAGATTGACCGTAGAGCTCGATCGTTCCAGGAGCTCCGCCTTCGCACAAGATGGGTAGCGATTGGAAGCTCTTGATCTCAGCTTCGCTCTGATACCACTGGTGCGTAGATCGGATGCTGTACGCTCGCGTAGTGAATGCCGGAAGGTCCCCAAGAACAAAAGAACTCTACTTTTTGCACAAAACTCAAGGTAAAAAGCATGCACGACATGAACAAGAGACCAATTGGGTGCAATCTCCCCCCATGCCTTGTGTGAGCGCTCCACAAAGCATGTATTTTATGTATTAATCATCTTCAAGCTCAAATAATAGTCCAAATTACAAAATAGCAAGCTTTTAGCTTTTGAGTTTGCTTTAGCACAAAATAGAAATAAAGTTAATGGACGGTGCCCAAAGAGTCAGCCATACCCAATACAATGTCCAAGTACAAATAACATAATCATACGCCCATGCGCATACAAAATAATAAACAAATATCCAACGCCTCAATAAATAGGCGTGACAAAATATAGGCACCATGCCTAAGGTATGCGCCCATCAAAATATAAATGATAACTCGAATACTCACTATCCTTCAATGCTTTCCTCTGCCACTGCTGCTATCTCTACACATCAACTGAAGCATACACAATCGTTAGTAAAATAATACAATTAAACCGACAAAAGTGAATACCTAGGAGTCTTCAGCTACATAAATAAATCAACTGGTTAGAAATCAATCCTAACCTTAATTTATTACGAATGCGCACTCTAAACTCATAAATGTTTATTAATTTAATATGCATTTTGCGGAATCACCCGCTATGGAATCACCCATGTACACACTAAATTAATGAAACGCCCGAAAAGAATAGGCGTCCCCATCAACTTCTCGCACAAAGAATCCACTTTGTGTGTGAGCCCCGGTCATCAAAGTTTACGAAATCCACCGTAAAACCTCACGGAATCCACCGTTGCACAGAATCCACCGTGAAATATGCCTCCTGGCATCACTTTTGGATGTACTCCTTCTGTGATTAAGTAAAGGGGCTCCTTAGAGCGATTGCATGTGATGCACATTCCAAGAATATGTGAGGTCTCTGTCCCATGTCCTTCATCTCAAAGATTCTTGAGCTAACTTTTCAAGCCATCGAGCTCATCATGAGCTCTCCAGTAATAATTATATCATCCACATAGAGTATCAAAATCATCAGGCTGTTATTATGGGCCTTCTTCATGTTAAACACAAATCCATATCACTACAATTATATCCTTGTGAATGCATGAAAGCACTCAAACTTGTGGTACCATTCCCTAGTAGGTGCTTACTTAAAACCATAAAGACACTTTCTCAACTTGTACACTAAGTGTTTCATGCTTTTGTTCTCAAAGCCGTTAGGCTATTGCATATAGATCTTATCATGAAAGTCCCCATGTAAGAAAGCCATCCTTATATTCATTTGATAAAGGTCCATATCTAAGTGAGCAACCAAAGCCAATATCAAGCATAGGATAGTCAACTTGGCTAGAGAGAAGACTTCATCATAGTCAATGTAGGATCAACAAATAAAATGACATATAGTAAAAATAGGAATATGAGGGGATCCAGAAGGAGTAAAGGATAAAAGAGGAATAGTATCAGAGCTAGAAGAAAAAAGAGAAACATACAATGGAAAGTGATAGGACATGAGAGAATAGGAAAGAAGATCAGTAGGATATCCAACGGGTAAATAGAACAATGAAAATTAAGGGCTTGGAAAAAGGAATCAATAAACAATGGATGATCAACAATATAGTTCAACAATTGAGTTTACAACTGGATATTAGACTTATGAAAGACTCTCCATAGATGACGAGGTTTTAAAGCATCATCCTCCAAAGGTAGATGCGAAGCATGCCCTTTACACCAAGACGTCTGTTGATTATAAGTCTTCAAGCTTTTTGCTGATAAGAGCTCCACTGAATGAACATACATGACTACTTGCAAAATCACATCCCCCACATAAACATTTAGACCCTCCTCATCAAGAAGTTGCAGATGTCCTATGAGATACATAAAAGACAATAACTGGATTTCATGTGAAACTAGCTCATCCACGAATCTATCAAAGACAACTCTCAACAAATCTATAGACCATAGATTTGACCACCCATCCTCTAGAGGTTCCAAGTCCACATTGCTCAAGGAAATGTACAAGGAAAACCTTTACTAATTATACTTAATCCAGAAGGAGGGGGAAGGTGACACCAATTCATCATAGCGAGTAAAGTCATCATGTACACAATTCATTCGCTGGCTGAAGGTTTTCTACCTTAGCAGAAAACCCATCACACAACTTAGCCTTCTGCTACAATTGGTCAAGCTCCTCTTTAGAAGATAAGATAGAAGAAACTATAGGAGCTGGAGGAGGAATAGAGAGACTAGCAATTTTCTGGTTCAACTCTTCAATAAGCCTCTTCTGGGATTCAATAGTGTATTGGAAATGTTGCAATTGACCCTCACAAGTACCCAACTTACGAGCTGACTCTATTATATGCTCAAGAGTTGCATTCTTTTCCTGAGTTAAAGGCACACTCTTAGCTTCCAAGGTAGCTACTTTAGTTTCTAACTCCTTGATTTGGGCTTTCTAGGAATCCATCAAAGCAGTAGCTCCAGTCATCTATTTATGAATGTCGTTGAGAGTAACTTTTTCAAATGCCAAGTCCTCCAAAGCTTTGCTCAACTGACTAGCCAGGGAATCAACTTTATCTTGCAATGAAGTATAAGCCCCCATGTAAATAGACTAAAGACATGAAGTAAGGGAAGTCTCCAATGTAGACTAAACACCAAAAATCAACGAGGAAAGCAGAGGTCCAACTAGCATCATCTATAAAGAAGAGGAAATCTACTTGTCTAGCTGTCCCTCCCTTTGGGTAGCAAATAAGTTAGGACAAGGCAGGAATGAAGGGAGAGAACTGCTAGAAACAAAAGGGCAGTGTCCTATCTAGGAGGATCTACAATTGAAACTGAAGAGGAACTAGATGGCCTTATGGTACGTTTGTGTTTAGTTCAAGAAAATCGGGAAGGGGGCTCATCCACCGAATCTGAATTCAACTATAATGGAGGAGGAGATGGAACAAGAGGTGGAGGCTGCTTCGGAAGAGGAGCAAGATCAACACCACTAGCACACCACCAAGAGGAGGGGCAAAAGTAATAAATTTTTGAAGAAAGATACCATAAGCAACATTACTGCCTTGACCCTTTCTGACTATCTAAAAATGTTGATCCATCTTAGCCAACATGAATGTGGCCCAATTAAACTTGGCTCACTCAAGGATCCGCACAAACGCAGTGAAAAGCTTCTTGGATAGACATTTGGAAGCAGGCTTTCCAGACATGAATCTATATTGGAGGAACTGGCATAGTGGCTTCCACACCGGAGAGGAGATATGAGCAACAGAAACCCTAAAGCTAGTAATAACTTTGCTAGACACCAAAGGGGTAGATGTCTCCTTTTGAAGAAGTGAAAGGATCTCCTCGATGGTTAATAAATGATTGCCACTGGATACAAAGAAAGCTGAAAGAGGCAAACATAACGATTCATAATATTGGCAGTGGATAGGTAGAAGCGTTGGTCATAGACTAAACCAAACTGGTTTTTGTATGATGCCAAGAAAGAGCAGTAGAACTTGCTGTCCACTAGTGGAAACTTAAGAGCTACAAATGAATGAAGACCAGCATGGCAAATACAATCCGCCTCCAAGAGAAGGGAATAGTCATGCACTAACAATGGCACATATTGGATCACAATCCGGGGAGTAGAGGAAGATGCCATTCAGACTACATACGAATCCACACACACACACAACCAAGAAAAATGGGAAAATTCTTGCAAAACCCTAACAAACCACCACTAAGAAAAATATCATGAAAAAACACCATATTGGGGAATATGGGAATTTCCCATAAGTTTGGACACATGGTCAAATCTTTAGATTTGTCATAACTTGAACACTATAACTCCAAATCAAGTGCTCTATAGCTCAATAGATTCCATTTTTCAAGTGCTTTCCAATGATAGGTCACATCATATGGTTTTGAGAAACTTATGGGCATGTTGTCCGAGTGCCACCCTTTTAGCATTCAAAAAATGGGAATTGGGAGATTCCCAAACTCACTAATATTGTCCGGGTGCCACCTTTTTAGTATTCAAAAAATGGGAATTGGGAGATTCCCAAACTCACTAATATTGTGTTAAAAACAAATAGAGGAACAAACAGGACCGGAATAGACTTCCCCAAGTAATCCACATCCTACATAAAAAATTCGACATACCTACGCAATCATGCGATCAAAAGCTTGGTCATATGCATGACAAACAGGCACCCTGATTCCTGTAATCAAGCACTCAAATAGAATCATAGATTTGGACCATCATAATAAACACAGACAAATATGACTGACATCTCTAATTATGAAATCCCAATCCTCGTAAACGTTGGGTGTATACCTATGGTGCTATGAAGTGAGCGGGTGATCACTGCCAAATTCCTTTTAACCAATGAAAAATTAAGTTGCAATTCATTAGTAATTAAGCCCTTAATGCATGGTGAATTGAATTCGCATCCCAACCCCACTCATACTGATTTGACTGATTGGACTAGGGATCTCTAAAAAATATAGTTCATTGTTAAAAATTAGATTATGTGTGGCGCAAAGTGCATGCATGCGTGACTTTGGGGGGTTCATTATTAATTACAAATTAATTGTGTGTATAGTGCATGTGTGCATGCATTTTGGATTAATGTTAGAAAATTAGATAGGTTATTGTGCCAAAGTGCTTGTGCAACAGTAGGGGTTCCTTTTACAATTAATGATTGGGTTCATTTTAGTTACAAATTTAGGAAAGTGCATTGTGTTATTTTTGTGGATGCAACAGTCAAGTTATTTTTATTTACAATTACCTATGTGTTATTGTGCACATGGGAGAGGGAAAAAAAAGAGAGAACCTGGCGATATGTGGACACCCAAAAGGTCTAAAGTGCACAATCCCTCATCCAAACAATCCGTAGGAGAGAAAAATCCACAAGTGAAAAGAGCAGGGTGACTAGGTAATAGTCAACCTCCTATCAAGTATGAAAAAATCAAATACTAACACCATGGTACAAGAGAAAAAGATAAGGGACAAGAAAAAATTGTCAAATGGATATATCATGTGTTAGATGAGTGTATAATTTTGATTTATGTATTTTTTTCTTTTCGTGTAAGGGCTTAACAATGTTTGTTGTTTGTTTGGTGGTTTGGATTTGATTGTGTTATTGAGTTGTAAATTGAGTTTGTGTATTTCGTTTTTGTTTTTATTTTGTGTGTGTTTGTTTTTTATTTTTTTAATGTTTTTTTTGTAAGTGTTAAGAATCAAATGGACATTCAAATATTGAAAATAGGAAAAAGAAGTGTCTTGAATTTTCAAGAATTTCAACAATAATTTTCTATAAATTTTTGCAAATTTGTAAAGCATTTTATTGACATGATAAATGGTTTGTCACACAAAGAATTATGTGCACATCGGTTGTGTAAATTTTTATAGGTGTGGGGTGGATCAAAAGCATGAAAGAATTTGTGGGTGATTTTTCAAGAATTTGGTGGATTTTTTTAGATTTTTTGTTTTTTTCTCTTTTTTCTTGTTTGGTTAAAATTGATTGTTCATGACAGTTAAATGAATGTTTAGGAAATTTGGTAATTTGGCCAAATTTTTTTAGGAATTCCTCCAATGTTGTGTTTGTTTTTAGATTGTAAAGACATGAATTGTGTGGTGTGGGTTTTTTTTTTGTTTTCTTTACATGTATTTTGAATTTAAAGTGTGTGGTTTTTTGTTTTTTAATTTAAATTCAGGTTTTTTTATTTTTTATTTTTATAAATTAAGAGAGGGGGCATGTGGAAGTACGGTTATTATTATTATGTTGTTGTTGTTTTTTTTGGGTGAAATTTGTGTGAATTGTTTGTTTTTATGTTGTTCAATGTTGGAAATGGTTTTTTTTAATTTCATTTTTTAAATGTAAATTTACTTTGGTTTTTTAAATTTATTAGTTGTGTGTTTTTCTTAAGAGTTTAAAAGAAAGGAGGGGTGGTGGGCAAGGTAGGGGGGAGGAGAGGAGGAAGGAGGGGAGTGGTTAGAGGAAAGGGGCGGAGGTGGGAAGGGGTACCCAGGGGGGACCAAAAGGGGGCGACTAAGGGGGAGGCCACTAAGGTACAGGGGGTAGGTTGCTAGAGGGGGGTAGGGGATCTAGGGAGGGGGGTAGATGTCTATAACCGGGGGGGTAAGGGACTTGAGGGGGGAAGGGCTACAAAGGGGGGTAGGTGTGTGTGTGTGTGTGTTTATTGGGGCTGTTTTTTTTAATTTTGTTTTTGAAATTTAGAATGAAATGACCATGGGCGCTCTCGTCTCGCACATGTGTGCAGGGTGAGGGTAAAAAAATTTGCATTTTGGCGACCGAGAGGACATGCGAGAACACGTGTGGGGAAGGACGGCGGGACGGACGGATCGACGTGCCTGAGAAATCAGAAGCGGGAATGTGTGTGAAATCATGTGTAATTTCATAACGTAAAATCATAGAAAAAAAAATTTCAAAAAATCCGACCATTGAAATGAAATGTGGAAAGAAGAAAGAGTGTGTAAAATAATATGCCGGATAGTTTTGTCAAATGAGAACGCCATTCCGCCAGGGATAGGATGCATTTACATGGAAAAAACCATAAAAATACACCCGAAACTGGAAAGAAAATTTAATACAAAAAGATATGGCAGTCGAAACCCAGTGATATCAACACAAAAAAAGTCTGTAAGAAGATGTTAAATAGGATAGGGGAGGCCAAATGCGGTTCCGAGGACAATAGAGTGTGTTCGCATGGAAAGAACGATAAAAATACCAACAAAAACAGGGTCCAAAATTAATACAAAAAATATGTGCATTGAAATGAAGGGCAATGAAAAGAAAAAAGTCAAGGGAAGCTAGTGGGATAGGGTCGTCAAGTCGAAACACTGTTCGGATGGCATTAGGGGGCGTTCACATGGAAAAACTAGGAAAAACTAACATAAAAACTCATGGAAAAATAAATAAACTAAAATCGATAGGTGGGATCAAGGTGAGGGAAAAGGAAAATCATGCAAGGGGCCAAGAAGGACAAGGATGTCAAATAAAAATTGGATTCCGAGGTGGTTAAGGCAAGTTCACATGGAAAAAGGGGCAAAAAGGCACACGAAAATTTTCAAAAAGACGGAAAATTCAATAACAGACAAACCATACATCAAAATGATGGGTAGTAAAAAGGAAAAATATCCAAGGGAAGGTGTAGGTTAGGCTGGTCACATTAGAACATTGTTTCAAAACAAAAAATGTACGTTTACATGGAAACATGATAAATGGGTAAAAAATTCTTCAAAAATTAATAACTCATGATCCATGGCTCGGAACAGGGGGTTGTAAAAAGGAAAAGTGGCCAATTCAAAGGGAAAAATAGGTTTGTAAGGTCAAATTATGATTTTCATTATCGTAGGGTACGTTCACATGGAAAAGAGGCAAAACTAAGGAAAAAGGCAAATAGACAAGGAACAACCCCAAGACAGGTTGAAAAGAGGATGGGTGGGTGGGGAAGAGACCCCATTAGGGTAGGACCAGGACATGGTATACGCAAATCATCCGATAGGGGTGTTTCCATGAGGGTATACACATCAAATGCGCAGGGACACGTCCCCACACTTAAAACCTTAACAAATCATCCTACAAGTCTCATCGAGACATTCCAGATGTAAGAGGCGGCGTTGCAAGGACTCTTCATCTCCCAAGTTTTCTTTAATAGCCACGTGCAAAGAGGGTAGCTTAATTTCAATAGGGAAGGCAACTTCTGTTCCATACACCAAATGGAAAGGGGTTTATCCTGTAGCAACCTTATGGAAGGTTCTGTACGCCCAAAGGGCCTCTGTAAGTTGACCATCCCAATAAGGATAATGTGCAGCAATCGTTCTTGTCAAAATCGAGCAAAGGATGCAATTGGTAACTTCGACTTGGCCGTTGGCTCTGGGGTAATAGGGTATGGACTTACGATGGTGAATCTTGTATAGCTTTGTCAACTCTTCCATAATCTTGTTGAGAAAGTGAGTACCTCAGTCACTTTACAAGCTCTAGGGGATTGCCAAAATGGGTAATGATATTTTCATACAGGAACAGGGCCACACTCTTGCCATCATCCTGCTTTAGAGCTTTGGCTTCACACCACTTGGTTACGTAGTTCGTACAGACCAAGATGTATCTATTCTGTTTCCTCTTGGTTGATGGATCAATATGACCAAGGAAATCGATTCCCCACTTCTCGAACAGCTTTAGGGGAAGGATGGGTTGCAATGGCATGGCACTACATTTGGTAGAATTTCCCATTCTCTGACAAACATCACAACATTTGCAATAGTCATAGGCATCCTTGTGGAGGGTTGGCCACCAATATCCTGTGAAGCAAGGCCTTTCTAGGTGTCGCTTCTCTTGCAAAGTGTCCCACCACAAGGCTCGTCATGGCATGCTTTCAGCATGATTCCAATCTCTTCTCCCACAAGACATCTTCACAAGACCTCGTCTTTCCTTTTCTTATATAGAGCACCTCCTAATAGGGTATAGGGGGCTGATTCCAACAAAAGCTTCTTCTTCTCACAGCCCGAGACACCAGGGGGATACTATTGAGTTTCCAAAAGGTTGGCTATGTCTGCATACCATGGGGTAACAATTTCAATTAGAAATAAGGAAGCATCAGGAAGGTCTAGATCATCCTACTCTTCTTCATTGTTTTGAGGGATTCACAACAGATGATCAGCCAGGACATGGGAGCGATCGGGTTTGGCAACCACTTCAAAGTTGAACTCCTGAGACAAAAGGAGCCATCTCATCATTCTTCCCTTCACATTGGCCTTGTTCATCAGGAAGGACATGGCCTCATGATCCACATAGAATTTGAAATGAGTTGACAAGAGGTAGTGTCAAAACTTCTCTAAAGCAAATACCATTGCTAGGCACTCAAGCTCCATCACTATGTAGTTTCATTCTCTATCAATTACTTTTTGACTTGCATAATAGATAGATTGATCTAACTTCGAGGGGCCCTTTTGGCATAAGACTGATGCATCAATGTGCACATGGAACTTCTTCGTCCAATTAGGAGGCTGTAGGATGGGTGCTTCAGTTAAACACTACTTTAGGGTGTTGAATGCATTGTCACAATCAGTGGTCCATGTAAACTCTGCATCTTTTTTTAGGAGTTTATGCAGGGGGCTGCCTTTGTTGCAAAGTGTACAATAAACCTTCTGTAATAGCCCACATGGCCAAGAAATCCCCTCAATTGTTTAAGATTAGTTGGTGCTATTAAAGTGGCAATCTTCTCAATCAATGCATGATCTATTGCTATCCCTTGTGCTGAGACAATGTGACCCAAAAGAACTCCTGACGAGACTCCAAAGACACATTTGTCGAGGTCAAGAGAAATCCCATACTCTCGACATCTGTCAAAGCACTACTCTAGATATACCCAATGCTCAAGGATTAGGCTATAGACATAGAAGTCATGTAGGTATACCTCAATTAAGTCATGCAAATGGTTTTGGAATGCGGCTATCATCACTTGTTGGAAGGTAGCAAGGGTGTTACAGAACCCAAACAACATCACTTTGTAAGCATAGGTTCCCCATTCTATTGTGAAGGTTGTTTTTAACTTCCTCTTTTAGTGGAGACTTAGCTTGATCCTTAGGAAGATGAAAGGATATCATTGCAGTTTCAAATTTGGTTTGGGGATGAGTTACTTCTTGGCTCAAGGACTCATCTTCCCAGGATGCATCCAAGAACGTCACATAACAAGAATCTTCTGAGTTCCATTTAAGTTGCCAAACTGGTGGTTGTTGGCAAGGTGCATCATCATCATCCTCTTGTGAGAGGGGTGGATTAGGGCGGCAAGAGCCACTACTGAAGGAAGGCTTATTCTTCTTAGTTTATTTCTTATGGATATTTTGCATATGATGTGACTCATTAATAAGTCCAAAGGGTACCATAGCCATTCTATCGAGGAGTAAGGGATCTTCTACTTTTGAGGCTTTTGGAACTTTGTCCTCATCTTTGCTTTTTGTGAGTAGGATAGACTCTTCTAGCCCGCTTTCATAATCTTCTTCTTCACTATCATCTTTGTACTCTTTAGATTCTATTTCTACCTCTGTAGGGGATTTGTAAGAGAAGAACAGACTCTCTGTTATGTCCTCTACTTTTGCTTCTGATTCCGTCTCTCTGCTTCTCCTTCTGCCTCTGGCTCTACTTCTGTCCCTGTCTTTGGCTTTGCTATAGCCATGTAATAGAAGAATAGTACATCCATGCTTCTATCTTGCTATCAGGTGTGATTTTAGAAGTCAATTCGGATTCAGGCAGGAGGTATTCACCCATTGACAAAGACTTTGCTTCTTTCGGCAATTGGCTTACACAGTGCCCAGTGTCAAGGACTGTGCCTCTGTTTTCTTGGGAAAGATCTGTTTGATAGCTTCTTCGTCTCCTAATGTACCATCTGTCACTTCATTGAAAGAGTTTGTTACGACTTCGATGGAAGTGGATCCATTGCCTTTTTGTGATCCATATAGCTTCAACACTACTTTGTTAGATCCTCTGCCTAGGGTTAGGGTATCCTTGAACCAATCCGTCCTTGCTCTTACTTCAAAAAGCCAAGGTCTTTCCAGCAGCAAAGGGTATGAGGTCCTGTAGGAATTTGGTTTGACCACCAGATATGTCAGCCAATAATCTCTTCCTACAAGGGTTATCTTCATGTACGGGAGAATGCCCAAAGGCTTGATTCTGCTTTGGTCTGCCAATCTGATAAGCCACTACATAGGCTACATTCCTTACAAGCCTAGATCCTTCATTGTCACATCTGTCATTATGTTTGCTAATGAGCCTCCATCAATCAATGCATATGCAATAATTCATCCTTCAATCCACACGCCAATCTTTGCGGTTCCAAGATCAAGGAAGACTTTAGCTACATCCACTTCTTTTACAGGCTCTGGGGTTTGCTGGACTTGGTTGTTGCGGAGGGAGTAATCAGTAAGCCTCATCTTCTTGTCAGCATGCTTTTGAATCTTTCGACAGCTAGGAGACAATATTAGTAACTGTCAGAATGTTAGGTTTGGTTTAAAAGTGTCTAGGTCTTTGACCAAGTCATATTCTTTTATAGGATCCATAGGCTTCTCCAATCGGCTAGGGAATGGGGCCATACCCACTTTTATCATTCCCTTTTCTTCTAGGAGTGGCAACATCTGCACTTCTTCTCCTTGAGGAGATACTTTGGCATCTTCTATCTCTTGGACCTCTAGTTCTATCTCGGCAACTATCTATGTGGCTTTGCAGTGCTTTGTACTACATTGTTCTATTTCTCCATGGGAAGGTTGAACTTCATGGTCTTGGTAGAGGGAACATTCTCTTTTGGAACTGCAGGTTCTCCTCTCTTTGCACACATTATTACAACAACTTCCAATTCCACCAAATTGAAAGTAGGTTCTTGAGTCTTCTGTTGAGTATCGGATGTAGCTTTCACACGAGTTGACTTGGACAGTTTTTTGCAGTGTTGCATTCTCCTTTGTATCGACTGCATAAGGGCTTGTAGTCCATAGACCTTTTAAGGTTTGGACAGTTTGGTGAGATATGATATTTTTCTCCACGTCTGTAACACTCCACTTATGATATTTGGTCACCGCCAGACTGTTATTCTTTGTAACTTTGAGAGGGAAACCTCCTTAGGCTAATGAAATTAGGACCAAATTCCCCAGGTTTTGGTCCAATATTCTAGGTGGTCATCTTGGATTCCAGCAAGTTGAACCTTGCTTCTTCATCTTTCTTTCTTCTATTCTGCATCTCCTTTAGAGAGCAGATATCCTTTGTATGGTTCTTCCTCAAACAGTATGAATAGAAAGCTCCATGAATGGTTGGTCTTCGAGTACATTCAATGACTATATGTCCCACTTGATGGCACTTTCCACACCATGTATTAGAACACATCACATCTCTCCCACCTCCTGCAGGAGTGGATACATTAGTGATATTCACCTTCAGCGTCTATAGCTGTTTTATAATCACATCCATAAGCTCCTTATTTATGCTTGTAATTGAATTGAAAAAGTAATCCTTCAAGTTTTCACCTCTTGGAGTACTTGCAGTAGGGTTTTGGGAAGCCTCTGTAGTCACCACATACACCGGTTGAGTTGATAAAGAGGGTCCTCTGTTTTGGTTGTGATTCAAAGCTCCTATTGAGACTAGGGGATGTTGATTCCAGTTGGTAGGATTCAACTGTTGTTTAGTCTTTATATCAAACACGTGGAGTTGTATATGGATGAGATTTTTGAAGCCTATCCCTCCAAAGTGAATGCATGTTGTCCTAAGGCTTCTTGGTATTCCATGATAGAGTCTGTGGTATTGAATCAGAGACCATTGAAAGCTCATGCATGATTATAGAATGCTAACCAATTGAGGGAGGATCTTTTAGCCCATATTTCTAACCCATTTCCTTTTGATATCTCCTTCTTTGAAGCTTATAATTGCCGCTCTATTCTAGGTCAATTAGTGCCTTCCCTTGCTTATTATCAATAGATAGCCCATAGATTGGATTCTTATCAATCCATACTTCAAACGACTCCCCATGTTATTTCTCCTCTTCTTTTCCAACTATGGGAGCTCTCGCTCAACCAGCAAGACCCACGGACCGCTTATTATTTCAAGCGTTCCAAGGAGCTCTAATGGCTACCTCTCACCTAGCTGACCCGCCTCCAAGCCTATGAATGTAGTGAGCTTACCTTAGTTGCCTCCTCCTTCATGCACACTGGTAGCTCCACAATCCTAGATGCTAGCTCAAGCATCCTCAAGCCTCCTTCTCCAAGTTCCATCCACCATAGCCATGCGCAAGTGAGAGAAGATAAGAGAATAAGAGAAGGGGGAATGGTGAAGAGCTTCACCCTCTTGATCCCTCACTCACATGTGCTGACTCCCTCACCCTCTCAATCTCCCTCTCTCTATATCACACACACACACACACAACCAAGAGAAGAGAAAAAGACAAGGAGAGAGATCTCTTATTAGCCACACATCAAGCCACACATCAAAGAATGAGCTTCCATTCACTTTTTGAACTTTATATACAAGCCCTAAAATCCCATGGGTGCCCATCCCTTTTTACATGACCGGCCTTTGTGGCAAGGTCATTTTTCCTATTTCCATTTTCTTGCCTCATGCCTTAAGCCTACACCCATCTATTCTTTTACAAATGGCACAGGAGGGGGCCTGGCGCTCTTTTACAAGAGTTTTTAGAGTTTTTTGCTTCAGATGTATTACATGTGCCGTCTATTACAAAGAACTTGGTGTCAGTCGGTCAAATGGTAGAGCAAGGGCTGCAAGTCAGATTTAATGCAAAGGGCTGCTTTGTAGAAGATTTCAATGACAAGTGCAGGTTGGTAGCAAAGGGAAGTAGAGTTGGACGTATGTTTACTCTCGATGCTGGAATTCCTACTATGAATGCTGCTATGTATGCCAAAGGAAAAGGTGTTGTTGCAGACATTGAAATTTGGCACAAACGCATTGGACATGCAAATGTACAAAGGCTGAAATTAATGCAGTCCAAAGGGTTGGTTACAGGTTTGCCTATATTTAAAGTTGCAGAATTTCATAAGGTATGCGAAGCATGTCAGTTTGGTAAGCAGGCAAGACAACCCTTTTCACATGACAGAGATGTAAGCAGAAATATCCTTGATGTTGTGCATATAGACATTTGGGGGCCTACACAAAATGTATCTCTTGGAGGCAGTTCATACTTTGTCACATTCATTGATGATTGTTCTAGAAAGCTGTGGGTATATTTTATGAAGGAAAAGAGTGAAGCTTTTGAGCACTTTAGAACTTTCAAGGCTGCAGTTGAAAGAGAAACAGGCTTGAAAGTAAAGTACTTGAGGTCAGATGGAGGGAGAGAGTACCTCTCAAATGAGTTCAGTGATTTTCTAAGGTCTCATGGGATAAACAGACAGTTCACATGTAGGTATACCCCACAGCAAAATGGGATTGCAGAAAGGAAAAACAGGCATATTGCAGAAGTTGCACATGCCTTGATGGCTGAAAAGAATATGCCTAAGCATTTTTTGTTTGAGGCTGTTCATACTGCTGTTTATATTATGAACAGAACTCCCACAGCTGCAGTTCATGGTATGACCCCCGAAGAATGTTTTACAGGTAAGAAGCCTGATGTTTCACACTTGAAAGTGTTTGGCTGCATTGCGTATGTTCATGTGCCAGATGAGTTGCGGAAGAAACTGGATCCAAAGGCTGAAAAGTGTGTCTTTATTGGATACTCTTTAGAGCAGAAAGGGTATCGCTATTACAACCCTGTCACATGTAAGTTCAGAGTGAGCAGGGATGTCATCTTTGATGAAATGAGCAGTTGGTATGCATCTAGTGGTGATGCATTGGATGATGATGATGATCATGACACTCATGTGCAGGCTGAAAAGCAAGAATCGCGAACTCTTAGTGGACCAGAGACATCATCTGGTAGTCCTTGGTCTGGGAGACTAAGGAGTAGCTCTACATCTTCAGGTGCATCTAGTAGCACTATAGGTAAAGACAAAGGAAAGAGTAAAGTGTCAGAAGGCATTGATGCAGTTCTTGATGGAGACTCCAGTGGCTCAGAGAGCTTGGATGATGAGCTTGGCATTCCTTCAGTGAGGACTCCAGGTGTGCAGAGAGCACGCGTTAATACAAAGACTCCATTGAGTGATCCAGTGGTACGCAGGTCTAGCAGGGTGAGATACCCTGTTAAAAGATTTGGTTTTGAAGGTTATGCAGCTCACCATTATGCTTATATGGTGAAACTAGTTGAGGATGTTGAGCTTACATGTTTTGAGGAGGCTATTGGTCATGCTCATTGGGATGCAGCAATGGATGAGGAGATGGCTGCATTAGAGGCCAATAAGACGATCTAGTATCATTGCCAAAGGGAAAGAAAGCTATTGGATGTAAGTGGGTTTATAAGATTAAGCACAATGCAGATGGTTCTATTAGTAGGTACAAAGCTAGGCTGGTTGCAAAAGGCTATGCTCAGACATATGGCATAGATTATGATGAAACCTTCAGTCCAGTTGCTAGGATGACAACTGCCAGATGTGTGATTGCTTTGACAGCAGCCAAAGGTTGGAGGTTGCAGCAAATGGATGTGAAGAATGCCTTCTTGCATGGTGATTTGCAGGAAGAAGTGTATATGGATCAGCCAGCAGGTTATGAAGATTTAGAGCATCCCACGTATGTGTGCAAGTTGAAGAAGGCGCTCTATGGGCTCAAGCAAGCACCTAGAGCATGGTCTGACAAGATCAGAGAGTATCTTGTCAATATTGGCTTTTATGTTTCTGATGCTGATCACTCACTTTATGTGAGAAAGGGAGATGCAGGTTTGGTCATCATAGTCATCTATGTGGATGACTTGATTATTACAGGTGATAGTGATAGTGGGATTGCTGAAGTCAAGGGCTGTTTGAAGATGAAGTTTGAGATGAAGGATTTAGTTGAGCTAAGGTACTTCCTTGGCATTGAGGTGATCAGATGTGATGATGGTATATGGCTGTCCCAAAGACAGTATGGCTTGGATATGTTGTCCAAGTATGGTATGACAGCATGCAAACCACTTTCAGTTGCGTTGGAGCAGAATGTAAAGTTGAGTGCTGATGTTGGGGATGAGATAGAAGACCCTACTATGTTCAGGAGGATAGTGGGGAGTTTGATCTACATGACCATTACAAGGCCAGACTTGAGCTACGCTGTTGGTCTTGTGAGTCAGTTTATGCAAGTACCTAGAAAGCCACACTTGGATGCAGTCATACGCATATTGAGATATGTGAAGTCCACATTACATTATGGACTTTTCTATGAGGCAGGTACAGATGTATAGGTGTTTGGATACACAGATGCAGATTGGGCTGGTAGTATGTCTGATAGAAGATCTACCAGTGGATACATGCTCTCTCTTGGTAGTGCAGCAGTTGCTTGGAGTAGCAAAAAGCAATCTACAGTTACTTTGTCAAGTACAGAGGCTAAGTATAGAGGTGCTGCTGTTGCAGCATGTGAGGTAGTATGGCTGCAAAAGTTATTGGCTGATTTGGATGTGCAAGTGGAAGGTCCAGTTGTCATTTATTGTGACAACATGAGCAGTATACAGTTGGCTAGGAACCATGTGTTCCATGCCAGGACAAAACATATTGAGGTACACTACCACTTTGTGAGAGAGAAGGTACTAGCAGGTGAGATTGACTTGGTGTATGTCAGCACACAGGATCAGATAGCTGATATCTTCACGAAGGCATTGGGTACAGAGAAGCTTCAAAAGTTTCGAAGCTTACTTGGAGTTGCAGAGATGCAGTTGAGCTTGAGGGGGAGTGCTGAGATGACAAGCTCAACACATGTGGACATTGATGATGGACCGCCAGGTTAGATGGGTCCACACGTCTACACTTAGCACGTCGGTGGTCATTATGACTCTCATATGGCCACTGACTCATTACTTATTGTATTCAGGTTGTTACACCTATTTACAGTTGGCATAGTTATAGTGCCAGTCGACTAGTGTAGTTGGTTATGCATTGTTTGACTTAGTAGGCCACTTTCCTTTATGTTGCATCTTATCTATACTTTGTGTACATTGTAAAGAGTGTGGAAGAAGAAGAAGAAGTCAACAAGAAAACGTTTTGGCCTCCATCTCTCTTCTTGTCTCTTGAGTGAGCTTCTCCTTATGCATTCTGTGTGTGTTCGGCGCATCATCTTGAGCAACTCCCCCCACCACGCGATTCTTGACATGGGATCACATCTTCTTCGAATCTGCCCATGTCAAATTGCAGTTCAGTTTCACTTCCTCGGCACTCTTCCTGTTTTATCTCCTCTACAAACCCTAGAGCATCAATCTCCTGGGGGGTTAGGCTGGCCAACAATAGGTACATACGTTGTTCATCAAGGCTCAGCCCAACTGCAACGGGTTGGGGGGCATGTGTAGCCTTGCTAGCAAAGCTCTGCGTGCTATGCTCGGCTTTTTCTTTACCACCTCCAAAGACTCCCATTCCTCCGCGTGAGTAGCATCCATCAGGGTATTCAAGAAGACTCGTTGTTGAGTATTTAAACCCACTTGGGTTGCCTTTGCTCTACTTTCTGCTAGGAATTTCTCTTTTCCCACGAGAGCCAGGTGATGCACCAAGGTCTTCACTCTTCGTTCATTTTGGGGCCTACCCACTCTTCGGCTCTCTTTTTCATTTCCTCCATACCTTCTCCTTGTCTTTGTACCAGGGCCATGAGTCTCTACTCCTGGTCTTCCAATTCTCTACTCATTCTCTCATGCTCCTCTCTTTCAAGACTCAAATTTTTTATCATGGTTTCCATTTCTCTGTGGTGTTGTTCCTCTTCTTGCTTCCTTCCTTCTTCCCTTGCGGCAAACTCTTTCATGCCCCGTTCGATCCGACCTATTTTTGCTACCAGATCCTCATGTTGCATGATTAGAAGCTTATACTCTCTCTGCATTTTCACTAGCTCTTGATTTTCATCTACGAATTGTTGCCTGTAGCTTTGCTCCTTTTCATATTTGGCTTTTAGTTTCCGTTTCAAATCAAGGATTTCCTTTTGTTGCATAGCCATTTGCCTCATCTTTTCGAGCTAGAAGGCTGCACTGACTCCTTTTCCGCTTCCAACTCGGCCACCACTATCTTTCTTTCCTCCCTTGCCTTCTCTAATTGAGAGAGCAATTCATCAACATATTCATCATAGTTTGCTGGTGGTGTCATAGTAGTAGGGATTGGGGTGGTCGAACCTTCCATCTTTTGGTGTTTTGGATCTTTTCTAGACTCGACATCTGTGGTCAGCCTTTTCTGCCTAGTGGCCATAGTCTCCACCCTCTTTCCTTGTGCTAGTTCCTTATTGATGAAGTATTGCATCCAAGCCACAAAATTGTTTGCATTGGCACTGGCCGGGATGCTCAGAGTGACAGTGGTTGCTTCAGTGGTGGCAGACACCAACAAGGACGAGATGGGATGGATGGGAGCCTTACCCTTGCCTTTGATGACCACGGGCAACATGACTTTGGGTACGTGGGTGCTTGAGCCGGGTCTGTCATCCCTAGGTGGACTTAAAACCCCTAGGCCATTGAGTCGGCTTTGTTGTTCTATGGACCGGGGAGTTGCTTTGGCCATGTCTTCTTCCTCCTTTCTCCTCCACTCCGCCTCCTTTTCCACAGCTCTTCTCTCTCTCTCTCTTCCTCTGTTTTCCTTGATTCTTCTGCCAGCTTTTCAGCTTCTTCTTCTCCTTCTTCTTCCTCTCCGCAGCCTCTCTTAGAGATTCCCTTTTGGCTCTCTCTAGATCTTCTTTTTCCTTCTTCCTACCCTCATTCTGTTTCTTCTTCTGAGTTGTCTTTTTAGTGGGCTTCTTTATTTTTTTCCTTCCGAATTGAGCCTCCTGATCCTCCTTCTCTATCTCCATTTCTGTCCTGTCGCTTGATGGCTCTTTCCCTTAGTGGGTTGGCAACCTATCTAGAGTCTCATCCGCTCCTTCATTCCTTGTTGGGATTCTTTTACAGCCTCCTAGATGATGGCTGTAAACACACTTCCATACCCGATGAAGGAGGCTTTCAAGGAAGGTTTCTTCCTCTCCGTATTTTTAGAGGCTAGGGATTCTCCGCATGCGTGTCTCTTGCCCAGGGCTAGTGCTTTGGCTGCTTGGTCTATAGTCTTACGCACATAGCTATTCCAGTCCACCTCATCCAAGGTATGGACTGCCACATTCTCCAACATAGGCACATTGATTCAGTGCATGAGGGAGTTATAGTGCTGGTTGGAGAAAAGTGAGTGCACCAATTTTGCATGCATGTGGACCTTAGCATCGGGGATATCCTATATGCTGATGTCATCGTTTCTCAAAACATCATCCCTCTTCATCTTTAGCATAGCATACACATCTCTCTTAGTTTTCTTCTCCACCTTAGGCTCCAACCCCAATGCCTTCTCCACCAAGGCTTGGTTCAATGGCACTTGCACTGGCAAGCATTGTCCCCTCTTTCCACAGTCACCGTTCCGCATTCTTGATTGGGGTTGTACGTTCTCAGAAATTCCACACACTTTGTGTGGTCAGGCTCTTGCACAAACTTCTCTAGGTACTTCGAGAGGTTACACTATTCCACTGCTCTCCTTATGGCCTCCTCCTTGGCTACTACCTTCTTAAGGTTGTGAATGCTACGGAATTTCAGCTGATTATAAGCACGGTTTTCTAAGATGATGCCATACTGTGTTCTCTCCTCCTCCGTGAAAGGGAGTCGGTGAGTGTGATCTTGCTGCGACATCTTTCATTCTTGTCATGAATCGTCATTCCCATTAGTGCTTCCGAAAGATTTATTTGCTCAAAAGAAAGGCTTCGTGTTTGTTGAATGAAAACATTTAAGCTTCAACATAAACTTTCCTTTTAGACTTTTCACCCTTTATTTCAACATTTTCAAGACATTTTTTCTCAATCACAAATTAATGTATTTCTTTTCTTCCTGCGTTTAAATGTCGATTGAGGTTTTCACAGTGGTGTGTTTTTCCTTGTGTGTGTATGTGTTGCTTGATTTCGATTGGTTCTGATTTGACTCACTCACCTTATCCCCTCCCCTTTTGGATTTTGGGAGAATCCTTCCTAGGATTGAAGGCTAGCGGGCCCAGGGCATTCAGCATACAGGTCGAGTGTTTGCTTTCACATGAGCCAAGCATAGAAGTCTAGATTGTACTCCAACTGAGCATCACGGTCCAAATCGAAGGGTTGACTACCTACGTGTGTGATGTGCGTAAGGACATTTGTCAGGACGTTGCTGGAATCGATGCAGCTAGTAATATGTAACCATTCCTCTGTTAGGAGGCAGTCAAGGTAAGGGTGCCCTTTTATGTGCTCTTCTAGGGGTCGGTCACCAACAGTTGTTAACACGCTATACAAAGTTGGGGTGACATAGTTTGGGTCGTATTCCCATGTCTTGATGGTGCATCACTACTTAGCATTGGTCATCACTTGGCACCCTTTGAGTTCCCATTGCAATCAAAGAGCGTACCAGTCTTGTAAGAATGGGGATTCGGTTTCAGCCAGCTGTTTCAACTCCTTAACTTCTCAACTAGTGAGAGCAAAAGAGGCATGCTTTTCATAGGATGTAATGAGACTATGTTTGATGGCTTGATCTGTAGATGTCTCAGTGCGGAGCAACTATACAGCTGAGTGGGGTGCTTTGATGAATGCAAATTCAAGTGTGTCCCATGAACAAGGCATTGTACGAACTTTTGTCGCAAAGGGCTCTTGCAATAGGTCCAAGTCCAAGCGGTCATAGCTCAGAGCTAGCAACATGAATGTGGCATCTAAGCATTTGAGGCAAGCAATGGCATCATCCCCGATGTCTTCGGCTAGATCTAAGGCCAGTGACAAGAATGATTTTCGCTCATAGGAGGATCTAAGGCCTGCACGGGTGGTTGAGCTTTGACAGAACTAGAGAGTTTAATAGCATATAGTTGCGGGCTCGGTTGTTCCTGAGACTGTGTTTGTGTCCCTTGCCCAGTAGGCTGGGACAACTGGACTATGAATGGAGCATTACTACATGTGGATGTGGCCTCTTGAGTCTTGATTGAGTTGTGTGGGACTAGTTCGGGAGCAGCAGCCTGAGATTTAGGCCAGTAGACTTGGTCGGTCTTCATGGGCATAATCAGTTGTGAGTCAATGGGCTTGGTGTCTCAAGGCTTCTGTGGCGTTAGGCCTTGACACATTGTATGGTTGGGTATGGTTATGCATGAGGGTGGCACTTGATCTCAGTGCTCTTGGATGTTTTAGAGTTAGGGATCCATATCCAAGCATTACCCTCATAATAACCTTGTGCTTGCAATAGGATCTTAGGAACCCATCGTGGCTTGACCACATGTCGTTGTTTGTAGCTTTTTTTTGGCCTCCTAGGTCTTGAGGTTGTGTTGTTAGCCTTGCAAAGGCATGGCTGACTGCTTTTCGGTAGTAGACTCTGACGTTTAGGTACCCACCTTAATTAGGGTTCGTGGGCATTGACCTTGGTTTTAGTAGGTTGCTAGCATAGAGGCTTGGGAGGGTGTAACAAATCACAACCCTTCTCCTTAGACTTGGCTGAATGCGTGTCTTCCGGTGGTGTTGCTGGTTTGGTGGGAGTCACACAGCCCTTGCTAAAAGCCGCCACTATGAAGACATTGCCAATGGCTAAGTGGATACACTACGACTCATAATTAACATTGCAGTGAGCTTGCCTTTTAAAGGTTTGACCCAGTACCGATTCGGTGCCTGCATTTTCAGTGTTCGGCAACACATAAAATGTCTTTGCTATGCTCTCAGACTCGATAGAAACTGTGGCCCTACATTTCCCTAGGAGTGCGTACGATTGATCCCCATATGGGCTCAGTTTGGCGGTAGTGGACTGTAGTTGTGGTTTGCCAATATGGGTCCAATGATCGTGGGTTAAGACATTAAGTCTGCTCCCTCATCAATCAAGGCGTTGACAGTGCATGTTTACTTGGCAGTGATCGTGATGCGGAGGTAGGCAAGTTCTATGGTTTTCCCATCTTCATCGTCAATCTCCTTGATTGTGGCTACCCATACTTTGACCGATGGTTCTAACATTGTTGATTCGTGCAAGGGGTCATGGGGGGATAATAGTTCTTGATGTGACTGCCATTGAAGAAGCCCATACCCTCACCTTCCAAAGTATCAAGTTCAACATTATCGGTTCGGCTAATGGCACGAACCTTGAAGGGCCCTAGACGTTTAAACTTCATTTTCTATTTATGCCCCTTAACGGAGTACAGGAGCACTAAGTTACCTTGTTCAAAGTCACGTTGCTTGACATGCTTGTCAAACCAGCTTTTGCGTCGTGCTTTCTTACATATGAGTGCATGGGTAGATAGGAGGCGAGTTTTCGAGAGGTGTTCGAGTTCAATTAGACGTTTCATCCATGCTTCCTTCCCTTCCCATTGTTTGTGAAGTGCAATCCCTTCCCATTATTTGTGAAGTGCGATCCTCAGGCTAGGAACGAAGAACTCTATGGGTAGAATTGCTTCAGTTCCATAGGTCAACCTAAAAGGTGTCTGGCCTACAGCCATTTTGTAGGATGTGCAGTAAGCCCACAAGGCTGCCATCAGCTTGTTATCCCAGTCAATGCGCGTGAAGCAGAGACTACCTTGGTCAGGACGTTTACTAGAATTTTATTGGTGGCTTCCGCTTGGCCGTTTGACTGAGGGTAGTATGGTGAGGATTTCTAATGGATAATTAGAATGGTGGGTAGAAGATGCATGATCACTTCATTAATGAAGTGTGTGCCCTGGTTGCTAACATGTTCAATGGGGCAACGGAATCGTGAGATCACCTACTCCCGTAGGAACTTGACAGTCATTCTCGCATTGTTCTTTCTCATAGCCCTTGCCTCTGCCCATTTCCTCAGATGGTCAATGGCTACAATGATATACTTGGCTTGAGAGTATTGTGCCATAGGACTAATAGGTCCTACAAAGTCAATTCCCCACTTCTCAAAGGGTTGTCGTGCAATTATCGAAGTGAGCTCCATTTGATCCTTGCAAATTATGACCTTTGTCCGTTGGCACTCCTCACAGTGGTTAACGAATTGTGCCGCATCATGAAAAAGCATGGGCCACCACAGTTGAGACTACAGCACCTTGCGGCCTGTTGTTTCTTCGCTAAAGTATCCTCCTCCAACAATTCCATTGTGTACTTTGAAGAGCACCCCGTGCATCTTGTAAATACGCATCTACGTAACAATCCATCTTTCGCTAGCCTATACAACTGACCTGCTATCAACTGATAGGGTTGGATCTTGAGGATGAGCTATCTAAGTTGCGCTTTCTCTATTGGTAGTTCATCATGTAGTCCATACTCAAGCACTTGGACTATGTCATATGCCCAATATGGCGTCAAGTCGGCTCAAAATAATTCTCTCTCACTAGACAGGCTAAACAGATGTGCGTCTAGAAAATCATCTACGATGCCTCATTCAGCGGCCTCTCCCGTGGAGATGCATGACATGTGGTCCGCTATGTAGTACTGTTTCCCTTTTTGTACAACCATGGAGAAGTTGAATTTCAAAAGCAGAAGGAGCCATCAAGCTATGCGGCCTATAACACAAGGTTTGCTTACTAAATATAGCAAGGCTTGATGATCCACAAAGAAGGTCAAAGGAGTGGCTAACAAATTGTATACAACCATGGAGAAGTTGAATTTCAAAAGCAGAAGGAGCCATCAAGCTATGCAGCCTATAGCACAAGGTTTGTTTACTAAATATAGCAAGGCTTGATGATCCACAAAGAAGGTGAAAGGAGTGGCTAACAAATAGTGTCAAAATTTCTTCAGAGCAAATACCATGGCCAGACCTTCTCTTTCTTTGATGGGTTCACTTGTTTGCCCTTGATGTTTGGCACCCAACATGATTACTACCCTATCGCCCTTTTTAAACTTCGTAAATCTCTTAGGGAGGTCATGTGGTTTCTGTTGTTCATTCACTCTTGCATCCTTAGATTGTTCTGCCCTTTCTTCTTTCAAGTGTCTTCCCTCAGGTGGACAAGCAGGTCCCCCTTGGTACGTCTCATCTTGGGATGCCTTGGTATTTCAGGGTCACTCTCTAAACTCACTTTTGACTCGAAATTGAACTCCTCGTCTTTGCTAGATGAGGTATTCTACCCCAGTGGTCGCAGCTCAGAAGGTGACTTTGTTCTAAGCATTGGCATGTTACCTGGTTGGGTTAGGCCTACTTTTTCCAAATCTATAGCTCTTATATGTTCCAACCAAGTGCGGTCACAATCCACGCACATGACCCTTTGCTCTATCCTAAAGGTGTTCTTTCTGTGTGGCCTGGAGTCCGCCCGTATATGTTCTATCACTCGTCCTTCGATGTCATATTGTATGGTATTTATCTCATCCTCACTCTCGTCACTGAAGAAGCGACAGTCCTTGTATTCATCATCATAAGTATCTTCCTCTGATTGCTCATCATCTCCTAGGTTTTGGTATGGCTCGTGTGTTTGATCGGGAACTAGGGTCCAATTGTACCTGAGATTTAGATCATGCACCCTGGCCCATTGCCACCTTGGTTCATTTAAGAGATCTTGGAGTGGCTTGAAGTTTGCTGCTGGATTTCCCGCTAGCTTGCCACTCAAACACTCTAAAACCCCCTGGAGCTCCCTCCTGTTGGTTGGCACTTGGAAAATGATAGGTTTAGGTCTTATGTATAGGTTTCTTGCCATCATGAAAATTGGTACTGAGGGTGTACCCTTGGGCTCATCAATCATTTTAATGGCCTATTTGTACTCCTCATTATTCGAGAATGGCACATCAATGGTAGCAAGGACATGCATTCAGTCTCGCTCATCTTCAGGACATGGGATATACTTTGTTAGGGGCCCATATGATTCCTTGATCTGGGTATCACCTTTGAGCATAGCAGAGATGGCATTGAGGTTAACTGGTGTAGTTTTTCGGGAGTCCATTTCTACCCTTACGGCTTTTGTTCTATTGCCTAGGAAGATGAGACCATTCCCCCAAACTTCAATCACTCTGGCATTGCGCATCCAGGGTTGGCCCAATAGGATATCGTAGTCCACTCCCTTCATGACTATAAAGTCAACTAAGAATTGGACTCTAGCAATTTTCACCGGCCAGTTTTTTAGCACCCCAAAAGACTTCACATTCATTCAGTTAGCTAATGTGACATTGAACCTAGCAGTCTCGACAAGTGGGTTGCCCCAAGTCTGGAGCACTGCATGGCTCAATACACTAACTCCTGCCCCTGTGTCTACAATCCCTTTCCTTGTTATGTCACCTAGGGCTAAGATAGGTTAGACTGTGTGCATCTCGGTGCCTTCCCAAAAAGCATTAATGTGCAAGGATTTAGGCATCGAGTGCAACGTCAAACTCAGTATTTACATCTCCGCATCATGCTCCTGTATGCCTGTAGTGGCTTGTCCTTGTGGCCCTTCAACCCATTGTTTCAAGTCCCACCATAGGATCGGATGCTGTCTAAGAAAATCTCCCATGCTTAACGTCACCGGGGTGGTCACTAGAGTGGTAAGGAGGTCATTGGTTGCTCATCTTTCTCCTATTTTGGATTGTCCTAGCCAATGCCCCTGACTGGGTTGTTGGCCCATAGAGTTAAGGCTTTGCCTAAGAAGTACTGCTTGTGGCACAGTCGCGTCTCTTGATTTCGGTGGAGGGAGTGAGAGTGGCATGTTGATGTTGAGAGATCCTCGATCTCGTATGGGCTCCACATCTTTCAAGTGTTTGTGAGCCTCCTTTACCCACTCCTTCACTTTATCGATGGCCTCTAGCTGGCGCTTCAGGTTGGGGTACTCCCCTACCTTAGCACTTCCCTTTTCAGTAGTCTTTGGGGCTGATGTCTCTGCCTCAGTGTTAGTGACTTTCTTTCCAATAGGTAGCATTGTGGCTCTCTCAGTTTTTAGCGTAACTTTAGCTTCGGGTCTCTTCTTCCTTCGCATGTGGCTCTTCTTCCCTATCAAGGCTATGTCAAAATTGCTAGGACTTGGCAGTGACATGCCGGCCTACTTCATTTGTGCACGGGTCATGACATGCAATGGGATAGGTGTAGCCTCCCCGTAAAGATTCTCAACACCAAACAGTCCCAATGGGACGGATGGCATGTTAGCTGAATTCGAGGATGGCTTTCCTTTGGACAATCAACAAAGAGATTAGTGATTCCACACTCAGGACACCTTAGGTTAGCCTTGTCTCTATTTTGTTGCTCCCTTTCAAGACAGCGTGATGAGATGTATCTCGGGTGACCGCAAGTCCAACAATGATTGGATCTTGGGTCTACCCTCCTAGGCCTCTACCTCATCCCCTACCTAACGCCGCCACCGGTATTGGTCGATAGTCCATAAGGACTACGTTGCCCTCATCGCCGTGCGAGACATAGGGGTATACGTAAGGCTCTTTCTCATTTGGCTCTTCCACGTAGTGGATTGGAACGTCGCTTGGTGGATGTGTCACATAGGGGCCAAGTGGTCTGGGTATTCCAGTAGGATTTATATCCATTCTAGGAATAGTTGGCTTAACATCGTTTGGAGCGGGAGGGGCCAATGGCACTTCCCTTTTGAAGAGTTGTTGTGACCTATTTGCTAGGTAAGGTTGACCATACGGTTGTGAGTACGAAAGTCTTCTAGGCAACCTACAATGCGCACTATCATGACCAAACCTACCGCAATTAGCACAAGGTCCTGACCTAGGGTCTTGACACTCAGCTGGCAAGTGGTTCCTGCCATAGTACACGCATTGGACATGTGGCCGCGTTGGTCATCTCAACATTTCCTACATCTTGGCTATTTCCATTTTCATGTTAGCCAATTCCTAGTTGGTGTCCACAGTCTTTCCCTTATCTTGGGTACTTGCACCTGAGCACTCACTGGATGCTAAAGCTCTCTCCGAATTTCTAGAGTTGCTCTCTTCTTGGTTTCAATTCCTAGAGCTCCTCTCCTTCAATTGGTCGTCTACCCGAATGGCCTCTTTGAATGCCCTTGCTAGCGTGTCTCACTACAAGCTCGAGTTGCCTACCAAGGCTTTATAAAGCTCCTCATTTCGTATCCCACTGATGAATACCGTCGACACAGCTCTTTCGGTCAGTCATTCTTCGCCCATTGGGATTCGCTTGAAGAGACTCCTTACGTGGGTCACATAGTCGTGGATGTCCTCTTTTAACCTCTTAATGAAGAGGTTTTTGAGTCCATTGAAGTTTATTTGCTCTGTGGCATCTAGAATTGTGTACCAAGTCCGACCCTTATTGCCTAAGCAAAGCCCGAATGCTTGAGAGTGTTGAGTCAAGTCACTGAGACTGTTGGCCTCGTAGACCTGTTCGAACTGCTCTATAAAGCTGTACAGATCGTCTTGGGACTGGTACTTATCGAGCTACTTAGTGACAACTGGTATCTTAGGCTGGCTCTTGGAGCCTTGGTTCACCCCTAACCCTGCTAGTAGTGGCATGGCTAATGCTGCAATGCTCTGCTCTATAACTGTGTTGTCTAGCAATCGCTTCATGAGAAGCTCACTTAGCATCAAGTCTTCTTGTAGGCTCTCTCATGGCCAGTTTGATTCCTGCCTGCTAGGTTCAACACTCAATGTATCTCTCTCATCTTTGTGTTCTACCTCAGGCTCCTAGTTTGCTGGTCTCGATTGTATTCCACTATGCCTTGCAGTGCTTTGTGGGCTAGTTTCCTTTCCTGCTCTAGGTTAGCTATGATGGCTTCTACCTTTCTACCGTGATGCTCATACCAAGCGTGAGAATCATAGCTACTCACCAACTACTAGATCACTTCTGGGAAAACACCTAAGTCAAATTCCTAATTATGCCTGCGGTCTGAGCTGAATTTTGACATGGATGTGTTTTTGTGCTCCACCAAGCTGTCGAAAAGGTTAAGGAGGTCGGGTAGATCCATGTCTCTATTGCTATTCGCTTATTCCTACGCTGGGCTCCGATGGGATCTTCTCTAATTGGTGGGTTCCTTCACGTTCTTTTATCTAAATGAGTTTCTTAATTGTTGCAAGCAATCCTCAAGTTACCTCTACTTAGCGAGCGTGTTCCCTTCCGTGCACTTGTGCGCTCAATCGGGCTTTCAGCTATTCTTAGGTGTACTTCAAGTGCCGAAAGTCAAGATGAGTGCGGAGACCAAGTGTCTAAGCAGCCTGCACACTCTCGTCTCGTCTTAGGCTTGATAGGCTTATTCAATCAATTTCTGGCCGTCTTGGTAGGTTTTAGGGTTTATTGCTGCACCGTCTTACTCAATTTAGGTTCATTTGGGGTCTATCCCTCCACTAGCTATTGTCAAGCATCTAACTCTCTCTCAACAACCTACTCAAGCTACTACGCAGCTGCGTCTTGCAAATTTTCCTATTCCTTGCACAAGAATCGAATTATGGGCATCGGGAGGGCTCACAAAGGTTGGTGTCATTGAGATCTGGCTAGGTCTGGTGCAAACTTCCACAAAATTTGCAAAATTCTAACTCTGTCCAACTCATTTGAATTGCAGGGGCCGAGTGGCAGACCCGAAATGACCCAAAGGCTGAATAGGAACACCGGCCAAGCTTACAGCTCGAACGGCCGAATAGATGTGGCCGAGGACGGAGTCACATTAGTAGGTCAAGTCGATTGTTCGGACGGGCTGAGTCAATAAAACGGCCGAATCAAAAAGGGCTGAGTGGGTTGGGCCGAGTCAAGTAGGCCAAGGGCCGAGTATCGGTTTTGTTCGAATGGTTGACTTGGATGGACCGAGCGATATGTGTCTGAGTCAAGTGGGTTGAGTGGTCCGAGGGCTAAGGGGTGAATGGTCTGATTCTAGGACAACTCCCGACCTAAGTCCAAGCCACTTGGACGAGCCGAGTCGCGTGCGATGATGGCCGCACTGAGGATGATCGTGCTGAGTACGATGATACACGCAATCACCAAGCACACTGACTTCTAGATCATAACAAATACCTAGCGGGAAGGTTCTAATATACATGAATCGTGCGAAGAACTCTCCGATGGAAATATTGAACCGAATCAATGATGAAAACTCTCTCCGTTTCTCTCTCTCTCTCGCACTGATAGGGTGAAAGATGAGCTCTTCTATGCTCTCCTGGCCCTTAAACCCCTTCCCAAGCAAGGTCTTGTTATCCCCAATCACTCCCTTGCCGGCATTAATCATTCCAACCACTCATTTTCCCCATTTACCTCTATTTGTGCCTATTTTATCCTATTTTATAGGAGTAAACCCTATACCTCTCCAATCTAATATCTTAATCCTAACCTACACTAAATGCAAGAAGAGTCAAAAGTAAATAACTGAAATGATCTCCCCTTCTTTCCCAATCATTAAACAACCAAAATAACCAAAATACTTACTTGTATCGAAGATCAAAAGCCCCAACTTCCTACCTATCTCAAGCTCCAGTTCGGGGATGAATCCCTTACTTCGATGCTCCGTATGAGGCAAGCAACTGCTCAACCTTGAATCCGATGATCCCGGCAATGGAACCAAAATGTGGGAGCTCTCACTCGATTGCCAAGACCCACGGACCGCTTATTATTTCAAGCGTTCCAAGCAAGCTCTAATGGCTACCTCTCACCTACCCAACGCACCTCCAAGCCTATGAATGTTTTCGATTTTAAGCCCAAAACTCCCATTTTTCCTCTAAAAACTATGCTTTTTGGGTTTTTTCCATTTATTTCCCACACTTTAAGTGTATATTTTCAGAGTTTTTTATTAAAAAATACTAAAACCAACAGCAAACAACATGTCCCATCAATTTTCAGCCCATATAAATATTGCTAACCTCATCAAATGCGAAAAAAGAGCCATTTTCTTTGTAAAAATGTCATTACCGTGTATTTTTCATTATTTCAGGTTTTGAAACTTGTTGCAGATCTGCAAACCAGGGCCCATTTGATACTTAGCCCACCTCCACACTGCAATCTTCAGCCCACCTTCGATTGGGAAGCAATCTGGTACCACATCGAACGAGCATTCATCAACAGGGCTTCATTCTTCTTCACACGCAGGAATTGCCCCTTGCAGGAGAGAGAGGGAGGAGAGAGAAATATTGAAATCTGATCTCCACAACCGGGCAGCCATTCGAGGAGCAGACTAGAGCGATGGAGAGCAAAGATAAGAAGAAGATTATACATAAGATCAGTTGGGGGGTTGCTTTCAATCCCCATATCTCATTTCTTCCCCAAAAATGATGGCGCCTTCTTCCCTGCGTCACGCCGAAAAAAATGCCCCCCTCAAAATTCGTTTTTTTATTGGGCCCCCTTTTGGGAGCCCCCAAAGGTCATGCCTTTTGGCATCCTTTAAGTCCATTTACACATTCTTTGGACCTTAGCCTCCCGGGCACTCCCTCTTCCGCATCCGGTGTCCAGATTACGATCTGAAAAATTTTGGGCATTTGTCTTGAAGTCCCCCACTGCCAGGCATCTCCCAGGGTCTCATCTGACATGCCAAATAATTATGAAAATTCATCGATTGTCATCAAGTGGGTCTTTTAAGCCTTTTCCGAGCATTGCCACTTAAAATTGTACTGATTGCCACCGCCGCCTTCAACAAATCTATTTTTTCCCTAAAATTCAAAATTTTTGGCTATTTTTAAGCACTTCTCGGCATCAAAAATCATTTGTCATTGGTGACCACGGGATAGGGTGACTCAGCCCATCGAATCCCACGAACAAATTTGCACATAAACACAATCACAAAGAGTATCAAGCTGATACAAAATAGATACACAACACAACTCTCACCCTATCCCCTTGTCAAAACCAAGGCATGAAATCTACGAGGAGTAGGTCTAGCATAACCTGATAGAAAGTCAAAAGCTAGTCACTAACCAACTGCTCCAACACAACCAAGCTAAAAAGAACCATCAAAGACGTCATCCTCAGTGGTGGTTTGAACTACCTACCTAACTAAGGATAACTCAACTAGGAGCTCCTACTAGGTGAGGACTCCTATAGCATGATCAACAAATATTTTCATTTAGCACATTGGGTCTTTAGCTTCTTATTTTCCATAAGCGAGTGTGTAAAAAGAAGGGAGCTAAGCGTAGTGACCCAAGGAGAGCAAGGCATCGGCCTCAGGTCTTGTTTCGGTACCCAAGAACCTACCAAGCCCGTGCAAGGCAACACTTAATCCTTTTCTAACACTCACTTTTATTTTTGCTCCAACCTTCTTTTATTCTTTGTTTTTCAGCTAGATGCCACCCCTAGGAAGACAAGGCATCGGCCCCGAGTCTTGTCTTGTCCCCAGGAACCTACCAGGCCTTCGCAAGGCGATAAACAACAGCTCAAGGATTTTTCTTTCTTTCCATTTCTATTTTTATAGGGGTTAGAACCCCTTTTTACACACCTCTATATATTCATATATTTTCTTTCATATATTTAGGGTTTTATCTCTTTCCATTATTATTTTAGTAGGCTAATCTAACTGCCTCACAACTAACAGGAACTCCTAGAACAGTCGCCTAGTAGGTCAGCAAAACAGGGTCACTAGAACTCCTACCTAAAATAGGTCTTACAATACCTGAGTATGCGTCTAGCCGCATCCAAATGCGATTTCCTTGGAGTGTGCATAAACTGACTTACCAATCCAACACCATAGCTCAAATTTGGCCTGGTAATAGTCATATAAATCAAGCTTCCTACTATGCGTCTGTACATAGTAGGGTCTTCCAGAAGCTCACTTGCATCTGTGCTCAGCTTCACATTCTGCTCCAAAGGAACTGAAATAGGCTTACAGCCTGTCATCCCATATTTGGACAGCATTTCCAATCCATACTGCCTCTGCAAGAGCTATATCCCACTTGGTGATCTAATCACCTCAATGCCCAAGAAATAACGCAGCTCTCCCAAATCCTTCATCTCAAACTTCTGCTTCAATAGCATTTTCACATGAAGGATATCTTCATCACTGTCACCTATCATAATCAAATCATCAACATAAATGACAAGTAGCATAATACCTTTCTCTGTTTTGCTCACATAAAGTGAGAAATCTGCCTTGGAAATCTGAAAGCCAATAGTGACAAGATAATGTCCTATCTTGTCAGACCATGCTCTAGGTGCTTGCTTCAAGCCATACAAAGCTTTCTTCAACCTGTAAACAAACTCAGGATGAACAACATGCACATAACCTGGTGGCTGCTCCATATAGACCTCTTCTTGCAAATCACCATGCAAGAAGGCATTCTTTACATCCATCTGATGTAAAGACCATCCCTTTGATGCAGCCATAGCAATGACTGCTCTTACGGTTGCCATCCTTGCAACCGGACTGAATGTTTCTTCATAGTCAATGCCATATGTTTGTGCATACCCCTTGACTACTAATCTTGCCTTGTATTTGTTCACAGAACCATCTGCATTGTGCTTCACCTTATAAACCCACTTACAGCCAATCGCATTCTTACCTTTAGGCAAATGTACCAATTCCCATGTAGCATTTGCTTCCAAGGCATCCATTTCTTCATCCATGGCTTTCTCCCATTTTTCTTTTCCCATGGCTTGCTCAAAAGAAGTGGGTTCTGGTTCCTGTATCACCTTGACCATATATGCATAGTGAATGGCTGTAAATCCATCATATTTCAGCCTATCCACAGGATACCTAACTCTGGTAGACCTGCGCAAAGTGGGTTCACTCCCAGGTGCTCTCAAAACATCCCTGGTCTTCCTTACTCCAGGTGTAACAATAGAAGGAATACCCAACTCATCATCAATGCTCTGTTCTGAGCCACTGGATTCACCATCCACATAAGAGTGACCTGCATTCACATCAAACATGGGCTGATCAACCTTCTCTTTTCCTTTTCGTGATACCTGCATACCACTATCTGCATTACTTTGAGAAGATTCTCCTGACCTCAATCTGCCTGTCCATGGCGAAGAATGTGAACCACTGCTAGAGGACGCTCCAGGTCCACTAATATTTTGTGACTGCTGCTGTGAATTCTGTGCAGCATTACCATTTTGTGCATCTACATCATCAATCACATTTACTGGTTTATACCAGCTACTCATCTCATCAAAAACAATATCTCTGCTCACTGTAAACTTACGAGTAGAAGGGTTATAGCATCTATACCCTTTTTGCTGCAGAGAGTAACCAATAAAGATGCACTTCTCAGCTTTTGGATCCAACTTGGATCTCAACTCATCTGGCACATGTACATAGGCAATGCAACCAAAAATTTTCAAATGAGAAATATCTGGTTTCCTACCAGTATACCTCTCCTCTGGAGTCATTCCATGTATTGCTGCAGTGGGAGTCCTGTTCATTATGTAGACTGTTGTAGCAACTGCTTCAACCCAATAAAAATCTGGCAGGTCTTTTTCATTGAGCATGGCACGAGACACCTCTCCAATATGTCTGTTTTGTCTTTCTGCAATTCCATTTTGCTGTGGGATATGACTGCATGAATATTGCTGCTTTATGCCATGCTCCTGCAAGAACCTTGCAAATTCATTTGAGAGGTACTCTCCCCCTCCATCTGACCTTAGGCATTTTATTTGCAGACCTGTTTCTTTTTCAACCATAGCTTTAAGAGTTTTGAAATGCCCAAACACTTCACTTTTCTTCTTCATAAAATACACCCAAACTTTTCTGCTATAGTCATCAATAAAACTGACAAAATAATGACAGCCTCCAAGAGACGCAGCTTTAGTAGTCCACACATCAAAGTGGATTAATTCCAATGGCTTCTTACTCTCTTGAACATGTCTAGGAGATGATTTCCTTGCCTGTTTTCCAAACTGACAGGCTCCACATACCTTATGCATTTCTGCAACCTTGAATTTAGGCAATCCTGCAACAATATTTTGGGCCTGCATTGATTTAAGTCGATGTACATTAACATGACCAATGTGTTTATTCCAGATATCAATATCTGCAACTACACCGGTCCCACGTGCAAACATTGCTGCACTCAATTCAAACATGTCTGCATCCAATGTAAACATTCTTCCCTTCTTCTTTCCTTTTGCTATCAAGCGACCTTTATTTTTCATATCCTCAACAAAGCATCCATGAGGATTAAATCTGACCTGCAAGCCCTGTTCAACCATTTGACCAACAGAAACCAGATTCTTGGTGATTTTCGGGACATGAAATACATCGGACAGGTATTTCTTTTTCCCATCCTGCATAGACAAATGAATTTTTCCAATCTGCACAATCGGATGTGCAGTATCATCACCAGTCTCCACAAATCCTGGTTTTTCCATTTTCCTTGCATCCTCCATCCATTCTGCATGACCTGTCATGTGGTTTGATGCACCTGAGTCAACATACCACACATCGTTGCTTTCTTCTGCACTTGTCACAGAATTGTTCATGTGCTGCACCATAAACAAATGCTCATTTCTGTCATCACCCTGTCTATTAGAAGATGCATAATTTCCTTGTTGCAGTTTTCCATTCATGATTCATTCTGCTTTTTATAGCAGTCTTTAGCCATATGACCCATTTTACCACAATAGTAGCATTCAACATTACTGTTTGCATTTTGGCCTCTTTGCCATCCACCACGACCTCTTTGGCTCCCCCTGCCTCTAGAGTTACCACGTCCTCCTCCATAGGACTGGTTTTCTTGAGTTTGCTGCATATTCTGATTTCTACCACGGCCTCCAAATCGGCCTCCTCTACCTCTGCCTCTACCTCTTCCAGCATTTGAGTAGAAGACAGTTTCTTTTGAAGTTCCTCCTGAAGAAGATGCACCACCATTTCTCTGCTTCTCAAAAATTAGAAGAGCAATCAACTCCTCAAAATCAGGAAATCTTTCACGAACTGAAATGGATGTCCGAAACTGTGCATAATCCTTTCCTAGACCATTCAAGGTCACAGAAACTAAATCATCATCTTCCACTGGCGACCCAATGGAAGCAAGTGCATCTGCAATCTTCTTCACCTTCATGTGGTAGTCATTGATGCTCATATTTTCTCTTTGCACATTGTGCAACTCTTGCTTGAGCTGCATTTTCCTGGCTTGCGTATTTGTGCTATACATCTTTGACAGAGTATCCCATGCCTCCTTTGGCGTACTTGCATCCTGAATATGCACAATCATAGAGTCTGAAATACTGATAGACAGCCAGTACATAACTTTCCTGGCTCTCTCATGCCATGCTTTGAATGCCTGCATTTGCTGTTGATTGGGAACATCAGGAAGAACTGGTTCTTCTTCATTTCCTGCAACAAATTCCCAATATCCTTTTCCCATAAGGAAGTTCGTCATTCTAAACTTCCATGCTTGGAAGTTGTTCTTGTCAAGCTTTTCAGTGACAATCTGTGAAAGAGAATCAGACGCCATTACAGAACACTGCAAAAAATTCTGTCACTGCAAAGAACACAGCTTCAGTCTCACAAGGGCAAATCTGCAAAACTGACGAAAGTGGTATTTGACCACACAGTCACTTCCTAGTGACGATTTTGCATCAACACGTAACAAGGATGATTCTGTAACTCCCAATGTCTCTACGCACAAGCATACGATGCAATTTCTACAGTAACTTTTCACCGACCTGTAGAACAGTGGTTGCACAGCATAAAACTGGGCCTTTTCCTGAGTGCGTGCGGAAAACTTCCGCCTCCAAAACAGGCCCCGAAATGGCCTCAAATCAAAAAAACAGGGTCGCCAAGGGCTAAAGGCCTCTCCCGCAGTATAAACTACCCTCTTGCTTCACCGCGAAGGGCATCTCAACCTGAGACAATGCACTCTTGCAATTTCCGACTGTGCTACCTGCAGAGATCTGCTCCCAAAACAGAAAATGAAAGCAACACTGCTTCTCTTACCAGAGCACCGCGAGCTTGGCTTGCTTTCTTGAGCTCCTTACCACGAACAAGGCTCTGATACCATGTCAAGATTGTGGGAGAGAAGGAAGGAGTCTCACTTGTAGCTTTCTTGCTTGCACAATGGGGGAATACACACAAGGGTGGAGGCTGAAAACAGTTTTCCTCTTCTTAGTTGTGTAAGCCAAAAGAACTCTCATACAAAGAAATAGAAGAACCCTATATATGGGTCTCAAACCAAACTCAACTAACTAAGGTGGCATACTAACTGAGCCACGAACTAGAGTAGATAAGGATAGCTATCATGTAGCTATTATTCATGGGCGGTGTACCAACCGCATCTGCAACTAACACGTCGGTGACATAAATGCACAACGGTCACCCTGGCATATCACGAGTGGAGCTCGATATCTCAACACTTGTTTGTAATCTATTGCTCCTATGTCCTCCAACCAGGATCGCACTCCATCCGCATGACTCCTCTCTCAATCTTGTAAGCACTCCCTTTATGAGGCTTGGAGTCTGCTCTTATCTGCTCTATCACTCTTCCCTCTCAGTGTCATACTCTATGTTTTCTATCTCTTCTTCGCTTTCTTCACTAACAGAGAGGCAGTCCTCGTACTCATTGTCAAAACCGTCACCTTCTAACTGCTCATCATCTCCTAGACACTCATCTCTAGCTTCTTCCTTGTTGGTGACTACGGCCCAATTATACATTAAGTTCAGGTCATGCAACTTAGTCCATCTCTACTTAGGTTCATCCAGGATGTCTCTGAGGGGCTTGAGATTAGCAACGGGGTTGCCAATCAATTTTCGTGCCAGATACTTAAGGATCTTGTGAAGTTCTAGCCTATTGCTAGGAACATGGACAAAGACATGCCTTGGTTGGCTGTTGGGGCTCCTGGCCATCATGCAGAGTGGCATTGAGGGCTCCTCTTGTGGCACACTTGTGGTTCTAGTGGCCTGCTTGTACGTATCCACTTCGTCCGAGAATGAAAGATCGATGGTCACCAAGACGTGCATCCAATCCCGCTCGTCCTCAAGACAAGGGATGTACTTGGTCAAAGGCCCGTAAGACTTCCTTACTAGCACATCACCCTTGAGCATGGTAGAGATGGCATCTAGGTCAACAAGGATCGTCTTCCAAGTGTCCATCTCAACCCTCACTGCTTTCATTCAGTTTCCTAAGAAGATCAGGCTGTTGCCTCAATCTTCAGACAACTCGAGTGTTCCTCATCCTCCAGGGTTGGCCTACCAAAATATCATAGTCCACTCCCTTTATGATGATGAACTTCACAAAGAATTGGACACCTGCAATCTTCACTGGCCAATTCTTCAAGACTCCAAATGGCCTTACTTTCATTCCGTTAGCTAGAGCAACATTGAACCTAGCAGTTTCAACAAGTGGGTTTCCCCAAGCCTAGAGAATAGCATGGCTCAACACACTCACTCTTGCCCCAATATCTATGATTCCCTTCCGTGTTATGTCTCTTAGGGCTAGGATAGGCAAGACTGCATGCATCTCAATTCCTTCCCAGAAGGCGTTGACGTGTAGTGACTTTGGCACTGAGTGCAGCGTCAAGCTGGGTATCTGTATGATTGCATCATGATCTTGCAAGTTAGCGGGCTCCATCAGTTCTTCCACCCAGTATTTCAACTCCTACCATAGAGTGGGGTGCTTCTTGAGAAGGTCTCCTAAACTTAGAATCACTGGGGTGGTCACTAACATCACAACGAGGTTGCTGGTTGCTTGCCTCTCTCCTAGGTTTGTGCTTCTTGGCCATTGGTCTTGAGTAACTGGTTAGCCCGTAGCATCTAAGCTTGGCCTAGCTGGCACCGCGCCTGTGGCATGGGTGCGTCTCTCGACCTTGGTCATGTAGGTGAGATTGGCATGCTCAGCTACAGAGATCCTCAATCTCATCCTCTAAGATAGGCTCAACGTCCTTGAGGTGCTCCTGAGCTTCCCTTACCCACTCCTTGACTTTGGCTATTGCCTCGAGTTGGCGCCTAGGGTGAGGATACTCCCCTACCTTGGCATTCCCTTTCTCTACCATCTTTGGAGTGGTGGTCTCTGCCTCTGCATCCGTGACCTTCTTTCCAATCACTAGCATTGTCACATCCTCAGTCTTAAGTGTGACCTTTGTGTCAGTCATTTTCTTCCTTCTCCTTCAGCTCTTTTTTCCTATTGAGGCTGCGTCTAAGTTGCTAGGCCTAGGCAATGATATGCATGCCTACTTCGTCTCTGCTATGGTCGTGACATGTAGTGGGATGGGTGTGTTCTCGTTGTCAAATGTATCGACTCTGAATAGCCCCAAAGGGACTGATGGCATGATTCCTGAGCTAGAGGATGGCTTACGTCTAGGGCAATCAATGAAGAGATGAGTGATGCCACACTCGACACATCTGAGGTCGGCTTTTTCCCTATTCACTTGTTCTCTCTCTGGACAACATGATGAGATATGGCCTGGGTGACCACAAGTCCAATATGAGAATGGATCTTGGGTCGGCCCTGCAAATCCTCTGCCCCTACCTCTACCTAGCTCCATCACTGGTACTAGTCGATAGTCCATCAGGACTAGATTACCCTCGTCATCATACGAGATGTAAGGGTTCACATAGGTTTCATCTTTGTTAGGCTCCTCCACTTAATAGGCTGGAGCATCATTTGGTGGATGGGTCACGTAGGGTCCTGGTGGCCTGGATATGCCTGTCGGGTTGATCTCCATCCTAGAGATGGCTGATTTTGCGTCGTTTGATTTTGGGAGCACCAATTGGGATCCTCTTCTAAAGAAATTTGGTGGCATGTTCCCTAGGTACATCTGATTGTACTGTTGGACATAGGGGAATCTCCTAGGTAACCTACAGTGCATGGCCTCATGACCAAACCTACCACAATTCGCACAAGGCCTAGATCTAGGATCCTAGCTCTCAACTAGGAGGTGGTTGCCACCACAATGCACAACTGGACCTGTGGTCACGTTGGCTTCCTCATCAATTATTGCAGTCATGCTAGCTCCATCCTTACCTTGGCTAGCTCTTGGCCTTGATTTACACTCTTCCCCTTGTCCTACGTGCTAGGGGTTGATCTCTCACTAGAGGTTGTGGTCCTCTCTGAGGTCCTTTGACTGGAGTTGTCGCGGTTCAAACTTCGAGAGCTTCTCTCTCTCAACTGATCATCCACTCCCAAATTGATTTTCATGAAAGACCCTAGCTAATGCATGTCGCTGCAAGCTGGAGTTGCTTACTAAGGCCTTGTACAATTCCTCACTGTGGATTCCATTTATGAATACAGTGGAGACAACCCTTTCATTGGGTCGCTCATTCATTGGGATTCTCTTAAAGAGACTACACACATGAGTGACGTAGTCTCTTATGTCCTTGTCCTTTTGACTAACATTCATCAGTCAGACTATGAGGTTATCAGAGTACCCTGCCTCTGAGAATCTTTTGATGAAAAGGTCCTTCGGGCTAGTAAAGTTTGCTTGCTCAACTACATCTAAGCTAGTGTACCATGTTCTACCTTTGTCGCCTAAGCAGAGCTCAAAAGCCTAGGAGTGTTATGCAAGGTCCGTGAGGCCATTGTTCTCACAAACTTGCTCGAAATGCTCTACAAAGTTATACAAGTCGCTACTAGGCTAGTTGCTTAGCCATTACAATGATTTTTTATTGGCTCTTCATCCCCTAAGTAATTTCTAGGCCTAAGAGTAGCGAGGTCGCTAGTGCTGCTACACTCTGTTCGGCAACCGTGTTGTCCATGAGGCACTTGGTCACAAGCTCACTCAGCGTAAGGTCTGCCTCTAGCACTCTCTCTCTCTTCTTGTTTGGTCCTGCTTTACTCCTACCAGCTAAAGCTAGCGCGCATCGAGCTTCATGCACATCTATGTCCTACTGTAGCTTCCTAGCTCTCTGCTTGCGGTTGTAGGTAGTTATGCCCTGCAGCACTTTCCTAACCACTTTCCTCTATTCCTCTAGCCTTGCCACTACCTCCTCTACTGGCCTACCATGGATTACCATCCTGGTTAGGTCGTACTCATTGACCATGTCTTGAACTACGACTGGGAATTCACCCATGTCCAGCTGATCATTTCCTTAGTCTGTGTTTGCTCCTGGCATCGTTCCTGCTTCCTGCTCCATGAGGTTGTCGATCAATCCGATAGCTCTGGTAGTGCTTTTCCCTCAATCTTGCTGTTCTTTCAGTCTTGTTGCCATCTTTGAAGGTCCTATCAATGGGGCTCTAATGCACCCGACTACATTTTGGGGTCTCCTCCTATTGGTGGGTTCCTTCGAGTTATTAAGTCCGGAGCATGTTCCTTGTTATTGAAAACAGTCCTCAACTTATGTACACTCAGTGTTGGGTGCTTTGTTGTGCACGGTGCAAAATCAAGATTTTCGTTCTTTTGGTGCACTTGTATGAAAGAAATCATTATGGGGTGCGCAAGCAAAACAAAACAATCATACAGGTATGGCTACCCCCTTGGCTTTTCTATGACCTAGTATGGCTCTAAGCACAATCTTTGGTCGCTCCTACGGATTTTCTAAGGTCTATGCTGCTCCCTCTATGCTCTATCAAGTCTGGGTTACCATATAAAGGTCGGTTTTTGGCTCTAAGTCAAGTCGGCCCAGTCTTTGTTGGCTAGGCTGCTAGAGGTCGCTTCTAGACTGTATGGTTATGGTTTTCTCTAGTTTTTGGCTTTGGCGAGCCAATTTGGGAATTTAAGGATGTTCAGGAATGTGTCCCAATTGGTCCTAACCTGGGGAGGTGGTCCTATTCCTAGTTTTTTTTTTCTTCTACCTAACTAGTCTGATTCCCAGTGTCAGACTATCCGATTCTGGGTGGTCCGACTCTGGGAGTCAAATGGTCTGACTGGAGTGTCCAATCGGATGGTCTAATCAGATTGGGCTGGTCCAACTAGAGTTTTTGGGGTTAATTGAAGCTTTTTCCAACTATGGTGTGGGTCTGACTACGGTCTTTGGTCTGACTACGGTCTTTGGTCTGATCGGACTGGGCTGGTCCACGACTTGAGTTTTTTGGGTCTGATTGAGGTGGGTGTCCGATTGGATGCGAGGTCTGGGTCCGATCAAACCACGTGGTCGTGGTCCGACTGGACCAGTCGGATGGTCCGCCTCCAATAGTCGGATGGTCCAACTCTTTGATTTTGTGAGATGGTGGACTAGGACACAATGGTCCCCAACTGCGAGCCCGACGGCGCAATTTGATGATTTTTGGTTGATTTCTCGTAGCGCCTATCATACCTCTAGATCACATCAGTGGCATATAAAGAAGATTCTTACATACCTGGATTAGCCAAAAACACCATAATCAAAGCGTGTGATCTCCTTTGTGATTATATATATGTATATGTATATGTATATGTATATGTATCTATCTCTCAAGCTCTCTCTTTCACTCTCAGTGTGCAGAAATGAGCTCTTTCTCCCTATCCTTGGGGTTTTAGGATCCTACCTTACTCGGTCCTTACCTCCCAACTCACCCACCTTAGTCATTAGGCCTAAAAGCCCATCTTTTTCGAGCTCTTTTCTTGGTTGTTCCCTGTTTATAGCAGCAAAACCCTACTGTTTTCTCACAATCTTTTGGTCATATCCTACCTTAATGCAAACAAAAATCACAAGATAATACTTGGGCTAAATCAACCTACTCATCTACACATCGAAGACTCAAAATACTTACTTGTTTCGATGATTAACACTCCTAAATCTCCTATCTACCTCAAGCATGGGTTTGGGGATGAAACCCTACTTCCATGCTTGATTCGAAGTGCGTGGCACTCAAGGTTCGAATCCGTCAGTCCCGACAATGGAACCAAAATGAAGGAGGCTCTCTTGCTCAACCCCCAAGACCTGCGGACCACTTATTGGTCAAGTGTTTCAAGCCAAACAGCCATGGCTACCTCTCACATAGCCGACATGCTCTCCCTACATATGGGGTATAGTGAGCTTACCTTGATGCTCGATCGAGTACCCTCCTCTTTCTTGCACACCAGTAGCTCCACGATCTTCGATGCAAGCTCAAGCAACCTCAATCTCTCTCCGTCAAGCTCCATTCTCCATAGCCGCACGAGACAAGAGAAGAGAAGAGAAGAGAAGAAGATGAAGAGAGGAGATGGGGAGCTTCTTCTCCTCGATCCCTCACTCTCACAAACTCACTCCCTTACTCAAGCACACATAAGAAGGCAAGAAGAAGAGAAGAAATTGCCACACACCAAGAATGAGAGTTTCCATTAATTTTTTGGCTTATATACATGCCCTCTTTCCCTTGGGCAATCATCCCCTTTTTACATGGCCGGTCATGGTCTAGGCCCTTTTGTCCATTATCCTCCTAGCTTCCTAGCTTCCTTCCTACCGCCCATCTACCTTTACAATTTGCACGGCCGGCACTCTTTTACAAAATAAATCATGGTGCGTCGTGTGCTTCTTTACAAAAAATATTGACGTGTTTTTTTATTGTGCACCTCTCTCTCCTTGATTTAGGACTTCTTTGCACTTTATGTGTTTCCAGATTTTCCTTGGTTTGCCTTCATCTTCCGTTTTACTTTTGCCTTGGCCTTGTGCTTTGCTTTAGATTTTTTGGATTTTCAACCTTGTGCACATGAGATTTTCCACCTTGTGCATATGTTAACACTCTTCCTCTATGCATATCTTTTATTTCTATCCCCCCTCAGTTGGTTAGTGGCCACTCTGGTTTTGATTTGTAGATACAAAGACAAAGAGGGTGGAGCCACATTGATTCAATGACAGGACCTCAAATTAATTGGCCCATAATTCCAGGGGATTTTGGTAGACTCCTATCCAAGCTTATCAAAATTATTTGTAGTTTGCCCAAATCTATCATCAACCTATCAATCCTTGAGCTCGCAAAATTCATTATATATATACTCTCTATATCACATGTGTTGAAAGCCTATTTATAAATATCCTTATATGTGATTTTTTTTAAATAAATCATAACTCTTTTCTATTCAATCTATAAGCAACCCCTTTATATGGGACCCTTTTGTATGTAAAAATTGTGTAAAAATTGTATTTTAAAAATCCCTTATGTTGAACCCACGTGATACATGCATATATTTATGAATGACCTCTCCAAGTCCTTCAATTATATTAACTACTCATTTTTCTTGGTACCTAGGGTATATGCATTGGCATCCTCATTATGATCAGAAGCAAGTACCAAAGTTATACATGAATGCCGATGTGGATGTTGATCCCTGTCAATTGGATATCTTGTATTTCCATACTCTTTGTCTTTTGAGCAGATATCTTGTCCTTGTGGAGAGGATGTGCTATTTTCAATTCTTTCAAAATCCTCCCAATATATTTGTAGATGAATCCCTTTTCATGGATAGGTTCTGAAATCATCAAGCCTTTAAAAGAGATCTTCATTAACGATTTCTTTTTGGATGTAATTAGTGAATATAGCTTTAATGGAATCTCTTTTCCTTTTCTCTTATTGGGGTGTCATTCACATTTTTTTGTGTTATGTGTTAGTATGTGGGTGTGTTTGATTTGTGTTTATCTAGATATTTGGTTCAAGAAAGCAAAAAATATTTAAAGATGTTGATTTATGGATTTGATTAAAGTTTTGAAGACTTGCAAAGGAATGGAAGAACCTCTTATATCCTTTACTAATTTGTTTGGTTATATTTTGAAAACTATAGATTGGTTTATGCTTTAAGGTCTTCCTCTTTCATCAATTTTTTTAATAGATCTAGGTTATTTTGGAGGTTGATGGATTGGAGGTTGGTTTGTGGATGTTAATTGATCGAATTTTCAAAAAGCGATGTTGAGCCAGTTTTTGGGCTTAGTATTCTTCCTTATTTCAAGGTTGCAAGGACACTCTTTGATTAAGTGTGGAAATATGTTAAAGGCTAAATTGATTTGTTTTTTTAGGCTACTTTTTTATTGTTTTTGTGAGCTAAATGATTGATTTTTAGGGTTTATTGATTGATTTTTATTGAGTTTGGAATTTTTTTGGAATGTGTTGGAATGGGTTGAGTATATTTGAGAAGCTCATGATAGTTTTTGGTTGCGACATAATGTTCTGATAGGTTCTGTAATATGTTTATTTGGTTCTAATAGGGTCTGTTTTGCCTCTATTTTGATCTTATTTCTTTCTATTTATGAGGTTGGGATTGTGAATGAGTCTTTTGAGAAATTATTAGGAGTGCATTGGAAGGTTTTGGATGGTTTGAAGTGGATTTGGTTCAAGCTATGTGGTTTTCATGCCTTCTATCGACCCTCTATAGTATTTTGTAAAGCTTCTGTATCTTTTTTGTAAGCCTCTATTTACTTCTATATGTGTTCTAATGGATAGATGTTTATCTTGGGTAATGTTTTGTAATCTTGAAAGAGAGAATACAAGCTTGAAATTGCTTAAATAAGCAGGAGAAGTAGTTGAAGAAGACTTGAAGTAGTGAAGTCTACAGTGGCAATGATAGCAGTGAGCTTGTAAGGGACATTGTAGTGGCTGTAGTGACTCTTCATATCAAACATACCTCTTGGGAGGGGTATCCACAACTAAGAGAGGATTATTGAGAGTAATTATTTGTTATTCTCATGTATTATTAAGAGAGAGTATATATGAGAGAGATGGAATATGAGAGATAGCCACTCTTTATGAAGAAACATTGTATCTACATGTTGTATCTACATGAGAGAGATTGAGAGAAAGACTATGAAGATGATGAAAGATGAATACTACATGATGAATCCCATTCAAAGTTGATCTTTCCTTTGTGTCATTTTGTTTCTTTGATAGTTTCTATGAAGAATATGTTGAAGATTTGTTGTGATAAATTCGTGGGAGATTTGTTATATGATGTTGTGTGAATATTAGTGTTGTTTTTTTTCTAGTGGTTGATTAAAATATGAAGATATGATTGTTGATGTGACAATATAGATTTTCTTACACAGTAGTTTCCCTATTTGTCTTAGTGTTCCTCTTGGGGCTCCAAAAAAAAATAGACTAGGTTTGTAACATCAGATCCCAATTCTTCTTGCAACAAAAGGAAGCATTCACAAGGAAAATTGACAAAAATCGTAGGAAAAACACAAAAAAAACTAGCAAAAAGTAATAACAAAAATCTATCGATCAAAATGGCAAGCAGTAAAAAGGAAAGATGTTTGGTCAAAGGGACAAACAAGGCTATAATACGAAAACCACATTCTGAGAAGAAACTAGTCCATTCACATAGAAATGTGTTAAAATCACATGAAAACTCATAAAATGTTTGGGACAAAATAAAAAATGATCCACAACTCGCAACAAGGGATTGTAAAAAGGAAAATTTTTCATCCAAAGGGATGGTGACATGGATGTAAGGGAAAATTTTGATTCCGGTTCCAAAGGGGTATGTTCACATGGAAATAGATCAAAAGGACATAAAATCTTACAAAATTCAATATCAAACGATTTGCAACTTGGAACAGGATATTCTAAAATGAAAGATGTCTAATTCAAAGGAACAAATAGCACCACAAGGTAAAATACTTCTAAGGAGCAAAAAGTACGTTCACATGGGATGGGTGTAAAGTGGAGAGAATAACAACATACCCATGAAAAAGTCTCGCGAATGGGAGGTGAAATATCATATGTAGGTAGGGAAGGGACCTAGGAAGACATGAAAGTGAAATAACACCATTCTAAAATTCATAGAGGGAATTTCCATGGGAAAATGCACATTCAACACACAGGGATGTGTCTCTGCACTTAAGACCTTACAAGGGTTGGTGGGAAATGCAAATGGACAAGGCCCTATAAACACATAAATAGTTATACCCACATGTCCCCACACTTAAGATGATATATACACATAAATAGATGTTGAGTGTAGGGTTAGAAACACTTGGCCCATTTTGGAAACATGTTTCTGCTGAGCATTGAGTTGGAGAGAGGACTTCCAGAGGCACCACAGCTTGTCACAACACACATTGATCATGAAAGGACCATGAGCAACATCTAGGGAGGTAACTTTGTTATTAAATCTTGCCACATTGTTTTTGTTAGAGAAGCATGCATCTTTTAGCTTAATAAGCACTTAGTTTGAAATGATAGAACATGCACTCACCCCAAATGCTCACATCAGTCAAAGAAGAAAGATAAACCCTTATTATACACCCTATTTAGAAATAGACAAGATGGGAGAGGTTCAAAGAAAATATCTAGCATGCATAATTGATGGTGCATCAATGTATCCCACCGGTTGGCATAAGTGGGAGAAGGAAGGCTAGGGAGCCTTATAGTGGAGTGCACAAAATAGAATGACATGTCCTACTATGTTTACAAAGGACAATCCCATGTGTACATAGAGAAATAAGATCATAGTTGTCTCCTTTTGTCATAATGTCCCTCAATTCTCACCTCTTAATTGTTTGAAGAGAAGACTAGTCACACTTAGTAGCCCCTTCCCCCACTGTCACATGCTCTATTGATAAATACAAGAGGGCACCCCAATTCCTAATACCCATGGATTAAATCCCAGTAGTTACTTATGCAAACTTTATATGTCTTGTATGCAATTGATGATGCAAGGGTACATCCCACCCTGTGTCAATATACGATGTGAGAAATAGAAAGGTAGGGAGCCTTATAGTGCTATGCACAAATCAAATTGTGCTTTATGCATTGAGAGACTCAAATTTAAACATAACTCCAAATAGAAGTTTTGTGTCTCCATAGATATTATAGGATTGAAATTCTCTACAGCTATTGGCTCATCCAGAAGATAGTTGTCTTCCAAGAGTTCATTTCTATCACAAGCAAGCAAGCTGACCAAGGATGTCACTGACACTTGCATCTACCCTCACTTCATTTATTGACAAGAAAAACTCTCCTTGGTTGTCATTGAGCAAGCGCTGCAATTGAGGATTTTTCTTACCCAACTCTTGTAACCTGGGCTATAGACTTTAGGGATTTTCTTGAACCCCAATTCGCAAAGCCTAGAATTGTGGATTGTTTATTTTAAAAGTCTAGAGCGCTTGCATTGGCCCCACAAAGGCCAAGCATGCCCTAAGGAAAAATTTCCAATGGTGCAAGGTTTGGCCCTCCACTTAGTACAAATTGAGTAAGAGCAATAGGAGGTGGTGCATTGGTTGGCATTGGTGATCTAGTCGTAGCTACCATAGAGCTAGGAATAGTGGCCAGAGGAGGTCACAGCATAGGAGCAGCCACCTCCACTAAAGCTAGAATGCCATTGTACAAATACTCCATGGCTTGCTCTAGGATGTTGAAGGTAGCTAGCCACTTGTAGATCTATGGTCATATGAGCATCCTGCCCAATCTGCATCTGTGTATCCAACCAGTTTCAAGGGCTTATCCCTCACATAGAACAGCCCATAATCTACAATGGACTTAATATATCTCATAATATGCCTAACAACATCCAAATGCAACTTTTTGGGCTTCTACATGAACGGGCTTATGAGCCCTACAACATAGCTCAAGCCAGGCCTAGTGATGGTCAAGTAGATCAGACTTCCAACCATCTACATGTACATAGTCACATTCTCAATTTCAGCTCCAATGCTCATGTCTAGCTTGACATTCTACTCAAGAGGTGTATCCAATGGTTTGGATTCAGTCGTGCCATACTTATTTACCATTTTCAGCTTTGACCACCTCAATGCCTAATAAATACTTCAAATAACCTAAGTCTTTCATGTCAAATTTTGATTCTAGCATTTCCATAACATGTTGTATGCCCAAGTCATCATCCCAAGTAATTATCAAATTATCAACATATATGACCAACACTACCAAGTCTTTTTTGTAAATAGGCTGTGATCAGCCCTACCAATAATAAATCCCAAGCTCTACAAGTAGTTATTGATCCTTGCATGCTAGGCTCTTAGAGCCTGCTTCAGCCCATACAATGCTTTTTTTAGCTTGCACACATAATGTTGAAAATCAGGGTGAACATACCCTTCAGGGTGATCCATGTAGACATCCTCTGCCAAGTCACTGTTAAGAAAGGCATTCTTAACATCCATTTGTTGCAATTTCCAGCCTTCAGTAGCAGCTAATGCAATCATTGTGTGTATGGTTGCCATCTTGGCAACAGGACTGAATGTTTCCTCATAGTCAAGTCTGTACTGTTGAGCATACCCCTTAGCAACCGGCCCAGCTTTGTACCTTTCAACACTGCCATTCGACTTGCATTTGATCTTATAGACCCATTTGTAGCTAATGGTCTTTTTCCCTATAGGCAATGGCACAAGATCCCATGTTGCATTTTCAATCGAGGCATCAATTTCCTCATCCATAGCTGTGCACCAATGCTCATCTTTCACTGCTTCAGCATATGTACCTGGTTCTTTAATCTCCATCACCTTTTTCATATAAGCATAGTGCTTTGTAGAGTAACCATTGTAAGTCAACCTATCAATAGGGTACCTGACTCTCTGCGAGCATCTAAGCTATGGTACACTACTCGATTCCCCTCTCTCATGAGGTAGAATGTACCTCTTGTGTCTCGTGCTAGGCGTATAGATAGTCGGAATGCCAAGCTCACTGTCTAAACTGCTAGCAGAGTCATAGCCTGAAGTCATGATACTAGGTGTCATCAAACCAAATGCATCCTCAAAGGCTTTTTCCTTCCCTTTGATGTCCAATACATAATGTCTCCCCCTCATTGATATAATGTCATCAATGGATGGTGTTACAATCCTCCTCAATCTACCTGTCCAAGGAGACACAGGAGAAGAAACATCTGTCACTGTAGGACCTGACAATGCAATACTATACTGCAAATCAACTATAGAAACCTATGTAGAATGCATATCAAATGGCAATGCAGTAGGTGATGCATACCAAGAGGCCATCTCATCAAAAATCACATCCCTAATCACAAGTGTCTCACGTGTAGAGGGATCAGAGCATTTGTATGCCTTCTTCTCCTGTGAATATCCAAGAAAGACACACTTATGTGCTTTAGGATCCAACTTCATCCTCTTCTCATCAAGGATATGCACATAAACTATGCAACCAAATACCTTCATGTGACTTACATATGGCTTGTAGCCATACAACCTCTGAAAAGGCATCACATCATGAATACCTATAGTGGGAGTCCTGTTAAGAATGTACATGGATGTCATAATAGCCTCTGGCCAATAATACAATGGCATACTCTTCTCATTCATCATCGCATGAGCAGCTTCCATCAACACCTTGTTCTTAGGTTCAGACACTCCATTCTGTTGTGGAGTATAGCTACAGCTAAGCTGCCTGCATATGCCATTTTCAGCCAAAAAACCATTAAAAGCATTTGACACATACTCACCACCGCTGTCTGATCTTGAGCAAGAGATATAGCAGTCAAACTCTTTCTCTACCTACTTCTTAAACTACTGAAAAATAGCCAGTGCTTCATCTTTTGCCTTCAGTATATACACCCAAGTATAGTGACTCTAATCATCAATAGATGTGACATAGTACCTAGAGCCTCCCATAGATGCATTACGGACTGGCTCCCAGACATCAGAGTGCACTAACTACAACAGACGTGTGCTTTGCCTTAGATGCTTAACAAATGACAACCTAGATTGTTTACCAAACTGGCAAGCATTGCAGACATGACCAATGTCAGAATATTCAAACTTGGGTAAACCTGTAACAAGCTATTTTTTTGCATCATTTGCAGCCTTTGCAAGTTAACATGCCCCACTCTCTTATGCCAAATTTCCAAATCTCTAATAGTGCCAAAACCATGGGCAAACATAGCTGAATTCAGCTTTGGCAAAGTGGCATCAAGAGTAAACATCTTTCCATTCCTGTGACCGCGAGCAATCAACTTGCATCCATTACCAAATTCTTCAATAAAGCACCCATGCGTATTGAGCCTAACCTGCAAGTTCTACTCGATCATCTAGCCCACAGATAATAAGTTCTTCATAATCGATGGGACATGCAATATACCATGTAAGTGCTTCTTCCTACCATCATGAATCACAAGAGGCACTTGGCCTTTATGCTCAATGCTATGCTACGTGTCATCACCTATGCATACATAGCCATTTCCCTCAGCCACCATGTCAATGAACCAATCACCATGAGGGTTCATGTGATTTGATGCCCCTGATTCAATGTACCATACTACATCATCAATGGATTTTTCAGTAGCCCTATCTTTCACATATTGCATGGCAAATAGTCTATCTCCTAAAGCATCATCTGCTTGACTCGATGAAGCAAAGTGTCCATGTTATTTTCCCTTCTGATTTTCCTTCTTCTTCCAACAATCCTTTGCAATATGACCATACTTTCCATAGTAATGACAATCCTTATCCTTATTCGAATTGTCAGATGGGCGATGTTGCTGCCAAGAGCCTCTACCACGAGAGCTAGATCTCCCCATGCCTCTAAAGTTTCCACTTCCTCTTGCATTTGATCCATGTTGGTTATTATTGCCATAGGATGCATTTTGCTGGCCTCCTCTGCTAGAACCATAGCCTCTACCAAGCTGCCACGACAACGTTGATTGGAATAAAAGACTGCATCCTTGCTTTTTATACTGCTAGAGCCTGTACCCAAGCCAAGTTTAACCTCCTCATGGATAAGCAATGCAACCAGCTCGTTGAAATCTGGCATTTCAGTCTGTACAGACACAGAAGTATCAAAAGACTTATACTCTGAACTCAAGCCATTCAAAGTCACAGCAACCATGTCTTCATCTTCAACCTGAGTACCAACAAATGCCAGCTAATCCACAATGGTCTTGATCTCTGTCATGTAGTCTTGTATGGACCTGCCCTTTCTCTCCATGTTGTTAAATTTTTGCGCTAACTATATTTTCCTGGCACTTGTAATGGTGCCATAGTACTTGATCAAAATGTCCCACGCATCCTTAGGAGAGCTACAATTCATTATCTACATTACCATGGCATCTGATATACATAAGGACAGCCAGTGCAAAACCCTGCGTGCTCTCTCCATCCATAATCGATGAGCTCACAACTGGTCTTGTGTCGGATGCCTGTCACCTGTAGTAGGCAGCTTGGGCTCAGCCTCAACTCCAGTCATCACTAGCTCCCAGTAGCCTTTCCCCACATCAAGAAGTTCTCCATGCAGAACTTCCATATGGCATAATTGTTGCTATCGAGATTTTCCCCCACAATCTGGGTAATATTGTTTGTCCTCTCAGCATTTTTCGTAGTGTAAACCTTGCGTGGCTACCTGTAAACCAAATCTTTTTTGACAATTCAGTTTTAGCCTGCAACTATCATGATAGTTTTCAGCACACCCTCTACTCAGACAATCAGTGTTTCAGTCCAAAAACAATGGTACATTCACCTCCTATCAGTTGGCAATCACTTGGGTATTGCAGCCTCCATATATAGACTGCATTCACTGCATAACCAACATGTAATCAAGTAGATTGTTCATGTACAGACAAGCAATCTATAAGCATCAAATGACAGTGACCAACAACTTCTCTTCCAGCCAAAAAATAGAGTGTACGTGCCTCAAACAGCCCCAAGACATCTCAGACAGTTGCTATTGCATGCAGGTATCCATACATGTCCAACTGGGCACACTGCAATGCATGTACATCATGTATGAAAGCTAAATATCCTTCCAACTAATAAAAACAGTCAATACCCTGCTATAACCAGCAGTACATCAGTTCAAACTTTGGGCATTTAATGCTCATAGTATCCCACAACACACCTATAGCTCCAATGGCATGACTCAAGCCTTATGGGTACAAGTGAATGTCAAAATGCTTTAACCTTCAAGTGATAACTGTTACACATTCAATTTCAAATTTCAACCTGTAATTTTTAGGTCTATAAGTGCATTCCAAAACTAAATTTTTAATCCCTTTTGGTCATGTCCAAGTGTACATGGGTGTTGCACAGACATTTACCAAGCATTCTTGATGATCATATGCATCATTCCAAAGGCATTTGTGGACCAAACAATGCCTTGTAGTAGTGCTGGAAACTTTTGGATAGATTTCAGCCTATTATTCCCTTCAAAATTTGAGCATTTGACACTCCAAACCCAAGCTCAAAATCATGAAGATAACACTTGTACCTTGCCAAGTATGCCTATGCTTCAAAAGAGTTCATTGTACATGTCAGATAGCTTCCAAACTTCAAGAGTATGTTTCCGTGAAAGTTTAGCAACAGGTCTGTCCCTGTTTTTAGATTTGTACATAACCATGTAGCTCAAAAATGAGCTCAAGACAAATCATCAATACCATGGGTTCTTGCATACCCCTTGACAAGTGATTCATCAAGTAGTAGAGCACTATCCACCCTTCCTATGCCTTGGGTTAGTAGACCAGTAGAGTGTAGGTAGCAGCCAGGCTCAAATATGTGATCTGTCTGAAGATATTTTTACCTCAAACTTGCTGGTTGTGAAGATTAGCATCCACTTTACCATGCTCAAAAAAGATTCTCAAATCTTTACATAGCATTGCTCCTCCTTCATGAACAATAGGGTGCACCATTGGATGACTTAAGCTATTCAATCCTTCCCATAAAAACAGGCGCAAAAATTTTAGCTCCACATCTATATTCAGCTGCTCATGCTGAGCATGGATGACATCATACATAGGCTCTAATACATGTTCTTGATCCCTTGGGCAACCCCCAACAAGCTCTGACAATTCCAAAGACTCAAATTGAAATGCATACCTTTCACATGAGATCAATGGCAGCTTGCTTCTTCAAGAGACAAACTTTGTCTTCAAGCTTCGGGGTCTACTCCACCAATGCCATCCTCCAGAGAGCCCATTCATGGCTCTGATACCATGATGAAAGTGAGAGAAGGGTTGGAGCCAAAAGTGCATAGCAGAGAGCTCACTTTCTTCATTATCCATAACACATAACTAAAGAGAGTACTTACAACCTAAGGTCACAACAGGACCATTCACACCAAAGACAACTAGCTAAACACCAACTTATTCAATGTCATCATGTGTACAGTTGGACATGCTAAGTGTCGGGTATAGTCATACCAAAGATAGAGAAGTCTAGCTTGAAGTTTAACATCCTCCATAAGGAGTGATTGTAGCATTAGTAGGCACTAATTTGGGCTGTCTTATGCAAGTCTAAGCATTATAGATGAGGATGTTGTAGTTAGTTCCTTCATTGATGATGAGAGCTTCAATGATATGCTCTTGTTTTGTAATTAATTTGATCCTAATATAGGTAGGTGGAATTATTCATCATCTTCAAGGTCAATGATGATAGCATTTGCAATACAAGTAGAAATTTCAAGGCCAATAGGTGTAGGGAACTTGTCGCTACTGGTATTGCACATTTTAGACCTTTGTGACACATGGAGTTGAATCCAATGCATTGAGGTCCCTAGTGTTGGTTCGCGGTTGGCTTTGGGTACTAGCAAATGGCATGGCATGAATGATGGCAAATCCAACAAGCACTAGGCTTAGAAGGCTATGTGGTAGATGATGTATGGGGTGGGACATGAGATGACTGCACAGTGATTGGGTAATGCCTCATTCGAGCACATAGAATTTGCATTTTATCTTAGAGTTATTTGTTGTGATGTGGAGTTGAAGTACAATTTTGGCTTTTCTAAGCATGTGATTTCTATTCAAGTCTCAATCCGTGGAAAGGCAAATGGTTCTATGATCTAGATCAAGTGTGCTATGAGGTTCAACTACAACAATTTTGGGGCACCCAATCATATCACTTCTTGCCAAGGTAGCTAACCAATCTATTCCTTGAGCATTCAACTCAATGGCTACTAGGATCTCATTAAAAGACATTAACTCTATATTGCGTCGAAAGGGGTCCAGGATTGTTGTTTTGTCCCAAACTTCCAAATCGCACTAGGGTTTTCCACTTGTGATGATGGCGAAGAGTTGGAAAGAAGAAGAATGTTACAAGATCTAGGTTCCTTTTTTATCTGTAAGCGCTCTTGGATTTTCTTATATGCATTCCTAGAATTTGTGTTTTTGTTGCTTCTAATTCCCACAGTCACCTAATGTGCTGACTAGCATGAATACAAAATTGCACTTTTCCTTTATTTGGATTTTGTGTCCTTTATTTGGATTTTGTGTAAGTGCATAATGTGTTAGTAGGCTTTCCTTTCTTTCCAACACATGTGGATCATGCAACACTTGAAATGTTAATCACAATTCAATAATGATTGTAGGGATTGTGGTACCTATTGCTTGTGTTGGCTCTTGAACTTTTAGTTTTTGTTGGCTTCGCAAGTCCTTTGGGCTCCTCATACCTTGAGTCTTGCTTGCTCAATGCCTTGCGGTTCTGCTTGCGTTTAACATTTACTGCACAATGAAGTTTCACATGTGTGGTGGTGCGATTTAAACTACGTGCCTTGGTCCTAGGTGTGTGTGGACTGGTGATGTAATGTGAATACATGGGTGTGTGGTTCCTAGGGTGGATACGTGGGTAAGAATGTGTGTGTTTGAACATACATTTATATATGCATACCCTAGATGCATGTGTGTGTTTGAACATACATTTATATATGCATACCCTAGATGTATGCGAACTACGTGTGACTATATGCAAGTGTACCTAATTTTTTATGCACATGAGTTTGTGTATATTTTATTTGCACTAATGTGGGATGTGTGATGGGGGAATGAGGTACTTAAGCACGAAGTTTTCTTAGGTGTGGGTCTAGTGAAACAATGCACTAGGTGTGAATGGGTTCTTAGTGCAAGAAGGTGTACTAGTGAATTGAATGCACTCAAGTGTCCTAGTGTGCATATGAATACCCTTAAAAATAGTGTGAGTATGCTAGGCGTGGTGTGCATGACTAGGTGTATAAACATGACTAAGATATGTAGGTGTTCGTATAGTGTAGTGGGCATACATATGTACCCAATGCACTATGAAGAAGCACAATGATCATGGATGAACATGTGCTTAATGTGTACTATATGCACCTAGGGTACTATGAGTGTCTGCATACATGTGAACGGATGCATACAGGGATGCGGATGCATATGTGCATCTATGGATGCACAAACATGTGTGTGGATGGGTGCATTGTATGCAATCAGAGTGCAGTTAGATGCACATAGATGCACATGTGTGTAGTAGGATGCACATATGGATACACATGGGTTCTTATAATGCAGATTTGATGCACGCTATGGATGTACAAATACACACATGGATACATAGTGTATGGATGTGCTATGTGTGGTCAAATGCACTGTATGTGATTGCACGCACTTGTGTGCAATTGGATACACACAATGGATGCACATGTGTGCCATTGGACGTAGATGAATACACACGTGTGTAGTCGAACACACTCTATGTAGGTGGGTACAATACAACAAAATAAATACTCTATGTGGAGTGACAAATGCACCTAGTTGTGTAGAAGCACACATGTATAGTCAGATGCACATGGAAGCATACACGTGTGATCGAATGCACACACAAATGCATTGTTGCACACCGATGCACATGAGTGCACGTGGATGCACTATGGTGTATAGGTATATCTAAGGTGATGAATAAAGTGTGGGTGTCTAAGGGCATTCCTATTTGTATATGGAGTAGGTGGTGTGTGATGTGAGTCTTGTGCCTACAATAGTACACATACACTTCACATGCCACTTTTATTTCTTCCTCCCTCCCCTTGATTTCCCATGTGTAAATAGGGTAGGTTTAGGGGTGAATTAAAGCCCATCAACCACTATAGGCACCCTACAAATGGTTTGCTTGCATGGGGGTGAAGAGAGTGATGATAACCGTGATGAAGAAGTCATATAAGAATGTGATGTAAAAGAATATGATGAGAATGATGATGATGTTGTTGGTGATGATGATGATGCTATCAACAAGGAAGGAGATTACGATGATGACAAAGATAAGAAGATGAAGAAGGTAAAGAAGATGACAGTGATGATGAAGCCCAAGATACTATCATGGATCTTATTGCATGCCATGGAGTAGGCATATTGCAAGTCATGGTGCTTGTCAAGGAGAAAATGGTGATGAATATGTTGTTGATAGTGATCATTTTGGTGATCAGGTCACTTGCAACAACCTTTGCATTGATGATGATGATGTTGAGGCAACGTCTGTTGTCACTCCTATTCATGATCAAGCTGCCCATGATATTTCTACAATGATTGTGATGATGAAAATAGGCTGCCCACACTACTCTCTATCTTGCAAGTCATGCTACATTGAGGAGATCTTGATGATGATTATGATGGTCCTTCTGTAGGACAACAAGTAGTTTACTATTATATGATAGGGGATGGTAGCAACACTGATGTGGTTGATCACAAGCAACATATGCATTTCTTAAGAGAAGACAATGATGAAGATGATGTCAATGTTAATCTCTAGGAAGATATTGGTGATGATGATGATGATAATGAACATGAGGAAGAAGATGTAGATGAGTTAATGAAGAAGGTGTGCCACAAGGAGAGAGGTTGCTAAAAGCAACACCCTATTTTTCTTTATGTTTTTGTTCATATTAATAAAATAACTATAAAAAAATAAAAAAGTAACTTGAGGCTCTTAACCCCTAACATACATCGGTGGCTTTCTAAATTTGTCTCACTCTAAAGCAATCATTTATGATCTATGGTGATCCCTTGCAATCTCAAAATAGGAAAACTATTAATCTACCATTAATCCAATTCATAACCCATGAATCCAAAATCTCAACCATGAAATCTAAATATATGTTTAAGTAGGAGAGCACAAATCTATCTAATTGAAAGCATTTCAAAGTTGACACAAGTATCCCCTCCTACTCCACAACAATGAACCATGCAAGCAACTTTGCAGTCAAAGTGTCCTTTGTCCCAATAATGGAACCAAAATGGTGGGCACCACGCACTCAACATTGGGACTTTCAACACCTTCTTATCGATTCAAGAGGTTCAACTCCTACATGGACGACTACCTCTCACATGGCCTCTTGCACACAAATCCACATTCAATCGTAGTGAATGGGTAAGGCAAATCTTCATGCACGAAGAACACTCTTACATATCCCACGATCCAAGGTACACTCCTTAGGCTTTCAAACCCTCTATAGCCTTCATCATGCAACAGGAGAGTATAGTTAAGGAATGAGAGAGTACACAAGAAGAGGAGAAGGCTTCAACCATAGTCCCTCACCACACACTCTCACTCTCTTTCCCTCAACCTTAACCTCTCTCCCTCACTCTCTCTTCCACAAGACAAAAGCAAGAAAGCTAGAGCCAAAAGTTAGCACACACAAGAATAGCTTATTCCATTTTGCTCATCCTTTTTATACAATTTTTTTGGGTTAAGGTTTTCCCATCCCCCTTGGGCATTCCAACACTCTTTTTGGCCAAATGACTAGTCACTCCTCCTTAATGCATGTAGAGATATTGATTTGCATGCCTTTAACTCAAGTGCTTTTCATTTGTCAATACAATTTGTATGAGAGGGAGCCTGTCTCTCTTTACATCTTTTAAAATAATGATAAAACTCAAAATTTGGAAAAATTATGGTCCTTCCAAGCCCCTTTGGAGCTCTTTCCTTTCTTTGTGACTTCACACATAATTAACACAAAAGGATCAAGTGGTCAAATTGAAACCCTCACTGATAGCAACTAGTTTCAAGTTTAGGCAAAAGTATTTCAAAAGCCTTAAAGTTTTAGCACCAAAAGGCAAGGGCTTGAAGTGAAGAATAAGAAAGAATATAACATGTATTGACTTCAGGAATTTTCATCTCATGAGGCAAATAGCACACAAAAGTAAAGAGAACATTATCAATTTGCTAAATGATTTGGCTTAAATCTCTCTACAAAAAGATATGTAGAAGGAGCTATGCAAGGATTTTCAAAACATAGTTTAACCAAGGCAAGTTTTGGAAGCATGTAACAATTGCTTCAATAAGTAGATAAGGGTATATAGAAATTAACAAAGTGGTGGTGAAAAACCTTAATTAACATTATTAAAGTGGTTTAGTTTTTCCTAGACCATATATGCAAAAGAGAGGCAAAGGCAAAACCTGGCAATCATAAAGCTCCTAGGTGTCTACAAGTATATTAAAGATTCAATGCATTTTACAAAGTAAAAGAACAAAGATATGCTTTTTTTTAGTATAATTAATTCAACAATATACATGTAGATCTAAAGAGCATGCAAGTTGCAATGATACATGCTTATACTATTATTCTAGAAAATATAGAGGAAAAATCCATATATGTATTGAAACTAGACAAGACACAAATATTAAAGCACCAAAAGATGGAATACATAAGTAATGCACTCATGAACAAGGCTTTGTAACATGCAACAGATTTGTTATCACAAGTAAAGGTTAAAATCATTCAATTTGAGAATGATCTATGGTAGATACGTACAACTCAAGTGCCTAAGAAGATCCATGAGACTCTCAAATGGCTTTTCAATCACATAGATATCCCAAGCATCATAGAGTCACAAGACAAAGGAAAGCCACTTGAGGTAGAAGGTAGTGGGTTGTTCGAAGTAGAATGGCATTTAAGTGCTGACTTGAAAGCCTTTAAAAGTATGTTTGGGATTTCTAGTGGAGTGACAACACCACATCCATGCTTATACTATATGGATGAAATTACTCCTCAGATTGGTAGGAGAAAAGAAGCATACGAGTTGCCCCATCAAGGGACCCCTTAATAGAAAATGATCGTATGAAGGTCTAGATGGAGCTCGATAACTTCTTAAGACTTTTGAGGATAATAAGAAGTAGTGCAATCTATTGTTTAAACTATAAGAAGGCTATAAAAAGTTCGGTGGAAGAAATAGTTAAAGCTAAGGCAAATAAAGACATCATATTTTACTTAGAAAGTATATTACTTGGAAACTTTATCATAGAACTTCATTTTTTCTTGAACCTAATATGTTCCTTTTTTGTGCATCACATTTTATTAAAGCATGGAATGTACCTTATTAACAACTATGGACCATTTTCCATATGGAACACACAAGGCATGGAGAAGGCTCGCTATCAAGTAAGAGCATTCTACTTCAACACCACAAGACATGGTGTGGACTAAGAAAAGCAAAGTCATTGTGTGAGATATTCAATACTTTTTATAGAAAACAACTTCAATGTGTAAAATAAATTAGCATTGCATAAGAAACTGAGGAAACCACATAGGATTGATATGAAACTTAGAAATAAGATTCTCATTAGCTCAATGAGAGTTTGTACATAATGTGATTATCATCTTCTTCTTTTTCACTCTTTGTAGCATTCTACATATACAATCAAGAGCACAATATATACATATGACTCAGAAGTCAATCGAAGGGTCGTCTTCTTTTATTGTTTTTTGCTTCCCCATGTTCTTCTTTGTCTTTTTTGTCTTCTAGCAAAAATGCGCTACTTTTGTCATGCAAGAGGTATCTTTGCCTTGTATACCCTTGCAAAGGGTAGTTCTTTAAGGGGTGTACAACCGGGAGATAAGTGATGTAGCATAAGAAGTATCTGTTCCTTGAGCCTTTGCATCCATGAGCATAGCCAAAAAACCTTATCACAATATACTTCTCACAATAAATATGACTTTGTCTTTCTTTGCAGTAGATATGTGGAAATACCCTAGATATTTTGACAAATTTGTCAAAGCAATCATTGGCATAGATGACTCATCACTCTACTTTGTATGGTAGATCTTCAAAATGTTTGGATCAAGCCTAGGAAAATAGTGTACAAGGGTAGAACCCTATCCAAACATGGTCCTTGTGCGACTAGAACGAGAGAGGAAACCATGATCATCATAAAAACTGATACTTATAAAAGAAATGAGAATATGTTATTTTAACTATTGAACGTTCAAGCAATTAAAGAAATGGGAAAGAAGACAAGAGGCTCTTCCTATGAAGCCACCAAGCATAAGAAACCAAAGTAGAATCATAGAACTCACAACACTTTATGTGCACTATAGGGTCTAGGTGAAAAAAATGACATAATAATGAAAGATAGGTACAACATTCAAGCCTCAAATGACTAACAATACTCATTTTGAAGCACATGATTAATAAACTGAAACATTGGAAAGAGAAAGCAATAATTTAAGAGTTGAAAATCACAAGATTCAATAAGTGGATGCATTAGATTACACTGATATGCAACATTAATGAAGGACTAGATCATCCACTGAGGTAGAGACCTCAAAGTGGATTGCCTAGGTTAAATAGAAGTTGCTTTGAGGATATTCATTTATCACAATTAGCCATGGATAGTTGTAGTGATGATATCTAAAAAGTATAAATAGGAATTTCGTAATGTGCACATCACAAGAATATACGCCAAAGATAGCATAATTTGATGACATCTTGATGTGTAGTTTCTTGAGATGTAGTTTCTTGGTAATGTGGTACATAAAAATGCTAATGCAGTACATAACAGTGTGGAGGTTGCAATGTGTTATTTCATATCAACATCCTAAAGATGCACATCACAAGAGGATTCACCCGAGGTGCAATAAATATGAGGATATCATGAAGTTTTCATGGGGAAATATTTCTAGTTAACAATTGTAATGCAATCAAGCAATCAAAAAACAACATTCCATGGCAAAGCACAACCCACTCAAAGTGTACCATTTCTTGGAAAATAAAACATAAAATTTTGAGAATAATTATCTTAAATTTTAAATGGATTTCTTAGTCTTAATGCAAGTTTCTCAGCCATGGATTATTGTAGTGATGCTATCTAAAAACTATGAATAGGATATGGATAATGTGCATATCACAAGAGGATGTGAGGACATCATGAGGTATAGTTTTTTGAATTGCACTTACTTGCTAATGTGGTAGATAACAATGCTAATGTGGTACATAATAGTGTGGGTGCTACAATGTGTTATTTCCCATCAATCTCCTAAATATGCACATCACAAGAGGATTTTCCAAGATGCAATATGAGGATATCATGAAGTCTTCATGGGGAAATACTTCCTATCAAACACTATAATGAAATCGAGTAGTCAAAAAACATTATTTCCCAAGATGCAATATGAGGACATCTTGAGGTTTTCATGGGGAAACACCCTTATCAACCACTATAATGAAATCAAGTAGCTAGAAAACACTATTCCATGGTAAAATACAACCCACTCAATGTGTGTCATTTCATATCAGAGAACATGTAATACATTGAGAATAATTGTTTTGATTTTATAATGGATTGCTTAGGTTTAATTCAAGTGGCTTTGATAACACACATTATTCACAATCGACCATGGATATTTATAGTGTTGCCATAAATATGAGGACATCATGAAGTTTTCAATGGGATGTACTTTTGGTTAGAAACTATGATGCACTCAAGTAGTCAGATAACCCATGTACCATGCACTATCTTACGTTAGACAAAATGCTCATGGAATAGCTCCATGCCCACTCATTAAGCTTCCCAAAAATCCAAGGTACAACTTTACTCTAGGAAAATGACCTAAATATATGAGTGGTGCTAGACTATAGAAAATGGATACTCTATGTATCTAGAATATAGACTATTATTTATACACATGAAGTTATAATGTGCTAAGAAGTTTGATGTGTGTAAGACAAATTAGAAAGAAGGAAGTCAATAAGAAGTTATACACATGAAGTTATGATGGGGCCAACTCCATGCTCATTGTGGACTAAAGTGAAAGGCATCAATGTGATCCAAAGCAAATTATTTGGCAAAGGAATGGAAATGCAATAAAATATTATGTTCAAATTCGTAAAACACAATTGGACCTCATGGTTCACACAGAGTAGTTCCTACACTACAGGAATGAATCCATGCACATCATCTAGTCTAGGTGCCATCTCATGTCCTATCACTTTTGTATGGCTTGTGTGTGGTCGGAGACTTGTGTGTGTGTGTGTGTGTGTGTGTGTGTGTGTGTGTGTGTGTGTGTGTGTGTGTGTGTGTGTGTGTGTGTGTGTGTGTGTGTGTGTGTGTGTGTGTGTGTGTGTGTGTGTGTGTGTGTGTGTGTGTGTGTGTGTGTGTGTGTGTGTGTGTGTGTGTGTGTGTGTGTGTGTGTGTGTGTGTGTGTGTGTGTGTGTGTGTGTGTGTGTGTGTGTGTGTGTGTGTGTGTGTGTGTGTGTGTGTGTGTGTGTGTGTGTGTGTGTGTGTGTGTGTGTGCGCGCGTGCGTGCGTGCGTGCGTGCGTGCGTGTGCATGCGTGTGTGTGTGCGTGCGTGCGTGCGTGCGTGCGTGTGTGTGTGTGTGCACGCGCGTGCACGCACATGAACTATGGATATTGCTTCTTGCCTCTATTTCTCTCGAAGGAATCAACAAGTAGGATTTGGAGCATGGGTGAGAGACCCAAAAAGGTTTTGATGATAGAAGAGGATGATGAGTATGAGGTGAGCCTACAAAGAGATGAAGACATCAATCATTCACACAAAGAATCAAATAGATTGAGGAATACAAAGCTCACCTTTTTACAAATCAATACCATCACTAATTCCAATCCCTCTCCTAATCCAATGAGAGAGAGTGATAGAGTGCATCAATGAAATCGCCTCTTGTGAGGCCATCATAGGATACGTCATAAAGTAGACTAATAAAATGCATTGCAAAAATAGTTGTGTCTTCTTCAATGTAGACATTCTACAAAGTGCTATACACATATCATATGATATACAAACCATGAACATGATTTTTACAAGATTAAGATATCATAATTTTTTTAAAGATGATCAAGATAAATTTGGACCATACCACATGGATAAAGAGAATCTAGCAATCCCAGAATTGATCCTTGTGTGTCATGTGGTCTGCATGGTTGTTAAGCCTTGCTCAAATAGGTCAAAAGTAAGATACCTTTGACAAAGACTAGCATTTGGAAGCTCAATCAAAAAATGAACCGTGTGGCTGAACGCTCACATATTTATGGTATGTCAAATTCATGATGACATCATTGGTCAAAGGATTGCTCAAGAAGCACGGCATGCTTGCCATGTGGCAAATGGTTGGCCACAAATTTTGATCAAACGCCCATGTGGCAAATTGGTACTTGTCATTTCTACATTATTATGGACACGTGGCACTATGTGATGTTGCCTCGCACATGTGGGACGAACATATAAATTTTGGCCAGCTCATTTTTCCAACTCACACTTGCATCAAATTTGTTAAATTCAACATATCTTCCAAACCTCAAAGTCATTGATTCTTCCAAGTGTGTGTGGTGTGTGCATCAAACCTCAAAGTCATTGATTCTTCCAAGTGTGTGGGGTGTACATCAAACCTCAAAGTCATTGATTCTTCCAAGTGTGTGGTGTGTACATCAAACCTCAAAGTCATTGATTCTTCCAAACCTCAAAGTCATTGATTCTTCCAAGTGTGTGTGGTGTGTGCTCCCACTTTCCTAATGATTAAAAAGGGATTTTGTGCTCAAACCCTACATCATGCTGAGTGGCACCATAACCCATTCTATGCATCGTGTGGTCCCACTATCCTCCTAGCCACAAATCCATATTGACATGCTTGTCCCACTTGTGCAATATTAAGCATAGTTTAGTCATCAATTCCCTGCCTTTCCTAAGTTCTATTTCTTTATTAAGATCTCCATTAAAAAACAAAATAACACTAGTTTGAAACTTACTTCACTAGTTTTCTCTGTCCATTACTTTGCATCTTACCACACGTCCATAAGATGGATCAAAATCTTTCCATCTCCTTGTGTGGCTTTTATGGACACATTTGTTGGAAATTTATGGTTCATGTGGACACACTCAGATATCTCATGTCTTAAAGTCAAAATGTGTAGGAATCTCTATTCGGACCCTATGGCATGTAAGGGGACCCATTGAACTTGCCTACATGCTATCAAGTCCAGGTTGTCAAATGCATGTTTATGCAAGAATTTCTAGTTTTCATCCAAAATGATATACTTGCACTATTGCAAAGGTTGGCTATAGAGATAATAACAAGAATTAGACATACTACCAAGAAAGTCCCTAAGGACCAAGTTGGAAAGGGAGCAAAAGGCACACAACAACGGATTCAACCCAAGAAGGGGGAAATCCATAAGAGATTATTCCTAAGCATGGAAGTCCCTAAAGGAGAGAAGCCACAAATCCTCCCTTAAAAATGCCAAATAAACCCACCAACTAGGGAGGGTCAACTCATGGGGGGAATTCCAAGGATGGCCATGGAGCACCCAAGGAAATAGCCTAAGGCCAAGATCAAGTAGTACCTTAGGTACCAACTGAGATCCAAGGCCAAGCAAACACTCAAGAAAGAGGTCAAGGCCAAGAACTTGGGAGACCAATGGACATAATGATAGGTTCAAAAGCTCCACTCCCTAGCATAGGTTACCTCAAAGGGCAACATCCAAAGGGCTAGCAATTTCGAAAAGGGCAAATAAGGTGCATATGCCCATGCATTGAAAGGAATCAATTTAGATACACAATGGAAGGGAGATGCACAAGATATAGAGGCTAAATCCACCTTCTTCTTCTTCAATTTCATTCTTCTCATGCACACAATGAGTATCCACCTTGAAGTGGATAGATACTTTGACTTTAGGAAACTTTACATATGGCCTCTTTTTCATTTCATACAAGCATTGGATGTGACTTAACCTATGACTTATTTCAGGACACTCCCCTCAAGCTTAAAATGAGATTGCAACTATAATACTCCAAGTGCACTTCTAGAGTACCCAAACTTACCATTACCCTAATGCTTTATTAAAGCTATATGTGACTTGGTCATTGGTTTTGATGTGTACCAATTCTCTCTCTCCATCCATGACTTTCTCTCTAATCAGCACTTTAGATGTGTTTTGTTCTTACATTATAGACTAGGTTCTTCACAAGCATAATGCTATTGATATTATCACAATACCTGATAAATCCACCATCTATCTCAATCCCCTTGTCACATAGAAGTAGTCTCAATCATGTATATTCACTTGTTGCCAATGCTATTCCTCTATACTCTGCTTTTACGCTTGACAAAGCTACTATGGGTTACTTGTTGTTGCTTCAATTTACCATGCTTGAACCAAATGAAAAAGCATAATCACTAGTGGATCTTCTATCCATAAGACTTCCTACCTTATCAGCATCTATGTATCCAATGTCAACTTGATTTCTTTCTCATAGAAGAAGCCATAACTCATTGTCTTCTTGATATACCTCGACACTCTTCTCATTGCATCAAAGTGTGACTTGAATATTTATGAATTGGCTTATTACTCCAATTGAATAGCTCGAGTCTAATCTTGTCAAGGTTTAGGTCCCCTTCTTTCTCAACATGGTAATATCCTCCACATACTATCCATCATCAACCATCTTCATGTTTTGGTTCAATGGTGTATCAACTAGCTTACATGCAATCATTCCATAATTCTCCAATTTTTCCAAGGAGTGTTACATTTGCACCCATTGAATTCCATGTGGAGTTTCAATAACTTCAATGCCCAAAAAATACCTCAACAATCCAAAATCTTTGGTATCAAATTACTTGTGCAAACCATACTTCACTTTAGCAATCTCTCTTTCAAGAGTACTTGTTACAATAAGATCATTAATATAGATTATAAGAACCACCATCCCATCCCTCTTGTGGCTAACATAGAGTGAGTAATCATCCATGCTTTACTAAAATCCATGCTACATAAAAACTTGTTGATCATTTCACACCAAACACTACGTGCTTGCTTTAACCCATACATTTCCTTCCTTAATTTACATACTAATGTGAATACTTAGGGTACACATGCCATTTTGGTTGTTCCATATATACTTCCTCTTGCAAAGTTCCATTCAAGAAAGCATTCTTGACACCCATTTGATATAAATTCTAGCCATAAATTGAGGCTAAGGCAATCACTATAATCTAACTGTAGTCATCTTTGCAACTAAACTAGATGTCTCCTCATAGTTCAATCCATATGTTTGTGCATAACCATTTGCAACCAATCTTGCTTTGTATCTTTCCAATGAATGATGGCCTTATGAACCCACATGCTGCCAATTGCTTTTTTACCATAAGGTAACCCAACTAAGTCCTAAGTCTTATTCTCGGTAAGGGCATCCATTTTCTCATCCATAGCTTTCTTCCGACCCTTACTTTCAACTACTTATTCAAAGCAAGTATGCTCGACATTCTACATATAAGATACCATGTAAGCATAATGCATTTTCATAAAGCCATTGTATGTCAACTTGTCAACTAGATGCCTTACTCTTTTTTATCTTCTCAATTGGTGTGCACTAGAAGATGTCTCAACTAATCTTGCATGCAATGATGCATAACTCCCTCCACTTTTTATGCCTAGAGTTCTAACATAAGATATCCCAAACTCATCGTCCATAGACTCATCTTCTAAGCTCTCACCCATAGGCTTCTTCCCTTTTTCTGTTTCTACCTAGAAGCTTTCATTTTTTTAAAATGCTAGATTAGGACAAGTTAGGAAGGGCCAAACACTAACTACCCTAGTGTATCTACATAGATCCTAACCAATGCCATTTTAGGAGGATGGAGTTAAGACTATACCTTATGGGTAGAGGGGTCAATGCATATCACAACCTCTTGTTTCTCACTCTCTTTGAACCAAGTATGACAATAGTCTCCTTTAGTTTGAGGGATAATAGCAAAGTAGTCACCTTGAAATTGATGCTAGATAATGCTAATAGGAGACCATAGTAATAATGTACACCTCATGTCAAGTTAATCCTTGTGGAGTTGAGTGGGAGGTTCCTCTATGAGGCAGACTCACATAGTTTGAGGTTATGGAGTTTGATTATTCCAAGGGAGTTTCAAATGAAAATTATCTTGATTACCTCTTGATGGAGTACCAAAAATTTGTGCCATTAGGACTCATTGAATAAACACATTACAATATAGCATTGTAGCTTGCTCTCACTACCATAGTCTACTCTCTTGTGCTATATACCTTTTATGTCTAGTACATAGTATTGTAGCATGCTTGCTACTCTAATGTATTGTAGAATGCTTGCTACTCTAATGTATTTTCTTTGTGTTTTTTCTTGGTTGTCTTCTATACAGCATTGTAGCATGCTCAATGATATTGTGTTTTTTGTTGTGCTATTTCTTTTTGCTACATTTCTTTGCAGCCTTCTATATAGCAATGTAGCATTGCAACATACTCAATGCTATAGTGTTTTTTGTTGTGCTATTTCTTTTTGCTATATGTGTTATTTCATCAAGGGTCTAACCACCAACTTCATTAACTCACCCATTAAATAGTGTTATTTCATGTGAGCTTAAGTACAAACATGAATATAAGGGAAACCAATCCTTTTGGAAAATAAAATATTTGTTCAAATTTATTGTCTTTATTCTTATTGCAATAATTATTAAAGTCCATGTTAGGACTATACCTGAAGGCCAAAAAAACCACAAATAGTTATTCCAATCCATATGAAGTCTCCAGCCAAAGGCCAAAAAGCCCCCCAAGTCTACCCTCAACTAGTATCAAGGCCTTTTGGAAGATCCATCCCAAGCTTGCAAGGATTAAGCTAGTCCTACAATGCCCAAGAAATTACACTCAAAGCTCCTTGGCTACTTGGCACCTCCTAGCTAAATGGCGTGCGAGGGAGAAAGAGACCATTGGGAGAAGCTCTTCTCCAAATCTTGTGGCATTTTCTTATTTTTCCCTTCATCTACAACCACATAGAGTATTCATGGAGTAGTGGATCAAATTGAAAGACATCACTTGGATCCTCTTATTCTTATTCTCTTTATCTACAACCACATGGAGCATGAAGCCATGGAGTAGTGGATCAAACCAAAGGGCGTCACTTGGATCATGGGTCCACTTGCAAACCCATCAAGCGATGAGGACTACAATATGATTTGTAAATAGGTGTGCTCACAACATCTTGTTATGTGCAAAATGAAACAGGTAACTGGTAGCAAGCAATCAATAATGGAAAACATGAATAAAGGTAGATACTAGAAAGGCAATAAAAGCACAAATATAGCAAATATTTGAGGCATTATAAAGCATTTTTTCAATAGCTCAATTTATCTCGCATAAGTTGGAAACTACATCTAGGTGAAGTGGAGCAAGCACAGATGAGTGTGCAAGTTGGACATAAGGAATTTGTTTTCCAGATATTTAGCAACTGAAGAATTATGACAACTTGTATTTGTATGAATGTAGATCTTTAGCAACTATGAGTTTGAATCCAAAATGTGGTGGACTTTATTCAAATAGCCACATGAAACAAATATTCATGAACATTGTGATAAGGTGTTTTAGACTTAAGCATACTCAAATATCTCAAAGGTGTTTGGGCACACGAACATACTCAAGACCCGTGGAGTTTAGTCAAATCGATACCTTGGTGATTATTCAAAATTAGCATGAAATTGGAAATAAGAAAGAAAGCTTTGGAAGAATGCTAAAAAATACAAAAAGCTAGCTTGTGTGTTTCAAGGAGCATGGGATATGAAGGGGACCCCAACAACAACTATAAGAGGATCAAATTTGGCCTTTGTAATATATTTCCATTCTCTCTCATTACTATGCTGGAGCAAAATTGAAAGCAGTTGTTGAGATTCATCAATAAAAGATAGGAGATCTCCTCGAAGAAACTAGGATGGCAGTTCTAGAAGATGTTTTGCAAGACTGCTCAGAAGCCATGGGAAGCACAATGTCCAAAAGCTCTTCAAAACAAGATGACTGCAATCAACTTCACTTTAGCATTAAGGCCTACTATATTTCAGGAGAGTTATTAATATTGAACAAAGGTTTCAACATTGATGTAGATGGTCAAAAGCCACATGAGCTTGAAGGAGAGATCATGAGCTTTGTCTATAGTTAGTATTGATCATCGAGTTCATGGGCAATTGGATTATATGTGTATACATGTGGCAACCGTAGTATTAAGGTTGATTTTAAAGACAACAGGTAGCATGTTGGTCAAGAGTATAGTCATGTTTGGGTTGATATAGGACTTGTCATTATAGTATTAAGGCCTACATGTGTGATGTCAATCGTAAGGAGGATGCCATTTGAAGTCGGCGGCCTGCTTGCATAAAGCTGGTTGATGTGTTGAAGGCAATGTGGCCAAAAATTATTTCTTGATAACTATGGTAGTAGAGAAGATAGTGTAACATAATGACAGCTACTTTGGTCAGCACTAGTGGCTAATCTTTAAGCTAGAGCTCACAATAATGAATGGACAGAATTGCTTTGTGTATAAGATTGGGGTTGACAACCACTTGTGATCGGTTGAGAGAGCATGGAATCGATCTTGGACTATTAAATTGGTGCTTATTTATAACCTCTAGGTTCAAGGCACAGTAAGGCCAATCCGATTATCTTATCTTGAGCTTTACAATGAGAAATTTTATGTTTGAGCACATGTGATAGCTCAAATCTTATCTGCGGATGATTTGAGTGGAAAAGAAGTGGTTTACTAAATAAATAACTTTAAAAAAAGAGCAACTGGATTCTCTTTTCTTCCTCTAATGTTGAAGACTATTTTAGAGACTCAACTACTTGAGTTTGTTAGTACATGGCATGATTGAATGATAGCCTTGAGGACCCGTAAATCCTCGAAGTATCTTGCATTATTGTTGTACTCAGAATTTGGGTTATTAGAGGCTAACACGAAGGGACAAATCTTTACCAACACTCCTTTGCTTTCATGTCTTTGGGTTGTGTGAGAGATTTATCTACAAACACCACTCACGAAACAATGTCATAAATATTTTAGAAACTAATCCTTTTAGGCACATGCACACAATATTTTCTAGTTAATACTATGGTCGTATAATTATTTATAAATTATTTTGAGAGTCAGGCTCAACCTTTGTGTAAGTTGTAATATTTCCAGTGTTGGAAAGGAAAAGCTGAAGCTTGGGAATGGTGTGGGCACTAGCTTTCGTTCAATTTTGGTGTGGTTGGTGTAATGTCAATATATCTATGTAAAGCAAGAAAGACCAAACAAGTACCAAAAAGGAGGGATGGGAACTTAGCATGAGGATAAGCCCAAACTCAAGGCACTATGTGTATAAAAGCCAGAAAGAGAATGGATAAGCTCATTCTTGTGGTGTGCAATCTGAGCACTCTATTCTTCTTCTTCTTTCTACTCCATCTACTTGTACTTTATCTTGAAGAGTGAGGGGGAGTAAGAGCGTAAGAATGAGGGAGAGAGTGAGGGACTTAGGAACCAAAACAAGAGAGTTCATCATTAAAACAAGAGTAGGTAGCTTCCTTTACACTCTCCATCATTCTTACACTAAAACAAGCGATGGCTTCAAGCTTGTCTCTTCCCCTTCTTCTTGGGTGAGAGATGGAGTTGGGTTGCTTATCTTCTCCTTCTCATTCCCTCTTGTAAATGGAGTACTTTTGCATTAGATTGGGAGCTATGAAGTAGTGGAAGTAGACTGAAGACCATTGCATGAATCATGGAGCTACTTTCAAGTTTTCGTGTTACAGCATTGAGGGAAAGGTAAGAGAGTGAGCTCATTACACCCTTATTGATTTGTTCATTCTTGCTTTCATGTAGTTTGAGAGGAGGATGGATAGATTGGTGAGAGTGAGAGTTGCATCAGCTATGTGAGAGGTAGCCGTCACTAAAGCTCTTGAAGGGAGAAACCCAAGTGGAAGCATGAGCAAGCAAAAGTAAGAGAGGTGTGAGCTATGGCGAATCGAGCAAGAGAGCAAGAGAGAGAGAGACTCAAGATGTGGGAACTCCAATAGTCACAATGTGTGACTTCCCTTTATTCAAAGGTCACTGAAATAATAAAGAATGAAGTGTGATAGTGATGGGCGCCTGTCACCTGCAGTGTGCAGGTGAGGGTACTGTCAGTGTAGTAATACACAAGCGGCTAGGCACATGCACCTTTATCCCCAACAACCTCCCACTTAAAGGTCTCTTTTCCCTTTTTCTTATGCTTGTCATTGTACATTTTATGCCACTGCAACATGATATGTCCTTCTTTCCCACAATAATGGCATGTCAAATCGCACTTACTGTGAGACTGTCCATAGGACTTAGAATGAGACTTTTGCAAGTCTCTACCACAGCAATCATTCCTACTCTTTCCATCATGGTGACCTTGAACAATCAAAGCATGAGAAGTATGAGAAGCATCCACATGCTTCCTATTGATCTCCTCTGTCGAGAGTGCACCCTCTACATCAAACAATTCCAACCCATTCTTGGACATATTTGCACACATAACAGTTTGAAATGTGTCCCAAGACTCAGGCAATGTGACAACAAGAACAAAGGTGGACTTTAATGCTTCACATACTTGTTGACACTCCTCACTTCACTCCAAGTTTACCAAAAGCTCATACATTAGCTTAGTAATTGCTATGTAGTTAAGCATGAAACATCTATAGTAACCAATGTGTCTCCAATGAAGCATTATATGCCATTGACATTTTTTGGTGGGTGGTAATGACTTGATTAAGAAAGCATAAACTTCACATAAACTGAAAATATAAATGTAACCACTTAACCATGGACATTGGACACCTAATTGCCCCCAAAATTGTTGCTTCTTGTGGTGTTTCTTTAACTTCTATTGATAAAAGTTGAAGTACATTGAGATCCAATTTGATCTCCTTCAATTTTCAATACATATTGCTCTTCATATCAACTAGTAAGGCTTCAAACCCAATTGCCCCTTGGTTTGCTTGGGGACCGAAATTTAATGCGGGCTCACTAGCCTCTTGAAATTCTCTAAATTCCCCAAAATTCAGCTATTGAATTTCAAGTACTGGGCCCTAAAATTATGTGCACTCTTTCCAAGATGGTTGGTAAACCCTAATTTTTGCTGTAAATTAGGTTTCAGAAGTAGAAAAACTTTAATTGCACCCTCTTGGGGACTACATTTGGCTAAGATCTCTTGGGGGCAGTTGTAAATTAGTCGAGAGAATAGAGATGAAGATAGCTCTAATAGCCCTTTCCTCTCTTATTTTGGGAAGATTTTGCTAGTGGCAACCTTTTAATTTGATTTTTCATCAAATTTTAGGCCAATTAAATAAAATATATTTATTATTTCTTGCTTTAAAAGGTAATTATATCATTCAAAAATAAAATTGGCTAGGCCAAATTGTCCCCCATGTATCCTTGGGCATTTATTAGCCCCTAAACTAGCATTAATTAATGAATTAATACCTAGTTCCTAATGTCACCACTAATGTTAATGGCTAATAAGATGATCTAGTTAAAAATCTATCACCTAGTACCTATCAAGTACAACATATTAAAATGGTTGCCTTTGACACCCGTAGTGATTCTCAAGGTCCTTGGCCCACCATTCTTGTAAAATAATAACATGCACCTCATATTTGTACATTTGGTTAACATTAAATCAAATGCTAAGCAAAGCATCAAAAATTTACATCCTCATGATAATAAACTCCAAGATTACTTGAATCTTAGATGCATTAATTGCAATATTGTTCTTGGATTCTAAGTGTTTGAGAACGATGCTATGTTTTACCCAAAACTAGCATTTGAGTGGATTTAATGAAAGTTGTATTGCCTACATCATTCAAAGACTACTTGAAGCTTCTTTAACTTCTCCTCCTATGATGAGTTAGCACACATGTCATCAAGGAATACTTCAAGGTACTTGCAAAGCATGTCCTTGAATATTGTGTGCATCAAGCATTGGAAAGTCACAAGCACATTCATTAATTGGAAGGGCATGACTATACATGCAAACAATCCCCATTCAATGGTAAATGTGATCTTATGTTGTTCCTCATTGGGATGGACTCGCACTACCTACTCAAGAATCCATTCAAGAAGCTATGCATTTCCTTGCTTGCCACATGCTTGATCGTGTGCTTGGTGTATGGCAATGATACTTGTCTCTCTTGGTAGCTACTTTTACCTTCTTGTAGTTTATGCATTTTTTAATCTTTCCCTAGAGTATTACCACTGTGGGTGATATTGAGTATGTATGCCCTAACTTGCTTCCTCTCATCCTCTTTCAAAATATAATTGGTAATTATACACTAGCTTGGTAGACTCTCCCTCCTAGTGAGATTTACTTCCTTGACAATCAAGTCTCTCAATAGGTTCATCAAATTTCCTTCATGGTCAACACCAAGCAAATTAATATTTCAATCCCCCTCCTTGAGTCGAGTGAATCTTTTTGGGAGATCCTCTGATTTCTTTTGGTCATCATCATCAGAGTCTTGGTAAATAAGAGCTTCCTTTAGCCTCCACAGCCTTAAATGCACAAGTATACTTCTTTTAGATTGCTTAGATAAGGTAAGATGTGGAATCTCTAGAACAACATCCGTGATATCATCTAACTTTGAACTCATCATGTTTGATTCCTATGGAGAGTCTTTGCCACTGTCCCTAGCCCCTTCTATTGTAAGAACTTTGAGAGTAGGGACAAGGTCTAAGGGATGAAACCTTATTCATTCTTGATCAAGGACCTCTAGGTATTCTATACATTTTAACTTTGATTTCACTCTCACTACTTCAACAGCTACAAGTAGCCCTTTGACTCTTTTAGACTTAGGATCTACCAAAATTTGTTTGATCATTTTACCATTAGAGTTGTAGTCTTGAGATTCATCATCTTGCTTGTCATTAATTTTCATTTTAGAAAAATCCCTTTCAACATCACAATGAACTCTTCTTCCTTGGGATCTTTTGGCTTTACGAGTGATGCTACTACATTGTTACTATCATCAAATACGCTTTGATATAACTTATTCCACTTTCATTCTCATCGTCGAAACAACTCCTTGAAAATGGGTAGTTGAGACACCATTACCATTGAGTGAAGACTTTTCTCAACTCTAGGTGATTGTAGGGGATGTTGAACCCCCCAACATTGGGTTGAGATGGTTCTCTATTTATCAACAAGATAGGCATCATCAAGATAGGTATCATCAATCCAATTTTGCTAGACTTTACCATATGAATAGTGAATTCTTCTCTACCCAACTATCTCATTTTATTGTAAGCTCTCTTATATTCATCCTCCTCCATGAATGGTAGGTCTGATGGCAATGGTTAAACAGTTTGTACACACTAGAAATAGCATCTAGGTCGATATGCATGCTCTTCCAACTTTTCATTTCTACCCTAATTTCCTTTCACCTATTGTCCAAGAAGACTAGTCCATTGCCCTAGTCCTCAATGAGCCTTGTGTAGTGCCTTTGTGCACATGCTATAGTAGTGTAGTCTACTAGTTTGTGCTCTTGTGTGTATGTGTTTATAATGTGCCCATGTGTTCTTCTTCTTGTCTTGTGCTTGTGAGCTATGCACTTGTGTCGTGTGTGCGTGTGCGCATGCATGCGTGTGTGTGTGTGTGCGCGCACGCACGCGCGTGCGCACTCATGCTTAAGGGTGCATGCATGTGTACTTCTAAGTGTGCATGTAGTGTTCTCTACATGTTCACATGTGAATGAGCTTTGTGTGCTAGTGCCACGTGTGTGATTGATGCCTCATGTGGTGTTAAAAAGGTAGCCAAAGATGAAGGCCATGAGATCGATGCTAAAAAGTCCAAGTGCTCATGCATGAATTTTTGGGAATAAAGGCCCACTATGCCACACTAAGTGTGGACGTCCCTTTATGGGACATTATACAATGTACAATATACTTGTCTGAAAATTGAATAAGTGGTACACATTCTAGTACCCATAAATGACTGTGTCTGTGTCTCTCTCACTCAACATGCATCTCCATTGACAAACCTTTGAAGCTCATCTGTCTTCTACAAACTGGTATTAGAGCATGGTTCTTGGTGAAGGAGCTTCTGACATTTTGACTCGGCAGCAATTAAGCCTACAGATCCCCCAACTCTTGGCAACCATATCTCATTCTTGGAGGTTTGTCTTGATCTCTCCTTTCTTGGCACTCATCAGGGAAGCACTGGAGCTTCATCAAGGCATTTTTTGAGCCAGTCTTCTTGAGCTCATTTTGAAGAGCATTTGAGCACACACAACAAGGCAACTGTTGCATACCTCTCACCATTGGAGATTGGTAACTCTATGCTCAATGCCTTGCTTCAAGGCTTCTTGAGGAGGTTCTTGGTGGTCTATTAGAACTCTAAAAGCTCTCTTTTGTAGCATTGGCACCCTACAAGCTAGTAGTGTAGCATCAAATTGTTTGTGCCTATTTGTAGGCTCTTGGCTTCTTGACAACCATACACAGGTTGTAGTTGCTCTTTTGGGCTTTGAAAACCCATTGGCATTGGCTTGGAGATTGGCCACACACTTCTAACACTAATATCAAGCATTGGCATTGGTGTTTAGAGCCCTCCAATTGCAGACAATGGTTGTAATACATAGGTAGTTCCTATTTTGAATTGACATTGATCAATGATTATGCCTATTGGATGCCAACACATGCTTATATGATGCAAACACATTGGGAGATGATATTCCTTGGATCCAAGGTGCTTTTGGCTTGATTTTAGCATGAACTTTACTCAGTTTACACTGAGTTTTGGCTTTTGTAATAGCAGGGCTAAATGCACTTGGCAGAGGTTTATGCTGTACCTATTGCTTTTGGGCTTTCTCTCGGGTGCTAGTAATGCAATGTATATATACACCATGAATGCCAATCATTTGGAGGGGACTTTGGAGATGTTTTGAGCTTGATTTGGAGATTGGAAACATTGTCTTAACTGTGGAAAATTGGAGGCAGTAGGTACCATACTTGTAAGTGATTTTGGTTGGGTTGTATGCTTCTAGTGAGGCTCTTTAGTACTGATTTGGCACTAACATAATAACATGTTCTTGAGAAGTGAATGCACATGCTCTGTGCCTCTCTTTTCAATTGAAAATAGATCATTTTATGCAAACATTTTTTTATGTTGTATGCTGGGAACAACAAGTATCATCTATAGTAGACAATTTATGCCTAGAGCTATCAAATGTTATTTGGTGATGCTTTCATATATGCCACTGATCTAAAATGTATTGGCTATGCTGGAATATGAGTGCTAATCAATACTAAACACAAGAACTTGGAGACATCTTGCTAGTTGGATTTTGCATCTCTTCATGGTCAGTTTGTGATAGTTTGGGCTTGTCTTTGGTGACATTTCCTATCATTTTGGGCTCCAATCATGGTTGGCACCAGTGATAGTAGCAACCTACTACATATCACAAAGCTTGAGGGTGCAGAGAACTTTGCCATATGGCAAAAGCAATGTTGCAATGTCTTGGTGTAGAAGAAATAGGTGAAGCCTATCAAGACAAAGGGGGTACAACCAGCAAACATTGAGAAAGAGGATTGGGATGAGCTTGATGAGCTTGCATGCTCTACTATTGAATTGTTAGTTGTAGATTCTTTGTTGTTTAACATAGAGAAGCTAGACTCTTCCTATGCTATGTGGACTAGACTTGAGGACTTGTATGCTCAAAAGAATGCTGCTAGCATGTTTACTAGTTGAAGAAGTTGATGAACCTTCACATGAAGGAAGGTACAACCATGTTTGTACATCTCATTGAGTTCAGCTCAATTTTCACCAGCTAGTTGCTTTGAAGTTTAATATTGACGATGAGTTCAAGGCCACTTTCTTGCTATGCACTTTACCTGAAAGTTGGGATATATTCAAGATAGCTATGACCAACTAAAATGTGATGCTTATGTACTTTGATGTGGAAAGCTTATGGAAGATTTGAATTGATAGAATAATGCAGCAAACAAGTCATCTAGTGCATTGCATACTAGAGGCAGGTCTTAGCAAAAGGGAAATTTTGATAGTAAAGTACACGGCAAATCTTGTGGGAAAGATGTTGAGTGTCATCATTGTGGCAAGAAAGGACACTTTAAGTGAAAATGCTACAAGTGAGACAAAGAGAAAGGCAAGGGTAAGAAGACTAATGATAACAAGGATGAGAAGAAGGACAGCCAACCTACAAAGAAGATCAATGTCAAGATAGAGAAAGTTGATATGGTCAACCATGAGTGTTATAGTGGCAGTAGTGATGTACTTTTTGTCTCTCCATACTTTAGTGCACACTCATTGGTAGTAGATTCTGATGATGACATGCATACTTGGATCTTAGATTCAAGTGCTTCTTTTCATGGCACATCCCATCATGAGTGGTTCTCTCACTATAGTGGTGACAGACATGGTGTTGTCCACTTCGGGGACAACTATGCATGTGATATTGCAGGCATTGGTAGTGTGTGGTTGAAATTTCAGCATGGTTTTGGTGTTTACCCTCCATCATGTGAGGCATGTACCCCAGCTCAAGATGAGCCTAGTAAGCACAGGGCAGCTAGATGAAGAAGGCTATCATACTACATTTGGAGATGGAAAATGGAAGATATATAAGGGATCTAAGATAGTTGCTTATGGTTCTAAGAGTGATACCCTCTATCCATTGCACGTATCTAGTGTGCATGACCATGTTGTTGCCATCACCGAGTAGCCGAGTGTTTTCTTGTGACATGGCCGGTTTTGGGACACATGAGTCAAACTAGAATGAAAGTGCTTTCCCATTTGAGTTATTTGATGTGCTTGAGGTATGCTGATTTTGACCATTGTGATCATTGTGTATATGGTAAACATTCTCAAACATCACATAACAAGTCTCTTTTATTGAAATCTTCTCCTTTAGAGTTAGTACATTTAGATGTATGTCAAATGCTAGGGTTGCCTCTAGGGGGAAAGAAGTAATTTATCACTTTTGTTGATGATGTAAAACTCAAAGTCTGGGTGCATCCTATACATCACAAGGTGTTGGGGATAAAGGCACCTCCGCCTAGCCGCCCGTGTATTACTACACTAACAGTCACCCCACTACACACTGCAAGTGGCGGGTGTCCGTCACCGTCACTTTGTTCTTTATTCTTTTAGCGACAGTTTGAATAAAGGAAGGCCCGGTCACACATTGTGACTGTTGGAGTTCCCATTTCTTGTCTCTCTCTTTCTTGCTTTTGCTCTCCCGCCATAGCTCTCGAGTTCAAGCTTCAATCCTTCTCTCCCTTTCAACTGGTATCAGAGCTCGGCTTCCTGAATCTTGAGCTTGGTTCTTGGCATTCTTAGCTTCCCATCGACTCCCCACTCGCATTGGGTCTCCTTCCCGGCAGCCATATCCGACTCCTTTGAGCTCCCGTCACTCCCCGGCTTTCCGAGCACCTTCCCGACATTGTTGGGCACCTTCATGGCATTACATCAGAGGTATTTGATCATTTTCTTCAGGGCTTACTTCAATTCTCAGGTCACACAGGCTGTGAACGGTTTGGGGCAGCCACCATTGAAGCTCCATTGCTTCATATCTACATTGCCCTTGATCAAGACCCCTTGAGGCTTGGTGTGTCCCCTCTTGGGCACCTACTTGAGCCCCTCCTCCACCCCAATTGTGCCACGTGGGCTGCAGGCCACCCAGGATAGCAACACACTATTTGCGCCTGATTCCAGGCTGATCTCCATCTACATCACACCGGTACTCCTCAAGCTCTAGGCCATTGGGCACTTCCACATGCTTCATTTGAGGTATTTACACATGCTTTGATGCTTGATATTGAAGGCTGAGCATTGACATTGCTTCTGGTCTAATTTAACACTGTTTTGGGACTGTCATAACAGTCCACAAATAGTTTATAACAGTGCTACAATAACATTTGATGCTTGTGCTTGCCCGACATTGTCATTTGATGCCCGGTTGGTCCCGTATGATGCCTACATGTTAAGGGAATGTATGCCTATTGTTTGGCAACCATTTGGCACTTATTTGGGACTGAAATTTCTCAGTTTTTGATAGTCATTTCATGCTGTAATAAAAGCGAGCTGAAGCTATTCTACATGATTTGGGTTATGCCTATTGGTTCTGACCTATTTCTTGGATATATGCCATGAAGTATTGATCTTTGGGGTACGACTTCGAGCTTGGATTTCATTCCGAATGCTTTTGGAAGAGCTTTGACATTATGCACTCATTGACAGTGGTATATGCTTTGACAGTGATGCTCCTTGGGTTTATGCATACCCGTTGCCTACGGCTTGATGCTCATGTCCCGGTTGATTACCCTATGCATACGTTGAGCTTGAGTGCTCATTAAAGCTCTATCTTGGATGCATTTTGGATTATCTGGAGTTGTCTTGGATGTTACTTGGCTTGTCCAAGTTTGGCTTGGGATGTCTTTGATGTCTTACATGCTTCTGGATGCTACATACGGATGCTCTACCGCCTACATGTTTAGGATGTACTATTGATGTATTGTCTTGGACTTATGTCATTGGCACTGTGTCTTGCCTTGGTTTGAGCTCTTGAGCTCATACATATGACTTTTGTGCAATCAGTTCTTGAATGCTTATCAGACATTGAGCAGGCGGTGCTTTTATGCATTAAGCAGTTACATGCTATTGAGCAATTACAGACACTTGAGACTTTGGGATTTCTTGCCCTTTGGGATGATACATTATATGTCTTGGTTCACTGTATGCTTGAGCCGAGTCTTAGTTTTGGATCCGTATCTTTGCGAGATGACACCTACTTGTGTCAAGTTTTGGTAGTGGCAGGAACACTTTGCCCCGTTGACTGGGGGTGTGTCTACTCACTGGCAGATGTTTGTATGACATACTTGGGTGTTGGATTCATGCTTATCGACTATCATATGCTTATGTTATGCCTGCATGATGCCGGATTTGGTCTTGGCAGTATCTGATTGCCTTGGGATCCGATTTTGACATTGTTAGCTCTCATTTACTAAAATCTGTAATTTATTACAGCAAGCATATATGTATGGACTAACATGGATTTTTCATGCCGAAACATTCTGAAATGATGTACCTTCACTAGTACTTGGTGGGCAGTACCTTTGTCGTTCCACTATTCTTGCCATTTTCTCTCGATTTTGGTGATTTTTTGGTCATTTTCTGCAGTAAACAGCAAGCAGTTTTGAACTGTCTACAGTCTTCCAGCCTACATTATGGCGAGCTCGTCCACTGATCATGCTATTTTCAACATTACTAAGCTTGATGGTACGAATTACTCTTATTGGAAGAGCCAGATTTGGCAGGTGTTGGTGCAGAAATCGCAGATCAAACCTTTGAGGTTGATCGAGCATCTGCCTATAACTATGCCAGATGAGGAATGGCTTGAGCTTGATGAGTTATGCAAGTCCGCTATTGTATTGTCTCTCACAGAACAGGTTCATTACAATGTCTTTGAGGAAGAATAGAGTGCATGGCAGTTGTGGAATAAAATCAAGAATCTCTATGACAAGAAAAGTCCAACGAGTCAGATGTATTGGCTGAAGCAGCTTATGGATCTACGCATGTAGGAGAATGTGACCATGTCTGCTCACTTGAGCTAGTTCCATGCTATACTCAAGAACTTGACTTCGCAGGACATCACTTTTGCAGAGGATGTCACTCCTCTTTTCGTGCTTGGTACTCTTAATGAGTCATGGGATGTATTCCGCACTACATTATGTGCCTCTACTGCTACCTTGAAATTATCTGATGTTGAGAGTGCTCTTCTGCAGGAAGAGGTTAACCGTAAGAATTTGGATGCCTCTCATGTGTCGCATGCTATGACAGTTATAGGCATGAATGATGGATATGGAAATCATGGCAGTGGCAGTGGCCGTGGACGGGATTCTCAAAAATCTCAGTCCAAGTCTCATGGGAAGTCACGTAGTAAATCCCGTGGCAGGAATACAGATGTTGCTTGTCACCATTGTGGGAAAAAGGGCCACATTAGGCCACAATGCCATGAACTGCGCAATGAAAGGCACAAAGATAAGGGGAAAGACAAAGTGCAGGATAAGTCTTCTGATCGTAGCATAGTGCCTGCAAAGTCTAGTGTTAAAATTGAAGAGATCAATGTTATGCAGCCTAAGGATGTTGATGATGATTATTATATCCTAGCAGCTTCTTCTAGTACTTCACAGATGACAGAGATACACTCTATGTATGCACAGTGTTGGCTCTTGGACTCAGGTGCGTCCTTTCATGTGACACCTTGCCGAGAGTGGTTTCATTCATACCATACTGTTTCAGGTTTTGTGCGCTTGGGTGATGACAGCTCTCTTGATATTGTGGGCATTGGTAATGTTAGGCTACAATTTTCTTCTGGCAGCAGTTTTGTTATGCAGGATGTACGTCATGTACCTGCTTTGACACCCAGTCTCCTGTCAGCTAGATAGCTTGATGACGCAGGTTATCATGTATCTTTTGGAGACTCTACATGGAAGATCACTCGTGGCAGACTTGTGATTGCGAGAGGTGCCAAGGCTAGCAACCTCGATCCCCTGATTGTATCCGCTTCTTGCCTTGATCATGTTTTGTCTGTGGGTTCTATCCCATATGTTTCTCTTTGGCATGCCCATTTGGGCCATATGTCTTTGAAGGGAATGAAAATGCTTTCTAGTTTGCAGTACTTACCGCCCCTTGATTATGCATGTTTTGATTCATGTGAGCATTGTCTTTATGGCAGGCAGACTCGGTCTATGCATAAGAAGTCTGGTAGGCCACGCATGAGTGAGCCCTTGGCATTGATACATTCAAATGTCTGTGGGCCCATGCCTTGTCAGTCTATGGGTGGTGCAAAGTATTTTGTTACGTTCATAGATGGTTTTTCACGGAAATTTTGGGCTTATCCCATTAAGCTGAAATCCGATGTCTTGGCTGTGTTTCAGAGATGGCTTGCATTGGTTGAGAACCAATCTGGGTATAGGCTAAAATGCCTAAGGATAGATAATGGGGGTGAGTACGTCTCACGTCTTTTGAGTAGTCATGTGATGAGAGGGATATTAAGTGTCAGTTGACCACCTCCTACACACCCCCCCCAAAATGGTTTGGCTAAGCGGATGAATAGAACCATCCAGGAGCGTGTACGTAGTATGCTTAGCCACATAGGCCTACCACAGAGCTTTTGGGCTGAGGCAGTTAGTACAACTGTGCATGTCATAAACAGATCACCTTCTAGTGGTTTGGACTTCCAGGTTGTAGAGGAGGTATGGACTGGAAAACCTCCCTTTTATGCGCATCTCCATGTCGTTGGATGTGAGGCATTTTGCCATTTGCCCAGGGACAAGAGAAGCTGGCTGGATCCTAAGAGTATCAAATGCATTTTCCTTGGTTATGGGGATGCGAGCGAGATGGGTTACCGTCTCTGGGATCCGCAGGCGCGGAAAGTCATCCACAGTCATGATGTAGTCTTCCATGAAGACAAGATGCATAGGTAGCCTGAGAGAGTTGTTGAGATTCGTAGGGTCATATTTCAAGAGGATCCGAGAGCTCCCGCACAGCCAGTTGGATAGCCTACAGCTGCAGCAGATGCTCATGGTCAGGGTATTGGACAGGCAGCTGGGCAGGCAGTAGAGCCTGCCATGAGATGGTCTACTAGAGAGACAGACATCCACCTGATAGATTTCAGCCCTCGATGCATTATGTCTTGTTGGTTACAGATGTAAGAGAGCCTTTCACTTATGATGAGGCTATGCGCAAGGGTGACAGTCACTCCTGGGAGAGGGCTATGCAGTTTGAGATAGACTCATTTCATAAGAATGACACTTGGGATTTGGTTTCCTTGCCTACGGGCAAGAAGGCTTTGCCATGCAAGTGGGTATACAAGCTGAAAAGTACCCCTGGACACCCCAAGCCGGCATACAAGGCTAGATTGGTAGCAAAGGGTTTTAAGCAAGGGCATGGTGTGGACTTTGATGAGGTCTTTTCTCCTGTGGTTAAGATGACCACCATGCGCTTAGTCTTGGCTTTGGTTGCTCAGCCTGACTTGGATTTATACTAGATGGATGTCAAGACAGCTTTCTTACATGGGGACTTGCATGATGAGATTTATATGGAGCAGCCTAAGGGCATTGTAGAACGTGGCAGGGAGCACCCAGTGTGCAAGTTGAAGAAAAGTCTTTATAGCTTGAAACAGGCACCTAGGGAGTGGTATCATAAGTTTGATGCCTTTATGCAATCACAGGGCTATAGCAAGAGTGCTATGGATATGTGTCTTTATACGAAGAAAGCCCGTGATGGTTCTTTATTGATTTTGGTACTCTATGTGGATGATATGCTAATAGCAGGGAAAGCTCATGATGAGCTAGATGCTCTTAAGGCTCAGCTCAAGAAGAGCTTTGAGATAAAAGATCTGGGACAATCCACTCACATACTTGGTATGCGCATTAGATGTGACAAACATCAGGGACTCCTTTACTTGTCACAGAGGGAGTACATTCATACAGTCCTTGAGCACTTCCGCATGCAGGACGTAAAGCCTATTGGCTATCCATTGCCTTCGTATGTGAAGGTATCACTGGCTGATTGTCCGCAGACATATGAGCAGAGGGCCGAGATGGCCAAGATTCCCTATGCATCCGCAGTGGGCAATCTTATGTATACCATGATAGCCATCGTCCAGATATTGCGTTTGCAGTTGGTGTTGTGGGACGCTATATGGCTACACCTGGCAAGAAGCATTGGAATGTCGTGAAGGGTATCATGAGGTACCTGAAGGGCACTGCAGATATGTGCATATGCTATGGCAGCCAAGATACAAGAGTCGTGGGGTACATCGACTCTAATTATGTAGGACATGCAGATAGTAGGAAGTCCACGCCTAGGGCTATGTATTCACCTATGCTAGAGGTGCTATTTCTTGGATGTCCAAGGTGCAAAAATGCACGGCCCTTTCTACAAAAAAGGCCGAGTATGTTGCAACCACTTGCAAGGAGGCCATTTGATTGGGTCGTTTGGTTACTGACCTTGGTATTGATGTTATCCCTACACTGCATTTGGATTGTATGAGTGCTATTCAATTAGCCAAGAATCGGTCTTCCATGCGAAGATGAAACACATTAAGGTGAGGTATCACTTCATACGTGGGTTCATTGAGGACAAGTCTGTCGACCTTGTCAAGATCTCGACGACTGACCAAAATCCTACAGATCTGCTCACGAAAAGCCTCTCTACAGAGCGCTTTGCCTTCCTCAGGAGGTTGATGGGCGTGGGATGAGATGATGTCTTTCCTCATCCTGTTGTACATGTGTACATGTTGTATTGTCCTTTTTTCTTTTTCTTTTCACTCCTCACTAGGGAAAATTCACCTTTAAGTGGGAGGTTGTTGGGGGTAAAGGCGCCTCTGCCTAGTTGCCCGTGTATTACTACACTGACAGTCATCGCCACTGCACACTGTAGGTGGCGGGCACCCATCACCGTCACTTTATTCTTTATTCTTTTAGTGACAGTTTGAATAAAGGAAGGCTTGGTCACACATTGTGACTGTTGGAGTTCCCATTTCTTGTCTCTCTCTTTCTTGATTTTGCTCTCCCGCCATAGCTCTTGAGTCCAAGCTTCGATCCTTCTCTCCCTTTCACAAGGATGAGGCTTTGGATAAATTCAAGAAATTATTGGCATTGGGGCTGAAAATATGACAAGTAAGACACTCAAGTGTCTTCGCTCTGACAATGGTGGGAAATATGTGTCTAAAGTCTTTTAGGGCTTTTGTGACAGTAAAGGGATAAAGAGGAAGTTCACTGTTCCTCATAATCTGCCCCAAAATGGAGTCGGGGAGCATATGAATCAGACCATTCAGGATGAGTTCCACACTATGCTATCTCATGTTGCATTACCCCATGGTTTTTGGGTAGATGCTATTATGATTTGATTAATTAGTCATCAAACAGGTCGGGGGGGGGGGGGGGGGGGGGGGGGGGAGTCCCTCAGGAAGTGTGGTTGGGCAAGCCATCTTTGTATGCTCATCTAAGAGTGTTTGGCTTCTACGAGGCATTTGTGCATATCCATAGGGAAGAACATAACAAACTTGAGCCAATGTCTTGCAAATGCATTTTCTTAGGATATGGTGATGAGGGTGAAATGGGGTATCAATTATGTGATCCCAAGAAAAGGAAAGTAGTATGTAGCAATTATGTTATCTTTTGGGAAGATTGCATGCACAAACAACCTGAAAAGATAGAGGAGGTCAGAAGGGTTGTATTCTAGGAATATGCACCAATTGGACAACAGAGAATGCCCACTAGACAACAGCAAATACCTACTATAAATGGCCCAAAAATTAGGACAACTAGAACTAGCACGATAACATGCTAAAATTTTAGGACAATGAGTGTCAATGCAAATTTGCAGGCCCAGTAGCCAGCAAATGTAGAATCTTTGCTTTCGTAGGTTGACTCGACCTTCAAGGTAGCCTGATAGGTTTGTTCTTGGTGCTTAGTATGCTACAAATTATGTCATGTTGATTGATTGCAATGAATTGTCATGCTTTAAGGAAGGAATGGACAAGAAGGACAACAAGAAATGGCATAAAGCTATACTATTAGAGATGGAATCTCTTAAAAAGAATGGTACTTGGGACTTGGTGCATTTGCCTAAAGGGCAAAAGATACTACCATGCAAATGGGTTTATAAGATGAATGTCACTTCTAGTTCCTCATCAAAGTACAAAGCATGGCTTGTTGCAAAGGGGTACAAGCAGGAACATGGAGTTGATTTTGGTGAAATCTTTTCTCTTGTAGTCAAAATGACTACTTTTTGGACCATCTTGGGCTTGGTTGCATATGTGGATATGGAACTCATGTAGATGGATATAAAGACTGTATTATTACATGGTGATCTACACGAGGACTTCTATATGCAACAGCCAAAGGGTTTTGCGGCAAAGGGGAAAGAGAAAATGGTATGTAAACTCAAAAGGAGTTTGTATGGGGCCTGAAATAGGCACCTCGAGAGTGGTATCACAAGTTTGATACATTCATGCAGTCTCAAGGCTACAACAAGAGTCAAGTAGATCACTAGTTGTACACCAAGAAGGCAGCAGATGGTAGCCTGATTCTCTTGGTTTTATATGTGGATGACATGCTGATTGTAGAGAGGGATGTTCATGCCTTGCACACCCTAAAGCAAAGCCTACATAACAATTTTGACATGAAGGATCTTGGTGAGGCAAATCATATTCTTGGGGTGTGGATACTTAGGGACAAGTCAAAGGGTCTTCTCTATCTATCATAGCATGAGTATGTATCCAAGATTTTGCAATGTTTCAATATGGAGGGAGGAAAAGCAATTGGTATTCCATTGCCTCCATATGTGAAACTCAATGCAAAGAACATCTACTCACCTATCTGTTGGGGGTAAAGGCACCTCCGCCTAGCCGACTCTGTATTACTATACTAGTAGTACCCGCACCTGCACACTGCAAGCACGACATGCACCCATTACTATCACTTCATTCTTTATTCTTTCATTGACATTTGAATAAAGGGAAGGCCGGTCAAACATTGTGATTGTTGGAGTTCCCACATTTGGAGTCTCTCTCTTTCTTGCTCTTGCTCCATCCTCCATAGCTCTCACCTCTGTTCTCTCTTGCTCGATCTTTCTCACCTTTCAACTGGTATTAGAGCTTGGCTCTTCAAGGTCTTGAACATGATTGGGCACTCCTTCAGCATTCATTCAAATACCTACAGTCTTGTCTTCTCTCTTGGCAGCCATAGCCACACCTTTCAAGCTTCCCGTCGATCTCATCCTTCTCAGGCAAGCATTGGGCCTTCTTGGGCAACCTCAGGGCATTCATCTATAGGTATTGGAGCTCTCATTCCACTCTTTATTTCAGTCCATAGTGTTTGAAGAACAAGGTAGCCATGGCTCAACCCATGAAGGTTTAGAATTGAGGCCTCTTGGGAAGCTTCTTTGGGAGCCACCCTAACCATCAAAGTAGTGTCTAGCTCCCTCAACAACATAAAAAATGTAATTTTAGCAAGTTTCACCATTTTCTCAGCCTATCAAAAATGTGGTCTTCATCTCCAGCACCTCTTCAGGCCATCCGCACTACACAAAGGTCTCATTTGAGACATAGGAGCATGCTTCAACCATGGCACTGAAGGCTTGAGCTTGGCATTGACATTTGGGTCTGATATACTTGAGTCCAGGACTATCATAACAACAGTCCACTAGCAGCCCCAAATGTGCTACATTAGCATTTGATGTTTATGCCTGCTTGGTACTAGCTATTAATGCCATTTGGTACCTGAATCATGCACAGATGTTATGGGAAGCTATGCATATGATATTTCATTGATTTGGTGCTGATTTTGGACCTATTTATGCTCAGTTTGATAGTGAATTTATTTATGTAATAGAGCAGGCCTGAAGCTATTTAACTCATGTTATGTTATGCCTATTGGTCTCGCGTGCTTCTCGGATACTTGTTATGACTATTTGGATGCAAATGGAGGTTGGAAAATGTCTTGGATGGTTTTGGAATGTATTTTGAGCCTTGTTTGAGCTCCATATTGATTGGCACTTACTTGACATTGGACTACACTGGCATGCTTTATGACAAAGGTTATAGCTATGGTCTATGCATGACCTATTTGTACATGCTTTAAAGCATATGTCAGTGATGCATGCTACCTACATTGTTTGAGCTTATTTGCCACTTGGAGCTTCAATTGGGCTTGTACTTGGACACTTTGGAACTTCTTTTGGATGTTTCTTCGCTTGTCGGAGATTGACTTGGGTTCGTACATAATGTACTTGGATGTTGTCAGCCACTTACATACTCTTGGTGCTCTCATGATGTACAGTCTTGGTTATGAGATGTCTTATGCATTTACATGCTATCTCTCAGCCTGGTTGTTCATTTGCCATCGACTTTTGTGCCAATGGGAGCTTTATGCTTATGGTTTTGGATTTACCTAGAGCTTGCCGGTTATGCATTTGAGCTATTACTTGAGATTTGAGACTAAGATCTCTTACACGTCCTTGACTATGATCTTTGCTTGGTAGATGTTTCCACGTCTACTCTTGGATGCTTATGAGCTGATTTGAGCTATTTTCATTGAGCATACACCCACCTTTGTTAGGTCTTGCCAGTGGTGTATACATCTTGCTTATTACTCAAGGGATGTATCGGTTGTACTGACAGATCTCTTGACACATTTGGATGTTTGGCTCGTGTTCATTGGCTGTCATAGTACCTTTATTATGCTTGCTTTATGCAGGATTAGACTTGGCAGTCATTGTTGACATTAGATCTCTATTAACTCAATGTTTGCTCTCATTTAATCAATGCTGCCATTTATTACAATAAGCTATTTTATGTAGACTATGATGTATTTATTGAGCTTAATCATGTCCTTTTGATGTACTTTTGCTGCTATTTGGTGAACAACTAGTCATTCTAGCAATTTCTCTTATTTTTAGCTTGTTTTGGCAGTGGTTTTTGCATGTTTACTGCTTATTACAACATGATGTTTTCTGCATAGTCTGCCTCTATTGACTCATTATGGCTGGTCATCTCAATGATACGACTTTGTTTAACATTGCCAAGTTGGATGGCACCAACTATGGCTACTAGAAATCTCAAATACGGAAGGTTTTGGTACAGAAATTGCAGATTAAGCCACTAAGAAACAAAGGTATTAAACCCGAGAATATGGATGACGATGACTGGACTAATTTAGATGCACTGTGCAAGTCCACTATCATTTTATCACTCTCTAAAGAGGTCCATAATAATGTTGTTGAAGATGAAGATCAGAGTGCATGGAATCTATGAGAAAAGATTCAAGAACTTTATGCAAAGTAGAGCGCTACTTCACAAATGTATTGGCTTAAACAATTGATGGATCTCCACATCATGAAGGAGGGGACCCCATTGTCTACTCACTTTAGCAAATTTCATTCTATCATGAAGAATCTGCTTCAACAGGGTATTGAGTTTCAAGATAATCCGCATCCTTTGTTTCTGCTTGGCACTTTACCTGAGTCTTGGGATGTATTTCGCACTATGATCTCTACCAATAAACTTGATGGGCTGAAATTGCAAGATATAGACATTGCTCTTTTGACAGAAGAAATTAACAGGAAAAACAATTATGCTTCCCACAGTTCACATGCTTTATCCATGTTAGAGGTGGCAAGAAAGATAATGATCGTCATGGGAAGGACTATCAAAAGTCCTGATCTAAGTCCCATGGATGCAACAAGTCCCGTGGACGTAAGTCTGATCTTACATGCTGTTATTGTGGGAAAGTAGGACACATATGGCCGCGGTGCCATAAGATGCATGATGACAAGCACAAAGAAAAGGGGAAAGAAAAAGTGAAGGAGGAATCCAATGATCGTAGCATTATACCTACAAAGTCTAGCGTAAAAATTGAGGAGATAAATGTCATGCAGCCTGAGGACTCCGATGGTGACTACATCATAGCAGCCTCTTCATGTGATGCCTCTCAATTGGCTGAGGCTCTATCTATTCATGCACAATGTTGGCTTTTGGATTCAGGTGCACCTTTTCATGTGACCCTCTACCATGAGTGGTTTCATACCTATCGCAATGTATCTGGTATTGTGCACTTAGGTGATGATTGGTCTCTTGCTATTGTTGGCATTGGTGATGTCACTCTGCAATTTCCCTCTGGTAGCACTTTTATTATGCAAAATGTATATCATGTACCCATACTAACTAAAAGCCTTATGTCTGCTGGGTAGTTTTATGATGCAGGTTATCATATATGCTTTGGTGATTTTGTATGGAAGATAACTCGTGGCAGGTTTGTTCTTGCAAGAGGTACCAAGTTTTGCACCCTCTACCCCTTGGTTGTATCTGGTACTATTGACCATGTTTTGTCAGTGGGTTCTATCCCACATGTATCTCTCTAGCATGCTCATCTCGGGCATATGTCACTTAATGGAAAATGCTTTTTGTAGTATCTTTTGCCTTTTAACTACTCACATTTTGAGTCGTGTGATCATTGTTTATATGGCAGGCAAACTAGGAATTCACACAAAAAGTATGGTATTCCACGCATGGGTGAGCCATTGGCTCTTGTGCATTTAGATGTATGTGGACCCATGCTCTGAGTCATTAGGGGGTGAGAAGTACTTTGTCACATTTATTGATGATTATTCACATAAGGTTTGGGCTTATCCCATAAAGTAGAAATCTGATGTCTTGGTCGTCTTTCAGCATTGGCTTGCTTTAACAAAGAATCGGTATGGGCATAGGCTGAAATGCCTAAGGATCAATAACGAGGGTGAGTATGTCTCACGTGCCTTTGAATAGTTTTTTGACGAGCAGGGTATTAAGCGTCAGTTGACCGCCCCTTACACCCCTCCCCATAATGGTATGGCTGGGCATATGAATAGGAATATCCAAGAGCGAGTTCGCAATATGCTTAGCTAAGCACTCTTACCACATCATTTTTGGGCTGAGGCAGTCTCTACTACCGTGCATCTCATTAATAGGTCACCTTACAATGGTATTAACTTCCAAGTTGTATAGGAGGTATGGATAGGAAAGCCTCTCTCATATGCTCATTTGCGTGTCTTTGGATGCGAGGCCTTTTGCCACGTGCCCAAGGATAAACACAATAAGCTAGATCCTAAAAGTGTGAAATGCATTTTCCTTTGCTATAGAGATGCACGTGAGATGGGATATTGTCTTTGGGCTTTGCAAAGCCTGGCAGGGAATACCTAGTGTGTAGATCGAGGAAAAGTCTTTATGGCTTGAAGCAAGCACCTAGGGAATGGTATCATAAGTTTGATGCATTTATGCCATCGCAGGGCTACATCTATAATAGTGCTATGGATCTATGCTTGTACACGAAGAAAGCCCATGATGGATCTTTATTGATTTTGGTACTCTTGGTATTGCAGATGCTATCCCTACACTGCATTCGGATTCTATGAGTGCTATCCAGTTAGCCAAGGATCTGGTCTTCCAAGCGAAGACAAAACACATTGAGGTGAGGTATCACTTCATTCGTGGGGTCATTGAGGACAAGTCTTTTGACATTGTCAAGATCTCAACTGACCAAAATCATGCAAACTTGCTCACGAAAAGCCTCTCTACAAAGCACTTTGCCTTCCTTAGGAAGTTGATGGTGGGCGTTGGATGAGATGATGTCTTTCCTCATCCTCTTGTATCTATGTACATGTTGTACTATCTTTTTTTCCTTTTTTCTTCTCACTCATCACTGAGGCAAATTCATGGGAGGTTGTTGGGGGTAAAGGCACCTTCACCTAGCCGCTCGTGTATTACTACACTGACAGTATTCGCACACCTAGACACTATAGGCGGCAGGCGCCCATCATTGTCACTTCATTCTTTATTCTTTCAATGGCATTTGAATAAAGGGAAGGCCAGTCACACATTGTGACTGTTGGAGTTCCCACATTTGGAGTCTCTCTCTTTCTTGCTCTTGCTCCATCCGCCATAGTTCTCACCTTTGTGCTCTCTTGCTCGATCCTTATCACCTTTCGCTATCATGTTGTAGTCCTCGTTAGTTGGTGGCTTTGCAAGTGGCTCCTTCCACGTGATGCCTCCCAATTCAATCCACTATTGCATGGCTTTATGCTCGATCTAAGATGCTCCATGTGGTTGTAGATAAAGAGAATAAGAAGTGGATGGCACAAGAGTTGGGGAAGAGCTTTTTCCAATGGTCTCCCACTCTCCCTTACATACACACACACAAACTCTCTCTCTCTCTCTCTCTCTCTCTCTCTCTCTCTCTCTCTCTCTCTCTCTCTCTCTCTCTCTCTCTCTCTCTCTCTCTCTCTCTCTCTCTCTCTCTCTCTCTCTCTCTCTCTCTCTCTCTCTCTCTCTCTCTCTCTCTCTCTCTCTCTCTCTCTCTCAATTTCACACACACACACACACACACACAAAAGATGCAATAGTGGATAAGGTGGAAGCAAGAGAAGGGAGCTCTCAAAATTGGCACACACAAGAACGAGCCCCTCTATCTACATTTTAATTTTTATATATCGAGTTTAGGGTTCCCCCAAAAGCTGGGCACCCTACCCCTATACTAGGCTCTTAATCGGTCCTTTGTCATACTTGTGTACATTTGAAGCTTAACTTGGACTCTCTCCTAATGAAAAATGTGATACAATCTACACGAGAGTGGCCCCAAATCTCAAACAATATAGTTGCAACATAATATCCTCTTTAAAATTTTACGAACGCTAAAAAAATTTAATGTTGATGAAGATCAAGACACATGTGTTTGGAGTTGACTTTTGGCACTTTTCATTTCTTTTCTCCTTCTTCTCGTTCTCCGAAATGAGGTTAACAATCAGCATAAGAATCAACTCAATATTGCATCTTGTTCATACATACTGTGACAATATCCATAGTAGTAGTACTATGCATCTATGCTATAGACTTTGACATTGTGGAAGGGGATCTATCATGGTGCAATGGGCTATTTTTTCGCCATGTGTTTCATACCATTTTCACTTCTCTTATCACATTGTTTACACATTTTGCCTTGGTGCAAAAGCCTCTAGCCATGAGACTATACAATATTATCAACACAAAGTCTTCATTGATACTAGCATTCCTCGAAAGAAGATTATCGGTCTTCTTGATCATTCAAAACTGTGCATGAAGTTCTTACTTCACATGACTCCTAGTTCAGGTGTGTCAAACTATTTTTGCTCCTAGAACCTCCCTGCGTCTATTTTGAATCTACTCTTCCCTATAGTAGTTAGTAGTAGTATGAATTGTTAACTTCTTGAGGAATTCCTTATCATATTTGTTTCTTGATCCACTTTTTGAATGGGTTGTTGTCCATGGAAAACAAATATATTAAAAAATTATCTTTTGTTTTGTATAGAAAGAAATACAAATTCATTCAAATGAAATTAAAGTAGATATATTGATTATGATTTTTTATCGTTCCCAAAATACATAAGTTTTTTTAAACTCATTATTTTAGGGCAAATTTTCCCATTAGTGAATGTTTATGTTTCATCATAAGTTTCTGAAGAATGGAACAAATGAGTTAGCTTCTCAAATTAATTTATGTTGGCTTGCAAGTAATCTCTCAAGCTTTGACTTTATTGTAAAAGGGATGTAAATAGTTTAATATTTGCATTTTAAAAAGAGCAATTGACTCGCTTGTAAAATGAATATAAGTAGTTTATTATAGGCATTTTTAAAAGAGCACCTGACTCTCTTTGTAAAATGGATGGAAATAGTCTACTATTAGCCTCTTCAGTTGCTCTCATAAAGGGAAGTAGAATGGAATTGCATAGATGATGGAATGCAATATGAATAGTGAGATGGAGAAGACATGCAACAATCTTGCTACCTGTAACATGCAAATACCATTTGAGCTACATTCTGATGAGGGGAATCAATATAAAACATGCTTAAACTAATTTGGAACTCTAATCATGACAATGCACACAAATATGATTTCCACAACCTCTCTGTTGTTGAGCTACTAGCATTTGCCCTTTTCTATATTGGCTTCTAGATAATAAAAATGACATCCAATAAGACAAGTTTCATTAGCTTTAGAATTAGTTTACATGTTTCGACCTCATTTAGTACTTGTATAGTGCATATGATGTTAATTGGAGGCAAATTTCAATAGCTTTAGGATGAAGCTACATGTTTCCACCTTATTTAAAACTTATATAGTGGCTTTTGATCCTTCCACAAGACTAAACCTATGAGGTTAAGTGGTCCACAAAGGAGCCTTAGCCCTTTGATCAATATTGATCTACACCTTAGAAAGGAGCTAAATACCTTGATGCCTATGAGAATACCTTGACTAAGCTCAAAACCTCGATAATACTTTCTCCATGATTACCTTGACAATAATTCTCCTTTTCAACATCATCTCCTTTCCCAAATGCAAGCATTGAGATAATCAAAAGCACCTTTCTTAATGGCTAGTTGGCTTCTCCTCCTTAATAGATGGCTTATTACCTCAATGGTTGTTGGTTGTTAATAATACCTAAATTGTTGATTATTTCTTGAGGTACCTCTTTGATGCTTTTCAATAATACCTCAATGCTTGAAATTATGCTTTTAACTAATTGATTATGTTAAGGGCACTTACCACTTCTCCTTGATGATGAATCATATCTCAATCATGCTAACATGCCTAACTTTCAAGTAACACCACTTATCTCATGAAGACCTAAATGGTAGGGCTTCTCCATTTTGATATGCAAATAAGATCTTATATTTATTTCTTAGCTTGTCAAGAACCCAATTAGTCCAATCTTTCATAATCACATCCACTCCCAAGAGAACATCTAAATATGTAAATTGTTTTCCTTTGCCAATTACCTCACCTCTCTAGCCAAGATTGGGGTGTTCATGTTTCAAAACATTATGTACAACTTGGTTGTGCCAATTCATAAAAAAGATTGCCCAACAACTACTTGAAGCTCTAGTTAGTTGGATGGATTGAGAGAAATTTCTTTTACTCCTCATTTATCACCTTGTCTATTCATTAGTACAATTTTAGTAGAGAAATAAATAAGATGGTTAACGTAGCTTACAATCTAATCCTAATCATACATAAGAAGCATTCTAACTAGCTTTTAATATCTTATCACTTTTAGCACTCTTATTGTTAACCTACTCTCCATGCGACAATTCCAAAGCTTTACATACTCTCTCTACTTTACGTTCCCACTTGACTAGCATGGCCTTGACTATTCTATCATTAAGTCTTGATATTACATCATTGTCCCTAAATTTAGAGGTGGCACTTGCCCATTCATCACGTGGTTTTGCACCTAGCAAATATACTAACTTTACTTGTGACACCCTTTGATCCTAGCTTGGATTCCTGAGTCTAATTGCTCTTCCCATCCTCAAAATAAGTGACACAACCATTAGATGTGAACCATTGCCACTGTTAAATATTGAGTAGGAAGTAGGTGCTTTAAGAGAAAAACATCTCAAGAGGTGTTAGACTTAGGAAGTCCCATGGACTCAAATAATGGTGCACATTTTGCATTTCAAGGAAAAAATATATTGTGAGGCTTGGCGGCTTAAGAGCTTGGATTGAATCACCACACGAGCAATCAAAGTAGTGAAGACCGAAGGAGTCATATACAACTTAATGAGTTATTGGAAAAGGGTGTTGCTTGAAATACTTTGGGATGGTTTGACTTGAAAACTTGAAGAATAAAATAATGTTTTCTAGTCTCGGGGGTTTGACCTGCCCCTAGCAGATTGTGTTGGGAAGAAGGGTGTAACGTTTCGCGGCCTGTAGAAACCCCCCCATTTCAATTAAAGAATAATCAAAAAAATTTACCACCCCTCTCTGTCATCGCTACAGGAAGAGGGAGTGGGATCGATAGCAAGACGTCGAAGAGGGAGAAGGAGTAGGTGAAGTGGAAGACGACGATGTTGATGTCGATGGGGAGGCCACGGGCCTACCACCCCTCCCTAGGCCTTCGATCAGTCCACCTACCGACATGCACACCATAAGAGGTGGCGAACACCACCACCATAACCATTCCACCTCTTCCACAGCCCCCTCCCCAATAATAGCCCTCCTCTTCCCTATAAAACCCCCCCCCTTTAGCGAATGAAAAAAATTACCATCACTTTGCCCCCTGCTATAGATTGAGTGAGGGAAAGAGAGTGAGAGAGAAAGAAGGTGAGGGAGAGAGAGAGAGAGAGAAAGAGAGGGGTGAAGAAGAAGAAAGGAAGAAGAGGAGAAGAGGAAGAAGAAGAAGAGGGAGAGAGAGAGAGAGGGAAGAAGAAGAAGAAGAAGAAGAAGAAGAAGAAGAAGAAGAAGAAGAAGAAGAAGAAGAAGAAGAAGAAGAAGAAGAAGAGGGAGAGAGAGGGAGAGAAAGAGAGAGTGAGAGACACTCTGAAGGAACCTGTTCCTCTTCCCCTCCTTAGAGGGTGACCACACGTGTTGCTCTTCTCATCTCCCCGTAAGATTAACCCCCATCGCAACCGAGAGGAGTCACCCCAACACACTACCACTTCAACAAGAGAAGGAGAGAAAGGTTCATAAGCTGAAAGTATGGCCCCCAAATAGAGGGAGACTCACATCAACGGTAATTTCACATCCAACAATGGAGCTATAGGCTAGGGCATTTCAACGAATACACATACAATGTCGGGGAGAGAGAGGGGGAAGAAGAAGAAGAGGAGCAGAAGAAGAAGAAGAAGAAGAAGAAGAAGAAGAAGAAGAAGAAGAAGAAGAAGAAGAAGAAGAAGAAGAAGAAGAGGGAGAGAGAAAGAAGAGAAGAAGAAGAGAAGAGGAAGAAGAAGAAGAAGAGGGAGAGAGAGAGGGTAGAAGAAGAAGAAGAAGAAGAAGAAGAAGAAGAAGAAGAAGAAGAAGAAGAAGAAAAAGAAGAGGGAGAGAGAAAGAAGAGAAGAAGAAGAGAAGAAGAAGAAGAGGGAGAGAGAGAGGGAAGAAGAAGAAGAGGAGAAGAAGAAGAAGAGAAGAAGAAGGAGAGAGAGAGAGAGAGAGAGAGAGAGAGAGAGAGAGAGAGAGAGAGAGAGAGAGAGAGAGAGAGAGAGAGAGAAGAACCGAACAACGTAGTATGCTTAACAATTATGATATTCGCTTGTTTTCGAGATTTAATATAAAAGAGAATGAACACTTAAAGTTGAAAATGAAAATTACTCACAAAATTACAGCCATGAAAATGTAAAAGTAATGGAGACAAGATTGAGGGTTGAAGATGGGCAACCCCCCCGAAGGAATGTATTTCTGCTCAACCCAAGTCCCTTAGAGAAGAGCTCAGTTACAATCAACCTGAGAGTGAGACGAAGTAATTCTCACTCTCACAAGATCATGCAAAGATGTACAAACACACATGCATTATCTATTATGCAATGACAAGAACTGATTTCATTACAGTATGAGAGAAGAAAAAGGGAAAATCAGCCTTTCTCCATCGTTGATCAGCAGTACATGGATAGGGCTTGCTTCTTGTTACTAAAATGGAAGATAGAGCTCGAGAAGGAGGTGCTGTAATGAATTTACAGGCTTGCTGTCTTGTAAAACAACAGTGATAGAAGAGGGAATATGGAGAAATTTGATAATGGAGAAGCGGGGGATGATGATGGGGATGGATGGGGCAAATTTCTGGCTATCTCTGGGTGCTGTACATGAGTTTACAGCAAAGAAAAATGATGTTGAATGAAGAAAAACGAGCTCTTATTTATAGGAGAGGGGAGAGCTAGTACAAAAGGGGAAAGTGGAGTAGCACAAGACAAGTGTCCAGCCACATGTCATGAGATGTGACAAGTGGTGGGACACTTGGAAACTTGTGTGACAAGTGTCTTGACACTTGTCTCTTCTCTATTGCCTTCCTTTTTGGGTTGAATACTGTCAAGAATAGAAGCAACCAAATTTAGTAAGCACAGTCAGAGTACAGAACTTACTATTTTTAGAATGACATCCCTATTTTTTAGGACTAGCATTTTTAGGCTAATTCGAGGCTCCTAAAATTTAGGGATCTCCTAAAATTTAGGGACCCCCCCAATATGGGTGTCATATGAAAGCTTTTTCCGTGTACATCGCAAAAATGGTATCCGAATCTTCATGTGACTTTCCTATGCAAAGAAATGTGCATTTCAAGCTTTCAGCCCACACATGCACATTATACAAGCATTTCATGATCATGCCATCTTGTTGATTGTAACTGTTTGTTCTGGTGGATCTAGCCCACACTTCAAGGCATCAATCCTTTCTGTGTGCGAGTCTAACCCTGATATGCGTGAGTTCTAGTCACAGGCGCCCAATCGGGTCATATAGGTGGAAGTGTGAACTATCTTTTCTCTAACCCACCGCGTGGGTCCACCATAACCTGTGACCACTCATCAGTGGCCAGCTCCAATGCACTTTTTTTTATATCTAATTAATGCAAAGGAAATAAATTTAATAAATCATTATATAGACAAATTAATGAAAAAGGATACAAATTCTGTTTCGATAGAGTTGTGACAGCCCTCTGGCTTTTATTCAGCTGTCCTCAGCTGAAAAGCTTCTTGATATTGCTGTAGAATATTTGGGTAATCCTTCATGAATTTTTCATCTACCCACTGTGCATCTGTTGTGGGTAGATTCTTGAATTTTAGCAAGAATTTTCGTGTCAAAAGGCCACTTCTCATGGTTCAATCCTTGAGAAACAAAATCTTTTCAGGTTCCAAGAGTTGTTATGTTTCTTCAACTTCTGGGGGATCTTCAGTAATGGGTTCCTTTGGTTCTGGTCTTATGTAAGGTTTTAGCAAACTTACATGAAAAGCATTGTGTATTTTCCAATGAGTAGGAAGCTCAAGTCGATAAGAAACTTCATTTATTTTCTCAATCACTTTGAAGGGTCCAAAGTATCTACTGGAGAGCTTTGGAAAAGATGAATTTTGACCAGAACCTTATTTGAGCCTGCTTTTATCAAACTTTAGCAAGACATATTGACCTTTTTCAAAAGCCAAATGTCTTCTTCGTTTATCTGCTTGCTTCTTTTGTCGCTCTTGGGCCACTTTGATAGTGGCTCGAACTTGATCCATTGTTGTTTTTAAATCAAAAGCAAACTCATCAGCAACAAAAATCTTATCTTTAGTGCGAATAATTGGAGGAGGAATCACTTTACCCTGTACTATTTCATTTGGAGCTTTCCCTGTGGATGAGTGCACTGTATTGTTGTAAGCAAACTCCAATAATGGAAGATATTTCTCCCATTGTGACTTATGTTCACTAACATAAGCTTTCAACATATCCAAAAGAGTGAGATTCATCACCTCTGTTTGGCCGTCAGTTTGAGGATGAAAAGCTGAGGAGAACTTTAAAGTGGTTCCCAAATTCTCAAATAAAGCACGCCAAAAGTTACTTGTGAATTTGGAGTCTCTATCTGAAATGATCTCAGAAGGCATACCATGTAATCTGAAGATATGTTGAATGAAAAGTCTTGCAGCTTGTGCGGATTTCAATGTTTTATGACATGGAATAAAATGTGATTGTTTGCTGAATCTATCAATTATGACCCAAATCATATCATGACCTTGAGGTGTTCTTGGAATACCTGAGATGAAATCCATTGTGATAGATTCCCATGGATCTTTGGGCACTGGAAGAGGTTGCAACAATCCTGGAATCTTCTGCCTATCATATTTGGATTTTTGGCATACCAGACAAGCTTCAATGAAGTTATGTGTATCTTTTCGTAATGTTGGCCAATAAAAGTAGCGCTCAATTGCACTTAGAGTGGCTGCCCTCCCTCTATGCCCTGCATAAGGGGGTTCATGACTTTCTTTAAGCACCTTTTGTCGAACAGGAAGAGTGACACAAAGGCGATTGTTCATGAGAAGGTAACCGTCTTTGATGGAATAATCTGGATGAGAACCTCCTTGCTGTAAATTTGACCAAATTGCTGCAAAATCAGTATCTTCATCATAAGTATTCTTCATTGTTTGAAAATCTTCATGATGAGCCACTGTAATAGTTGCAATGCGAGGCACTCTAGAAAGTGCATCAGCAACTACATTTTGTTTCCCTGGAGTGTACATAATTTGAAAATGAAACATAGATAAGAAATTTTCCCATCTTGCATGTTTCTCCTGCAAATGCTTTTGAGTCTTGAAATACTTCAAGCTTTGATGATCGGTTTTAATAAGGAATTCATTGCCTAAAAGATAATGTTTCCATATCTTTAAAGCATGAACCACTGCTAAGAGCTCCTTTTCATAAATGTCATACCTTTTCTCCACATCATTTAGATGGCGGCTTTCAAAGGCTACGGCATGGCCTTCTTGATTTAGCACTGCACCAATACAATCACCGCAAGCATCTGCTTCCACCACAAATGGTTTTACCAGATCTGGAATGATAAGAACAGGTCCAGAAGTAAGAGCTGTTTTCAGCCTTGTGAAGGCTGCATTCTCTTTTTCCTTCCATTGGAAAGAGATATTCTTCTTTGTAAGGTCATGAAGTGGAGAAGCCATATGTGCAAAATGCTTGATGAAGCGGCGGTAATAAGAACATAAGCCAAGAAACGATCGCACCTCATGTACATCACGAAGAGGAGGCCATTCTTGGATTATCCTGATCTTTTCAGGATCCATATGAATCCCTTCAGAAGAGATGACATGCCCAAGGTAATTTATTTTATGCATGAAAAATTCACTCTTTTTACCATTTACCAAGAGTTGATTTTGTTGTAGTAATTGTAGAACAATTTCCAAGTGTTGATGATGCTCCTCTTCATTCTTGCTAAAGACAAGAATATCATCAAAGAAAGTACCAACATATTGTCGATGCTCTCTAAAGATGCGCTCCATCATTCGATTAAAGGTGGTTGGTGAATTGGTTAATCCGAAAGGAACCACCAAGAATTCATAAAGACCGTATGAAGTGCGGAAAGCAGTTTTGTGTACATCTTGTGGTATTACCCTAATTTGATGATAACCACTCTTTAGATCAATGCGACTGAAAACCTTTGAGCCTCCTAGACGATCCAAAATGTCGTCAATTCTGGGAATAGGAAACCGATTCGTCACAGTGATTTTGTTGAGGGCTCGATAATCAATGCACATCCTGAATGTGCCATCTTTCTTTTGAACAAGAAGAACCGGTGAACAAAATGGTGAGCTACTTGGCCTAATTAGCCCACGGTTGAGTAGGTCTTCGACTTGCTTTCTGATTTCTTCTTGTTGAGGACGGGTCACACGGTATGGTGCTATATTAGGAGGAGAACTACCCGGGATAATATCAATATGATGGTCTTCTGGCCTTTCTGGGGGAAGCTGATAAGGAAGATCTTCCGAAAAACAATCTTTATACTTTTCCAAGAGCTGAAGTTGCTCTTGGTTTTCAGCATTCATATTATCTTTTACATCAGTGACATAAAGCAGACAACATTGAACACAATCCTTAATTGCTCTAGAGACTTGCATATGGCTTACCATAGGTATGGTGTCTCCAGAAACTCCAGCTTGGATCTCGTACTTCTTGCCTTTGTTGGTGAGTTCTACCTTCTTTTTCTGAGAGAAGATGGTTGAATCTACTCTATGATTCCAGGGCATGCCAAGAATCACATCGCAACCATCAAGGTCTCCGATACAGAAGGTATCTTCGTCACTGTAGCCTTGAATTTGAAACTTGAGCTTGCCAATGTAGGGTATCACAGTCTTCACTGTGTCACCTTCATCAGCATTTAAAGCTTGGCGAACTTCTGCCGGAGTGTCCATCTCTTCGTTCTTTAATCCAAGCTCTTTAGCTAATTGCAAGGAAATGATATTTTCATTCGCCCCAAGATCTATCAAGAATAGTGCTTGCTTACCTTGTAACTGTCCCCAAGCTTTTAATAATTTGCGCGTCTCTGGAGTGTGAGTTGTGTTTGCAACTACATCACTGATAGCATTGATTTTCACTGGCGACTTAGGCTTGTTGTCAGAAACCTTGCTTTGTCCCTTGTTTGGACATTGCTTCACTATGTGGCCTGTTTGTCCACATTTAAAGCACTTCCCTTCTTTCATGAAGCGTTGCTTTTCTTCTTCGGAAAATTGCTTTGCTTGTGGGTATAGATTGGAGCGAAATTGAGGAGCATTAGGAGGTGCATAGGGCTTCATCTTCTTTTGATTTGATGGCTGCTTTTGCCACTGTTTTTGTCCTTCATTTGGGGCTGAATACTCCTCATCATCAGCTACTCTCTTCTTATCATTCTTTTGGAATGATTTGTTGCCATTGTGCTCCATTTCCCATGTCTCAGCATGGTCAATGAGTTCCCTGAGACTAGAACAATGATAATGATTAAGAGTAGTACGAAGTTTAAAATGCAAACCTCCTTGAAACTTCCTAAGCTTTTCCGAACTGCTGATCTTCTTGAAATGTTGGACCTTCAAAAGTAGCTCCCAAAATCTCTTGGTATAGTCACCAAGTGACTCATTTTTCCTTTGCCAAAGCCGATCCCATTCCATTTTTACATCTCTTTTGAAATGAACAGGAAGAAATTGGCTTTGTATCTGGTGAACAAAGGACCGCCATGATTTTGGGGCAGCATGATCATATTCCAACCCCGTCCACCAAGTATGGGCTAAGTCGGCTAAATGTAAAGCTGCAAACTTAATCTTTTCTTTTTCTTTATACTTGTCACGACCATACAAAATTTGAAATTGACGAATAAACTTCAGAAGAAGATCAGGATTTCGGGAACCATCATACATACTGAACTTGATCTTCTTTTCAAGTTGAGATAGTGACTTAGTCTTCTTCTTCTTCTTATGCCTTCGTCAATGCTCGGATCTTGAGGTTGAAGATGATGAAGTGCTTGATGGGGACGAAGATGGAGACGAGGGTGAAGAATGTCGACGCCTTTGACGATGATGAGGTCTTCCACGAGAAGGGTGTGACTCTTCATTACTAGAAGAGGATCCATCAGAATAAGCACCAGATGACTTTGAAGAAGAGGATGAGCTTCGACGCGATCTCTTTCTTTGTCTTGAAGTAGAATGGGACTGCCTCTTAGAAGTAGTTGGACTTCTTGATCCGCTCCTTTCATTGGTATGGCTTTGTCTCCTTGAAGTAGATGGGCTTCTTTCCTTGAATTCTTTGGGATTCTCAACTTTTTCTAGTTTGAGAAGTTGCTCACGAATTTGCTGATTCTCCTCTCTAAGACTTTAAATGGCTTGAAGGATAGCACTCGATTGCTCCATTGAGACTAAAGAAAAAAAAATATGCTCAAGCACTCAATGCAAGGGCTGGAAACAAACAAACTTATAGTTGTAAGCACTACCAGTGTTGGGGGTGAGGACCGAGCCAAAGCTCTGATACCATTGTAAACGCCCCGAACAACGTAGTATGCTTAACAATTATGATATTCGCTTGTTTTCGAGATTTAATATAAAAGAGAATGAACACTTAAAGTTGAAAATGAAAATTACTCACAAAATTACAGCCATGAAAATGTAAAAGTAATGGAGACAAGATTGAGGGTTGAAGATGGGCAACCCCCCCGAAGGAATGTATTTCTGCTCAACCCAAGTCCCTTAGAGAAGAGCTCAGTTACAATCAACCTGAGAGTGAGACGAAGTAATTCTCACTCTCACAAGATCATGCAAAGATGTACAAACACACATGCATTATCTATTATGCAATGACAAGAACTGATTTCATTACAGTATGAGAGAAGAAAAAGGGAAAATCAGCCTTTCTCCATCGTTGATCAGCAGTACATGGATAGGGCTTGCTTCTTGTTACTAAAATGGAAGATAGAGCTCGAGAAGGAGGTGCTGTAATGAATTTACAGGCTTGCTGTCTTGTAAAACAACAGTGATAGAAGAGGGAATATGGAGGAATTTGATAATGGAGAAGCGGGGGATGATGATGGGGATGGATGGGGCAAATTTCTGGCTATCTCTGGGTGCTGTACATGAGTTTACAGCAAAGAAAAATGATGTTGAATGAAGAAAAACGAGCTCTTATTTATAAGAGAGGGGAGAGCTAGTACAAAAGGGGAAAGTGGAGTAGCATAAGACAAGTGTCCAGCCACATGTCATGAGATGTGACAAGTGGTGGGACACTTGGAAACTTGTGTGACAAGTGTCTTGACACTTGTCTCTTCTCTATGGCCTTCCTTTTTGGGTTGAATACTGTCAAGAATAGAAGCAACCAAATTTAGTAAGCACAGTCAGAGTACAGAACTTACTATTTTTAGAATGACATCCCTATTTTTTAGGACTAGCATTTTTAGGCTAATTCGAGGCTCCTAAAATTTAGGGATCTCCTAAAATTTAGGGACCCCCCCAATATGGGTGTCATATGAAAGCTTTTTCCGTGTACATCGCAAAAATGGTATCCGAATCTTCATGTGACTTTCCTATGCAAAGAAATGTGCATTTCAAGCTTTCAGCCCACACATGCACATTATACAAGCATTTCATGATCATGCCATCTTGTTGATTGTAACTGTTTGTTCTGGTGGATCTAGCCCACACTTCAAGGCATCAATCCTTTCTGTGTGCGAGTCTAACCCTGATATGCGTGAGTTCTAGTCACAGGCGCCCAATCGGGTCATATAGGTGGAAGTGTGAACTATCTTTTCTCTAACCCACCGCGTGGGTCCACCATAACCTGTGACCACTCATCAGTGGCCAGCTCCAATGCACTTTTCTTTATATCTAATTAATGCAAAGGAAATAAATTTAATAAATCATTATATAGACAAATTAATGAAAAAGGATACAAATTCTGTTTCGATAGAGTTGTGACAGAGAGAGAGAGAGAGAGAGAGAGAGAGAGAGAGAGAGAGAGAGAGAGAGAGAGAGAGAGTCTCTGAAGGAACCCATTTCTCTTCCCCTCCTTAGAGGGTGACCACACGTGTTGCTCTTCTCATCTCCCCGCAAGATTAACCCCAATTGCAACTAAGAGTAGTCACCCCAGCACACTACCTCTTCGACGAGAGAGGGAGAGAAAGGTTCATAACCCGAAAGTATAGCCCCCAAACAGAGGGAGACTCGCATCAATGGTAATCTCGCATCCAAGAACGGAGCCACCGGCCAGGGCATTTCAGTGAATACGAATACAACATCGAGTATGGATAATTCATATATGAATATCTAGGTATTAACTGCCATCTCTGCTATTCACTGAGACATAGGGTATGTCACTTGGCATGTGCATGAGTTCTTTTTAACAAGTAATGTGAGTTATTTTTCAATAGTTAATGAACTCGTAGGGGATTTTGGAAAATTCCCGTATCCATAGATGACCGAGCGTAGATTTACTCATATGATGCATTGAGGTTTGCACAAACTCTTGTATCCGAATACAATCATTAGGATTAAAACTATGATACCTTCAGATTTACTCATATGACGCATTGAGGTTCGCACAAACTCTTGTATCCAAATAAAATCATTAGGATTAAAACTACAGTACCTTGAGATCCGTTTGGCAATGAATATGTTTGTCAATTCTATTCAGGATTGGGCTAGATGCAGTAACATCTCCAGGCCTCAAAGGCAAGAACTCTAGGGATTAGGAAACCCTAAGTCGAAGGAAAGACCAATGATTTTGTACTTGTTGAGAAGAAGGTTGGGTTATCAATCAAGGAAAGTGAATAATAAAACTTACGTCTTGTATAGTGTTTGAAACCTTAACATATGCCTTAGTTGGCAGAAGGGTGTGTTAAAGTAAATTTTACTTAGAATCACTCCTGATCCCAAGGGGGAGAGCAAACACACGATGGAAATGTTATCACGATTATTCCTGCAATGTTTGGAAAATGATACTATTGTTTTTGTTGATTGATCAAATAACGTCCTAAACGCTTTTGCATTAAACTGATTGTGGAATGTGAATTGGATGATTATTCCAAGTGCTTGTGTTGATAGTAAATGCATGGCAGGGGCTTGTGATGACAAATTGCCATGAAAAATAAAGGAATGTTTCTTTGGAAGATGATATTAAGGTGATTGCTTTGATTGTGCTTGATTCTTAATTGGATTAATTAAGGAAGGATATATGCACGGATGGATTATCTCCAAGATCGCACCGCAGATTACCTTGAGAGGGCACTGCTCGATTCACGGGCCGAAGGCCGAGTGGTGAAAAGGCCATCCACGAAAGTTGTGTCTCACTCCTAGGTCGCTTGGGGTCAGTGGAGCTCTGGACACCCCTTGCCTAGTCCGGAACGGAGTTGTAGACTGCCGTGAGCCCAACGTCTAGGGCGTTGGAAGATCCTATTCTAGATACTGGATAAAAAAGGAAATTATGGTGCCATGTGATTTGAATCGGGTACTTTTGTTGGACAAAAGGTATACATAATTCTCCTGTATGGGCAGGAGACAAAGGTTAACTTGAAGATAAGTTAAGGAACTTGTTTGTCAAAAAGACTGCTTGTCTGTTTTTGTGTCCCTAAAAGGCTTAATTAAAGAAGCCGATTTTGAATGTCACACATAAATGTGATAGGATCTAATTAGAAAACTAAAGCTATTGAGGGAAGAGAGTGGGTGGAACCCCAATGGATCCATCCTACGACAGGGTGGTCCCAGAGAACTGGGAGCTTCTCACAAGGTTTTACCGTTGTTTGACCCCTAGATATGGCTAGGTTAGAACCTGATTCATGTTGTTTTAGGGGACCGGGATGGGACTATGCCTTACGGGCAGAGAGATTGAGCGGTGCATCCCTCTCGTTTCCCATTTTCTTTGAACCAAGTGCGGCATGGATCTGCTTCGGACCAAGGTATATTTGCGTAAAGTAGAATGTCCAGGACCCGACGCTAGAATGCTGTTAGGAGACCTTGGTCTCTAGGAACCCAGCTCTCAGGTCGATCCTAGTGGGTTCGGTTGTGAACATTTCGTTGTGAGGTGGACTCGGGAGACCCTAGGCGACAAACCTTGGAACATTCCATGGGAGTGCCGGGCGGCAATGCTTAGATTTTGTTTCTCGATGGACCGCTAAAACGTGTCTGGACAACTGATAGGTCGGCACGTTACAAAGAAGAAGATATTTGACAAGGACAAATCATTTTTACATAAGTTCTTAGATAAAAAAGATTTTTTTGGATTTGATGTCATTTTTGGTAGTGTATTTGGTATAATCAGCTCATAGTGCCTTAGATTGCTGTAGAGCCAGAGATCCACTAGTCAGTTCGTGATTCCATGGGAATCGGACCTGGCTTCTCACACAACACAAGTCAATGCCTTGTTTTGTGAATATTGTGTCAAAGGGCTGCTGCCCATGGTTCAAGACAATTCAAGTTCAAAGCCCACGAAGCGCCCGACAGATTTGAGCAGGAAAAGACCGACCATTTGTAGTAGGTTCTTTAACACACGTACATATACACTCTCTCACACACACAACCCCTCCCTCTCTCACGCACGCACGCGCACACACAGAGAGACAGAGAATGGGAAGCACAGCAAAAGATATCCGTGCTCTGTTCACGTCGTTGCGTTCTGCTTATGTAACCACCCCTACCAAGCTCAAGGTATGTGCGCATTCGCCATTGCCTGCTGGCGTTTCCCCCCCCCCAAAAACAATTTTTTAATGCTGACATCTGGACCATCTCTTCCTTCTCGTCATCGCAGATCATAGACCTCTATGTCACATATGCCATCGTCACAGCCCTTGTGCAGGTATTTTTCCCAAACCTTCTTTTCAAGATCTATTCATACAGATTTACGTGAAATCCGATCTTACTCGAGGTATTTAATAACACTAGGTTACAATTTGGAATGTGAAATCCGATCTTTGAGGTTAGAAATGCCATTGGATGTGCTTAAGGTGCTTGGCATCAAAGGCGTTACAGTCTCTTATGCAACCCATTTGGAAGCTTTAATGGAAAGCCTAAGGTTGTGCAAATATCTTATATGGTTGCGTCATGAAAGATTAAAGTTCCTGCCGTTGTGCACTTGGATTGACTCTAGTAGAGTGCAAATTGGACTGTAATAGAGGGCAAAGTCTATGGATGTTTATGTGAGAAACAGAGTTTTTTAATTTATGGGCAATTCAGTGGCTTTGGACAGATCAATCTGTGGCAGATCCTCCTAAAGTCCAGATCGTTTAGAAATTGCTCAAATTCTATCTTGACAGCTGTAAAATCTGACTGTGCCACCATCTTCATGGTATGACAGCCATAAGGAACATTCAGAATTCGGCAGAATTCTTTCTTTATGACTGTAAAATTTGACCAGAACATATTCTACCATGATATGATGACCATAAAAAGCACCTGCTAGATGGGAAACTTGTAGCCTTTTTGAGTTGGAAGAGGAACGCCCTTTTGAACTACCCGTTATGGGTGGAAATTTGTGCAGGGAGCAATTATTGGCCTTAGACCAACAATTGGACTGAATCTTTGCTGAGATATGGTCAGATTCTTTACTAGCTGGCAGATTGAACATACTCAAAACATTGCATCGGGAGTTGATTCTGTGACTGTCCCATATTAATGGGAAAGTACTAGAAATGCCTAGAGGTATGCTGTCTGAGAAGTTTCCTGGTTTCTGCTGCTTCTGTCATTGCTGCTGGCCTAACCATAGGCCTTGGTTCCATCAGTCCTGGTGTTACACAAGGAACTGCTGCTGGCCAACCAGTAGAAGGAATTGCGAGACAATCAGAGACGGAAGGGAAGAATCCAGGAACAGGAGATGGTGAAATGAGATGGAAACAGTCTTGAAAAGAAGTGGAGCATTTGTTCTCTTTTTGTTCACTCCTTATTGGGAGGCATTACCTGATCGATCTGTACAAGCATGCTGAATTTCCTTAAGGCTTGTAACGACCTTGTACAACAGATGCATCTTAAGTTGTATAATTAAGGTGGCGTAGTAAACACGTTATTCTTAACTGCAAGAGTGTTTTCTCTTTAACAAAATGATTTCACCTAGGGTGTGTAAACTGGCATTGTAATGATGGAAAAACTTAAGAGTGCTATGACTATTGGTTTTTTTTGTACTTTTTCTGCAGGTCAAATTTGTGCCATGCTAGATAACTTTTAGTGTTTTCCATGTAACAGGTTGTGTATATGGCTCTAGTTGGTTCTTTCCCTTTCAATGCTTTTCTTTCAGCAGTCCTTTCATGTATTGGCACAGCAGTTCTAGCAGGTATTTTTCGGATTGCTGGATGCTCAATGACTTTTTATACCTTTCATTGGTCATCTTTAAAAGATGTAGCTCTAAATCCTTGTTTTCTTTCTCAGTCTGTCTGCGAATGCAAGTCAATCCTAAGAACAAAGAGTTCAAGGTATGCACATCCTTGCTTCTCCTTTGATTCTGATTCTCCTTGTAGTTGATAAGCTGAGCTAGCAAAATTGACTGAACATGGACATATTGCTTGAAAGACTTTGAAGTTACCTCGTTATTGCATTCATGGAGTGCATCCATACAAGTGTCAGGTATACACAGCCATAGTTTTTTGGGCTCTTTTTAGTTGTTAGGCTTCTCTTAGGATCAATAGAACTTTAAGTGAAACGATGACCATTTATATAGGTTTGCCTTACCCAGCTTCTAGACATTCCCCTGTGCAAACCAAATTCCTTGACTAGAAGGGAGAAAAATGGCAATTTTGTAACTTTTATTAAAGTGTACATGTGTAGCTAATGCACTTAGAGAATGATATGTGTTGTACCAGTTGGGAAGTTTTCCTTTGGACAAGGGAGACTACACTCTTCCACTTGAGCTTACTCGTTTGTGGGACTCTAGATGCTATGGTCCCTCTTTTTTGCATTGGTTTCTTTTGTTGTAGTGTTTAGCTCTTTGGATTTTCCATTTTTATTTGTTGATTAATGATTCATGTGTTTGATTATGCATGTGAATCTTCTTCATTTGATCATATTATTCCTATGGTGGCCTCATCCACTACCCTCTTCTCTTCTGCATTGGTTTCTTATCTTGTAGCATTTTAGGTTTTTGCATTTTCCATTTTTGTTTGCTTATTGATGATTCATTGGTTTAATTGTGCCTGTGAATATTCTTCACTTGATCATGTTATTCCTACAGTTATATCAGGTATGTATATTCTTGAAACCAGCCTTTCTTCTTGGAGAGGGTGGAATTCCTTGATTAAGCACTTAATTATAGGAAGTAACAAATAAACATAAATTAAAATGCACAATTTACCCTAATAATCTTGTATATTGGACACCTTGTTGGCCCCAAAATTGGCGCCCCTTTTGGTATTTCTTTAACTTTGATTGCTAATGGAATGAGTACAAGCTGAGATTCCACAATCTCCTTTGTTGTTCCAAAAATCCCTTGCTATAATAATAATTAACAAGCAATTTGGGCTATTTGCCCCTTGACTTTTCACCCAGGACTTTTACAATTGGAACTACAAATTGACCAAATGCTATCCCAATTTACAATGTATGGGCTGACATTTGATTTCCTTGACAATCACACAAATTTCAGGTACTAAATTTAGGGTATGACACCTTCTTCTATTGGCATGGGTTTCGAGGTGGTTGTCAAACCCTAATTTTTGCATTAACAGAAATCCTCTTGCTGTCCACTAAATATGGCTGAGATGTGCTCCAAATAATTGAGAAATGTTGAGATTTTTTAAGAAATTATTGAAAAAGGTGAGAGAAAGCCAAGAAGAGAGAGAAATCTGGTTTTCTTAACGAGAAGACCCAAAAACTGCCTGTTGCTTGCTCCAACATGCATTTTATGCAAGCACCTACTACCAGGCATCTCCAAAATGCTATCATTGCTGTTGCTAGCCCTTGGAAGGTGTCTCTGTGCTGTCCTGTGCCTGTTGAGGCTTCTAGATGGCTGTCTTCAGTAGGAAATTGTTGTTCTTTGATTAGAAAATGGACCAATAGCTTCCTCTCTCTCTCTCTCTCTCTCTCTCTCTCTCTCTCTCTCTCTCTGAGGCTATAAACTATTTGAATGGCTGAGACCTAGCCCCCAAAAACGTTTTCTTAGTTTGCATGGGCATTTTTGCCAAGTGACAGCCTTCCAAATTCATTTTTCAGTATTATACAGCTAAATAATCTTGAAAATTAATTTGAGCCCTTCTAATCTTGCCCAAACTAAATGTGCCCATCTATAATTAAATTGGCTAGGCCATTTGCAACCTGGAGTGGTCCCCAATCTCTATTGATCCTTAGACTAGCATTAAGTATTTAATTAATATTAGTTGCTACTGTTATCGTTGACACTTATTAGCGAAATAATTGTCCTAGGGTCAAAACTGATATCAATTGACCCTCAAACCCTAGTTGGCATAACTTATATAACTTTTACTTTTGATACCTACTGCATCCTTGAGGTCCTTAGCTTGTTATTATGAAATGATTGCCATGTGCATCATATGTGCTAAACATCCTTGCACATTTGATTAATAACTTAATCAAATGTTATCGGCAAGATTAAAGCATCTTAAAATTGAACGTACCCATGATAGTTTCTCTATGCAAACATTTTATCCCAACATTCGGATCGGTGCCGCTTTTTGTGTATGTTTGCATTTACGTGTACTTTGTCACATCTTCATTAAAAGAGATTAGTCTCTTTCCTTGAAGTCGCTCAATCAAGGTGGTGGACAAACAAGAGAAAAGGTCCTCTGCTAGTTGACTCTACTTCTAGTAGAGAAATGCAAGAGAATTGTAGGATATTACCTTTGGACAATTGTATGAGAACTTTTTTCTAAATAAGGGTGTAGAGTGTCAGATGGAGTAGACAACAACAAAATCTGCAATGTAGCTAGGGATGGTGACATGGTAGCTAGATGACAACAGTAAGCTGCTAAACACATGTTGTAGGCTGACGTGGCAGGGATGGAACAACAAACGTAACTGATGATATGGTAGGCTAGTAACAGCTGATTAGTTTTAAATGGAGGCAGTATTTGATGATTTGGCAGTAAACACTGTACAATCTGGTTGTACAATAGGCTGACATTAGTTTTGCTAGTAGGTGCTAGGTGTAGTAGGAGTATAGTAGCTCGAACTAAGATATCCTCCTTGAATGGGGTGTGGATAGTAGAGATAGGTGTTGACAATTTGCAAAATAGTAGGGTTGAGTGTGTCAGAAGTGGATGCAGCAATGGAAGCATAAACGGATGATGAAATAAATTGTCGAACACAAGACAGAAGAGAAAATATAGAAGAACACTGCAAGAAGAGAACTAAGAAAAATTCACAAAAAATGAAATCCATATACCAAACATGAGATAGTCTCGTACAACCGGTGAGTCACTAGCTGCATGGGCACTGGCACTAGCTCCCTCTCTCCAATAAATGCCAAAATAAGCATCAAAATGACTGACATAAAATACCTAAAATGTCTAGTAATGTTAGGCGTAGCCCAGACCGACACATGATCTGACTAGAGTGCTAATACCCTCTCTTAAAATCATGCGTCATCTGATATAGTGATAATGATGCATCATAGTCCATACAACAAAGTCTCCTCATCATAACCTAGATGTGAGCTCGGACTAGGAGCCAATCCCGTCTTTGTCAAGGAACAACTCATCATAACCTAGATGTCAATCCTAGCTCTAGGATTTGAACCTATCAGACTTCAGTCGATGCATTAGGGAAGTCCCTCTTTGGAACATGTGCACATGTATACCTGTATAGATGAGGCTCACCTGCCCCACTTGGAAGCCTCCCTTGTAATCGCAAAGACATCTTATGCTCAAGTAGCATTGGGGACATATGTAGAAAACTTACGGTTGTCGATGACGTTTGAGCCCTCAAAAGTATAGGCCACTCCATCAAACTCCGAAGGGAGCTTGTAGAGCACAGTGCCCACAAGATGAGCTTTTGGAAGGACTGATTGCATGTGTTGAGTTGATCGTGTACTTATGTGACACGAAGAAAAAAAGATCGGATAGTCTCCTTCGAATCAAACTTCATTTGCTGGAGTTGTCTATATAATCAAACTTCATTTGCTGGAGTTGTCTATAAAGGGTAATAGCATGCATAGGTGAAGGAGCCTTATACAACATTTGAAGCTTTGCCCAAATTGCAGGAGAAGTCCTGCAAGAGGTGACCGTTGGAAGGATTTCTTTAGATATGCAGTGAAGAAGATCAGAATATGCACGGGCATCATCAATATTCCATGTGAGCACAACTTCTTCATAGTTGTCCTCGTCAAAATTACTTGGAAGAGGAGTAGGACACTTAGGATGCTCACAAGCTTGAGACACAACGTACCATAACCGCTTTTGCACAAACCATTCTTTCATAACAACACTTCGTGTTAGGTAATCATGGCTGTGTAATTTGTCATTAGTAGAACAACCAGGGGAGCAATCTAGAGAGGATAGAAAGAGAAAATAAAGGAAGGAGTAGGAGAGAGAGAGTGTAGCCAAACCAATAGTACAAATTGCATAAACAAAGTTCACACACAGTGGATATAAGTTGATCACAAAAACGACTGCAAAAATACAGCAAAGAGATGGATTACAGCCAATAAACAATGTCGAGCTAGGGAATGCTGTCGCATAGCTTACAAAGGCATTAAATGTAGTAAACGCAACAGCTATATAACAAACATAGATTTATCATTAATAAAATAATGTAGGATTGGAAATGCAACCTGTTGGACCAAAAATGCGGTATGGAGAAGCTTGAAAATAGGGTGATTGGCTGCAGGCAGTTGTTGTTAGGCTGTAAATAGATGGTAGTTGTCATGAGGACATGTATTTTTGAAACCTCACTTAACATGTGGATTAATTTTTAATCACATGGTTAAGTAAATGTTGCATATGTGAGGTGTAACTGGGGTTAGAGCAAATTTACAAGCTTGGGACTTGAGGAAATCACGGGATGTCAAAGGCAAAAGTTGCTATAAGTTATCCTGCACATGTACTTAGTGGTATTTGGTGCCAGTTGTTGGCCCAGGTCATTCATTTGGCCATAAGCGTCAATTGATGACACTAGAGAAGTGGTGTTTAATGTTACTTCATGGAGGTTCAGGTGAGGCTCTTGTAGCCTCAGAGAGGGGTTCGAACACGAAGAAATTGAAGGCCCGGTGTTACCTCTATGGCAAGAAGGGCCATTTGTGGAAGGACTGCAAAGAGTTAGCGGCTTCCAGGAAGAAAAAGGAGCTGAAGATGAAGCAAGATACAGACTTCTCCGATGAGTCATCATCTGTCTTAAATTTCGACTCGGATCCTCGAGCCAAGGTGAAGTCTAAGGTGCGGAAGGCATCCTCTTCTTTGTATCATGGGAGGGGATTGATGGCCCCTTCCTCAGCTGGTTTCTAGTGGTGGTGATGATGGCATTCCTCATGACTCTCCAGTGCTAGAGAGGGAGTGTGAGAGGGTGGTGAGATGGGGTAGCCACGCCTCATCTATACATCTATACTGATGCACAAGATCTTGAGAGGGATATCCCTGACGCATCGACCAAGTCAGGCAGGTTGAAATCCCTGACACATTGACTGAAGTCGGGGAGGTTCAGATCCTGGAGCTGGGATTGACATCTAGATTCAAGATGGACTAGTTATTTGACAGAGAGCGGATGGCTTTCGTCCGAGCTCACATGAGGGGACACTTTGGCGGTTTGGCCAAAGGAGGGGGATCTATGGTCATTTTTGCGCTGCGGCATTGGTGACAAGATGGTCACGTGTGCTACATTAGAGGCATTGTTGACCGACATTGAGGGTTGCCATGATCTTCTCTATTTTCAGGAGTTGGTACGATCGACATCAACATCGGGTTCTCTCCGAGGCACCTTGGTGGTGGCTTGATCACCCACTGCCTGGGTATCCATGGTTCCACTTGGTGGTTCTATGTTGTATGGTTTATGATCCATTCTCATTGTATCATTGTATTGTATCAGATCACCCATTATCTGAGAGAGGGTATTAGTAGATATATCAGCTCATGCGTGAGTCTATGCATGCAGAGGCTGGGCACATTATTTAGGATATTTTAGGCATTTTTTGTGGTCTTTATTTTGGTCATATTGAGCATTTATTGCTGGCAGACTAGCATTAAATGCTGATTGACTTGATCATTTTGAGGACATATTTATGTCCTATATATTCAGGCTCATCCTTCTTACTTAGTCACTCATTTGCCATCACATTTGTGGAGACTCCGTGGAGATAGGAGCCAGTGCTGGTGCTCACGCAGCTAGTGACTCACTGTTGTATACGAGTGTCTCGTGTTGGATATATGGATTCCATTTTTCGAGTATACATCTGAGTTCTCATCTGTATTGTGTTCTTTAGCGTTCTTTCTTTCCCTCTCTTTTTGGTCTTGTGTTTCAGTAGTTTATTATAGCATATGTTTACGCTTCTATTGCCCCTCCACTTCTGACACCAACATGAGACAGTCGCATATAATAGTGAGTCATTGGCTACGTGGGCACTGGCACTGGCTTCTCTCTCCATGGAGTCTCCACATGTCTGATGGCAGATGAGTGATGCAGTGCGGAGGAGGAGCTTGAATATATAGGACAAAGATATGTCCTTAATATGATCAGGTCGGCTAGTATTTAATGCTGGTCATCCAGCAATAAATGCTAAATATGACCAAAATCAAGACCATAAAAAATGGCTAAAATATCCTAAATAATGTGCCTAGCCTGTGCATGCACAAACTCACACATGAGTTGACACATCTGCTAACACCACGTGAGTGGTTTTCTGACTATAGTCACACAGTGGTGGTAGACATGGTGTTGTTCACTTGGTGGACAAGTATGCATGTAACATTGTAGGATTGACAGTGTGCAGTTGGCATTCCAGGATGGTTTAGTATTCATCTTGCATAATGTGAGGCATATACCCTAGCTCAAGAAGAGCCTGATAAACACAAGGCAATTAGATGATGAAGGCTATCACACCACTTTTGGAGATAGGAAATGAAAGATATGTAAGGGATCTAGGACTGTTGCTAAAGGCTCTATAAGTGACACTCTGTATCCATTACATGTATCTAGTGTGCGTGATTATGTTGTTGCCATAATTGAGTAGCCAAGTGTGTCTTTGTGGCATAGTTGGTTGGGGCACGTGTGTCAAACTAGAATGAAAGCGCTTTCTCGTTTGGGTTATTTGCCGTGTTTGAGGTATGCTGATTTTGATCATTGTGATCATTGCATATTTGGTAAGCATGCTCAATTGTCACGTGAAAAGTCTCTTTCATTAAAATCTTCACCCTTAGAGTTGGTACATTCAGATGTATGTGAGATGACTGGGTTGTATCTAGGGGGAAAGAAATATTTTATCACATTTATTGATGATGTCACAATAAAGTATGGGTTTATTTGACACTTGCTGAAAATATGACAAGCAAGGCATTAAACTGTCTTCACTCTGACAATGGTGGGGAATATGTGTCAAAAGCCATTCAGGCCTTTTGTGATAGCAAAGGGATAAAGAGGGAGCTCACTGCCCTTTATACTCCACCCCAAAATGGTGTTGTAGAGTGTATGAATAGGACTATTCAGGAGAAAGTCAGTGTATACACTTGATAAATCGGTCATTGAATAGGTTTATTGGGGGGGGGGAGTGTTGAGAAACCCTTCACCCTTGCAGTTTGCGTTTTTGCGTTTTTGCATCCCCAAAAAGGGGTGCCATCCTAGACTGACTATGCATTTATAGGCCACTCTCTCATTCTGTCCTTACGGTTGATTTATTCACTTTGTCACCTCTTCTCTCTAGCCTCTCCACTACCCTCACATCCCTTCAGGAGGACATTGCGGTTCGTGGTTCGTGGCTGTCTTCATCATCTTCCTTGTGCTACGGCACCCTTGTTCCCTTGTATCACATTCACTCCATGATTCAAATCTTCATCATTCCATTCATTAGAGTTTCTTCTCTCTTCTCTTCTCTTCTCCATGTTTACCGAGTTCACTCCATGTTCCTCCCCGCAAACCCTATTGTCTCGCTGGCACGTCATCTTTTGACATGGTATTAGAGCTAGATCTGCTTACCTAGCAGCGAAGATTCTCCACTCTAGTGAAGGCAAAGATCGGTGGCGGGTCCGGCATCCACTTCTCTTCTTCTTCCGTTGCATCAAAATCTCGTTTTTGCAGCTTTTAGGTGTTTCAGCTTGCTGCCCACACCCCTTTCACGGAGGACATCGCAGTCTCAGCTGTCCCTTGCTGTCATCTACAGTTTGGCGCCTGTTTCCAACCTTCCACCTGCAGTTTGCAGCTGTTTACAGCAGAACGACTGTTGCTGATCACTCTCCATTGAGAAAACAATCTCGTTTTTGCAGATTTCAAGTATTTCAACTTGCTGCCCACACTCCAAACACGGAGGACATCGCGGCCCAAGATGGCCATTGCTGTCTACAACAATTTGGCACCTGTTTCCAGCCTATCACACATTGTTCGAAGCTGATTTCAGCGTATTGACTGTTGTTGCTGTTTTTTCCTGCGTTTTTAGTCTTTCTCATGCTGCCTGCGTTTTTAGCCTTTCTCTCTCCTGCAGGTTGTCCTGCCTGCGTTTTTAGTCTTTCTCTCTCCTCACTTGCGTTTTTCTATTGGTTGCAACCTCTTACTATTGGTCGCATCCTCCCACAGGCAGCTCACTTCCAGCCCTTCCACTGCCCTTCCACCCCTTGAGGTAGACATTGCGGTTCATGTTTCACACTGCCCTCACACCCCTTGAGGCGGACATTGCGGTTCGTGGTTCATGGTGGCTGATCTCTTTCTTCTTCAGCAAGGCACATTGGTATCCATGGCTTCTTTACCAATTGACGACCAGACTACTGGGTGTTTCTACTGTGGCATCACCGGACATACCACTAATGCTTGCCGACTTCGACCTTTGCTTCCTATCCCTACAGAGTACATACGTCTTTCACTAGGCACTCCTTGTGCCACCTCTTCTTTTTGGGCCACAGAGATCGTTCTGCATCGGCTATTAGAGTACTATGCTCAAGGCAATAAGACGTATGCATCGGCTATCAAAGTACTATGCTCAAGGCAATAAGACGCATCCGATACGCACTAAGTCCTTTTGAGCACATGGAGGATTAATTGGCGCTACGACCTCCTGGAGATCGTCGCAATGCCAGCGGCAGTCTCACACTTATTTTCAGGTACAGTGGCTTCCATGACCTACGGCTCTGCAGTCCGCTCCATCGAGAGAGAGTGATTGTTTGATACTGTCTCCTCGTCAATCCGCTCCTTTGAGAGATGGTGATTGCTCGACTCCTTTCTCTTCTTCGGTTACCTAGTCCGCTCCATTGAGAGATAACGACTGTTGCCCACCTCTTTTGTTCATTCTGAGTCCCACCCTTCTCCACCCTCGACTACTCAAGTTCGAGAGGCTATCTCTGGGAGCTCTTTGGCACCCCAGATGCCTTCTTCAGCACGATCGGCGGCACTTCCTTCATCATTAGACATTTCAGAGCCCGTGATCCATGAGTTTTTAGATTCCTTATCTACTTCAGAGGGGTATGTTATTTCTTTGTCCTCAGAGGGGACATCTACTTCTTTGACTTCAACGGGGGCCCCTCCACCTCCCACCTCAGAGGAGAAACCTACTCCACATGAAGTTCTTCACCCACCCTCTACTTTCTTGGGGTGGCTGTCTTCGACCAGCCATCTCTTCTACTGATACCCAGGATCTTCAGGTACCACCTAGATCGAGGCTTTGGAGGTTCAGCCGCGACTTGGTGATGAGGCCTTCGTATTCCTTCCAGCATGGATGCACGAAGCTAGTGGCTTCTCTCCCAAGGTTGTGTTTCGGGTTCTCTAGCTCACTTTGTCTACTGGTCTTTACTGCAGGTTTCCTTTCCGGTGGAAATCTTGGATCTTAGGGATCCTCTCCATCTTCTTCCTCCTCTTCTCTTCTTGCCTTGGTCACTTGGTTAGCATGGAGCCACCTCCCGAGATCGAGTACGGGAATATCCTTATGGTTCTCGGCACCACACAAAGTTCGACATTCCTCCTATGCATTGCATGTTTTCATCATCTTTGTACTAGGGCGCTTGGGCAAGCGAACAATTTCTCCACAAGGGACACTGTCCAAGTGGCACCTGCTGCATGAGCATTCTTCAGCATGTAGCATTGCATCTTCACACCTCTCTTCTCTTGTTCCCCTTTTTGGGCCTGAGAGGGGGTGTTGAGAAACCCTTCACCCTTCACCTGTAGTTTGCGTTTTTGCGTTTCTGTGTTTTGCGTTTAGGGTTTGGAGCTCCAATAAGGGGCGCCATCCTAGATTGACTATGCCTATTTATAGGCCACTCTTATTCATTCCTTACGGTTGATTCATTTAGTCTGTCATCTCTTCTCTCCAGCCTCTCCACTACCCTCACACCCCTTCAGGAGGACATTGCGGTTCGTGGTTCATGGCTGTCTTCATCATCTTCCTTGTGCTACGGCACCCTTGTTCCCTTGTATCACATTCACTCCATGATTCAGATCTTCATCATTCCATTCATCGGAGCTTCTTCTCTCTTCTCTTCTCTTCTCCATGTTTGTTGAGTTTACTCCGTGTTCCTCCCCGCAAACCCTACTGTCTCGCTGGCATCTCATCTTTTGACAGGGAGAGTCCCTCAAGAAGTGTGGTTGGGCAAGCTATCTTTGTATACACACTTGAGAGTGTTTGGCTATGAGGCATTTGTGCACATACTGAAGGAACGTAGCAAATTGGAGTCAAAGTCTTGTAAATGCATTTTCCTAGGATATGGAGGCGAGGGTGAAATGGGATATAGATTATGGGATCTCGAGAAAAGGAAATTTGTACGTAGCAATGATTTTATATTCTGGGAAGATCACATGCATAAATAGCCTGAAAAGTACGAGGAAGTCTAAGTGGTGGTGTTCTAAGAAGAGATACCTATAGGATAGCAAAGAGTGCCGCCTGCTTTACAACAGCAAATATCTCTTGTAAATGATCCTATAAATGCAGGGAAGGATGCTGAAATTGATCAGCAAGAAGTTTCCCATGATATACTAGTGTCAGCCAGAAAATGTGCCATTAGAACAATCAGAACGGGGGCAGGACAGCATGCTGAACCATTTGAACAGCAAGCTGTTAATTCAGATTTGCAAGCTGAACAGCCAACAAACACTAATCATTCGATCCGTAGGGCGACAAGCAATACCAAACAACTAGATAGCTTTGTTCCTGGCGCAAATTATGTTGCTAAGTATGTCATGTTGACAGATTGTGGTGAACTGTCATGCTTCAAGGAAGCAATGGATAGAGAGGATAGCGAGAAATAGCATAAAGCTATGCTGTCAGAAATGGAATCTTTAAAGAAGAAGGATACTTGGGATTTGGTGCATTTTCCCAAGGTGCAGAAAGTCCTATCATGCAAATGGGTTTACAAGATGAAGGTCACTTTTGGTTCCTTGCCAAAGTACAAAGCACGGATCATCTTTCCCATCATCAAGCTGAATACTTTGCGGACCATATTGGGCTTGGTTGCATGCGAGGATATGGAACTCGTACAAATGGATGTAAAGATTGCTTTCTTACATGGTGATCTGCATGAGGACATATATATGCGACAACCAGAAGGTTGTGTGGCCAAAGGGCAAGAAAAGATGGTGTGCAAACTCAATAAAAGCTTGTATGGGCTGAAACAGGCACCTCGTGAATGGTATCATAAGTTTAATACATTCATGCAATCTCAAGGACTCAAAAGGAGTTAACTAGATCACTGCTTATATACCAAGAAGGTAGTAGATGGCAGCTTTATTATGTTAGTTTTGTATGTGGATGACATGTTGATTGGTGGTAGGGATGTTCATGCTTTGAATACATTGAAGCAGAACCTACACAGTAGTTTTGACACGAAGGATCTTGGTGAGGAAAATCACATTCTTGGCATGTGTATACTCAAGGATAGATTGATAGGTCTTTTTTATTTGTTATAGTAGAAGTATGTATCCAAAATTTTGTAGCGTTTTAATATGAAGGGGGAAAAGGAATTGGCGTTCCATTGCCTCCATATGTGAAACTCAGTGTAGAGGACAACCCTATATTTGATTATGAAAAGGCTGAAATGGCCAAGATTCGGTATGCTTCAGCTGTGGGTAGCTTGATGTGTATGCTATGATTGCTACACGAATTGACATAGCATTTGCGGCGGGAGTGGTTAGCAGATACATGGCACATCCTAGTAAAAAGCATTGGAAAGTAGTGAAAGGTATCATGAGGTATCTTAAGAGCATAGAGGATTTGTACATCTACTTTGGAAAGCAGAAGGCATACAGATGATAACCTTGTAGATCTTATCACGAAGGGTCTTCCAGTCAAGCGGTTTGCTCATTGCTGACAGATGATGGGAGTTGGATAGTATATGTATTTCAGCTTTGTACACACTTAGTCTTAGCTGATTCTTTTCTTCTAAGGCATGTTGCCTTTAGTTGGGAGGTTGTTGGGAATAAAGGGTCACCGTGCCTTTTAGTGTGAATGTACCCTTAGCACTTGTACTTTACATATATCTATCTAAAAAACCTAAGAGAGGTACAACTCATTTTTTGTACCCACACATCGTGCATCTCACACTCTCACTACTCCCTACTGCTGCTCACATATTTTTCTCTCCCTCTGCCATTGCCATTACCATTGCTGACCATCGCATCTCCTCTACGCATCTATCATGTCAACTGATGATTTGCCGTACATGATGTTTATTTGTTGTACTTAGTGATCATTTAACTGAAGGTCACTGATGATTTTGCATCATTAAAATACCGATTAAACTTGTAGATCAAGTAATTTCTCTCAATTGAAGTCGGCCTTTTGGCAAGATAGGATACCACACTCAAAGTGTTGGAGCCCACCATGACAATCAGATGACTGAAAGTGGCTCCCTTAAGCCTGACATGCCTCTGGAACTATTTTGAAGCTGGCTTTGCTCAGGATCCCAGCAAATGCTTTTTGAGGCGATGATGTATATCAATTAATGCACCTCAAATACAGTCACACAAAGAGTGCAAAAGACATTCTGCTGATGGTGTCTGGAAGTCCTTACTAACTATCAGTCTTTTCACTTTCTGTCATTTATATAAATTCCGTCACACTATTAAGTTTTTAACAATACTGGATAGTCTGTATTGGGTGAAACTTGAAAATGTTTGTTTACCCTAAATGTGTAAAGAAACTTATTGCTCAAGTCTAAAGACACCGTAAGAAATGTCTCATTTTAAATTTTTACTAAGTTTATTTCTTTCCACTGCACTTACGTCTAGAATTTGGTGTTTTTCCAGGATCTGCCTGCAGAGCGTGCATTTGCAGACTTCGTACTTGCAAACCTTGTACTTCACTTAGTGATCATGAATTTCCTAGGATAACTTCCAATCTTGTTATATTTTTTCAATCTTAAGGAGATTTTGGCTAGTATAACAAATGAGATGAGTTTTTAGGAACAACATCAATGTGCGGCAAAGCTTGATGTCCCCTTTCCTTGAAAGGAACTCTAGCTTTGGAAATTTGTTATTTAATGAGATGGCCAAATTCCCAAGACCTTTGTCTTGAGGTATGAATGTGTCACCCTCAAATGGTCCAATGAGATAATTTGCTACTGAGGTGAAAAGTATTGATACTGAAGTAAAAGGGTGAAACTAGGTGGAGATTGAACTGATGACAGACATTGACCGGAAGACATTGTATGACTTCTGATGTTCTTTTCCCCTTTTCTGTTCTTTTTGGTCTTTTTTGGCTGTTTTTTGTTTCTTTTGTTTTGTTGGGGGGGGGAAGGAAGGGGAAGGTTTTGATTATCAAGCTATCATTAGAGAACTTTCCTGTTGGAAATCAAAGAGCACGCAACTGCAGAACTTGCTCAGGACTATGCATAAGAGAGTCGTTATTCAGAGGTTATACTAGGCATAGTTGCAATACTCATCTTACAGCAAGGTAGATGGTGTGTTCATCGATCTGTTCATAGTTGAGGAAGTGAAATTTAGAGGGCTTGGTAACATGGCGTTTAAAGAAATGTCGTAGCAGGCAGTTAAAAGCTTTAGGAACTAGTTTTCTAGGTTCCTGATCAAGAAGGAAAGGAGTGTGCTGTGCCCCATAATATTAACAGTCAAATCTGAGATCAAAGCTTCCCTTTAAAGTGCTTCACTTGAAACTGGAGAGGTCGAAATAATTTGACTTCATATGATAACCATGGTTTAATTTTGTAGTTTACATCAACTGAAGCCATTGATGAATGTTCATGAAACCTTCGTTTCTATTTTTGTGAAGAAGTTAGGACAAATGAATTGGAATATTTACCAAGGGCCTTCTAGACAACCAAGTAGACTCAAAAGATAGGTAGAAAACAACACATGGAACTAGAAGGCTACAAAAAAACATAGGGCTACAACAATAGAAGGGGATCAGCGGGCACAATTGAGGTGGTGTGGATGATATCCATTTATGGAGCAGCTACCTCTTTGAGGATCTTCTGCTTCTTATGTTGCTTACTAATCCATTATGTAGATATTGTGTTTTTTGGCTAATTACTAGGTTTACATAGTTATCCCAAATTATCTAAGAGATTGGAGGATTGTTGGAGAATATTAGATTTGATGGGTATTAATGAAGAAAAGTGAGTGGGTGAGAGTTATGATTTGCAAGATATGAGCCTATGTGTTAGATTGAGGGGCTTTAATTTTGTAATTCCACATTCACTTGTCTTGCTTGTATTAAAGTATAACTCATCTCATAGGAGCATGATACACATGATGTGAGAGATGTTTGGTTGTGTGGCAATGTCTTGGTTAAGAGTTAGTTCAGAAGTTTGTTTGTGAAGGGGTCCCTTGATATAGGGAGGAGACTTTTTCGATGTTCTTGTTTGTGTGATTTCGACAAAATTCCCATTTAGGTGGCTATGTTCCTTGTCAAGGTTGCACTCATGTAGGTCCTTAGAATCACAAGTTCTTTCTAGTGTGGTGTTATGAGGCCATTGTAGAACACAAGGTAAATTGGCCTTTCAAAATGTGTCAAACCACCTCTTACCAGAATTAGTAAACGGAAGAAAACTCATACATGAAAGTACTTTTCAAGATTGTCACCATCATTGAACCTTCTTCATATGCAAACTATGTCTTTATGGCTTCTTGATATACCAAGGTCATGAACCTTCTGGTTCCCTTAAAAATACATCTTATAGATTTTCTCTTATGTAGGTCCATGTCTATGTTGTCTAAATTGTTGAATTATTGGCAACGTTTTCTCCCCCTTAAGACTTCCAAAATGTTTTCAAAAATATAATTGACCTATTTTTTCATTTGACATAAATTTTAACTTGAAAGAGAAAATTGAACAAATGTCCATGGAGGAAGCTAAACACCTGATTACAAGTGGTGGTAGTGGTTAGGCCTTGACCGTAGTGATCTAGTGATTTAAGTATTGTAATTTGTTGCTTATGCTATGACTAAAGTTGCTTGATGTGGTCCACGTGGCATAGAAATATGTTCTCAATAATGCTACTTTTTGCATGTTGTTAAACAAAGCAATTGGATGAAAAGAATGGCCAATATTTTGTGTCTTGTCAGTCAATCTTGTCCATCTTCTCTTCTAATATTTGCTCTTAGTGGGGTAGTTTGTAATCACTAAGTTTAGGTATGAATGAATCCATACTATGATGAAAAACTAATGATCATATTAATATAAGTCTATTACATGTGTTCTAGTTGCACTTTTTCTGTCTCTCTCTCTAATCACCTTAGCTTCTTTCCCTCCTACTCTTTGCAACTTTTAGGGCCAATATATGCATTGCCATTTAACTTCATCTATAAAGGATTGATAATTTGCAAAGAATTAACAATGGTTATGGAGTCTTTGTATAAAGTTTGATTATATCAATTGTGAGGATGTCTTTGCATATAAAATCTTTGATTATGTGAGTTTTTGAAACAGTGGTCAAGAAGCCTTTGTATATAACATTTGATTGTGCCAAATTTTTGAAGCTCTATTTGAAATTTTTTACATGTAAGTTATTACATAGAATGCCTATCATGCTTAAATAGGCCAAGGTGTTTATTTGTCACTCAACATAAATAGAGTTGCATCGAAGTATTTTATTCTAGCTAGTTTAGAGTTTTAATGCATTGTTAAGTAACTTCTCTCTTATTTAACATCTACATTTATTCATGATCAAATATTTTCTTGACCTTCATAATGTATTTGAGCGAAGTCTCTATTATTACCTTGACAATTCATTTTAATTTTTCACCTTGTTCCTCAAGTGTAAAGTGTATTTGGATAAGAATTAAAAAAGGCTTATTGTTGTAATGTGTAAAGTATTAATTTACAGGTAGTGGAAGGTCTGTTGCACTTGTTAGACTTACAATATTTTGAAATATTATGATTCTCTCTCTCTCATGCATGTGCACACATGTATGTATTATTATGCTTGTGCATGTGCATGTGCAGAGAGAGAGAGAGAGAGAGAGAGAGAGAGAGAGAGAGAGAGAGAGAGAGAGAGAGAGAGAGAGAGAGAGAGAGAGAGAGAGAGAGAGAGAGAGAGAGAGAGAGAGAGAGAGAGAGAGAGTGTGTGTGTGTGTGTGTGTGTGTATGTGGCACGCACACAAACTTGTTGGGGATAAAGATGCCTTTGCCTAGCCACCCGTGTATTACTACACTGACAGTCATCGCCACTGCACACTGCAGGTGACGGGCGCTTGTCACCGTCACTTTATTTTTTATTCTTTTAGTGACAGTTTGAATAAAAGAAGGCCCGGTCACACATTGTGACTGTTGGAGTTCCCATTTCTAGTCTATCCCTTTCTTGCTCTTGTTCTCCCGTCATAGCTCTCGAGTCCAACCTTCGATCCGTCGCTTTCTTTCAACTGGTATTAGAGATTTGCTTTTCGACTCTTGAGCTTGGTTGGTGGCATTCTCAGCTTTCCATCGACTTTCCACTCGCATTGGGTTTCCTTTGCGGCCGCCATATTCGACTCCTTCGAGCTCCCGTCACTCCTTGGCTTCCCGAGTACCTTCCCCTCCCCTTTGGGCACTCTCAAGGCATTCACACAGAGGTATTGCTTCACTCTTTACAGGGTTTGTCTCAGTTTTCAGCCCTTTTGAAACAGGGAAGTCATTACACTCCCAGCTCTCATTTCATATGTGGGTTGCTCTCTCCTTGCTGGAGCTTGTTTGAGGCCTTCCTTGGCTTTAACTGGACGCCTCCGAAGCTTGGCCACTATTTTTTGTAGCCCCAGGACCAGCATTTATAATTGATAGAATCACACAGCCCTCCCATATGTGTCTTCAGCATTGACAGTCACAACAACAGCTATCCTCTTCCATTGGCACTTGGAAAGGCTCCATTTCGAGCATATGAAGATGCTTTGATGCTTGGTTTTGATGGTTGATCTGTTGGTATAGCATTTGGATTGATTTAATACTATTTTGGGACTGTCATAACAATTCACAGGCAATTTATGACAGTATTACACTGATATTTGATGCTACAGTTTGTTTGACATTGTCATTTGATACCCGATTGGTCCCGTTTGATGCTCGGATGTTAGGGGAATGTATGCCTATTGTTTGGCAACCATTTGGAGCTGATTTTGGTGCTGAAATTCTCAGTTTTGAACAGTAAATCACTGCTGTACACAGTTGGGATTGAAGTCATTTTACTCATGTATGCTTATGCCTATGCTTTTTGGGCTATCTTTCGGGCATATATAGTGATGTATTGACACTTGGGTGCTCGACATAGAGCTTGGTTTTGATTTGGAATCGTTGGTTGAGCTTGAGCTCGCTTTACAGAGCATTTGGATGTTCCATCTTGGTTGTATTTATGACATGTATGTTGCTTATGTCTGACCGGTCTTGACATGCTTAGCCTATGCCATTACTACATGCTAGTTACATTGTTTGGAGCCTATTGTTACTGGAGCTTGGACTTGGCTTGACCTCGGATTTTCGGAGCTTACTTAAGCTATTATTGGCTTCCCAGAGTTGTATCTTGGGATGTACTTGATGTCTTACATGCTTATGGATGCTACATACGGATGCTCTACCGCCTACATGTTCGGGATGTACTATTGATATATTGTCTTGGACTTATATCATTGGCACTGTGTCTTGCCTTAGCTTGAGCTCTTGAGCTCGTACATACGGCTTTTGTGCCAGTGGGAGCATTCTTGAATGCTTATCAGACATTGAGTAGGTGATACTTTTATGCATTGAGCCGTTACATGCTATTGAGCAGTTACTGACACTTGAGACTTTGGGACTTCTTACCTTTTGGGATGATACATCATATGTCTTGGTTCATTGTATGCTTATGAGCTAAGTCTCAGTTTTGGATCTGTATCTTTGTGAACTGACACCTACTTGTGTTAAGTTTTGGTAGTGGTACGAACACTTTGCCTCGTTGCCTGGGGGGTATGCCTACTCACTGGCAGATATTTGTATGACATACTTGGGTGTTGGATTCATGCTTATCGACCGTCATATGGTTACGCTATGTCCGCATGATGCCGGCTTTGGTCTTGGCAGTATTTGATTGCCTTGGGATTCGATTTTGGCACTGTTAGCTCTTTTTTACTGAAATCTGAAATTTATTACAGCAAGCATACATGTATGGACTGACATCGATTTTTCATGCTGAAACACTCTGAAATGATGTACTTTCACTAGTACTTGGTGGTCAGTAGCTTTCGTTTCATTTTCTTTGATATTTTTTCTCTATTTTGATGATTTTTTGGTCATTTTCTACAGTAAACAGCAAGCAGTTTTGAACTGTCTACAGTCTTCCAACTTGCATTATGGCGAGTTTGTTCACCGATCATGCTATTTTCAACATCACTAAGCTTGATGGTACAAATTACTTTTATTGAAAGAGTCAGATTTGACAAGTGTTGGTGCAGAAATCGTAGATCAAACCTTTGAGGTTAAGCAGGCATCCGCCTGCAACTATACCAGATGAGGAATGGCTTGAGCTTGATGAGTTATGCGAGTCCACTATTGTATTGTCTCTCACATAACAGGTTCATTACAATGTCTTTGAGGAAGAATAGAGTGCATAGCAGTTGTGGGATAAAATCAAGAATCTCTATGACAAGAAAAGTCCAGCGAGTCAGATGTATTGGCTGAAGCAGCTTATGGATCTGCGCATGAAGGAGAATGTGACCGTGTCTTCTCACTTGAGCCAGTTCCATGCTATACTCAAGAACTTGACTTCGCAGGATGTCAGTTTGCAGAGGATGTCACTCCTCTTTTCTTGCTTGGTACTCTTAATGAGTCATGGGATGTATTCCACACTGCATTATGTGCCTCTACTGCTACCTTGAAATTATCTGATGTTGAGAGTGCTCTTCTGCAGGAAGAGGTTAACCGTAAGAATTTGAATGCCTATTGTGTGTCTCATGCTATGACAGTTAGAGGTAGAAATGATGGATATGGAAAGCATGGCCGTGGTAGTGGTCGTGGATGGGATTCTCAAAAATCTCGGTCCAAGTCTCGTGGGAAGTCACGTAGCAAATCTCGTGGTAGGAATGCAGATGCTACTTGTCACCATTGTGGAAAAAAGGGCCATATTAGGCCACAATGCCATGAATTGCACAATGAAAGGCGCAAAGATAAGGGGAAAGACAAAGTGCAGGATAAGTCTTCTGATCACAACATAGTACTTGCAAAGTCCAGTGTTAAAATTGAAGAGATCAATGTTATGCAGCCTAAGAATGTTGATGATGATGATTATATCCTAGCAGCTTCTTCTAATGCTTCGCAGATGATAAGAGATACACTCTATGTATGCACAGTGTTGGCTCTTGGACTCAGGTGCGTCCTTTCATGTGACACCTTGCTGAGAGTGGTTTCATTCATACCGTACTGTTTCAGGTTCTGTGCGCTTGGGTGATGATAGCTCTCTTGATATTGTGGGCATTGGTGATGTTAGGCTGCAGTTTCCTTCTGACAATAATTTTGTTATGCAGGATGTACGTCATGTACCTGCTTTGACATGCAGTCTCATGTCAGCTGGACAGCTTGATGACGCAGGATATCATGTATGTTTTGGAGATTCTGCATGGAAGATCACTCGTGGCAGACTTGTGATTGCGAGAGGTGCCAAGGCTGGCAGTATCTACCCCTTGATTGTATCACCTTCTTCCCTTGATCATGTTTTGTCTGTGGGTTCTATCCCACATGTATCTCTTTGGCATGCCCATTTGGGCCATATGTCTTTGAAGGGAATGAAAATGCTTTCTGGTTTGCAGTACTTACTGCCCCTTGATTATGCATGTTTTGATTCATGTGAGCATTGTCTTTATGACAGGCAGACTAGATCTACGCATAGGAAGTCTGGTAGGCCATGTATGAGTGAGCCCTTGGTATTGGTACATCCGGATGTTTGTGGACCCATGCCTTGTTAGTCTATAGGTGGTGCAAAGTTATTTGTTATGTTTATAGATGATTTTTTAGGAAAGTTTGGGCTTATCCCATTAACCTGAAATTCGATGTCTTGGCTGTGTTTTAGAGATGGCTTGCATTGGTTGAGAACCAGTCTGGGTATAGGCTAAAATGCCTAAGGACAGATAATGGGGGTGAGTATGTCTCACGTGCTTTTGAGCAGTTATGTGATGAGAGGGATATTAAGCGTCAGTTGATTGCCCCCTACACCCCCTCCAGAATGGTTTGGCTGAGTGGATGAATAGAATTATCCAGGAGCGTGTACGCAGTATGGTTAGCCATGCAGGCCTACCATAGAGCTTTTGGGATGAGGCAGTTAGTACAACTATGCATATCATAAACAGATCACCTTCTAGTGGTTTGGATTTCTAGGTTGCAGAGGAGGTATGGACTGGAAAACCTCCCTCTTATGCGTATCTCCGTGTCTTTGGATGTGAGGCATTTTGCCATGTGCCTAGGGACAATAAAAGTAAGGTTGATCCTAAGAGTGTAAAATGCATGTTCCTTGGTTATGGGGATGTAGGTGAGATGGGTTACCGTCTCTGGGATCCGTAGGCGCGGAAAGTCATCCGTAGTCATGATGTAGTATTCTATGAAGACAAGATGCATAGGCAGCCTGAGAGAGTTGTTGAGATCCGCAGGGTCATATTTCAGGAGGAGCTGAGAGCTCCCGCACAGCCAGTTGGACAGCCTATAGCTGCAACAGATACTCATGGTCAGGGTGTTGGATATGCAGCTGGGCAAGCAACAGAGCCTATCGTGAGACGGTCTGCTAGAGACAGACGTCCACCTGATAGATTTCAGCCCTCGATGCATTATGTCTTGGTTATAGATGCATGAGAGCCTTTCACTTATGATGAGGCTATGCGCAGGGGTGACAGTCACTCCTGGGAGAGGGCTATGCAGTCTGAGATAGACTCCTTGCATAAGAATGACACTTGGGATTTGGTTTCCTTGCCTACGGGCAAGAAGGCTTTACCATGTAAGTGGGTGTACAAGCTGAAAAGTACCCTTGGACACCCCAAGCTGGCATACAAGGCTAGGTTGGTAGCAAAGGGTTTTAAGCAGGAGCATGGTGTGGACTTTGATGAAGTCTTTTCTCCTGTGGTTAAGATGACCACCCTGCGCTTAGTCTTGGCTTTGGTTGCTCAGCTTGACTTGGATTTATACCAGATGGATGTCAAGACAGCTTTCTTACATGGGGACTTGCATGAGAGATTTATATGGAGCAGCCTAAGGGCTTTGCATAACCTGGCAGGGAGCACCTAGTGTGCAAATTGAAGAAAAGTCTTTATGGCTTGAAACAGGCACCTAGGGAGTGGTATCATAAGTTTGATGCCTTTATGCAATCACAGGGCTACAACAGGAGTGCTATGGATCAGTGTCTTTACACGAAGAAAGCCCGTGATGGTTCTTTATTGATTTTGGTCTTCTATGTGGATGATATGCTGATAGCAGGGAAAGCTCATGATGAGCTAGATGCTCTTAAGGCTCAGCTCAAAAAGAGCTTTGAGATGAAAGATCTGGGACAGGCCGCTCACATACTTGGTATGCACATTAGATGGGACAGGCATCAAGGACTCCTCTACTTGTCACAGAGGGAGTACATTCATAAAGTCCTTGAGCACTTCCGCATGCAGGACGTAAAGCCTATTGGCTGTCCATTGCCTTCTTATGTGAGGGTATCACTTCATACGTGGGGCTGTTGAGGACAAGTCTGTTGATCTTGTCAAGATCTCGACTGACCAGAATCTTGCAGATTTGCTCACGAAAAGCCTCTCTACAGAGCGCTTTGCCTTCCTCAGGAGGTTGATGGGCGTGGGATGAGATGACGTCTTTCCTCATCGTGTTGTACATGTGTACATGTACTATCTTTTTTCTTTTTCTTTTCACTCCTCACTGGGGAAGATTTGCCTTTAAGTGGGAGGTTGTTGGGGGGTAAAGGTGCCTCTGCCTAGCCGCCTGTGTATTACTAGATTGACAGTCATTGCCACTGCACACTGCAGGTGACGAGCGCTCGTCACCGTCACTTCTAGTCTCTCCCTTTCTTGCTCTTGCTCTCCCACTATAGCTCTCGAGTCCAACCTTCGATCCGTCGCTCCCTTTCAAAACTCTCTCTCTCTCTCTCTCTCTCATGCATGCACATGCACACAAGCATGCACACACGTGTATGTATGTATAGACTTGTACATTACTAATAGTTACCTTGCCTATGCCCAAGCATGGAAATATGTGCAAGGGAAAAAATCTAGGGCACTCCCACACACAAACATATACCCACCACTTGCATGCTTGTACAAATATACACCTAACTTCTCTATTAACTTTGCCAAACTAAATGTTTCTCAATTCCATGTTAGAGCTGAATGCTCAAGGAGAATCTAAAAACATTTCTTAACTATATAAATTAATGCAATAAAAGTTTAGGGATCTTAATATATGAGGCATCCTTGAGATTACAAGAAAGGTTTGCATCTTCACATGGTGGACATGAGGTATTTGCAACTTTCAAGAGGAAAGAAACGAGTTTGCAAAGGCATAGTGCTATTGCTATGAAAAGAAGGGACATGTATGAAAGGATTGTAAAGAGTTGGTGGCTTTGAAGAAGGAGAAGAAGAAAAAGCAAGATAAGGACTCTTCCAAAGATTCATCCTTATACTCCAACGAGTCATCTTCGTCTTCCAACTCTAATTCTAATCCTATGGCCAAGGCAAAGCCTAAAGGCCAAGGTGTATAGTCCTAGCCCTTGTTTTGTTCTTCTTCCTCATTGGATTCCCTCCGACCATTCTTTTTAAGGAGCTCAACTATTGTTGCAATTTACATTGTTGATTGGTGGTCGTCTTGCAGTTAGTGTGAGTAGAGGCCTGCTCTCTCAAATCACTAAACAACATGGACAGCATAGGGCATGTTCCCATAAACTAGTCCACATTCTTGATTATGGTTCACTGTCATAGAGATACCACTCTTTGATCAACTCATGCCTATAGCTGCTCCCGACAACTTCTCTCTCCAACTACTTCATATCTCAACATGAAGGAAAATCCTATAAACTACGGGAGTCTTCAATCTATGCATAATGGATGTCCTGATACGCATCCACTTTGAAGCACCACACAAAAGGCCTCTATGTAACCATAAGGTTCTCTCTTCAATCCTCCCCTACAATCCCATGGAATCCCCCTCCCTCCCCTTCTTGAGCCGAAGCTTCCAAGCATTGTATTCTTCTTTCTTGATGATTCTTGGCTTCATGCAATACCTCTGTGTTTTCTTTTTTCACATGCCAACTGACTTGGTAGTAGGGTCAATAAGTCAAGCTTTCCCACATAGGTGTTGATACTCCAAGTGGTCATATTGTCCCTTGATTTACTCCTCACTCATCACACTATGAGTTGAATGTATGCTTTTCTTCATTACTGCATGCGATGAACTAGTGATTAAGGTCCAATTCCCCAATCATGTCCTCTCTTTTTTATTTTTGTATTTTCATGAGGTAGCCCAAAACCACTAGGTCTTTGTCCCTTCCTTGACACTACATGATAATCCCAAGATGTGGCTTCTATCTAACGGTTGGCCACCTTGTTGCAGAGCTCATATGACCTCCTACCCTCTTATCAGATGAGTTGATTAGATTAGCTCCTACTATATTGACCTTGTTGTCCACCATAGACTCCCTCCTTGTCAAGTTAGTAATTGCAAATCTTGCTAAATTTTAGCATTTGAAGTAGGCAATATACTTATGCAGCTCAGAGCAACAACAAAGTTGAAGCAGGCAATATACTTATGCAGCTCAGAGCAACAACAAAGTTGAAGTTGTTACTGCATCTAGAAATCAATATGTCCAAGCAAGCCTTGGTTCACATTGCTTCATTCTCTCCTTGATTTCTATGGAACAACTTGTCTAGTAGAAAAAAAATCACATCGAACCTCAAGATCTTGCATCCAACCTCAACATCTTAGGCAACTTTAGAATAATAATACATCCTGCATAATCTAGCATGCTTAAGAAAGCCGATGTAGAGGAACCCCACAAGAATATAAACAAGGCCACAAGCAAGAAGCATATAGCTTGACATCTCCTGGACAACAAGCATCCAATGGCTCATTGTTTGTTTATCTAAAAGTGTCAATATTTGTAGCATCTCTCTACCAACCCAATATTCAAAAACTTTGCAAAAATAGAATAACCACTACTACTCTATCTTTGTAACAACAACAAATAAGGCAATGCCAATAGCATATAATTGTAAAATACCATCAAACACCTTCATCTAGAATTTGAAGAGAAAAGAGAGCTCTTGGATTAAAAATCGTATCAAACAGTTGATGCTCTTGTGAGTACACCGCCAAGACCCACGGACTACTTATTGCTTCAAGCATCTCCAGTCGAGAGCTATAGCTACCTCTCACATAGCTGTGTTTACACACACACACACACACACACACACACACACACACACACACACACACACACACACACACACACACACACACACACACACACACACACACACACACACACACACGTGTAATGAGCTTGCATTTGAATCCGGTTGAGTTGCATTCTCCCATGAATTCGTTGGTAGCTCCACTATCCAATATGCGCTTTGAAGCAAGCTTCATCTCCAAGCTCCAAGCTTCAAGCTCCATAGCCACACGTGCGAGAAAAGAGAAGAGAAAAAGAAGACGATGAAGAGAGAAGAAGAAGAGCTTCTCCACCGGTCCCTCACACACACACACACACACACACACCCTCTCACACTTCCTCTTTCTCTCTCTCATATACAAGAATGAAGGAAGAAGCAAGAGACGAGAAGAAACCAAGTTTGGCCACACACAAAGAATGAGTTTCTTCATTCACTTTTTGACTTTTATACATGCCCTACCTCCTCCTTTGGTAGCCATTCCCTTTTGGTTGTCCATTCCTTCACTCTTTTTCCTCCTCCTTTCCTATTAGCATGGCCTTAACCCATGCCTCTTATTCTTTGCAACTTGCATGACAGATACTCTTTTACAAAATAAATTACAATGTGCATATCGCTCTTTTTGCAAAAATATATGATGTGCTTATTCTTGTGCACCTCCCTCCTACATTTAGAATTTTTTTCTGCACATTGTGTCTTCAAATTTTTTGTAGTGCACCTTTGTCCTCCTCTTCCTCTTGCCTTGGGACTGTCTTCCACTTTCAATTTTTCAAATTTTTCATCTTGGTCTTTCAAAGGTTAACATTATCCCCCTCCTAGTTGAGTGCCAGTCCCATGACACTTGATGGTACAGGTTGAAGATGTTGAGGGTTGGTGTGGAATGGCTCTTGGAACCTTTGGGGAGGTTGGTCATGTTGGAAATGCTCTGTGAAGTAGGTTTTAAGATTGGTGATATCGAAGATAGATTGGTGGTTGAAGAAGGCCTCCACAATTATTGGCTTGCTGCATTGCTACACAATATACATTTAAAAAAAAACAGGTGTACTTCTTAGGTGGTGTGTCTACCTTATCGTGAAATGCACTGTGCAAGTGATGGTGGAACTGGGAGATGGGTCAAACCATAGGCAAGGCAAGACTAAGGTGTTGTGGCACAGTTGAGGACCCAGTCCTTGTAAAGATAGGTGCTTTGTGTGACTTAGGGAGACGGGTTTATCAAAATGTCCTACTCTTGATGTGTCCTAAGTTGTGAAGTGGGGGAGGGGCTAGGGTGGTCCTTAAGTGCAGTGATTGTGACACTTAAAGAGTACAAATGGAGGGATTTCATTTTTCTTTTCTTTTCTTTTTCACTTCTTTTAACATATAATTTTTCTCTTTTTCTTTTTTGGTTACAAGGGAGCACACTAAGTGGCATCCCGTTTATGGGTAGGGGCCAAGTTGTGGAGAGGCTTGAGGGATTTGCATAGGAAAGGTCAGCTTTGCATATAGCCCTTCAAGTTGATTCTTACATTGAGGGGTGTGGTTGAAAAAAAATAGGTGGTTGCACCCAGTAGACCTACTATTGCTCATATCTTCTAATAAACTTATATAGAATGTTGACAAGAGGGTGGCTCTCATAATGAGGCGGGTCATTGCACAGTTGTCTATCCGTACATTAATGTAAAAGAAGAGGCGGTAACCACTCTTCCCTTGCAATAGGCTTTTGTTTTAGTAAGATTATCAAGAGATAGAGATAATTACAAGTGGTGATGAAGGTAGGGTTTGGGCAATAAGAGAATTCCTTGAGGAAGTGTGCTATGGATGGGTGAAGGTCCCTCTCTGTGAAGATCGTGCACTCCTCTAGAGATGCAACATTTACATTGTAGATCTTAGGGAAATCATACCTGCCATGCACCTCCTATTTGAAATCAACTCCAATTCTTCGCGGATAAGGCATGTAGGTAGGATTATTCTTCTTGTATAGTAGTATGTTACAGAATCCATCCATGCATCTAATTTAGAGTCCCAAGTGTTTCTTCACCACTTTGGTTGTGCTTCATGCCCCTCCACTTTCTTGGGCAGCTCCATCACCTTGTCCTCCCAATAGTATGCAAGCTCCTATTGCCACCTTGTGGGGTGTCTAATTCTCTCCTCCGACCACCAGTCTTACCAAGAGATTTATCACTTTCTTCACTACCCTTGGAGATAACACTCTATCCAATGTTCGAGGGAAGGTGGAGGCAAATTCAAAGTGTCAGTTGCGATTCTCCCACTGCTCTCATACTGCAAGTTTCTAGTTCCAGTTCACAAGATAGCACTTCTCTCCTTGAGGAATGGCCACATTAGGAACCTGTTGCAGCTTGATTTGGAGTTTTATTTGTTCTAGCTCTATTTTTTCTCTCCCTTTGCACCTCATTTCCACCATTCTCTTGAGGGATATGGTTTCCTCACCTCGCTCTTCTGTTTATGCTTGTGTTTGCAGTGGGGGGCTTGGTTCATGCAATTGCTCTGCCTCATTGTGGTCTTGCTCAAAGTTCGGCCCCTCTTTGTGTATTGGCTCTCTTGGCTCCTCAGGGGGAGGTTTGTTGCTGCTCTTACTCCCCAGATCCTAGCAATTCAAGTTTCTGTATGGATAATCCAACCATGATCAATTGAGCTCTTTGTTCCTCCACACCTAAGCTGGTGCTAGGTTTGGGAGCCTTAGCATGGAGTCCATGTTTAAGTGCTCTCCTTGCCAGCTCTAATTTCCTTTTGAGTTCATCAATCATCTCTTCCTCTCTTATCTGGATGACATTCAGTACCATATTCAAGAAGGCTTTTTGTTGCACAAGCATCCTTGTCTCCACAGCTTCAGCTTCGCTTGTCGCCATAATGCGTTTTCTCCATAGCTTTAGCTTTGCTTTTCACCATAATGCGTTTTCTCTCTAAATGTGCCAAGTGGTAAGCTAAATCTTTAATCTTTTCATCATTTTAGCTACCCATTCTTCCGCCTTCCCTTTCATTTATTCCAATCCTTGGTTCTAGTATTGTGGGAGGGTAGTGGTTACTTGCTCTTGCTCTCACCATAATGTACTCATTTGTTCCTTCTCTCGATTTTGGTGCTCTTACCTATTATTTTAGCCATTCTTGATTGGAGAGTGTTGCCTGTAACTTATTTTGAAGCTCCGCTATCTTTCTTCTTACTTCTTGTTCACCTTGTGCCTTTTCCTCTTGTAGTTCTTTGGATAGCTGTTCTCTTTGTTGCTTCAAGCTATTGACCTCTTTCTCAAGGCATCTCCTATCTTGAGATGCGAGAGCGCATTGTGTCTCTAGAGCAATGTGGCTCTCCCTTTCTTCATCATACGAGTCTCACATGCTCTCTTCATCTTGCCTTACCTTTAAGGCCTCTTTTAATGTCATCACTTCCCTAGTTATTATGGTCATCTGCCTTCTTTTTTCTAGCTGGTAGTTTGCAAATGCATTCATTTCTTCATCTAGCTCGGTAAGTGCAACCTTTCTTTTTTCTTTCATCTTGTCATGTTGACTCTGAAGTTTTTTCAACATTTCATCATACTCTTCTATGTTGCACATTGCTAAGGGCACCGAAGTAGTAGATACTCTTCTGTGATCATGCCAACGGCTTGCACCGCACCAAGCAAAGGAGTTCTTGCGATGAGTGGAGCTCCTTTGCTTGGTGCAGGTGCAAGCTCTTGTACTTTTCTAAAAAGATTTTGCACCCAAGCCATGATGTTACTTTCATTGAATGCCTCTTCCATGGTTCCTTGCTGCGTTGAAGTGTTCGTGGTGACCATGACTAGTGGGGGTGGGTGCAGGGGAGCCTTTCCCTTGCCAACTACCACAAGCCTTTGTTTTGTCTCTTTTGGGGCGTCAACACTTGTGCTAGGCACATCTCCATGTTCTGGGCTTCACGTATCTAGCTCTTCAGATTAAGAGGATTGCTCTACTGATTTTCTAATGGTAAGAGCAATCTGCACATCCTCCTCTCTTCTCAACCTTTCTTTCTCTTCCTCATATTTCTTTTTACATTCTGTTAGATATGCTCAATGCCCCACCCTCATAAGGTGCCACCAATGATCCATGGTGCTCAAAGTTGTAAGGCCCCCATTATGAGGAGAAGCCATATGTGAGCCCCAATATTGGTTGAGTCGTGACTTGTATGTTAGATGAGGTCTATGTGACCGGATGGAAAAAAGGTGACCATTGTGGGTCTAATATCTGGGTTAGATAGAGTAGTTAAGCTGGTAGCAACTCGAGGCACATTGCATCGAGTTGTGGGGTAAGGGAGTTATCAAGGGCCCCTGTTTTGGGGTGCGGGGGCTACAGAAGCGGCCCCTAGTTGGGGGGTTCGGGGGTAGTACCCCCGACCCGACAGTAAAGGGAATATTTCTCGGACGACTAGTGGAGGCTCATATGATAGGTCAGTCATTTCTTGCTTTCATTCTGTTCTCCTCTTTTTTTTTTTTTTTTTTTTTTTTTTGGGACTTGCCTGAGTACAACCATTACAATATGTTGAGGCTATCAACCTTTCAATGGGTTGGAAAATGTCAAGCTTCGAAGACTCAGGAAATGGATAATACAGTGATGATTGTGCCCTAGCCTCGTTGTTAGAGAAGCAGTTGTTGAGATGGGGAGATACACTTGAGATATTGCAACCCTCCTTGCAACACACGTGATGTTGGTACAATTGAGGTAATGACTGCCGTGAGCCAACTATAGAGCTTGACCCAGAAAGAGAGCGTAGCCCATGAATATGCGTTGGGCCATGCGATGTGGGCGGTCGGCAAGGGTGGTTTTTGCTGTCGGCAGCATGGCTTTGTCGCGGCTCTTTGTGGCGTCGATGGTCTTGCGGTGATCGGGCATTGAACACTTTCACACAAAGACCTGTGTCATCTTGCATCCACTTGTCACTTCGTGAGAGTATATGCTCGCTTGCATTAAGTGCATCAAACAAATGCAATCATGATAAGACATAATTTTTCAGAATTCTATGATGTCTATTGGGATGCTTATTTCATTGCTTGTTAAGGTCGCATACATTAACGAGAAGTAACGGGAATGTGTACAAGTGGGGATCTTGCCCCTTTACTCATCAAAAAACAAAATGTTCTGGCATGCTGACTTGTCAAGCTACTTGTACATCATAGGGATTTAGTCGATAGGTACGAGGCGGGGTGAGTCCGGTTGGCTAGGCGATCGGGGCGGTGCTAGTGCGGGGCTCCCGTGAGGCTGGGCAGGGAACATGTCAGCCGGGACATGAATGGTGTAGTCCCGGGCCGCTACCATTTCCAGAATGTCTTTAAACAATTCATTAAATTCTGCCCTATCCCTGGCCGCCTTGTCACTTCGTGAGCACCTGGTGCCCGAGCATGCGTTGGGGGTTTGTGCAACTGGCGTTGCCACATTTTGTGTGCCTCCTTGAGCGTCCGCTCCCCTGGCCCGCGGATTCTTCGGCCTTTGTCCGGGGCGATGTCGCTTGGGGCCGCGTTTCTTGGCGTACCTTTTAAGAGTGGGCATGTAGCGCACTAGCGGAGGGGCGTGTGCTGCACGTTCCCGTCGGTTGCTGCGGAGAGCGTCCTTGCAAGCTAGCTGCCCTTGGTTCTCCATGTTTTCCTTGCGGGGGGACCTGTAAGATGCGAATCAAGGATTAGGATTTGTTACATGATAAGACCATTCATATGTAAGGGATTATAAAGCGGGTTATCAAGTGCATAGGACGAGGAGGGGAGGGGTAGGGCATGCAGTGCTTGTTGTAGGGGGATAGCCCCCGTGACGTATATTTAGCCTCCTACCATTAGCAGATCTTGGTTCATGCCGAGTTACATCGGCTGGCGGTCATGGATTTAGGCAGGGCTCCTCCTCGGAAGGATAAACCAGAAGGGGGAAAGGTGCATAGAAAGGGACGGTACCCCATCTACACCATCAAAGTCGTTGGTCCAGGCAGTAATGAGGGTTGCATGCCTTGCACTTGGAGGTGGGGATGGTCACACGGCTTTTAAATGCGTGATGAGAGGAGGACTTGAGAAGCTTAGCTTGTCAGACCCAACTCTTCTCCCTACACTTGACTATCATTGCTTGTGTGTGTTGATATTGTTTATACACGGTGACACAAAAATCAGTGTTTATTTATATACATATTTATGAATCCATGTCACTTCACGAGGATAAGAACCAATTGTAGAACTCGGGGTTGTATTGGAGTGTGGCACACGCGTCCAGCACTCGTGGCAGTTTACTCAATACCGATAGATATTTTGCCACATCGAGTAGCATGGAACCTTGTCCGAGTCTACTGGCAATATGTAACTCCTCCTCAGTGAGAACCTTATCGAACAGAGCGTGGCTAGTACCAGCTAAGTCTGTACCCCGAATGGCAGTCAACACTCGAAGGGAAGTTGGTGCCACATAGGTTGGGTCTCTTTGAGACCGCCATTTGGCCAATCGCTCCTCTGAGACTGTTATGATCTAGGCTCCTAGTTCGGCCATTGCAATGCGGTTTTCACGCCAACGCTGCTCAAATTGACTTCAGCCCTTTGAGAATTGCTTTAATTGCTCTATGTCTACGAGATTCGGTCGGCAAAGCACTTCATTGAACGTGACGGTTAAGCGCAGTTCATCAGTTTCCTCGCCCGAGATAAGTTGCATGCGTTCATGTAAGAGCTTATTATAGTGCTCATCAAGATGTTCTTGCTCTTCCCAAGATAAGGGGAATGGAAAGTATTCTTCAAGCTGCTCCTTAGGGCATGTGCCCATGTCTGCAAGGACGTAGATACGTGCGAACACTTTGAGCTTAGCATCCAACTCAGTTAAGCATTTTGCAACACTTCTATGTTCAGCGAGGGCTTGCTCAGTTGCCATCTCATGCAAGGTTCTAGGAGTTTGCCTGTGCTTTAGCATAGCTGGGGGCTCAGGCCTAGATGAGCAAGATTGGTCAAAGTTGGGATTGCTCATGCCCTTGGGGTTTCCATGTTTCTCTACAGGCTTCGTTGTTGCGTTAGGGTTCTTGTTGGATGTGACTAGTGTGAGTTCGTCTCCTTGTTGTGACCGTGTTGTATCCACTCTTGATTGGTCGATGTGGGTTCTATTGTCAGTGGATTGAGCATTGAAAGCAACTATTGATGGCAACAACTGCTTTGATTTTTCAGAGCACACGGATGTGTCTGAGGTTTCACTGCTATTAGGGGAGGCATTAATGGGTTCATTGGTGGATGGAATCGATGCTTTATTCATCGGCTCTCCAATGCTCTTTGTCTCAATGTTCTTGGGGTCCACAACCACCTGCAATTGCTGTTGTTTTCACTATTTTCTCCTCTGTTTCCTGGTCCGTGAAGGTGCATCTCTCGTCGACTCAGGATTCTGGATTAGGCCAACTGGTGATGTGCTTGGTTGGGCCTCAGCATTTCCCTTCTCTAGTGTGTCCTTATGGGACACAGCTATGGCATGCTAAATAGCCTTGCTCGGTTGTGAGGATACAACTGCCTCCCTTTTTGGAGAGTCTAGCTCTTCAGCCAACTCCCTTGTGTTTAACTCCTCCGGCCTAGGCTTTAGGCACTTTGAGAGTGCTGGAGTTGTCGAGAAAGTTGGTTGCGACACCTCCTCCATAGGTAAACTACTAAGGACACGTTCCGCAAGGGGTGTTGTCACAGCCAAAGATTGTGGCTGTTGTGGTCCCTGATTGGAAGTAGTGGTGGCTAGTTCAGTGGACTGGCTACCATTGGTAGACTGCGGTGTCAAGTCCCTAGGCAGATCAGAAGTGGTCGTGCCTTTTGTTGCCCTTTGCACCTTCACTTGTGTAGGTTGAGTAGTGGCATGAGGCTGCTGTTGCCGAGCTTTACGTGTCAATTTAGGTGAAGAGGATGTAGGAGATCTGGGACTCTTATGTGGGCTTGGCATTGACTAGAGAATTTGCTCGTGATTGTTAGACGATTCTGTCATTAGCTTTGTTGAGTGATCAACCTTATCATGAGCAATGTTGTGCCTGTGGTGCCCATTATCCTCTTCGGAAGTCAAAGGCTCCTTGGGCACTAGTGGGCCTTGTGCATGCTTGACAGTTACCTCTGATATCTATTTGCTAAGTACGCCAGGCTGGGGATCTACTTTTTGATAGGCCATGTTTGGTTTCTTGATTTCAATAGTGAGGGGCTCGATCACTCCAATACTTTTGGTTCGAGACTTGGCCTTTCGTTTAGTTTTCCTCCTACGCCTCTTTGCTTTGGACATAAATTGGGATTCTGATAGAGGTGGCTTAGCAGGGAGTTTGGGTATCCAAATCCAATGATTGCCTGCATAATACCCTTGAGCACGAAGCAACGCCTTGGATATCCATCGCGGTGTTGTACTGACCTTCCATCGATGCCTGCGTCTATAAGGCTTGGTCTTCTTTTGGAGTCTTCTACGATATTTGTAAGTACAGAGCCCATCCTTGGCATTGTCTCTTGACCTCTTTTCAGGCGTGGCCTCACTCACTGGTTCTCGTTGTTCGACTTGTGCTTGTATTAGCTTTTCCAATAAGTCCTTGCTCTCGTTAGTAGGCTTGACTATTACGTCAGCACCTTCCTTGCCTTTCCCTTGAGGTTTGATGAGGTCACCCTTGCTAAAGGTTGTGACTATCCTCACACTCGGTAGTGTTAGGTATATCCTCTGTGCTATATAGTCAGCCTCACACTTGGTCGCCCTTTTGAAGGGTCTACCTAGGAGGGTTTCTTTCCCGCAGCTACTAGCACTATTTGGAGGAACATGAAATAGGATAGGCAAGCTTTCTGTTTCAATTGTCGCAAGGATTTTGCACTTCCCTATGAGTGCTTGTGGGTGTTCCCCATAAGAGCTAAGAGTTGCACTAGTCGGTTTGAGCTCTGGTTGACCTAGTAGAGTCCATGCTTCGTAAGTCAAGATATTGAAATCTGCTCCTTCATCAATGAGAGCATCAACACTATGCTCTCTTTCTGCGGTGAGTTTGATCCTAAGATAAGCAGGTGGTACTATGTCTTCATCTTCCGGGTCTTGGCTTGTAAATTTAAGCCTTCTGACAAATGCCCTTGAGTCCCCAACTGTACGACCAGATGTGGATTCTCCACTGGTGTCTTGGATCGTCAGTATAGTGCTATTCAAGGAGCATCTATCGTCAGGACTGTCATATCTAGTCATTCTCGCTATTGTAGCTTGATGTTGTTGCTTTCCGCTTTGACTAGATGCAGTCCGAATGCAACACATTTGCAGTGTGGCCTTTTTGCCCTTGTTGGCTAGATGGGCCCATTGAGGTTCTAGGGTCTCTATTTGTCTCTATTTGGGCATGGGCTTTTGGTTGCTCTTTTGCAAGGGAGAATCCATGCTCGTGTAGAGCCATTGCTACACCGGGGTCCAATTTGGAGGACCTGTCATAGCGCGCGTTTTCTCTCCAATCTACTCGGGGGAGGTGCGGAGGGGGCAGAGCCCCCTCTGCGGGGGTCCGAGGGGGGCAGTCCCCCCTGGCCCGTAGGGCCGTTACAGTAAACACCATGTGCAATTTGGACGACCGTTTATAGCCAAATTTTGAACTACTTGCTCTAAGTTTTAGCCGAGTGATGGATCTGTGATGTGCCTTTAGCTCTACGTGGTCTTTGGGGTCAATTTTGGGGTTTAGATGCGTCAAAATTTGTGTTCTAGATACGTGTCCGATTTTGACAGTTTTTTGTCCGATTCTTAGATGTTCGATTTTCAGGAGTCCGATTATCAGAATCGGACGTCCGATTCTGGATGGTTCGATCGGCCCAGTGGTCCGATTCTCGGAGTGGTCTGATTTCTGGGAATCGGATAAAAAAAGTGGTCCGATTTTCAAAATGGTTCGATTCTGGGAATTGGATCGGACATGGTGGTCCGATTCTAGTAGTCGGACGGTCCGATTCAGGGCCTAGTCCGATTCTGGGACTCGAACGGCCTGGTCCGATTCTGGACTGACTAGTTCGATTCTGGGACTCGGACGGCCTGGTCCAATTTTGAGTGGTTCGATTATGGATTGGTCCGATTCTGACTGGTCCAATTTTGGGACTCGGACGGCCTAGTTCGATGGCGCGGAAGGCGGCCCGTGAGTTGTGCGCGATGTCTCTAGGTCAACGTCTACTCCACCGAATCATCCAGCGCCTTCCAAATAGGTACAAAACACTACAAGGAAATGCCAGACATGCCTGGAATCACTATGGTGCTCAAATCAAACGGCACTCTAAGGATCTGTGCCCCTATATCCTGTTTTAGCCTGTTATACAACAACAGAAAACCCTACTGTTTGTTTTTTTTTCTTTGTTTTTTCCTATCCTATATGCATACAAATCACAAAGCAACCATCTACACTACTCCAGCATGCTTTTCCAAATCCAAAAAACCAAAAACCTACTTGCTAAGGAGATCGAATACCTCTTCAAACTCCCTCGCTTCCTACCTATCTACCTCAAGCACCGGTTCGGGGGAAAACCCTTACTTTGATGCTCGATTTGAAGCGCACAAGCGTTCAAGGCTTGAATCCGTTGGTCCCGGAAACGGAACCAAAATGTGGGAGCTTTCACTCAACCGCCGAGACCCACGGACCGCTTATTATTTCAAGCGTTCCAAGCCGAGCACTAATAGCTACCTCTCACATAACCGACGCGCCATCCATATCTACGGGTGTAGTGAGCTTACCTCCGTGCCATTCGAGTTACCTCCTCTCCCGTGCACTCCGGTAGCTCCACGATCCAAGTGCAAGCTTCAAGCAAGCTCGATCCTCCCGCTCCAAGCTCCAAGCTCCATTGCCGCGAGCAAGAGAAGAGAAGAGAAGAGAAGAGAAGAGAAGAGAAGAAGAGAGGAGAAGATGGAGAGCTTCTCCTCCTCGGTCCCTCACCCTCACACACTCACTCCCTCACACTCTCACACTCCCTCTCTCAAGCACAAGCTCAAGCAAGCAAGAAGAAGAAGAAGAAGAAGAAGAAGAAGAAGAGGAGAGCTACTTTTGGCCACACACAAGAATGAGCTTCTCATTCACTTTTCAACTTTATATACAAAACCCTAAATCCCTTTTGGGCGGTCATCCCCTTTTTCCCTTTACATGGCCGGTCGTAGCCTAGGCCCTTTTTCCCATTGTCCTTCTATCTTCCTAGCTTCCTTTCCACCACCCATCTACATTTACAAATTGCACGGGTGAGAGCCCGGCGCTCCTTGAATTAAACCATGATGTGCTTGCGCTCTTTTACAAAAGTTTTGACTTGTGCTTTTCCTTGTGCGCCTTTCTCCCTTATTTAGGACTCTTCTCCTTGTGCGCCTTTATCTTCCGTTTCTCTTTTCCTTGGCCTTTGTCTTTGTCTTTTGCTTTAGCTTTTTCGGATTTTCCAGCATCGTTTGTTTGCGGGTTAACACTAGGTGCCTCCTTTAAGTCATAAAGACTTTTCTTCAACTTGCACACTAGGTGCTCCCTGCTAGGTTTTGCAAAGCCCTTGGGTTGCTCCATGTAAATCTCATCATGCAAATCCCCATGCAATAATGTAATCTTGACATCCAGCTGATACATGCCCAAGTCAAGCAGTGCGACTAAGACTAAAACCAAGTGTAGGGTGGTCATCTTGACCACATGAGAAAAGACTTCATCAAAGTCAACTCCATGCTCGTGTTTAAAACCCTTAGCGACAAGTCTTGCCTTATAAGCCGGCTTGGGGTGCCCAGGGGTGCTTTTCAGCTTGTACACCCATTTGCATGGCAAAGCCTTCTTGCTGTTAGGAAATGCAACCAAATCCCAAGTCATATTCTTATGTAGGGAGTGTTAGTAGTCATGTTTGTCATGCATTGTCATCTCCTACCTGTGAGCCTCAGTTTGAGTCAGATGAGGACATTAGGAGCTCTGACATGTCTGTCATGTGTTATGATGGGGGAGGCTAGTCACTCTCGACTGGCTGTCTTAGGATGTGTATTTCTTTTTGGCCTCTTTTAGTGGGCAGCCACTGGCTGCTTGGCCACTTTTTGGTCACTATTGTGGGGTGCCCATTTCAGGGCATTTTTAGGGTTAGGGTTAGTGTTTGTCCTTTTGCCTATTTATAGGCAGCCCCCCTCCCCACTTGATCATTTTTCTTCTTGCAGATTTTGATACTCCTTCTCCCCTGTGGTGGTGCTGCCATCTTCATCAGCTTGATTTGGTGCCCTCACTGACGATGTGGGTTGCGTGCAGGAACTGATCAGTCTCCTTCCGCCTTCCCGTTTGTATTCAGCATTCATTTCAGTCAGTACAGATTTCTCTTTCTTATTTCCTGCTTTCTCTCTCTCTCTCCCTCTGTGTTCGTATTCCCTCTTCCGCAGCGCACTCTCACATGGTATCAGAGCTGAATGAGAGTACACGGAGCTGAGATTTACGTGGGAGATCACCCAAATCTTTGCGTTTGCTGTAGGCCTCCCCCGCCTGCGTTTTGGTGATTGGTGACCATACTGCTAGTCATTATTCGGCATCGGCAAAGTTTTCTTTGGTGTTTGGTGTTTTGCAGATTGGAAGATATTTTCTCATCAGTTTACGGGCTTTGATGACTCAGATGACGAGCTTTTGTCTCGACACTCATCTGAATGGAGGCGTGATTTCTATCACGAGGATCGTCGTCTGGAGTCTATTCCTCTTTCCCATCCCCCTTCTATTCATGTATCTCAGTGAGCCCCTTCCAGTGGGCTGAAGATGCAGCCTTTGGTACCCCCTGTACAGGTACCTGTACTTCCTCAGCTGCCCAAAGAGGACCGGTTGGATAGCCCCAACTTTTCTCGATGGTCCTACAAGGTGGAGTGTATCTTGGACTCCTTCGATCTTTGGGAGCTTGTTTCTGTTCCTATTCCTCAGCCACAAAGGTGGATCCTGTAGATGGGACTTCTATGGATTGTGCAGCCTTATGGGATCGGCTCAATTCTAGAGCTACATCTTTCCTCTTTCTGAGTTTGCAAGATTCTGTCCTTATTCATGTTCACAGGTTGAAGACTGCAGCAGACGTCTGGAGCAAGCTCGCGTCTCTCTATCAATAGAAGATGTTTGCCCACCAAATATCTCTCGAAAAGAAGTTGCGAATGCTCGCTATTGATGATAGTCCTTCCATGAAGGACCACATCAATAGATTATAGGATATGAGGGATGAGCTTGCATCCCTCGGTCGGACGATATCTTCTGAAGACATGGCTATGATTCTTTTGAGTCAGCTGCCATCGTCTCGGTTTGATGTCTTCTACACTAGCCTTCTTACTTCGAGGACCCGTGCCCAGCTTCTATGGGAGGAGCTATCCCTGCTTGTCTTGGAGTATGACGAGCGATTAAGAGAGGTCAGTGCTAGTGGATCCGACTCCACTAGAGCCTTTGTTGCAGGTTCGGGAGGACAAAAGAAGAAAAAGAAGTCAAAGGCTAAGAAGAAGGACAGTTCTTCAGGCTTTGACTCAGATTCAGAGAGACCAAAGTGCCCACACTGTGGGAAAGGGACACATCCCGATGAGAAATGCTGGAAGAAGTACCCTCACCTTCGTCGGGAGCGAAGGGTGGATCTACATGAGCCTTCTTCTACCTCTACATCAGCTATTACCCATGAGTCAGTGTTCCTTCATATCCATGCTTTGGAGGAGGATCCTTCTTCCGTGGCTGCAGTGTCTTCTGCACAGCCTTGGTTAGTGGACAGTGGTGCTTCGAGTCATATGACTCCCCGAGGTGATTTGTTATACGATCTCCGTCCATCAGAGGGTTCAATCACTATTGGTGACATTTTATCGGTGCCTATTAGTGGTGTTGGCACATTGCCTTTGTTTACCGACCGACCTTCGAGCTCCTTTTCACAGGCCCTACATGTTCCAGATTTGGGCCTTTCCCTCCTCTCAGTTTATGGCCTTACGAGGCTTGGCACACGAGTGATCTTCACTGAGCATGCCGTTGTTATTGAGGATTCTTTTATAGGAGCTATCTTATCTACAGGTTGGCAAGAGAGCGGGCTTTCCAGGCTCCATTCCCCTTCTTTGATGCAAGGTCCTCCACGGCAGTCTATTGCTACACCCATTCCCGCTTGTGCACCTTCTATTCCACAGGTTCCTTCCCATCCCCCACCCTCTCCTCCAGTGGTTCCCTCGTACCCCCCATCCCTTTTAGCGGGGGATGATCTCGGTGATGTGGTTGTGGATTCCCTGGCCCCTAGTGTTTTAGAGGGGGATTCCCAGGCTCGTGAGGAGCTCCTTCAGTGGCAGCCTACATTGATGGACTTCATCGACATTGGCATTCCTCTTGCCACCCCAGGATCTATTTCTTCTTCGACCTTCAGCCACATCCAGGATCTGAGAGGTGGTGTTAGCAGTCATGTTTGTCATGCCTTGTCATCTCCTGCCTGTGAGCCTCAGTTTGAGTCAGAAGAGGACATTAGGAGCTTTGACATGTCTGTCATGTGTTATGATGGGGGAGGCTAGTCACTCTCGACTGGCTATCTTAGGATGTGTATTTCTTTTTGGCCTCTTTTAGTGGGTAGCCACTGGCTGCCCGACCACTTTTTGGTCACTGTTGTGGGGCGCCCATTTTAGGGCATTTTTAGGGTTAGGGTTAGGGTTTGTCCTTTTGCCTATATATAGGCAGCCCCCCTCCCCACTTGATCATTTGTCTTCTTGCAGATTTCGACACTCCTTCTCCCCCGTGGTGGTGCTGCCATCTTCATCAGTCTGATCTAGTGTCCTCACTGATGCTGTGGGCTGCGTGCAGGGGGACTGATCAGTCTCCTTCCACCTTCCCATTTGTATTTAGCATTCATTTCAGTCAGTGTAGATTTCTCTTCCTTATTTTCTGCTTTCTCTCTCTCTCTCTCCCTCCGTGTTCATATTCCCTCTTCCACAGCACACTCTCACAGGGAGTTCATCTCAAACTACATAGCCCTTTCCCAGGAGTGACTATCACCCTTGTGCATAGCCTCATCATAGGTGAGAGGCTCTCTTGCATCTGTAACCAAGACATAATGTATTGAGGGCTCAAATCGATCAGATGGATGTCTAGCTCTAGTAGATCGTCTCACTGTAGACTCTGTTGCATGTCTAGCATCCTGTCCAACACCGTGGCCATGTGTACCGATTGCTACGGCAGGCTATCCAAGTGGTTGTGTAGGAGCATGTGGCTCCTCTTGGAATATAAACTTGCGTATCTCTACCACCTTCTTAGGCTACCTATGTATCTTATCTTCATGGAAGGCTACATCATGGCTGGAGATGACTTTCTGTACTTGCAGATCCCAGAGGTGGTAACCCATCTCGCTTGCATTTCCATAGCTAAGGAAAATGCATTTGACACTCTTAGGATCCAACTTAGTACGCTTGTCCTTGGGCACATGGCAGAATACCTCACATCCAAAGACACGTAGATGTGCATAAGACGGAGGTTCCCCAGTCCATATCTCCTCTGCAACCTTGAAATACAAATCATTGGAAGGTAATCTATTTATGATATGCACAATTGTACTAACTGTCTCAGTCTAAAAGCTTTGTGGTAGGCCTGCATGGCTAAGCATATTGCATACACGCTCCTGGATGGTTCTATTTATCCGGTTAGCCAAACCATTCTGGGGTGTGTTATAGGGGGTTGTCAATTGATGCTTAATATCCCTCTCATCACATAGCTGCTCAAAGGCACGTGACACATATTCTCCCCCATTGTCAGCCCTAAGGCATTTCAACCTATGCCCAGTTTGGTTCTCAATCAATGCAAGCCATCTCTAAAACACAACCAAGACATCTAACTTAAGCTTAATGGGGTAAGCCCAAACTTTGCGCAAAAAATCATCAATGAATGTCACAAAGTACTTTGCACCACCCATAGACTGATAGGGCATGGGCCCACAGACATCCGAATGTACCAATGCCATGGGCTCACTTATGCGTGTCCTACCAGACTTCTTAAGCGCATTCCTAGTCTGTGTGCCATAAAGACAATGCTTATATGAATCAAAACATGCATATTCAAGGAGCGGTAAGTAATCAGAAAGTATTTTTATTCCCTTCAAGGACATATGGCCCAAACAGGCATGCCAAAGAGATACACGTGGGATGGAACTGACTGACAAAACATGGTCAACAAAGGACTCGTCAACTACAAGAGGATAGAGGCTGCCAGCCTTGGCATCTCTAGCAAGCACAAGTTTGCCACGGGTGATCTTCCAGGCAGAATCCCCAAATGAAACATGAAATCCAACATCATCAAGCTGCCCTGCAGACATAAGACTGTGTGTAGGCGCAGGTACATGATGTACATCTTGTAACAGAAAAGTACCGCCAATAGAGAACTACAGCCATCGTACATCCCCAATGCCAACAATAGCAAGTGACCTGTCATCACCCAAGTGAACTGAACCAGAGACAATGCGGTATGAATGGAACCACTCATGGCATGGTGTAACATGAAATGAAGGACCAGAATCCAAAATCCAGCACTGCACATACATAGAGTGAACCTCGGTCATGGCGTAGCATCACAAGAACTAGCTACAAGTATGTACTCCCCATTGGAGTCATCAGCCTGCATGACATTGATTTTCTCTATTTGCACATTGGATTTCGCAGGTACCATACTACAATCAGATGACTTTTCTTGTACTTTGTCTTCCCCCTTCTCTTTGCGCTTCTCATTGCGCAATTCATGACACAGTGGGCGTATATGACCCTTTTTGCCGCAATGATGACATGTCACATTAGCATTTCTTCCCCCAGAGACTTGCTGCGCGACTTACCACGCAACTTAGACCTAGACTTCTGCGAGCTTTTGGCACGGCCATTCCCACGGTCATTCTTTCCATTACCATCTCTACCTCTAACAGTCAAAGTATGCGACACATGAGAGGCATCCAAGTTCTTACGATTGATCTCTTCTTGCAGAAGAGCACTCTCTACATTGGGCAAGTTCAAAATAGTAGCAGGGGCACATAAGGCAGTGCGGAATACATCCCATGACTCACTCAGAGTCCTAAGCAAAAACAATGGAGTAACCTCATCATTGAAGGTAATGCTAGTCAAGTTCTTGAGAATAGTATGGAACTGGCTCAAATGAGCAGACATTGTCATATTCTCTTTCATGTGTAGGTCCATAAGCTACTTTAGCCAATACATCTGACTTGCTGGACTTTTCTTATCATAGAGGTTCTTAATTTTATCCCAAAGCTGCCAAGCATTCTGTGCTTCCTCAACCACATTGTAATGCACATATTCAGTGAGAGACAAGATGAGGGTGGTTTTGCATAACTCATCAAGCTCATCCCATTTGTCATCAGTCATAGTTTCAGTTTGCTCGCCATGCATCCTTAGTGGCTTTATCTAAGATTTTTACACCAATACCTACCAAAATTGGCTCTTCCAGCAGGCATAATTTGTATCATCAAGTTTAGTGATGTTGAAGATAGCACTATTAGTGGAAGAAGATGCCATACTGTAGTCCAAAACGGTGTAGACATTTTAAAACTGATTGTTGTTTTTTGCTGTAAACATCCAAAATACTACCAAAACCAAGGAAAAATGACCATGAACTGATAGCTAATGATGCTACCCACCAAGTACAATCAAAGTACATAAAATTAGGATGATTTAACATGAAAATTCCACATCAGTGTATGCATAACTGCTTGCTGTAATAAATTACAGCCAGGTAGAATGAGAGAAAACTGTAGGCAAAATGAATGCACTAAGTCAACCATTGACTGTCAAAGCATAAGCAGTATCAAGTGGGCATAAACTAGCATGTGACAGTCATACGGACATCGAGCAAACACCCAAGCATGTAAAAAGAATCCGTAAGTAAGTTGGCACACCCCCTGTGTAATAGGGCAAAGGGTACACAACACTGGTAAGACCTGACACAAAGAGGTGCATGCTCAAAGAGTGCAAAGCCCAAATCAGCCCAAGTAGATCTGTGAGAACCACGACATATCAACCATGCAACATCCAAGCGAAGATCCCAGTCTCAAGTATCCGAATGCTTAAGTAGCATGAACTACCTGCTCAATGTCTGTCAAGTGTATCAAGATGCTCCCATTGGCAGAAAAACCGTAAATATCAAGCAAAGAAGCTCAACAAGGGTATATGATAGCACCAATGCTAGAAGATCCAAGATCAAGCATCAATTAGACCTCATGAGCATATAGGCTATGTAGCATCTATACATAGCATCCATAGACATCAAGTACATCCAAACTGTAACTCTGGCAAGTTGAGAAATAGCCAAAGTAAGCTTTGGGTAATCAAATGTCAAGCCAAAGCAAGGCTCAGTAGCATCCAACTCCAAACAATGTAACGGGCATGTAGTAGTGGCATAGGCCAAGTATGTCAAGACCGGTTAGACATAATCAAAGTACATGCCATAAATACATTAAAGATGAAGATCCCAATGCTATGCAAAGTGAGCTCAAGCTCAACCAATGATTTGAGAGCAAATCCAAGCTCTATGTCGATCCCCGAGAGTCACTACATCAATGTATACATCCAAGACATAGCTCAAATTCAACATGCATATCCAAATATAAGAAAATAAGCTTCAGCCTTGAATATTCTAGCAGAAAATAAACATCCAAGACTAAGTAAATAGTGGGTCAATCCAAGCTCAAATCCATAGAGAAACCATAGGCATACTATCCCATATGTATAAGCACCAACCGGGCATAATCGGGCATTAAATAACTATGTAGCATGAGCATAAAGTGTAATGACAGAGGGCTGCCCTATTTTGGGCTGCCTGTGGAGGGCCTATGGACTATGTAAAATAGTCAATCACTGAGTAAATTCAGCCCTAAAAGCATCTCACATCATAGGCATACATTCCCCTAGCATTCGAGGCGCATTCGGGACAATAGAGCAACCAATGTCAATGCCAACCAAGCATAAACATAAAGTGCTGATGTAACATTGTTTGTGGCTGCCTATGGATTGTGGAAAACAATCCTAGACTGAGGTAAATCAGTCCAAAAATCAATGCCAATGATAACCACCAATGTTGAGCATCAAGGGGGTGTTCCCAAGTGCCAAATGAAGTGTTTTCAAGCTGCCAATGAGTGCCAAGGGAGGACTGAAGTTTTTTTGTAGGTGTTCAAGCTGGTCCAAACTAATCTGGGGCCTATGGAAGGGCTGGGCAAGGTCAAGGCAAGGCTGGGGGAGTAGTCAAGGACCCTCAAGAGCTTCCTCTTGAAGGGCAAAGTCACCAATAGAGAGTAGGCATCACAAGAAGCAAGAGGACATGGCTGCCCTGCTTCACAAAACCTATGGACTGAAGTAAAATAACAAAAGAGAGCTCCAATACCTTTTAAGGAATGCCCTGAGGGTGCCCAAATGGGCCGGGTAGGTGCTCGTGAAGTTGGGGAGTGATGGGAGCTCGGGAGAGTTGGCTATGGCTACCGGGAAAGAGACCCAATGAGTGCAGGTAATTGATAGGAAGCTGAAGGAGTCACGAACCAAGTCAGAATGCTCAAGCAACCAGGCTCTGATACCAGTTGAAAGGTGAGAAGGATCGAAGCTTGCTTGGAAGAGCTATGACGGGAGAGCAAGAGCAAGAAAGAGAGAGAGAGACCAAATGTGAACTCCAACAATCACAATGTGTGACCGGGCCTTCCTTTATTCAAACTATCACTAAAAGAATAAAGAATAAAGTGATGGTGACGGGCTTCCACTACCTATAGTGTGCAATGGCAGGTACTGTCAGTGTAGTAATACACGAGTGGCTAGGCAGAGGTGCCTTTACCCCTAACATGATGTAGCATGATATTGTTTTCTAATGGTTGATTTCTTGTCACTGATATAACGCTTAATGAAGTTGGGGCCACATATGTTTGGTAATACTCAGAAGTCTTGATGGCATGTCATTGCTCCACATTGGTCATGATTTGATAACCCTCTTGTTCCCATTGAATGCATAGATTATACCACTTGCGTAAGAAATCAGACTCGGATTCAACTAATCGTTGGAGCTTAGTAAGTTCTTGTGGTGGCATGGGAAATTTTCTATTCTTGAAGGATGTGATTAAGCGTTGGTTTAAGGCTTGTTCTCTTGAAATTTTATTGGCAATCAACTCTTCTACAATGGTGGAGGTCTTTGGGAAGATGAATTTGTATTCTTCCCAAGAACACAGTAAGGAATGTACCTCATTTGCTATGTGTTTGTCAAGTAGGCCTAGGTCCAAGTGTTTGTAACTTCTTACAAACAATGTGAAAGTTAAGTCCAATCATCAGATGCACATTATTAAGTCATCTCTTCTGTCCATGGCCATGTTAGAAGCCAACTCAAGAATGGATCATCGTTGTTGCAATGATTTAAGGCCTACTAGTAACTTTGGTTTAATTAGATTGGACAGGTTGGTACATGGTGTCTCTACTTTGGGATTCTTATTGAGTTTGGTGAGCATGGTTTGAGAAGTTGATTAGGTTTGAATTTTGGTTGACGCTTTATCATTGGTTTGTGTAGTGGTAATCACATCAGAGTTATTAGGCGGGAGCTCATTGATGATTGGTTTCTCATTGACGATTGGTTGAGCTTTTGGTTGATAGACCATTAGAGCACTCATGGATTGAGCACCCTTCCTCTTGGTTTTTCTCTTACCCTGTTTTGATTTACATTTCTGGGAATTATATTTTGGAGCCTGTGATTGAGGGGCATACATGCCACTTGTGAGTTTGGATAGCCACACCAAGGTGTTACCTTCATAGTAACCTGGGACACGCAATAGGGCTTTTGGGACCTAGTGTAGCCTAGTCACATATGTACCATAGGAGTGCCAACTCCTTTGTTTAGTCTAGAGTGTGAGGCATGAAAACTATAACCTTCTAATAATTGGCTTTTGTGAGATTGTGGTCTATGCCTAGGGATCCACTTGATTGTTTGATCTGTATCTTTAAGTGTGGTTTCTAAATGCTCATGGGACTTCATAATGGCTATACATTGTGGTGCACTACCCTCCTCCTTAGGTTGACACTAGGGTTAAATACTGATGACACTACATGATTTTGGGTGGCTATGGTGCCCTTGCTGAAAGCCATTACTATTCTAACATTGCTTATGGCAAGATGGATGTGCTGCGAGTCGTAGTCAACATCACAATGAACTTATTTTTTGAAAACGCAACCCAATAGTGATTCCTTGCCAACACTTTGTTTGTTAGGTAGTATATAAAAGATGATGGGTAGGCTCTTAGTATTGATAGAAATCATTAGTTTGCACTTCTATAGAGGTGAGCTCACACTCAACCGCCAAGATCCACGGACCACTTATTCTTTCAAGCGTTTCAAGCGAATACCTATGGCTTTATCACCTAGTTGATGCACCTTCAATCCTATCGGGGTGTAGTGAGCTTACATTGATGCCCAAGCAAGTTGCCTCCTCCCTCAAGCAACCTCAAGCCTCCACCTTCAAGCTCCATCATCCAGAGCCGTGCGCGCAAGAGAAGAGAGAGAAGAGAAGAAGAGAGAAGATGATGGAGAGTTTCTTCTCCTTGATCCCTCACCCTCACTCCCTCACTCCCTCACACTCTCACACTCCCTCTCTCAAGCACACACAAGCAAGCAAGAAGGAGATAAGAAAAGAAGAAGACAAGTTCACTTTGCCACACACCAAAGAATGAGCTCCTCATTCACTTTTCAACTTTATATACAAAACCCTAAATCCCTTTTGGGCGTCATCCCCTTATCCCCTTTTTTACATGGCTGATCGTGGCCTAGGCCGATTGCTAGGTCTTTTTTTACAAGGCCCTTTTTCCCATTGTCCTTCTCTCTTCCTATCTTTCTTTCTATCGCCCATCTACCATTACAATTTGCATAGGAGGGAGCATGACACTCTTTTACAAAAAGTTTTAGGGGCGCCTTGCATTTAAAAATGGGATTTTGCCTTTGACTTAGCTTTTGAGGCCGCCCTTGCTATTTTGATTGTTTCTCTTCTTGCTTCTTTCATTGTGTTCGATTTTCTTCTGAGCCGCCTCTTTTAGCTCTCGACTTGTACTTTTCTAATTGGAAGGTGGGATGGGTGTAGCTAGATGACTTTTTTGAGTTTGTATACAAGCCCTTATTGTGGGGGATGGTGTTGGTGGATCGGCCCTTGAAATTGAATATGGTGTTGGGCCTGGTCTTGCACTGACATTGACAGTAGGGGGATCTGTCCTTTGAAATTGAAGATAAAGTTGGATGGATTCTTCTTGGAGAATGGTGGATGGGCGACTCCATTTTTGAAATTGACAATGGTTTTGGACAGATGCCTCCTCACGCCTTTCGAGGGTGCTATGACATGGCTTCTCCTTATTCCCTTCAAGTTGCCTTACCCCTCACCTATACCCATGTAGACTTTCCCACTTGCATAGGAGGAAACTTGGAACTTCTTAAAAATGAATTACATTTTGCATCGTGCTTTCCTTGCGAGAGCTTTTGAAGGTGCTCCCTCATCCTCAAGAGAGCCTTGTTAGAATATTTAGTGTTGCTTACCTCCATCTTGGAGAGAACATCCTTCATCCTTGACAAGACCTCCCTCATCCTTGAGAGGGCCTTGCCAAAGTATTTGGAGCTCCCCCATGTTGTTTCTGAGGTTGCTATCTCCTACACTGTTCCGAATGAGCTTTTTCATTCACTTTTTAACTAGGGCTTCCTTGGTCTGCCTCTGCTTTGTTTGGGCTATTGCATGGTGACATGTCGGATATGATTACCCCCTCCTAGACGACTACCAGTTTCTTGACACGTGGTGTTGAGTTGATGAAGATTTCGTGATTGAAAAAGGCAGTTGTGTGAGTCGATGATGATGGGGCCTTGTGGGGATTGGTTTTGGGGAGAGATGGATCAACTGATTGAAATGCTGAGGGCCAATAATGTACTGTATGGATGATGGGGCCTCTGAAGTTGGTGGGTTGTAGCATTTGTATTTACCTGAAAAGAAAAGAAGGTGCACTACCTAGGGGTGTGTCTACCCTATCATGTGGTGCATTTTTCTCATGCTAGTGGAACTGGGAGTTGGGTAGAGCATGGGAGTTGTTCTACACTTAAGGACCTAGTTCGTGCCTTGTTGGAGGTGTGGTGTGCGCAGCTTAGGGAGACAGGTCTACTAACCATAGGCAAGTGTGACCTCCCTCAAGATGTCATGTCTTTGATGTGCCCTAAGTATGATGTGGGGAATCAAAATGGACTAGGGGGTTAGAGATGGAGCTGGCCGATCAAAGCCACTGGATGTTGCTAACTTGAGGACCCCTAGGTACAGTGTCTGTGACCTTTGTGCGCATTTTTGTTTGTTGAAAATTACATAGTAATGTCAAGAGCTAATCTTCATCATCCGTGTCGGGAGAGGGTGGAGTTGGAGGCTTACAAGATTTACTAAGGAATTGCGAGCTCTGTAGGTACCCTTTGAGGTTCTGACGCACTTGGAGAGTGACGCTCGAAAGAAATGGATGGTTGCAGCATGTGAAATGGCTATCATTCATATCTTCTAGGAGGGCTAAGCAAAACAAAGGAAGTAGAGCTGCTCGCATAATCAATCTTTCCATGGCACATCTATCTATTCCATTGGGATCAAAAAAGAGGAGTGGAAGGCAATGTACTTGTGGCGTGGGATCCTGTCTAAGTAGTATCCTAAGTAGTCTAAGATAATTATAGGTAGTGATGAAGACGGGATCGGGACACGAGGAGAATTCATCGATGAAGCAGACAATGGAATCATATAGGTCATGTGGTGTGAAAATGAGGGCCTCTTCAGGTTTAGTAGCATTGGCATTGTAGATTCATGGAAAGTCATACCGACCGTGGATGCTTGGGTTAAAATCCACTCCTACCCTTCTTAGATACAGCATGAAGGTTGAATTATTTTGCTCAAAGGGGAGGATGTTACAAAAAGCCATTCAAGCATCCATGTTCACATAAAAAATGCACCTCCTCCATGTGGCTTGGCAATCATAGCCCTTCACAGCCCTGGGCACTTCAAAAGTTTTATCCTACTAAAACTCTACATCCTCGGTCCCCCATAGGGTGGGATTCTGTTCTCTCTTTGAGGTCCATTTGTCTTCTAGCCAGCTTTTCACATTAATGACCTCTTCCACCACCTTGATTGGCAGTACTCTGTGCAAGTTGGCAAGAAATGAGAAATTAAGGTTGAAGGGCCTTCTAGACCTCTCCTATTGCTCCCAGATCACAAGTTTAGTATTGAAGCTTGTTGGGCCGTCATCCTGGCTTGGGGGCACGGTCCGCACCACTGTTGGCTTGTCATTCAATCTGCACCTTGCTTGCTCCACTATCCATTTCCTCTTCCTTTTAAGCTCTGCTTTTCTTTCAGTAGAGGTGTCTACATGCTGCTTTGTTGTTCTTCTGATCGCGGGGAAAGAGGTTGTGGGATGAGTTCTTCTTCATGAGGTCCCACGTCAAAGCTTGTGCTAGCCCCTTCTCCTTGCTGGTCTTCTTGTTGTGCCCCCTTAGCAAACCCTAATGCGTCGGCTTCTTGTGGGGTCAAGCCTGCTTGCAGTAGATAGCTTTGTTGGTCCTCAAGGCTAAGACCGACACCCACAGATTGTGTTGGCATCTACAAGCCTGCTTTTAGGGCCATGCGTGCAATCCCTAGCTTTCTTATTATGGAGTCAATGGCCTCCCCTTCCTCTATTTGAGTGGCATCGAGCAATATGCTGAGAGCGGAGTTTTGAGCTCGAGATGTCCCTAAAATTTGCCAAAAAATCCAGAATTTAGGAAAAAAATATTTAATATCGAAGGTGGCGGCTGCAGTTAGGACGATTTTAAGCACCAAGTGAAAGACGACTTTTAAAAGGCACCTGAGCGACACTTGTGGATTTTTGATAATTTTTTCGACTGCCCTGCAGGATGCCAGGAGCTGCCAGTTAGTGCGGGATGTCAAGATGGACACGCAGGATTTTTCAGAGGCTGAAACGGAGCCTAGACGAGGAAGAGGCAAAAAATTGGCCAAGATTTGAAAAGGTGGACATTGAGAGGACCAAAGGGGGGTGCCCTTTGGGACTTAAACGCCCCCCACCCCCCTCCCCGATTTTTATGAACAATTTGTGAAGAAAACATGGAGGAAGATGGCGGCAGCAACAGGTGCCGAAAAATGCGCCCCCCCCTCATGGATCTTGATTTCTGGGCTGAATGCAACCCATGGAATAGAGATTACCCATCAACTTCTCCCTCTTGGCTGACTCTATCGCCAGTCTTCACGCGGGATATGGCTGTCTGGATGAAGAGATCAGAATCTAGTCTTTCTCTCTCCTCCCTCTCTCTCCCCTCTATGGGCTGATCATGTGCACCATCTTGAAGGAGGAACTGGGGAGGGAGAATGAAGAAATTGGTGATGGAGATGCTGAAGATTGATGTGCAGCATTGGATTGAGAGCAATGGAGGCTCTGTTTGTTGGTTATGCAGTCATTCAAGGCGTCTCGGGTTTCGTAAAAACATGGTATGACCATTTTTATGAAGAAAATGAAGGATTTTTGATAGTTTATGATGGTAATGATGTTCTTATTGGATGAAAATTTGTTTGTGTGTTGGTTGCATCATGATTGCTGTTTATAAAAAAATTTTGATTTTGAAATGATTTACGTGCTCTATTTTATTCCCGTAAACTCGAAATGCGATTTTTAAACGGTAAAATGGTAGTTTTTCTGTTTCGGGTGGGTAAAAGGTGTTCCCATGGGGGGAATATAGAAGATAAATTGAATGTTAGTATGTTGAAGTGATTGAAACAAGAAAAATAAAAAAAAGCATATTTTATTGCCAAATAAATCAAGAAAATGAAAAAAAAGGAAAAAATAGAAATACGTCTTGGAAAAATAAGGAAAACTGTAATGATTGTTTGTGGATGTATGGTAGTGGCAAAGCATGAGGTTTAGCCTCAGTTTTCCCTATCTCCTTGTCAAAATTTGTGATTTATCGCTTTTTATACATCAAAACATGACAAAATAAACCTCTACACTTATGCAACGAAAGCAATACCTAAACGTAGGGGGTTGGGATGTTTGAATGGTGTGATTTGCATGCTGATTGTTGCTGATTTTCTGATGCATATCATGACATAGAGTTCGTGTATTTTAATTAAGAGGATAGTAGCACGAGTGTTGTTTCGGTCCTATCCTTGCATCGCCGCAACGGGTTAGTGAAGGAGCATTGGAAAGCCTGGTTGTGCACAACACGTTCCTCATTGGAAATTATGTTTGAGCACTTTAGGATCATCCTCCTTTGCATGTGCATGTCAACCATGGTATCGGAATAAGAAACCTGGATGCATAGCACCTGTTTTCAATGACAATGACCCACGCTTGAGTGTGGAAAGGCATCCTAAGCCGTAAGATAGACGTTCGTTTCTTGGGGAATTATTTGGTAAGGACACATGGTATCTCATGGAATACTTTCGGAGTGAAAGAGTGGAGTTTGTTCATTTGTTCTATATGTTGAGCAATGCATTAAGGGGCTAATCCCTGCGATGTAGGAGAGCTGTAGTGAGGCGTGGTGATTCCATCGAGAGGTTGCCTCCCATGTATGTGATTATTGTGGCATTTATTGCCAGTGTGTAAGGGTTCTCCCTCTGTGGAGTTTATAGAAAGGGAAATATTGGACTACAAAAATAAAAACGCATAGATTAGGCTTTAGTCCTTTAGCAGCAGAGATAGATGCTCCTGGCCCGTGAGGCCGTGAGGGTATGTTTGTCTATTATGAGCATGAGGTCCGGCTAGTGCCATAGCCAGTGCCGGCCCATTTGAGGTCCCATCAGTGGTGCATCTGCTGGGAGCTACCAATAAGCGGTGGTTCTCGAATCTAGGGTTTTTAGGGACCAAAAAGTTGGTTTATGTCCTTTGACAAGGACCGTCAAGCCAAAATATGAAAAGTAGAACATGCTGAGAGGGCTAGATGACGGTTGGAGATTGTAAGTCGCTATTCTCCTCAGAGGAGTAGCCCGATACGCATAAGAGGCAGTGGTCTTAGTAACCCAATTGTTGCACATAGTCCTTTAGGTGCAGAAGGAAGCGCAAGTTCTTCCTCTCTTCCACTAAGTCAACCCACTTCAAGTGGGGGTGTGATCTCATCAGTTCAAACTCCTATTGTTAATCCGATTGTCGTCATGGCACAACCCATTGCAATTCCTGCAAGGACGCCGGATCTGCTAGCTTTGGGAGTTCCTTTGCCCATTTTTAATGGGTTAGCCGAAGAAGATGTGGAGTTTCACGTTTGTGAATTCCAAAGATTAATGTTTAATTACCGCATCCAAGATGAGGGACATCTTATGATGTTCTTTAACATGACATTAAAAGGAAGGGTTGTAGTATGGTATCATAGCATAGAGACTAGAACCATAACTACAATCAACCAATTTTATGCAGCTTTCCGGGGAGAATATGCCCTTGAAAGAGGTGGCCAATACTGGTTGCGTGTTTTGAATGTAACACGCCAAGAACCCCATGAGAATGTGACAGCCTATGCTAAGAAGCTTAAGAAAGTGTTTCGTAAGTTACAAACTTACATTCCTATTCTGCCGGCTGCCCAATTGCAATACTTCTTGCATGGATTGGATTTCAATATTCGGGTACAATTGAGCAATGTGGCTTTGGCTGATATAGACACTGCCATCACGCGAGCAGAAGGAGTAGAGTCACGATTACAAATGGCCTACTCCTCTTGAATAAACCTTAATGCGGGTCTAGTACCGGGAGGAAATTTACCATTGATAAATGGAAGTCAAGGGATGCCTATGAATAACCCTAATGAGAGAGGAAGCGTGGTTCAAAATGTACCTTTGCTGCCAGCTCCTCCCAGTGTGACTATGCCTATGGCTAGTTAGTTGGCTCCACCAAATGTTGGAGGCCAAGTTTCGAACCCTAATGTTGTTCCTGTGAGTCAACAACCAATGCCCAATCAAATTGTTAGGCCAATGGAATGACGGTTAGATGATCAAGGCTATGAGTCAAGTGCATCTGATGTCCTTGGCGAAGTTAAGGATATGATGAAGCACTACACTGACATGATTTCTGAACAATATCGGCAAATAACTATTGACGTCAATTTCCTAAAGAAGCAGCAGAATCTGATAGGGAGTCGATGCCTTGAAGAGGGTGGTCCCTCAAGATTCAGCTGTAAGTGGTGTGGCGGACAACACTTCCCTAGAAACTATCCAAATGTTAAATGTGATATTTGTGGGAAGTCAGGCCACTTAGCCACTACCTGTTGGAGTAAGATTAGTTCCCTCCAATAAGGGAGTAAACAGCCAGGTCCAGTTAATCATAGAGTGCAAGGTAATAACCTCCAGCAAAATGATGGGCCAAGAAAAATACTGCAAAGGGAAAAGACCACTATAGAAGAGTTGCCACAAGGCAATGGATTCGGCCTTATTGAGGCTGTACGCGTCAATGGCGCTGAAACCTCTAACCTACGAGCCATGACAAGAGGCCAAAAGGCTAAAGAGGGTGATAGAGATAATGTAAAACTGATCGAGGAAAACCCTAAGCAAGGGGATAAGGGGACGCAAGTCCTAAATCCTGGCATGGAAAGTGGACCTCTAAGGCCTGTTGACAAAAAAGTCGATCCTAAGAAGGATGAGGAAGTGCCAAGAAAGAAGGCAAGAGCTGAAAAAGAAACACCAAAGTCGGTCTCGAGACCAAAAGAAAGGATGGTTTGGCGAGAAAAGAGAGCTTTGGTTACCTATCATAATTTTGATTTAGCAAGTTTTCTTTGTGAAGTCAAATCAGATGTAAACCTCTTACAGTTGATTAAATTATCTCCAGGAGTATGCAAGGAATTCAAGAAGATCCTGCGTATTGGGTATATTGTAGAACCTTTGGGCATAGCAGCACGAGTAGGGGAAGATTGGTTTGACCATGCTAAAAAGAATTGCCCTAGGGTACCAGCATATGTGGATGGAATATTAGTGGAGCATGCTATTGTAGACACTGGGTCCTCTGTCAATATCATGAGTTCAGAGTTGATGGAGAGGTTGAGTCTAGGCATCCAAAAAGACAGCTCCACCCTTCTTAGAATGGCTGATGATAGTCTAAGGCAACTAGAAGGTTGCGTTACTAAAGTCCATGTTACAGTTGCAAGTGTAGAATGCTTCTTGGACTTTAGGGTAATAAGATTTGCAGGACATCCTAGCTATTGAGTTTTGCTAGGCAGGCCTGTTGAGATATCGAGCTCCACTCGTGATATGCCAGGGTGACCGTTGTGCATTTATGTCACCGACTTGTTAGCTGCAGATACGGTTGGTACACTGCCCATGAATAATAGCTAGATGATAGCTATCCTTATCTACTCTAGTTCGTGGCTCAGTTAGTATGCCACCTTAGTTAGTTGAGTTTGGTTTAAGACCCACAAATAGGGTTCTTCTATTTCTTTTGTACTTGAGTTCTTTTGGCTTACACAACTAAGAAAAGAAAAACTGTTTTCAGCCTCCACCTGTGTGTGTATTCCCCCATTGTGCAAGCAAGAAAGCTACAAGTGAGACTCCTTCCTTCTCTCCCACAATCTTGACATGGTATCAGAGCCTGGTTCGTGGTAAGGAGCTCAAGAAAGCAAACCAAGTTCGCGACGTTCTGGTAAGAGGACCAGTGCTGCTTTCATTTTTTGAGTTCAGATTGAGACGCCCTTCACGGTGTAGCAAGAGGGTAGTATATGCTGCGGGACGAGGCTTTAGCCCTTGGTTTCCCTGTTTTTTAAATTTGAGGCCATTTCGGTGCCTGTTTTGGAGGTGGAAGTTTTTCGCATGTACTCAGGAAAAGGCCCTGTTTTTTGCTGTGCGACCACTGTTCTACATATCGGTGAGAAGTTACCATAGAAATTGCATCGTATGCCTGTGCGCAGAGACATTGGGAGTTATAGAATCATCCTTGTTGCCTGTTGATGCAAAATCATCACTAGGAAGTGACTGTGTGGTCAAATACCACTTTCGTCAGTTTTGCAGATTTGCCCTTATGAGGCTGAAGCTGTGTTTTTTGCAGTGACAGAATTTTTTGCAGTGTTCTGTAATGGCGTCTGATTCTCTTTCACAGATTGAAACTGAAAAGCTTGACAAGAACAACTTCCAAGCATGGAAGTTTAGAATGACGAATTTCCTTATGGGAAAAGGATATTGGGAATTCGTTGCAGGAAATGAAGAAGAACCAGTTCTTCCTGATGTTCCCAATAAATAGCAAATGCAGGCATTTAAAGGATGGCATGAGAGAGCCAGGAAAGTTATGTACTGGCAGTCTATCAGCATTTCAGACTCTATGATTGTGCATATTCAGGATGCAAGTACGCCAAAGGAGGCATGGGATACTTTGTCAAAAATGTATAGTATAAATACACAAGCCAGGAAAATGTAGCTCAAGCAAGAGTTGCACAATGTGCAAAGAGAAAGTATGAGCATCAATGACTACCACATGAAGGTGAAGAAGATTGCAGATGCACTTGCTTCCATTGGGTCGCCAGTGGAAGATGATGATTTAGTTTCTGTGACCTTGAATGGTCTAGGAAAGGATTATGCACAGTTTCGAATATCGATTTCCGTCCGTGAAAGATTTTCTGATTTTGAGGAGTTGATTGCTCTTCTAATTTCTGAAGAGCAGAGAAATGGTGGTGCATCTTCTTCAGGAGGAACTTCAAAAGAAGCTGTATTCTACTCAAATGCTCGAAGAGATAGAGGCAGAGGTAGAGGATGCCGATCTGGAGGCCGTGGTAGAAATCAGAATATGCAGCAAACTCAAGAAAACCAGTCCTATGGAGGAGGATGTGGTAACTCTAGAGGCAGGGGGAGCCAAAGAGATTGTGGTGGATGGTAAAGAGGCCAAAATGCAAATAGCAATGCTGAATGCTACTACTGTGGTAAAATGGGTCATATGGCTAAAGACTGCTATAAAAAGCATAATGACATCATGAATGGAAAATTGCAACAAGGGAATTATGCATATTCTTGTAGACAGGGTGATGACAAAAATGAGCATTTTTTTATGGTGCAGCACATGATCAATTTTGTGACAAGTGCAGAAGAAAGCAACGATGTGTGGTACGTTGACTCAGGTGCATCAAACCACATGAGAGGTCATGCAGAATGGATGCAGGATGCAAGGAAAATGGAAAAACCAGGATTTGTGGAGACTGGTGATGATACTGCACATCCTATTGTGCAGATTGGAAAAATTCCTTTGTCTATGCAGGATGGGAAAAAGAAATACATGTTGGATGTATTTCATGTCCCGAATATCACCAAGAACCTGGTTTCTGTTGGTCAAATGGTTGAGCAGGGTTTGCAGGTCAGATTTAATTCTCATGGATGCTTTGTTGAGGATATGAAAAATAAAGGCCGCTTGATAGCAAAAGGAAAGAAGAAGGGCAGAATGTTTACGTTGGATGCAGACATGCCTGAATTGAGTGCAGCAATGTTTGCATATGGGACCGGTGTAGTTGCAGATATTGATGTCTAGCATAAACTCATTGGTCATGTTAATGTACAGCGACTTAAATCAATGCAAGCCAAAAATATTGTTGCAGGATTGCCTAAATTCAAGGTTGCAGAAATGCATAAGGTATGTGAAGCCTGTCAATTTGGAAAACAGGCAAGGAAACCATTTCCTAGACAAGTTCAAGAGAGTAAGAAGTCATTAGAATTAATCCACTCTGATGCGTGGACTACTAAAGCTGCATCTATTGGAGGCTGCCATTATTTTTTCACTTTTATTGATGACTATAGCAGAAAAGTTTGGATGTATTTTATGAAAAAGAAAAGTGAAGTGTTTGGGCATTTCAAAACTCTTAAAGCTATGGTTGAAAAAGAAACAAGCCTGCAAATAAAATGCCTAAGGTCAGATGGAGGGGAAGAGTACCTCTCAAATGAGTTTGTAAGGTTCCTGCAGGAGCATGGCATAAAGCAACAATATTCATGCAATCATACCCCACAATAAAATGGAATTGCAGAAAGGAAAAACATACATATTGGAGAGGTATCTTGTGCCATGATCAACGAAAAAGACTTGCCAAGTTTTTTCTGGGCTGAAGTAGTTGCTACAACAGTCTATATAATGAACAGGACTCCCACTGCAGCAATACATGGGATGACTCCAGAGGAGAGGTATACTGGTAGGAAACCAAATATTTCTCATTTGAAGATTTTTGGTTGCATTGCCTATGTTCATGTACCAGATGAGTTGAGATCCAAGTTGGATCCAAAAGCTGAGAAGTGCATCTTTATTGGTTACTCTCTGCAACAAAAAGGATATAGATGCTATAACCCTTCTACTCGTAAGTTTACAGTGAGCAGAGATGTTTTTGATGAGATGAGTAGCTGCTATAAACCAGTAAATGTGATTGATAATGTAGATGCACAAAATGGTAATGCTACACAAAATTCACAGCAGCAGTCACAAGATATTAGTGGACCTGGAACGTCCTCTAGCAGTGGTTCACATTCTTCGCCATGGACAGGCATATTAAGATCAGGAGAATCTTCTCAAAGCAATGCAGATAATGGTATACAAGTATCACGAAAAGGAAAAGAGAAGGTAGATCAGCCTATGTTTGATGTGAATGCAGGTCACTCTTATGTGGATGGTGAATCCAGTGGCTCAAAACAGAGCATTGATGATGAGTTGGGTATTCCTTCTATTGTTACACCTGGAGTAAGGAAGAGCAGGGATGTTTTGAGAGCACCTGGAAGTGAACCTACTTTGCACAGGTCTACCAGAGCTAGGTATCCTGTGGATAGGTTGAAATATGATGGATTTACAGCCATTCACTATGCCTATATGGTCAAAGTGATACAGGAACCAGAACCCACTTCTTTTGAGCAAGCCATGGGAAAAGAAAAATGGGAGAAAGCCATGGATGCCTTGGAAGCAAATGCTACATGGGAATTGGTACCTTTGCCTAAAGATAATAATGCAATTGGTTGTAAGTGGGTTTATAATGTGAAACACAATGCAGATGGTTCTGTGAATAGATACAGGGCAAGATTAGTAGTCAAGGGGTATGCACAAACATATGGCATTGATTATGAAGAAACATTCAGTCCGGTTGCAAGGATGGAAACCGTAAGAGCAGTCATTGCTATGGCTGCATCAAAGGGATGGTCTTTACATCAAATGGATGTAAAGAATGCCTTCTTGCATGGTGATTTGCAAGAAGAGGTCTATATGGAGCAGCCACCAGGTTATGTACATGCTGTTCATCTTGAGTTTGTTTGCAGGTTGAAGAAAGCCTTGTATGGCTTGAAGCAAGCACCTAGAGCATGGTCTGACAAGATAGGACAGTATCTTGTCACTATTGGCTTTCAGATTTCCAAGGCAGATTTCTCACTTTATGTGAGAAAAACTGAGAAAGGCATTATGCTACTTGTCATTTATGTTGATGATTTGATTATGACAGGTGATAGTGATGAAGATATCCTTCATGTGAAAATGCTATTGAAGCAAAAGTTTGAGATGAAGGATTTGGGAGAGCTGCATTATTTCTTGCCCATAAACCCCACCAAGTGGGATATGGCTCTTGCAGAGGCAGTATGGATTGGACATGCTGTCCAAATATGGGATGACAGGCTATAAGCCTATTTCAGTTTCTTTGGAGCAGAATGTGAAGCTGAGCACAGATGCATGTGAGCTTTTGGAAGACCCTACTATGTACAGACGCATAGTAGGAAGTTTGATTTATATAACTATTACCAGGCCAGATTTGAGCTATGATGTTGGATTGGTAAGTCAGTTTATGCAGGCTTCAAGGAAACCGCATTTGGATGCGGCTAGATGCATACTCAGGTATGTGAAGTCCACATTGCAGTATGGACTATTTTATGAGACTGGGGCTCAGATACAGTTGCATGGATACATTGATGCTGATTGGGCTGGTAGTATTTCTGATAGACAATCTACCAGTGGATATGTGTTCTCTTTTGGGAGTGCTGCAGTCACTTGGAGCAGCAAGAATGCCTTCTTGCATGGTGATTTGCAAGAAGAGGTCTATATGGAGCAGCCACCAGGTTATGTACATGCTGTTCATCCTGAGTTTGTTTGCAGGTTGAAGAAAGCCTTGTATGGCTTGAAGCAAGCACCTAGAGCATGGTCTGACAAGATAGGACAGTATCTTGTCACTATTGGCTTTCAGATTTCCAAGGCAGATTTCTCACTTTATGTGAGAAAAACTGAGAAAGGCATTATGCTACTTGTCATTTATGTTGATGATTTGATTATGACAGGTGATAGTGATGAAGATATCCTTCATGTGAAAATGCTATTGAAGCAGAAGTTTGAGATGAAGGATTTGGGAGAGCTGCGTTATTTCTTGGGCATTGAGGTGATTAGATCACCAAGTGGGATATGGCTCTTGCAGAGGCAGTATGGATTGGACATGCTGTCCAAATATGGGATGACAGGCTGTAAGCCTATTTCAGTTCCTTTGGAGCAGAATGTGAAGCTGAGCACAGATGCATGTGAGCTTTTGGAAGACCCTACTATGTACAGACGCATAGTAGGAAGTTTGATTTATATAACTATTACCAGGCCAGATTTGAGCTATGATGTTGGTTTGGTAAGTTAGTTTATGCAGGCTTCAAGGAAACCGCATTTGGATGCGGCTAGATGCATACTCAGGTATGTGAAGTCCACATTGCAGTATGGACTATTTTATGAGACTGGGGCTCAGATACAGTTGCATGGATACACTGATGCTAATTGGGCTGGTAGTATTTCTGATAGACAATCTACCAGTGGATATGTGTTCTCTTTTGGGAGTGCTGCAGTCACTTGGAGCAGCAAGAAACAGCCTAGAGTCGCCTTGTCGAGCACAGAGGCTGAGTACAGGGGTGCAGCAAATGGCTGCATGTGAGGTAGCTTGGTTGCATAAGCTACTTTATGATATGCATCAGCCTACAAATGGGCCAGTTGTCATATATTGTGACAACATGATCAGTATACACTTGGCAAATAACCCAGTCTATCATGCTAGAACAAAGCACATTGAGGTGCATTATCACTATGTGCGGGAGAGGGTTTTACTAGGTCTTATTGATCTAGTTCATGTTAGCATAGAGGATTAGGTAGCTGACATATTCACAAAGGCATTGGGTGCAGAGAAGCTGCGCAAGTTCAGATACCTGCTTGGTGTTCAGGAATTGGGATTGAGCTCCAGGGGGAGTGTTGAGATATTGAGCTCCACTCGTGATATGCCAGGGTGACCGTTGTGCATTTATGTCACCGACTTGTTAGCTGCAGATGCGGTTGGTACATCGCCCATGAATAATAGCTAGATGACAACTATCCTTATCTACTCTAGTTCGTGGCTCAGTTAGTATGCCACCTTAGTTAGTTGAGTTTGGTTTGAGACCCACATATAGGGTTCTTCTATTTCTTTTGTACTTGAGTTCTTTTGGCTTGCACAAGTAAGAAGAGGAAAACTGTTTTCAGCCTCCACCTGTGTGTGTATTTCCCCATTGTGCAAGCAAGAAAGCTACAAGTGAGACTCCTTCCTTCTCTCCCACAATATTGACAAGGCCTTGGATCTTATGAACAGACTGCCAAGTCGATATACTCGTCGGTCGACTGGTTTTAGGTAGAGGTGCTAATCGAGTAATAGTCGATGCTTACCCTGAGTCTCCTCAGAGTGAGAGAGCTCCTTTATCCTCTACTGAATTAGAAACAGTGGATGATCCATCTGGAAGTGAGACATCATCCAGTGATGAATCTAGAGAGGGGTCCACTACAGAGGATATTTATCAGATAACTTTGAATGAGCTGATAGAGCTGCAAGATAGGATAAGAGACGAGGATGTGATTGAGTTGGACCTTGGCACGCCGAACAGCCAATTAAATTAGGTTCCATGCTCACTTTAGTAGAAAGGGAGGACTATGCGTCCTTGATCAAGGTTATAGTCGCTATGAGTCCACCACGCACTCGAAAAGAGGTACATAGCTTTCTGTCATCATCGATAGGGTGTTATTGGAGGTTTATAAATGCCTTGGCAAAAAGGACGTTGCCATTAACGAACTTATTATCCTTTAGCTATTTATTTATATAGAGCGATCTTTGTAAGGTAGCTTTCGAGGATGTGAAATAGGAGCTAGTAAAAGCACCAGCTTTAAAAGCACCTAAAAGGGACGAGGTATTCTACATATTTTTAGCAGCCACCATGCATAGTATCAACTATTGTTTAGCCCAAATCTGGGAGGAAAAGTGGTATCATCTGATAGCTTTTACTAGTCGAAAATTGGGCATATCAGAAATTAACTACACCTACATGGAGAAGTTGTGCCTTGCGATGGTCTTTGCGACTAAAAAATTGAGGCACTACATCCTCTATGAGAAGGTAGTTTTCTATACGAAGGCGGAAGGGCTTAGATTGCTTATGAACAAGTTACAACCGCTTGATCGTTTAGCAAAGTGGTTAATTACTTTGCAGCATTTCGATTATGAGAGTCATTTTCATAATTTGTGCAACATAAATCAAATTTTCTTTGAAATACATATGTATATTTAAAATAAACTAAGTAATGGGGGCATTATAGTGTGTTGCCCTTCCTGCTCTAAGGTTGCCTCTTGCTTCAATTTCTCGATCTCCTCTTGGTATCCATGTGCCCTTTCTTCCCTCACTACCTCTAGCTCTTCTATGGCCTGGTGAACCTTTTCCATCTCCCCTTGCAAGTCTTCCTAGAGTTTTATGAGCTTGCCATTATGGCATTGCAGGCTTACCAGGGTTTGAGTCTCTTCATTCAACCTTGCGTGCCACTTAGTTTCTACTTTGTCCTTGGCTCGCGGCTGCTCCTTCAGCTCACTTATCTCCTTTTGGCACATGACCACTTGACGAGTTTTCTCTAATTGTGTTGTAGCCATGGCCTCTTTTTTTGCTTCTAGTTTAGCCACCACTGCCATCCTCTTATCTTCCTTTGCCTTCTCGAGTTGCAAGAGGAGCTCCTTGACGTATTTATGATAACTTGTAGGTGGCAGCTCTGTTGTGGGCATGGAGGTTCTGGAGGCTTTCCTCTTTTGCTTCTTGGGATCCTGCCTAGACTCAGCATCTGCTACTGCCGATCTTTTAGTTCTTATTATGATGGCACCCTCCCATGCGGCTCTAAACAAATATATTTTGCTAGATAGTTTGGGAATATGCAAAATAGAGGCATTACCTTAAAGTCCCAATCATAGCCAAACAATCTGTATAGGATAGAAAATGTTGCGTCTGGTAATTTGTCTTCAATGCCCTGTCCATCAACTTCTCTCGTGGGTATACGAGACACATGATCAGTCATGTAGTGCTGCTTTCCCTTGCGTACGATGACGGAGAAGTCAAATTCAAGAAGAAAAAGTAGCCATCGAACTATGTGTCTTGTGGCTCAAGGTTTGTTCACTAGATACAACAAGGCATGATGGTGGTCAATGAAAAAAATAAAGGGCATAGCCAGAAGATAATGCCGAATTTTTTTTATTGCAAACACCATGGCTAACCCCTCTCATTTGGTTGTGGAGTAATCCATTTTTGTATCCGTGAGTTGTCTACTAGCAAAGCTCACCAGATAGTCTAGATTGTGATCACCAGGCTTGCACAACACAACTCCTACTGTAAATTTTGAAGTGTCAATATGAACATGAAAGGTTATATCCAGGCTAGGGCTCTTAAGATTGGTGCGGTGGTTAGAGTCTTCTTCAATTCTTTGTATGTGTGATGGCATTCCTCGGTCCATTCGAATATTATTAGTAGCTTGTATAGGGGTCTAGCAATCAATGCATAGTTTAGCACGAACCATTGATAGTACCATGTATTGCCTAGGAAGCATTGAACTCCCTTGTAATCGATTGGGGGTGAAAGATCAACAATTACCCTGACTTTCAAGAAATTAGTGGCAATGCTGTTCTTAGACACCATGTGCCCTAGGATGCATCTGTGCTTTACCCAGAATTGGCACTTTAAGGGGTTCAATGAGAGACGATATAGTTTTCATCATTCAAAGATTGCTCAGAGTTTGCCTAAGTATTCCTTCTAGTACTTGTCAATTTCTTCCTTGACAACGTGAGCATGCTTGGGATTCATAGGATGTGGTCATTGCTTAACCAACATTGCTGTCAAGAATCGTGTGGTGGGGGGACTTGCTCAAGATGCTGTGTCTAACACACACAAAATGCACAAGGAGAAGCTCACTCAAGAGACAAGAAGAGAGATGGAGGCCAAAACGTTTTCTTGCTAGTTTTTTCTTCTTCTTCCACACACTTTACAATGTACACAAAGCATAGATAAGATACAACATAAAGAAAAGTGGCCTACTAAGTCAAACAATGCATAACCAACTACACTAGTCGACTGGTGCTATAACTGTGCCAGCTGTAAATAGGTGTAACAACCTGAATATAATAAGTAATGAGTCAGTGGCCATGTGAGAGTCATAATGACCACTGACGTGCTAAGTGTAGACGTGTGGACCCATCTAACCAGGTGGTCTATCATTAATGTCTGCATGTGTTGAGCTTCCACACACTTTACAATGTACACAAAGTATAGATAAGATACAACATAAAGGAAAGTGACCTACTAAGTCAAACAATGCATAACCGACTACACTAGTCGACTGGCGCTATAACTATACCAGTTGTAAATAGGTGTAACAACCTGAATATAATAAGTAATGAGTTAGTGGCCATGTGAGAGTCATAATGACCATCGATGTGGTAAGTGTAGACGTGTGGACCCATCTAACCAAGTGGTCCATCATTAATGTTCGCATCTGTTGAGCTTGTCATCTCAACAATTGTGTGGAGGGATATGGGGATATTATGAGTCACGACACTCGGATCTACCCCTTTTAGCTCACCAAGGGACTAAGCAAAGAAGTCCATGTACTCTCGTAAGAGAGCAATGAGACTTTCTTCCTCTTCCTCGGACAAGTCATTGGCGATAAAGACAGGTCAGGGTGTCTCCTCTTCCTTGGTGGCCAAATCAACCTTCTTGACCTTGGATGGTGGTCCTTCTATTGGTTTGCTTATTTGTCCTTGTTGTTTGGCTTCTTGCAAGATCACTATTCTATCGCTTTTCTTAAACTTAGTAAATCACTTTGGTAGGTCTTGCGGTTTTCTTTTCTCCTCAGCCTGAGTAGCTCTAGGCTACTTGTGTTGCTCTTCCTTCAACCTTCAGCGCTTTAGGTGGACTGGCAGGTTCCCTTTGGTGCGTCTGGTCTTAGGTGGTTGTGACACCTCAGGGTCACTATCTGAACTTACCTCCGACTCAGAATCAAATTCTCCATCTTCACTAGAAGAGGGAGTCTCGCCTGGTGGTCGTAGTTTGGGACGGTGACTTTGTCTTAAGCACTGGAAAAGCACTTGATTGGGCAATGCCTACTTGTTCGTAGTGGATTGCCTTTACGTGCTCTAGTCAGGCTCGATCGCAATCCATGTGCATGACCATGCAGGTTGGAGTTAGCTTGAATTTTCTCTATTACCCTTCCCTCACTATCATACTTCACCGTGTCCTCCTCTCCTTTGGTTCCACTGCTGAAGGAACAACAATCCTCGTATTCTTTGCTAAAACCATCCTCTCTGACTGCTCGTTATCTTCTAGGTCTTGATAGGGCATTTCCCTCTCTTCGGTGGCTAAGGCCCGATTCTACATTAAGTTTAAGTCACGCACTTTGGTCCATCGCCACTTAGGCTAGTCCAAGAGATCTTGAAGAGGTTTAAGGTTAGCAGCTAGATTGCCTACTAGCTTGCTTGTCAGATATCCTAGGATCTCCAGGAGCTATCGCTTGTTACTTGGGACATGGAGCTCAACGGGGTTGGATCGTCCATTCGAGATTTTGGCCATCGTGCAGATTGGCACTGAGGGTGTGCTTTTGGGCTTATCAGTTGTCCTAATAGCTTGCTCGTACTCGTCTCTATCTGAGAATGGAAGATCTATCGTGGTAAGCACGTGCATCCAATCTCTCTCATCCTTTTGGGACATGGGATATATTTGGTCAGTGACCTGTAAGATTTCCTAATCTATACATCACCCTTCAACATGGTGGAGATGGCATCCAGGTTGACCAGTGTGGCCTTCCATGTATCCATCTCTTCTCTTACTACCTCTCGTCTATTTCCTAAGAAGATCAAACCGTTGCCCCAATCTTCTATGACCCATGCATTGCACATCCAGGGCCAGCCTAACAGGATGTCATAGTCCACTCTCCCTTTGTGACTATAAAGTCAACAAAGAATTGGATTCTTGCGATCTTCATTGGACAGTTATTTAATACTCCAAATGGCGGCACTTTCATTTCATTGGCTAGGGTGACATTGAACTTATTAGCATTCTCAATAGGCGGGTTACCCTAGTCTTGGAGTACTGCATGGCTTAACACACTAACTCCTGCTCCCGTACCTATGATTTCCTTTCTTGTGGTGTCTCCCAAAGCTAGGACCAATAAGACTGTATGCCTTTTGATGCCTTCCCCAAAAGCATTGACGTGCAAGGAATTGGGCACCGAGTGTAGCGTTAAATTGGGTATCTGAGTTACCGCATCATGATCGTGTAGATAAGTTTCCCCTTGCTCCATTGGTCCTTCAACCCACTACTTCAGTTCTTGTCACAACGTCAGATGCTGCCTAAGTAGATCTCCTAGACTTAGAGTCATCGGGGTGGTCACTAGCATGGTGAGGAGGTCATTGGTTGCTTGCCTCTCTCCTAATTTTGTGATTCTTGTGGCCAATGGCCCTGACTGGTTTGCTAGCATGTAGCATGTAGGCTCTGTTTAAGTGGCACTACTTGTGGTATAGCCATGTTCTTTGACCTTGGTCATGGAGGCAAGACTAGTGTGCTTACGCTTGAGAGATCATAGATCTCACCTTCCAATATGGGCTCAATATCCTTTAGGTGCTCCTGGGATTCTTTTACCCACTCCTTGACCTTTTCGATAGCCTCAAGTTGGCACTTTGGGTGACCTTTGCACTTCTCTTCTTGACTGTTTTTGGGGCTGACGTTCCTGCCTCTATGTCTGTCACATTTTTTGCGCTAGATAGTGTCGTGACACTCTCAATTTTTAGCGTGACCTTAGTGTCAACTTTCTTTCTCCTTGGCCTATGACTCTTTTTTCTGATTGAGGATGCATCTAAGGTGCTAGGCCTTGGCAATGATATGCCAGCCTACTTTATCTGCACGTGGGTCATGACATGCAACGGGATGGGTGTGTCTTCTCTGTTAAATGTCTCAAATCCAAATAGCCCCAATGGTATAGATGGCTCATTTGCAGCACTAGAGGGTGGTCTTTGTCTAGGGCATTCGACAAATACGTGAGTGATTCCACACTTTGGGCATTTAAGATCGAGTTGCCTACTCCCATTTGGGGCAACATGAGGAGATATGACCTGGGTGTCCACAAGTCCGAGATTGGTTCTTGGGTTTTCCCTGCAAAGCCTCTGCCTCTTTCTCTACCTAACACCATCACTGGTACAGGTCAGTAATTCATAAGGATTTAATTTCCCTCTTCATCATACGAGACATAAGGGTGCATATAAGGCTCTTCGTCGTTCGACTCCTCCACATAGTGGACTGGAGCGTGGTGTATGGGTTACGTAGGGTCGAGGTGGTTTAGGTATGCTTGTAGGGTTTATCTCCATCCTAGGAATGGATGGTTTGGTGTCATTAGGTGCTGGGAGAGCCAAGGAGGCTCCCCTCTCGAAAAAGTTTTGTGGCCTATTCACTAGGTAAGGCTATCCATAGGGTTGCGAGTACGAGATTATCCTCGGTAGTTTGCAGTGCATGACATTGTGACCAAATCTACTGCAATTGGCACAAGGTCAGGACCTTGGGGCCAAACATTTGGCTGGTAGGTGATTTTCATCACAATACATGCATTGGATGTGAGGGCGTGTTGGTCATTTCATCATTTTCTATAATTTGACTAGCCACCTTCATCTCTGCTAGCTCTTGACTTGCGTCCATGCCCTTTCCTTTATCCTTAGTACTTGGGCTTGATCTTTCACTTGACGTTGAAACTCTCTCAGAGTTTCTAGCATTTGTCTCTTCTCGAGTTGAGCTCTTGGAGCTTCTCTCTTTGAGATGGTCATCCAATCTATCGCCTCATCAAAGACCCTAGCTAGCGCATCTCGCTGGAAGCTTGAATTGCCTATCAAGGCCTTGTAGAGTTCCTCACTTCTTATCCCATTGATGAAGACCGTGGAGACTGATCTTTCAGTGGGTCACTTACCAGTCGGGATCCTCTTGAAGAGACTCTGCACGTGGGTGATGTAGTCTCTTATGTCCTCCTTGTCCTTTTGCTTGACGTTCATCAACCGCATTAGAAGGTTGTTGGAGTATCTAGGCCTGGAGAATCTCTTAATGAAGAGACTCTTGGGGTTGTTGAAGTCAATCCACTCAGTAGTGTCTAGACTCATGTACCAAGTCCTACCCTTATCTCCTAACCATAGACTGAAAGCTTGAGAGCACTGAGTCAGATGATGGGTGAGGCTGTTGGCCTTGTAGACTTGCTCAAACTGCTCTACGAAGCTATATGGATCGTCATTTGACTAGTACTCGTTTAGCTACTTAGCCGCGATGGGGATTCTTGATTGGCTCTTAGAGCCCTTGTTGACTTCTAAAACTACAAGCAACAAGGTTGCCATTGCAGGAGCGCTTTGCTTTATTGACAAGTTGTCTAGCAGTCGCTTTGTAAGAAGCTCGCTCGCCTTCCAATGCTCTTTCCTTTTCTGTGTTGGGTTGTGTCTTATTTTTTCTTGCTAGGACTAGCACTTACTAAATCTCACGCATTTCTATGTTCTATCACAAGCTTCTGGCTTGCTGTTCCTGATTCTAGGTCACCATGCCTTGCAAAGCTTCCTGCGTGCTAGTCTCCTCTCCTCTTCAAGGTCCGCTATGATATCCTCAGATGTCCTACCGTGGTGGTCTGTCCAGGTCAGTAGGTCATAATTGGTGACTAGTGGCTAGAATTCTATCGAGAAGCCACCTAGGTCAAGCTCTTTGCCCTATCTGTGGTTAGTGCTTGACTCTGCCATGTTCACAGTCTCGTGCTCCACTAGATTGTCAATGAGATTGATCAAGTCGGGTAGATCCACTTCTCCAATGGTGTCGGTCTTTGCAGCATCTGACTCCTGGGTCGCGTCTATACTTGGGGTTCTTAATCACCTGACTATGTTTTAGGGTCTTCTCCTACTAATGGGTTTGTTCTGATTGTTAGGTTGTCTAAGTGAGTTCCTTATTATTTACAAATATTCCTCAATTAAACTCACTCGATGTGTGTGTGTGCATGCTCTCTTTTGTGCACCGTGCGAAATCAGGCTTTCAACATTTCTTAAGGGCACTTCAAGTGTTGAAAAACACTGTGGGTGCAAACACAAAGTGAGATTTATAGCTCTCACACTCTCATCTCAATTCTCAGCCTAATGGGGCTCTAAACTCGATTCTTGGCCATTTCCTCTAGATCTATGCTATATTGTTTAGCTTGCTCAGGGTCAAATGGGGTCTGTTGGTTAGCCTACAGCTCGAAGTGTTTTGAATATGCTGATATGAGTGTCAACACCATGCATGGTCATCCTAGATGCTCTAATCTTGTCAATTTTGATGTGTCAAAATCTGGTCCGATTTTGCAGTGTCAATATCGGACGTTTTATTTGATAGACGTCTGATTTTGTATGGTCCAATTTTTATGTTTGATTCTAGTATATCCAATTTTGGGAATTAGACAGGGTGTGTCCGATTGGATAGGTCATGCTGGTCTGATTTGAGTATGTTCGATTCCAAAAATCAAACAAGGCCAGGTTTGAGTGTCTGATCCTCCGGATTGGACGTGTGGTAGTGGTCCGATTATTGGGGTGTCCAATTGGCCGATCGAATGGTCCGAGTCTAAGTGGTCTAGTTGGTGATTGTAGGCCATTCGATTCTGGGAATCAAATGAACCTAGGGCGTTTGAGTGTCTAAACGTCCAATTTTGAGAATTAGACACCTACAGATCATGTCCGATTCAGTCAGCACATAAATAGTGGGAACGAAAATTGCTTCGTGCCATCAATTTTTTGCCATGCACACCAGCAAGATTCACCAGGATCAAAGGTTAGATGCACATAATACACACCTAATCCAAGCAATAAACTCATGTGGCCTTCGATCAATTCATTGGAAGCACCAAGTCTTGCACAAGCTCTCAAGCTCTCTCTCTCTCTCTCTCTCTCTCTCTCTCTCTCTCTCTCTCTCTCTCTCTCTCTACTGGTGTAGAACCTGAAAATGAGGTCTCCCTTTGCCTCCTAGGGTCTTAAACCCTTGTTGGACTCAACCTTAATCTACTGATCACTCCTCATGCGATTGCAACACCTCCAAGCACTCCTTTTTCCATTTTTCTCCCTGTTTGTGCCCTGTTTGGGCTTGTTCAAGTAGAAACCCTAAAGGCTTTTTCTTCAATTTCTTAGTCCTATCCTACTCTAAATGCAACAAAAATAAAAAATAGAAAACTGAAACGCTTCCTCCTACTTGCCTAATTATCAAAAACCAAAATACTTACTTGTTGCAGAGATTAAAGACCCAAAACCTCCTATCTATATCAAGCTCTGGTTTGGGGATGAAACCCTTACTTTGTTGCTCGATTTGAGGTGCGCAAGTGCTCAAGCTTGAATTCGTTGGTCCCAGAAATAGAACCAAAATATAAAGGTGAGCTACCGCCAAGACCCACTGACTACTTATTCTTTCAAGTGTTTCAAGGGAACACCTATGGCTATCTCTCACCTAGCCGATGCACCTTCAATCCTAGCAGGGTGTAGTGAGCTTACCTTGATGCCTAAGCGAGTTGCCTCCTCCCTCAAGCACACAAGTAGGTCCAGGATTCATGATGCAAGCTCAAGCAACCTTAAGCCTCCACCGTCAAGCTCCATCATCCATAGCTGGGCGCAAGAGAAGAGAAGAGAAGAGAAGAGAAGAGATGAGATGATGGAGAGTTTCTTCTCATTGATCCCTCACCCTCACACACTCACTTCCTCACACTCTCACACTCCCTCTCTCAAGCACACACAAGCAAGCAAGAAGAAGATGAGTCCACTTTGCCACACACCAAAGAATGAGCTCCTCATTCACTTTTCAACTTTACATACAAAACCCTAAATCCCTTTTGGGCGGTCATCCCCTTATTCCCATTTTTACATGGCCGAGGCAATTTTTTCCATTATCTTCCTCTCTTCCTAGCTTTCTTTCTACCGCCCTTCTCTCACAAAGTGGTAGTGTACCTCAATATGTTTTGTCCTGGCATGGAACACAGGGTTCCTAGCCAACTGTATACTGCTCATGTTGTCACAATAAATGACAACTGGACCTTCCACCTGCACATCCAAATTAGCCAATAGCTTTTGCAGCCATACTACCTCACATGCTGCAACAACAATACCTCTATACTCAGCCTCTATACTCGACAAAGCAACTGTAGATTGCTTTTTACTACTCCATGCAACTGCTGCACTACCAAGAGAGAACATGTATCCGCTGGTAGATCTTCTATCAGACATACTACAAGCCCAATCTGCATCTGTGTATCCAAATACATGTACATCTGTACCTGCCTCATAGAAAAGTCCATAATGTAATGTGGACTTCACATATCTCAATATGCGTCAGATTGCATCCAAATGTGGCTTTCTAGGTACTTGCATAAACTGACTCACAAGACCAACAACGTAGCTCAAGTCTGGCCTTGTAATGGTCATATAGATCAAACTCCTCACTATCCTCCTGAACATAGTAGGGTCTTCTATCTCATCCCCAACATCAGCACTCAGCTTTACATTCTGCTCCAACAGGACTGAAAGTGGTTTGCATGCAGTCGTACCTTACTTGGACAACATATCCAAGCCATACTGTCTTTGGGACAGCCATATACCATCATCACATCTGATCACCTCAATGCCAAGGAAGTACCTTAGCTCACCTAAATCCTTCATCTCAAACTTCATCTTCAAACAGCCCTTGACTTCAGCAATTCCACTATCACTATCACCTGTAATAATCAAGTTATCCACATAGATGACTATGATGACCAAACCTGCATCTCCCTTTTTCACATAAAGTGAGTGATCAGCATTAGAAACATAAAAGCCAATATTGACAAGATACTCTCTAATCTTGTCAGACCATGCTCTAGGTGCTTGCTTGAGCCCATAGAGTGCCTTCTTCAACCTGCACACATACGTGGGATGCTCTAAATCTTCATAACCTGCTGGCTGATTCATATACACTTCTTCCTGCAAATCACCATGCAAGAAGGCATTCTTTACATCCATTTGCTGCAACCTCCAACCTTTGGCTGCTGCCAAAGCAATCACACATCTGACAGTTGCCATCCTAGCAACTGGACTAAAGGTTTCATCATAATCTATGCCATATGTCTGGGCATAGCCTTTTGCAACCAGCCTAGCTTTGTACCTGCTAATAGAACCATCTGCATTGTGCTTAATCTTATAAAACCACTTACATCCAATAGCTTTCTTTCCCTTCGGCAATGATACTAGATCCCAAGTCTTATTGGCCTCTAATACATCCATCTCCTCATCCATTGCTGCATCCCAATGAGCATGACCAACAGCCTCCTCAAAACATGTGGGCTCAACATCCTCAACTAGTTTCACCATATAAGCATAATGGTGAGCTGCATAACCTTCAAAACCAAATCTTTTAACAGGGTATCTCACCCTGCTAGATCTGCGTACCACTGGATCACTCAATGGAGTATTTGCATTAATGCGTGCTCTCTGCACACCTGGAGTCCTCACTGAAGGAATGCCAAGCTCATCATCCAAGCTCTCTGAGCCACTGGAGTCTCCATCAAGAACTGCATCAATGCCTTCTGACACTTTATTCTTTCCTTTGTCTTTACCTGTAGTGCTACTAGATGCACCCGAGGATGTAGAGGTACTCCTTAGTCTCCCAGACCAAGGACTACCAGATGATGTCTCTGGTCCGCTAAGAGTTCGTGATTCTTGCTTTTCAGCCTGCACATGAGTGTCATGATCATCATCATCATCCAATACATCACCACTAGATGCATACCAACTACTCATTTCATCAAAGATGACATCCCTGCTCACTCTGAATTTACATGTGACAGGGTTGTAACAACGATACCCTTTCTGCTCTAAAGAGTATCCAATAAAGATACACTTTTCAACATTTGGATCCAGTTTCTTCCGCAACTCATCTGGCACATGAACATATGCAATGCAGCCAAATACTTTCAAGTGTGAAACATCAGGCTTCTTACCTGTAAAACATTCTTCGGGGGTCATACCATGAAGTGCAGCTGTGGGAGTTCTGTTCATAATATAAACAGCAGTATGAACAGCCTCAGACAAAAAATGCTTAGGCATATTCTTTTCAGCCATCAAGGCACGTGCAACTTCTGCAATATGCCTGTTTTTCCTTTCTGCAACCCCATTTTGCTGTGGGGTATACCTGCATGTGAACTGTCTCTTTATCCCATGAGACCTCAGAAAATCACTGAACTCATTGGAGAGGTACTCTCCCCCTCCATCTGACCTCAAGCACTTTACTTTCAAGCCTGTTTCTCTTTCAACTGCAGCCTTGAAAGTTCTAAAGTGCTCAAAAGCTTCACTCTTTTCCTTCATAAAATATACCCACAGCTTTCTATAACAATCATCAATGAATGTGACGAAGTATGAACTACCTCCAAGAGATACATTTTGTGTAGGCCCCCAAATGTCTGTATGCACAACATCAAGAATATTTCTGCTTACATCTCTGTCATGTGAAAAGGGTTGTCTTGCCTGCTTACCAAACTGACATGCTTCATATATCTTCTGAAATTCTGCAACTTTAAATGTAGGAAAACGTGTAATCAACCCTTTGGACTGCATTAATTTCAGCCTTTGTACATTTGCATGTCCAATGCGTTTGTGCCAAATTTCAATGTCTGCAACAACACCTTTTCCTTTGGCATACATAGCAGCATTCATAGTAGGAATTCCAGCATCTAGAGTGAACATACGTCCAACTCTACTTCCCTTTGCTACCAACCTGCACTTGTCATTGAAGTCTTCCACAAAGCAGCCCTTTGCATTAAATCTGACTTGCAGCCCTTGCTCTACCATTTGACCGACTGACACCAAGTTCTTTGTAATAGATGGCACATGTAATACATCTGAAAGACTCTTTGTCTTACCATCATGCAAGGACAAGGGAACTTTTCCAATGTGTGAAATTGGGTGGCATGAGTCATCACCCGTCTGCACATAACCTGCATTCTGCAAATCCTGCATCTCTCCAAACCATTCTGCATGGCTGGTCATATGATTGGATGCACCTGAATCAACATACCAAACATCTTCATGTGTTCCCTTTCCTGTAATAGCATTCAACATATGTTGCATAATGAACAAACGTTCATTTTTATCTTCATTCTGTCGTGAAGACGATGCATAGTTTCCTTGCTGCAACTTACCACTGCGGATATCATCTTTCTTAGCATAACATTGGGCTGCAATATGACCTGTTTTGCCACAGTAGTGGCACACAATACCAGAGTTGTTAGAACCTCTGTTCTGCCATCCACCTCTTCCTCTAAAGCTCCCCCTGCCTCTAAAGTTACCACGACCTCCTGAAACCTGCATATCGCCAAATTGCTGATTCAATCTGTTTTGCTGGTTGTCACTACCACGTCCTGTACCACGGCCTCTTGAAGAGTGCCTGCCACGTCCCCTTCCAGAACTAGAGTAGAAAGCTTGGACCTATTCACCACTTCTTTCAGATGTCTCACTCTGCATGTTGATCTCTTCAGTGATCATAAGGGAGACCAATTCATCGAAATCTGGAAATGGCTTTCTGACATATACGGAAGTTACAAAAGACTTCCAAGCCTTTTCATTGTTAAGTCCACCCAAGGTAGACGACACCATATCATCATCATCGGGCATTGCATCAATCGTTGCGCATCTGCAATGCTTCTTACCTTCAGTGCATACTCATTGATAGACATCTTTCCTTTTTTTAATGTATTCAACTCTTGCTTGAGTTGAATCTTTCGTGCCTTTGTATTTACAGAAAACATACTTTCAAGTATGGTCCAAGTTGCATATGAATTCTCTGCATTTCTAATGTGTCCCAGCATATTATTGTCAATTACTGCAGACAACCAATACATGACCTTTTTATCCTTTGCATTCCATTCTTTCCGTGCCTTTGTCTCTTCTGCAGTTGGAGGATCACTCATCTCCGGCTCCTTTTCTTCACCTGAAACGAACTCGTAGAGGTCTTTTCCAATAAGGAAGTTCGTGACACGAAACTTCCATGAAGGATAGTTGTTCTTGTTGAGCTTCTCAATGATGGGGCTTCCACTGTTCTCTGCCATTATCACAAAATTAATACCAAACAGCAAGTAAATCTTCTGCAACCCTTGACCTGTAGTGCACAGCAATACACCAGACAGCCTTTTTCACTGTCTGCTCAACAATACATGCAATCTGCAACTATTTTGCAGATAAACCTTGTGTTTACTCACTGGTAAACACCTTTGAACTTAGAGATCTGAAATCTGTAACCTGCGCACTCACGTTCGGTCAATACAGTCGAAGTCACAGCATACCCTGAAACTGCTGTCTGCAACCTTGCGACTCTAAAACGGGCCCTGAAATGGCCTCAGATGCCCAAAATAACTGCGGGCAAGTCCTAAAGGGCTTATCTGTAGAATACACAGCGCTCTTCGCGCACACTAAATCTCACTGCAATCTGAGATTTTTGCTCTGCCCTGCTTCCGGTGCCTCCACAGGCACTATCCAAGAGAAAGAGTTGAAGGATGGGAGAGCTTCTTACCCGTGGCTTGCTTGCTCGAACCTTGCTTCTTCTCCTTTGCTTCAACCTTCGAAATCAGCCTCTCTCAATGGCGTGGCTCTGATACCATGTCAAGAATCGCGTGGTGGAGGGGGCTGCTCAAGATGCTGCGCCGAACACACACAGAATGCACAAGGAGAGGCTCACTCAAGAGACAAGAAGAGAGATGGAGGCCAAAACGTTTTCTTGCTGATTTCTTCTTCTTCTTCCACACACTTTACAATGTATACAAAGTATAGATAAGATACAACATAAAAGGAAAGTGGCCTACTAAGTCAAACAATGCATAACCGACTACACTAGTCGACTGGCGCTATAACTATGCCAGCTGTAAATAGGTGTAACGACCTGAATATAATAAGTAATGAGTCAGTGGCCATGTGAGATGCATAATGACCACCGATGTGCTAAGTGTAGACGTGTGGACCCATCTAACCAGGCGGTCCATCATCAATGTCCGCATGTGTTGAGCTTGTCATCTCAACAGAGGCTGCATCTAGGTTGCTAGGTCTAGGTAATGAAATACCGGCCTACTTTTTTTGGGCTTGTGTCATGATATTTATGGGGATGGGTGTGGCATTGTTGTTAGGTGACTTGAGACAAAAGAGTCCAAGCGGCACAGATGGCATGATTGTCAAATAGTGGAGGGTTTTTGCTTAGGAAAATCGAAAAATTTTGTATGAATCCACATTTGGGACACCTCAAGTCAGCCTTATCTTTATTTGCTTGCTCCTTTTTAGGACAGTGAGACGAGATATGCCCTGGATGGCCAACACGCTATGGACTCATGGTTCTGACCTCCTCCTAGGCCTCTACCTCTCCCTTTGCCTAAGGCCATGATTGGAACATGCCTAAAGTCCATCAATATGGGATTACCCTCCTCTTCATTAGAGACATAAGGGTTCACGTATGAGTCTTTCTCTAGTGGTTCCTCTACAAAGTCCACTGGAGCATCACTTGGTGGATGTCACTTTAGGTCCTGGTGGTCTAGGGATTCCTGTTGGATCCTTGGAGTGGCTGGCTTTGAATCATTAAGTGTAGGTAGATCCAAATGGGCTCCTTTTCCAAAGTTAGGGTGCCTAACTCCTGGATAGTATGGTTGAGCATAGGGTTGCTAGTATAGCGATAGTCTTGGCAATTGATAGTGCATAGCGTCATGCTCGAGTCTTCCATAGTTGGCACAAGGATGGGACCTAGGATCGGGACACTCAGATGGCAAGTGGTTCCCTCCACAATGCACATACTACATGTGAGGTTGCATTGGCCTTCACAATGAGTTCTATAGTCTAGTCAACTTTGACTTTGAAAGCTATTGCTTAGGTCTGGTTGACATTCTTTCCTTTATCTTGCTCGCTTGAGGGGCTGATCATTTGCTAAGTGCTATGGTTCTCTAGGCATTTCTAAATGTGTTTTTCTCTTGCTGCGTACCCTAGAGCTTGCTTCTCTCTCTAAGTAAGTCATCCACTCGTATAGCCTCTTCAAAGACATTCGATTTGCTTGCTAAGTCCTTATAGAGTTCTTCATTGTGGATCCCATTGATGAATACGATGGAGACCGCTTTCTCATTGGGTCACTCAACTGACTGGTAGGTATCCTCTTGTAGAGACTTCTCACATGACTGATATAGTCCAATATGTCCTCTTTATCTTGTTGGTTGTCATTCATTAGCTAACAATGAGGTTGTTAGAGTATCTTGCCTCCTCTGAGAATCTCTTGATGAAGAGATCCTTTAGATAATTAAAATTATTATGTGTGGCATTATCTAGACTAGTAAACCAAGTTCGTCCCTTGTCTCCTAAGCAAAGAGTGAATGCACACCTGCTCAAACTACTCCATGAAGCTATAGGGGTCATTGCTTACTTGATATTTATTGAGTTGCTTGGCAATTATAGGCATATTTGCTTAGTTGTTGGTATTTGGGGCTCCCAGCCCAGCTAGCAATGATGTTGCCAAGGCTGCTCCACTTTGCTTGACGTTGGTGTTGTCTAGCAATTGCTTTTTGAGCAGTAATGATTTGCTTCTAAGGATCTCTCCCTATCGGCATTTCCTCCAGCTCTGTTTCTACTTGAGATGGCTAGGATTTGTGAACCTCATTGAGCTCTCTCTCCTGGCATGACCTTTGAGCCTGTTGCTCTCGGTTATAGGTTGCTATGTGTTGCAGTGAAATCCTTCCTTGTCTCCTCTCCTCCTCAAGATCTGCTATGATATCATCTTTGTAGGTCTTCCATGATGTGTTATCCTTGTCTGTTGGTCATATTGTGTGATAAGTCACTGGATGTCATTCGGATACCTTGCTATGTTAAGATCAAGGTGAAGGTCGAGGTCATTCTTGTTCGAATTGGTACCTACCATGGTGGTTGTCTCTTGACCCAGTAGTATTTCTATGAGGTTGACTAGGCCGACTAAAGACGTGTCTCTAATCTTGGTTAGTCCTTCCTTCTCTCACTTGTCTGATGGTTATGTCTCCCCTAGAACTTTGTCTTTGGTGTCTTGGGTCACTCATCCGATTTTCAGGGGTGCACTTCTCTACTAGTGGGTTCATTTCTTAGCTTAACCCCCTTCAGTGTGTTCCTTATTAATCCAATAAATCTACAAGTGTACACACACTTACATGCTTGAGCGATGTGACTCGATGTGAGTTGTGGAAAATCAAGCTTTCCATTTTTCACATGTACTTAAGTGTCTATGATGCAGGGTGCAACCTTTAATGAAATCAATCACATCCACACTTTTACCAATTAATTTCATGCAGTTGCAACTTTTGCATGAATTGTGATTACTCCTAATAGTCAATTTTGGGTCTCTCATGGATTTTGATAGATGGTTTAATGTGAGTGATCAGCCCATGTAGTCAAATTGAGTCTCTACTAGGGGTAAGCGGCCAATGGTTGGTAATTTCGGTCACTCCTAGACTGTTGGGTTGAGATTTTGGTGATAATAAGCTCTATGGTCTCATTTGTAGGTCTGAGTTCCAACTTGGATTGCTGGGCAGCTAGATGTTGGCCTTAGCAGGTCTTGGAGTGGTTAAAATTGTCACAAATTGTGTTTTGGACAACCCATTTGAGTAGTGAGTTTGCACATCCGAGTCCCAGACTTAGCTGTTCGAGTGGGTTCTGTGACCGTTCGAGTGGTTAGAGATAAGAGCAAGATGGAGGACAAAGGCGCACTAGGGAAAATTTAAAGACACAAAGCATAGGAAATAAATTCTAAATGTAGGAGGGAGACGCATAAGAATAAGCACACCATAATATTTTGGCAAAAAGAGCACTAGGTGCATTGTAATTTATTTTGTAAAAGAGCATCAGACTTTCTCCCAAAGCTGTAAAGAATAAGACACATGGGTTAAGTCCATGCTAATAGGAAAGAAGGAGGAAAAAGAGTGGAGGAATAGATAAAGATTGGACCAAAGGGGATGGCCGCCCAAGGAGGAGGTAGGGCATGTATAAAAGTCAAAAAGTGAATGAAGAAGCTCATTCTTGATGTGTGGCCAAACTTGCTCTCTTCTTACTTCTTGCTTCTTGCTTCTTACTTCATTTTTGTGTATGAGAGAGATAGAAAGAGAGAGTGTGTGTGAGGGAGGGACTGTGGAGAATCTATTTTTCTCCTCTCTTCATCTTCTCCTTCTTCTCTTCTCTTTTCTCACACGTGTGGATATGGAGCTTGAAGCTTGGAGCTTGGACATGGAGCTTGCTTCAAAGTACATCTTGGATCATGGAGCTACTGACAAATTTGTGGGAGGAGGGAACTCGATCGGATTCAAAGGTAAGCTCACTACACTTGTATGTGTGAGAGTGCACACAACTATGTGAGAGGTAGCTATAGCTCTCAGCTTGAAACACTTGAAGCAATAAGTGGTTTGTGGGTCCTGGCAGTGTGCTCGTGAGAGCCCGACATTTTGGTTCCATTGTTGGGGCAAATGGATTCAAGCTTGAGTGATTGCATGCTCCAAATCGGGCAATGGAGTAGGAGTTCATCTCCGAAATGGTGCTTGATATAAGTAGAAAGTGAGGGAGTCAGAGGCCATTCAATCTCTCTTATGGATTAATTTAGTTTTAGGAAGCCTTGTGTGCATTGATTAGAGTGGGAGATGTGTATTTTGATTAGGTTTAAGACATTAAGGTTGGAGAATAAGGAGAAAAGAAGAAAAAGAAAGATTTTTGTGATAACATGGAGAGGGGGGAAAAGAAGCTTCAATGCCATAAGATGGGAAAGAATAGGGATAGAGAAGAAAAGAGAGAAACAAAAGGTGAGAAAGGGGAAAGAGAGAGCTCATTTGGACATTGAGAGGTTGTAAAGAAAGACTAATCTAACAATGGAAATGAATAGGAAATTAATATATTCTAAGCTACATATAACAAGAAATATACCAAACTGAGAAACAAGCATGGCCATGGAACATCTTCTATTACCATAGTACAATGTAGCCATGAGCTGCAAACCAAGTATAAAAAGATGAATGACAAGAAGGGAAAAATTGTGATAGTGCTAAAGAATGATGCTACATTAGCACTTCTTGCCTTTTTATACTAATTCCCTAAAGCCCTCTTTTCTCTTGGCTCAAGTTTTTACAAGGTTTATACTTGGAATAGGCTTCAACTCTCATGTTGATAATTTGCTTCATTACAAATCATCCCCTCTCCTAGAGATGTTTTGTCCTCAAAATTGAAGATAATGAGGTAATAGGTAAGTTGTTAATGAAGCAAATTATGCCAATGAAGATCCATAAGCATGTGGAAGCACTTTGTGTGAAGAAACATCATAATGAACTTGAAACAGTGAATTGATTGCTTGTTGTCCAAACAGAGCTGCATTAGTAGAATTGCCGTAACTTTTGACTGGAGTGTCCAAATTCAGTGTTTGAGGTGTAGAGATGAAGTACACAACCTGAGGCATCATACCATACTATCAAGACCACTCTTTGATGTCATTAAGGTAATTTAATTAATAGCAATATTTTAAAACAACAAGCTATCCCTGCACAGACTATCATCATTCATCTTGCAAAAGCCATGGAAAAGCATCCAAATAAGTAGAGGGTTGCTAAGTGGACTCTTCCATAGGTAGCCCCTTCCATTTGATTAAAAGTTCTGTAAGAGTTTGATTCCTAAGAACCTTTTAACGCTTCCCAATAATCTTCTTAGGTTCATAGACAATCAGCCTATCTTCATCAAGTGGTGGAAGCTCTTCAATAACTTGTACATCCTGGCCAACATACTTCTTCAATTGTGATACATGAAAAACATCATGTATGTGAGTAGTTGAAGGCAATTGGAGCTTATATGCAAGCTCTCCAATCTTTTCCAACACCAAATATGGGCCATAAAATCTGTGAGCCAACTTGTTATTTCCACCCTTAAGGGATGCATAATGAGCCTTGGGCACCTTCAAAAAGACCCAATCTCCAACATCAAACTCTATGTGTCTCCTTCTATCATTAGCATAGGACTTAATGACATCTTGTGCCTTTCGTATGTTTTCTTTACATTGCTTCATAAGCATCTCCATTCTTTCTAACCATCCTTCGCTTGTGGATTCATATCTTCATGAAACAAGGATGAAGAAGTTTGAACCTTGTATCCATAAAGTGCTTCAAAAGGAGCCATCCCAATGCTCATATGATATGTGTTGTTGTAGCAAAATTCAGCAAGGTGCAACCAATTATCCCAAGATGATTGCATGTCATGACAATAATGTCTTAAGTATACTTCCACCCATTAGTTAACCCTTTTGGTTTGACCATTGGTTTGAGGGTGGTAAGTGGTACTTGGGGCAAGAGTATTGCCCATGGAAGTAAACATACCCTTCCAAAAATTTCCCATGAATCTAGTGTCTCTATCCAACACTATCCTCAAGGGCATACCATGTAGCTTGAACACTCCTTCCATGAATTGGCCTTGGTTGAAAATTGTGTCTTGTTTGAAATAAAATGGGTTGATTTGGTAAGTTTGTCCACCACAACAAAAATGCTATTCCAACCGTGCCTTGTGGTAGGGAGGCCTGTAATGAAGTCCATTGAAATGTCAGTCCATTTTCCTTGTGGGATAGGCAAGGGGCTGAAGGAGACCGGCTGGTAATAAAGATGAATCTTTATTTTGTTGACATTCCAAGAAATGAGAGACATACTTCTTCACATCCCGCCATAGGCCTTTCCAATAAAAACTCTTGTGCACTTTTTCAAAAGTCTTAAAGAGACCAAGATGACCAACCAAGGGCGAAGAATGCATTTCTTGAAGGACTTTCAGCCTAAAGTTGCTTTGAGGGATCAAGTAGACCTTTCCCTTGTACCATAAAAGCCCACTATGCCATCTAAAGTTTGGATATTCTTCATTTACCCCTTGCTGTAATTTCTGCATTATTGTGGCAGCATGCTTCTCCATCATATATTCCTCTTGTGTGCCATTTATCCAATCTTCATATATAGTGGAGATGGTAGATACATTACATGCCCACATCCTAGAGCGTGCATCTGCCACTACATTGTCTTTTCCAGCCATGTATGATATCTCAAAATCATATGATTGAAGAGTTGTCAACCACCTTCTTTGCTTAGGAGACAAGTTGGGCTGAGAGAGGAAGTACTTCAACACCCTATGGTCATTTTTCACTTTAAAGTGACTTCCATAGAGGTAATGATGCCATTTTTTGATTACATGTAGTACATCTAGCATCTCTTGCTCATATATATGCATTTACCTCTCCTTTTCATCAAATTTTCTGCTCTCGTATGTAATGACACCATGTTCTTGGGCTAAAACAGCCCCCAATCCTCTCCCACTAGCATCCGCATAGATCACAAAAATCTTAGAAAACGGGACAAACCAATGTAGGTGCTGAAATGAGGAGTTGCTTCAGCTAATTGAAGCTTGAGTTGGCTATTTCATCCCAAAAGAAAGCCTTTTTCTTTAACTTATCGGTCAATGGTGTAGCCACATGAGCATAATTCTTGATAAAACTTCAGTAGAAACAACTTGTGACTCCTCAATATGTCAAAAACTTCTCTAACATGCTGTAAATGCTCTTCTTTGTCCTTGCTATATATCAATATGTCATCAAAGAATGCCAATAATGTCT